>NC_136898.1:3809215-4425098 GCF_949152265.1 Phoxinus phoxinus
CATAATATATTACAACAGAAAACAGTTATTTTAAATTGTAATAATATTTCACAATATGACTATTTTTACTGTATTTTTAAACACATAAATGCAGCAGTGGTGAGCAGAAGAAACTTCATTCTGACCCCAAATATTTGTAAAGCTTTTTAACCTTTTCAAACCTTTCAAACAAGGCTTTGTCAAGTCAACATTTGAAGTTTGAAATTAGATTTTCCAGTTAATACTTACAGCTATATGAATTTATTTGATTTTTTTTCAATTCAGCTTAATTCTACATCATTAGATTCAAATTCAAACGGCAATTCTGCAGAATGTTTCTTTAAATCCAGGAAGAGAACTGTAATTTAAAAGGCATTTTCAATCCATCTCTGAATGGTGCACAACCTTGATATGGAAAATATTTCTTTTTTGCGACATGAGTGAAATAAAGTCATGGAGTGACATGTTGGCGAGCAGATCATAATTTGAGCTTGAACTGTTCCAGCACCCCACAGCTCAGATCTCAGATGCCACTGTTTTTTCCAGCGGCTTTTTTGAAACGAACTTCCTCGTCCTCGTTCACGTCCTACATGAGCCGCCTCAACAGGCGCCCAAACCAGTCAGAATATAATGAGAGGTTAATTGAGCTCTTCCAGCCAAAGGATTTGTCATTATAAAGGAACAAGCGGCCGGGGGCGCTGTAAGGTCTTCACATACTCTATTCCCATCCATCACATGAGCCCATTACGTCCAGGAATTTAACAGCTCTTTTATGCAGTTAAAGAGTCGCGTAATAGACAGGGACCATGTGGCGGAGGGGTATAATAAAAATCTAGACACACACCCAGAGGACAGGGATTTTATAGGGTTCGGATGAACGCCAGACAGATAGTGCTCATCTAGCAGCCGTCAAAGTGGGTTTTACATTTTGGGAGGGAAATGAAAGTGGTGTTTGTGCATATTTGGTTTCTGGATGATTTTTAGTGTTTTGTTATGCGTTTTCTTTCATCTTTTTCTTTGTTGATCTGTGTGATTTTTTTCAGCTGTTTTATGGTCCAGTGGGCAAAAAGAATATTATATTATAAACTCCCAATTCGCATTACTGAAATGCAACCATATATATTACTTTTACAACTTCAATTAAACAACTAGAACTATTTAAATTTTTTTGTGCATATCGAAGCAATGACCTTGGCATTATTAGCGTCAAGCACTACTGTTGGATCTACAGGAAGATATGAAGAATCATTCATGTCTGGAGCACAAAAACTGAACTTTCAAATGTGGGTTTAGGCCTTCAAACCACTACGAGTGATCGAGACGCTTGACTTAGCAAACAGTGCTAATAAAATGACCAAAGGTCTTAAATTGATCATATAGAGGGGTTTTCAGTCTGAGCGCATTGCAAACCAGTGGAGCACATCTCTACATATTGGTTCAACAGCTATTCTGTGGTAATTTCCCTGGAGGAAACCGTTTTGTGATGTCTATATTTTCAGCCGACAGCTTCCCTGGATTATTTCTCCCTTTGGTGGATAAACAAATACTCAGCAATGTCGAAACTCAACACACACACACACACACGGCTTATGGTAGAGAAATGAACATTCAATTCACGGGCAACAGCTCTGGTGGACATTCCTGCAGTCAGCATGCCAATTGCACGCTCCCTCAAAACTTGCGACATCTGTGGCGTTGTGCTGTGTGATAAAACTGCACATTTTAGAGTGGCCTTTATTGTGGACAGCCTAAGGCACACCTGTGCAATAATCACGCTGTCTGATCAGCATCTTGATATGCCAGACCTGTGAGGCGGATGGATTATCTCGGCAAAGGAGAAGTGCTCACTAACACAGATTTAGACAGATTTGTGAACAATATTTGAGAGAAATAGGCCTTTTGTGTACATAGAAAAAGTCTTAGCTAAATCTTTGAGTTCAGCTCATGAAAAATGGGGGCAAACACAAAAGTGTTACGTTTATAATTTTGTTCAGTGTATTATATTAAAAACTCCCAATTATTTTGTAATGCATACTAATGTATATAAACAGTTACAGTAATTCTATAGCCTATTTGTATTAATACTTATATATTTTTTTATTACATATATTTTATAATTTAATTTTTAAATAATATAATATTCTCCCAATTCTCATTACTTTACTACTTCAATTAAATAGTAAAACTACTTCCTATATATATATATATATATATACACATACATATATAATACTTTTTTCATAATAGTATCTAATGCATTGTATGCATTTTTTTTACTAATACCATACATAATATATATATATATATATATATATATATATATATATATATATATATATATATATATATATATATATATATATATATATATATATAAAATATAAACAATTATTAATTATCCTTAAAAAGCCAGAGAAAAAACAATTGTCGCCTGTCTTGGCAGGTTTTGTGAGATTTTATTTTGTGAGATTTTCTTGGCAGGTTTTGTTTTGTGAGAGAAAAAGCTGGAAAGTTGAACACACTCACAGCTCAGTTCAATCCGAATGAAGTCTTTGATCCCCAGGTTCTCCAGGAACACTCCCGATGAAGAGCTGGTTTTAAAGAGGAAGGAGATATCGGCGCTCAGCTCCCCGTGGAACGTGGGAAAGTGCAGGTATGACGTCTCCTTGTTGAAGTAGGCGGCGTTCCAGAAGTTACCTGGAGAAAGCATGTACAGTAGCACATGTATATAGTTCGCCGGGAACAATATCATGGTTTTTCATTTTCACGTCTGCCAATCTACCCAGAGTCGGTCTGACAGGCTGACCGGGTAAGTGGTTACAGTGTGATTAGAGCGGTTAATATTAAATCTGTGCGGCACTTACTGTCTCCGTAACACTGCATGGGACCCACTCTGTAGGCCGCTTCTGAACCGGATCTGCTGATGTCACCGATCGCCAGCGCTCCCACCGGCAAATGCTCTTTATGGGACAGCAGCCCGGAGTCATTAGACCTGTCAAACATCACAACAGCATTATATACTACACACTTTTGAGAACAACACATCTTCATTTCATGGAAACTGTGAATCTCATAAAAACTGCCCATAACATGTCAAAAGATTAAACATTTTTTTTCATTGTAGCATTATTGCATTGCAAGCACATTTCCCAATCCCCATAATATGGGAAAAAACTGATTTATATATATTTTTTATATTATGTATATTTTATAACTTAATTTTTAAATAACACAATATAATATAATAATAATCTCCCAATTCTCATTACTGTAATGCATCCACATGTTACTTGTATTACTCCAATTAAATAGTAAATCTACTTCACTAATTTAAAATATATACATACATATATACAGTATATATATATATATATATATATATATATATATATATATATATATATATATATATATATATATATATATATATATTCATACTATAAATATAAAACACTTATTTCATAGTAGTACTTATATTTGTTTTTATTAACATGTCCAGGTTTTATTTTACCCATAAATCAAAAGATATATATATATATAATTTTAACATTATTGCATTGCAAGCATATTTCCCAATCCCCATGTGGGATGTGTAAGAAAGCTAACTTACAAAGAGAAGCAAACTTGTAAAACTTAATTTGTTGATTGCATCATGGTGCCATTAGGTTTGAATAAAGCTCGCCGCCACTACAGAATAAAAAATAAAAAATAGTAATCGCAACTTTTTATCTAGCAATTCTGACTTTATTTCTCACAATTGTGAGATATAAACTGTCAATTCTGAGAATAAAAGTTATAAAACTTTATAATAACAGTTATATATATGCAAGACATAAACGCTGAAGTTTATAACTTCAATTCTTCAAAGAACAAATAACTTCAAAGAAAAATCGCAATTCTGATTTTTTTCCCCTCAGAATGTTCAGCTCAATGATGATAAAGATATAGTTCTAAAATCATTCTAAATGTAAAAGAATAGTCCAAGAACAGTCCAAACCATAACTATAAAAATAACGACACAGAGAAATAATATCTATGGAATCACTTTCAGAACGATTTTTTCCAGCTGATGTAATGAAACATTGACAGCCAATCAGAATCTGGAAAGAGCTCAAGCGTTTAAAGCGACAGATGACACGCACTTGTCATAAACAGAACGATATTGTGCGTTAGAGTGGACACTAATATAGTTATCGATTTTGGTGAGAACAGGCCTTAAGGGTGTGATATCTGAACCCTGGTGCCAAACAAGCGGACCGAGACTCCTGAAGAGCTGGGGACAAACCACTCTCTGAAATATGAATGCAACACAGACCAAAGACATTTAAATGACCCCAAACAGGACGTGATGTCACAAGCTGCAACCTTAAAAGGGACAGAATGCTCAAGCATAGCTGGTTCCTCTCGTCACATGATCTACGTTGCCCATCACAGTTCAGTACAGGCGTCAGTACCGCTTCTTTCAGCAGATCTTTGTTTGTGTGCAACAGAGGACTTCATGCTGCTGTTTTGACTCACACATTATTTACGCTCTTCACGAGTTCTCAGCTGGTAAAACGCCATGTGCGCACATACAGCGAGCGCATTGCACACACACACAGCATTGCTTTAGATGTTCGGTTATTCTGTCACAAAATATATGTCATAAAAGCCTGTTTTCTGTTTTGTATCTTTAGGTTGTTGTCAGGGTATGAAATTAACTTTTTCACCCACCAATTTTTACGTTTTAAAATGTTAAATTTTTAGATTTTTTAGTTACCGGCAATTCAGAACTTCTACTAGCCAACAAAAAATAATAAAAATGTAACCAGATTTACTATGTCACTGCTTATGTATACTGTATGTATGGATTATCCAGAAGTTTGGATTTCATACATTAATTTCTTATTCAAACTAAATCCTGTCATCCAGCAATCTCCTCCCTTCCTCATTCATTCTCAACCTTTTCACCAAAAAATGTGTTTTAGGTGGACAGATCAATACTGTACAAAGAACGTATGTAGGATGTTGGAAAATAACAATGTCTTCTGAATCTGTTAACCAAATGCTTGTTAATCTTCGCTATTGCTTTAATGCAAATGAACAAGCGCACCATTATTTGTTGTGTAGTGACGTGCATGTTCAAGTAAGCCAGATATGCGCATATTTAACTACAAGTGTGAACACAGTCTGGTGTCGTACCACTCTTTGCTGTCGGCATCACAGTTACAGAAGTGTTCAGGATGCACACAGTTCTCCTGAAGGCCACAGGCACACTGCTGGCTCCCCGGCACTGCTCCACCCCAGTACATGTGCGCTTCACCGGCCCGTCCCACCCACCAGCTGAAGGGGCTGCCATCTGCAACACACACACACACACACACACACACACACACACACACACACACACACACACACACACACACACACACACACACACACACACACACACACACACACACACACACACACTGAAATGAGACATTAGACATTATAAAAGGGAGATTTTTGAGATGGTCCTCACTGCAGAACATGAAATCCAGGGGGAGGAGTTGGGTCCAGATCCAACTCCTCCCACCTTACATAAACCTTAACCTACCAATCTCCACCCCTTAGATCTGGATCCAACTCCGCCCCCTGGATCTCGTGTACTGCAGTGAGGTGCTACTGAGATTTCTGCACACCCAGAAAACAAACATTGTTGCTCAGAGGTTGCTTTTACAGCTCATGAGATTCTCAGTCATTTGAACTTTGTCTCAGATGTTTCAACAATGTAAAAGCTCCTCAAAATAAGTAAAAATAGACACAAATGAGTCAATAGTTCAGATCATTTGACCCTGATTTGGATGAGATTTCTGAGTTTAGGTTGCACACTTGTTGTCTGGGATCTGAGACGCAGGAAATTATACGTTTCTACTTCTTCAAAATGAATAAAAAATAGACACAAATGGGTCAATCGTTTAGATCATTTGACCCTGAATTTGATGAGGAAGTGTTTAAGTTCATATGGAGATCTCTGAGTTTTTGGTTGCAGACTTTGGGATCTTGGAGAATCCGAGCATAATTTGAGACTATCACTGGTGTGTTTTTTTCGTGAGAAACATACGAGAAGGAAATGAGAGGTTTCTATTTAAGTTCCTGAAAATAAATGAAAACAGACACAAACGAGTCAACAGTTCAGATAATTTCACCCTAAATTTGATTAGAAATGTTCGAGATCAGTGACTTTGGGATCTTGGGATCAAAATTTGCGATGATGCCTGCGATTACTGTGGTCTTTCCCCGAGAGAAACATCTGAGAAGCAGACTTCATGTGCTCTACATTTAATCTCACCGCCGTCTAACAGAAAGAACTGAGATGTGTGATCTGTCATATCGAGACGATCACACTCCCACCCCCGGCGTCCTGTAAACGCATCTGTCCAGGTTTAATCGAGACTAGCGTGTTCTTTTCATTACTATTCACCTGACATTTCCAACGTTTCTTATTTACGCCTGACACCGTGTTCTCCTCGTCTCATCAAGAACTCCGATAATGAGACAACTAATGGACGTAATTACCGTGGGTGCGGATGTTTCGTGTTTATTTGAGAGACTACGGGAAGCGTTATCACCCGACTCGACCTGTGCGAGAGAGCCACTGTACCAAACCGCCCATGACAAACCCACACAAATAAACAAACAAACAAACAAACATGATAAAAGCACTTCAAAGGCACATGAATAATGCACCCTAAAGAGGCCTTTTAATTAATTTAATGCTGAAAAATGTGGTGGGGGGGGGGGGGGGGGGACTCAATATAAACTGCCCATAACAAAGAGTATAACAATCAATTTGAGCTGTGTGCTTAAGCGTCATGCGAGCGTCTGCGGTTTTAATAAGCCTGACCTTTCATATGGAGGGGGCGATCGATATTCCTAATAAAAAGGGCTTACCTGGTGTGTTCAGGAGCCGTGACTTCTTGCAGTGGTAGGAGAGCTCCTGCTCGCAGTATTCAGCCTGGGTGATTATCGCCCGGATCTGCTCCGCGTCGGCCGAATAGTTAAAGTGGGCTAAATGCTGATTCATCCCGGAGGACGCTTTTAATTTGGTGAGCTCCGTGTTATTGTGTTGTATCACCATCCATGCTTTATCTGCAGGGACGAGAGGGATGCAGACGATGAAAAAAGCCAAGACGACACACTGGTTTATCTCAGGGCTTTGTCCATTTACACCTGTGCAACAGTCACGTGACTTTCAAAAGGTCACAGGAAGTTCACAAAGAAACTTGTGATATCTACTAAACAATCATAGAAATAGAGGTTCTTGTGTTCAAAGAATCTGTTTCAAGCTTCATGGTTCTTTTTATTATTGGAGATTATTGACGTTTCATTTTAGGGTCTTTATATTGATTCTACTGGAGGCGTATTATGTTCAAATCAACATGAAATTACATTTTCAACCCATTTTACTTTTGCAATGTGACATGAAACAGAGTTGGTACTTTCACATAAACTAAAACTGAATTTATTAAATGAAACAAATAAAAATAACAATAAAAAAAAGTAATAAAAAATATCAGATGAAAAATCTAATATGAATGAGAGATTTTTTTTCTCCATTTTTTCATTAAATTAATTAAAATAAGTTCAAGTACTAAAAATACTAAAACTATAACTGAAATATAAACTAAATAGAATTATTTAAAACCCCAAAATAAATAAATAAATAAAAAACAACGATATTACAAAAAAATATACATTTAAAATGTGTTTTATATATATATATATATATATATATATATATATATATATATATATATATAAAATGAAAATATAAAAATTAAGTTGACATTAATAAATACTATGTGTATTCAATAGTATATATTATTAGTTATTATTAGAATTATTAGTATACAAATTATTATTTTGAATGAACAAAATTAAAAATTAAAACACATAAAAAACTATTTGAAATATGAATACTATAGTATATTAATAATACTAAAAGAATACTTTTTTTTGCACTGATGAATCATGTTAATAAGATGAGCAATGTGTACTGATAAGAAAGCAAAAAAAGAATGATATCGAGTTCAACAAAGCAAAAATGAAGATCTAAGTGTAATGTGGTGGTTTTCAAGAAACCATAGCACTTCAAAAGCTTGTTCTAATGCATCAGGCTGTAAAAGCCTTTTCAAACTTTATTCGCGAGAGCACACGTCGCACACACACGCTCAAAGGTTGATCGGGGGGGTTTTCTGAAGTGTTTTTCCACGAGTGACTTCCTCCGCGGGGTGTGACACAGTGTGTGAAGGATCAAACGCTGTGGATTAAAGCCCCAATTACGGAGTGTTTAAAGGGATTTAATCAGTTTGGATACGCTGTGTGAGATTCACCTGACATGTTGCAGTAGATTAGTTGAGGTTTGATGGGGCCGCTTCCATCCACGTCTATGTAGTAAAAGCCAGACGTGTTTCCTTTGTGTTTGTACGCCTCACACGACGCTTCATAAATGGCTGTAAACACAGCAGGTTAGTCAAACACAGAAGAAGTTCTCGAAATGCACGTGAGGAGAGATAATGAGGTGAGGCTGCACTCGTTCAGAACTGTGAAGAACAACAGTAACACATATTCACACCGTCTGTCTACAGATGAAGTTGTGACCAGTTCATGCAACATGTGTGAAAATGCAGCTCGCAGGAAAACTCACACCCTGTAAAATGTTATTACATGTTAAACAGGATGGCAAGATTCCAGAACTTATGGATGATCTGGAGAAGCTCCCGCAGTTACAAGTCAAGCTGCAGCCCTTTAGAAAATATAGTTAGCTACCAGAAATATAAGGCCAATATCTATTAAATTATAGAATTATTTGATTGCATGAATCAGTATTTATCTGGCACAAAATAAGCAGCATTAAAACTAATATATATATATATATATAAAAATAAATACACAAATTTACACTAAACACACACACACACACATTTTATTTATTTATATGACTGAATCAGTAGTAGGCAAAAGTGATGTATGGCCTAGGAAAATTGACATTTTATCCTTTATTCAAATATTATAAAACAATTGGTTAAGTATATTGTGTAGTTGTGCTTGGAGTTGATTGTTTTATTTGTGATAATAATGCAATGAGACGTGCCAAATTGTGCCGACCTAATTTTTGGCCAGGCTGTCATTCAAAGAAATTATGAACGCATGCAAAAACAAGAGAGAACCAACAAAATATTAATAACTGATTATGTTGTAGTCAATGCATGCTTTATCCTGCATATTTTTTTTGCGTCATTTGCCTTTCTTTTTTTTCCCCGAAAATGTTGTTAGAATTTATCTAACAAACTGTTGGGGCAAAAAAAACGTTTTGTTCTTCCCTCATATTTAAAATATTTAAAAACTATAAAATATTTTCCTCAGAATTTGCTCAGAATTTTTTTTAAATAATTAATTGCATCAATAGTTTGCATAATCTTTTGTAGTAGAAAGAACATTTTTTTGCATATTTTCATGGCACATCAGGCACATTAATCACCAAAAAAGCAAGGAGAATTGAATTCCTCATGATATGACTCCTGTAGAGAAAATATATCAAATACGACACAAGGTCAGATGCTCATTAGCTGCAGAGGTTGAGTTTTACACACTTATGGATTTACACCAAGTCTTAAATGAAGTGAAAAGGCCTGTTTTGGAGCCATAAAAGAGTGTGGAGCAGATTTCGGCTAAAATTAAGCACACGTCACTCAAATATTTAACGGCGGGCGGCAGCATGACAGACGCTCACACACTTGGCCTGTTTTAAAGGGTGAGCTTTATTGAGAGGGACTTTATAGTGCGACCTCATAATTAGATCTCATATAAAGCTGCTGTCAGTCAGAGGAGCGTTTGGAGGTTTACAAATGAAAGCACATTTCTGCAGTACAGTAACTGAGTTCATCTGCACACTTACTGACTTATACCGGTAATTGCAAACAACAACACACGTTTTTATGGGTTTTCTATGTTGACCAAACTGAGATGATTCTCCAGAATATATCTATAGTTCTGCTGTGGCTTCGTACGGAACTATTGTTGTTGGCGAAATAGAGCAAACATAGTCAATGTTGTTTTATATATATATATATATAATCATTTAGTAAGATGCTTAGAGGGAAGTGGAATACTATAATAGATTTCCGCACCTATACTACAATATATTTTGATATTATTAATAGATTTTGTTTTCAAGGAAAATAATGAACCAGAATAGCAATTAAAATAAAAAAGGAATAAAATATATTTATTTATAATATAATATATGCAATATGTGGAAGAGTATATTTGTAGGCTATGTATTTGTATAGAATAAAAAATAAAAATAAAAATAAAAAGTGCTTTTCTTGGCTTGTGATCAGGTTTTTATAAAGCTTTATTGGTTCACATAAAAATAAGCTCTCTATCTTGAGCATATGAAATAAACAGATTGAAATAAAACAGATTGCATATAGATTGTAATTATTTTCCTTGAAAGTGAAACCTCCAGTAATCCATTTCCCCCTAAGCACTTTAATTGATAGTTATCTTCCCCTGTCTGCATTACATCATGAAATCAGAGCTACGAAACAGATGCAGATGGTCATAATTAAAGCGGCTCTGTTTGCATGCAATATTTATGGCACCACACTTCTCGCTTCATAATACAAATACATTCGGAAGTTGAATTTCACGTATATTAAATTAAATGCTCAGTATATGATTTTGACCATTTGCTCTGAATGCAATATCTACATATATTGTGTTGAAAATGTGTCACAATGAATGTGAGCCGAAGAGAAAAAAGTTTGTAGCGCGTTTTAACTCCAATATAACACAATTAGAACATACACTGTGATCTGTGGCATAATGAAGTGAGTTACACAAGCATGTCAGCATCCCGCCTTCACAGTCGTTTCACACCAATTCAATTTTCATTAAAAGTTCAAAACAACGCAGATAAGAAAGTGCATCTACATACTCATTTAAACACTTTTAATGGCTCGAGTCTGGTGAGGAATATTAGCAGATGAACACGAGATCCAGCGCTGATTGACAGGGATCGTTCGGAGCGCATTTAAAAGCTCACAGGAAAAAGCCCACATTGACTACAACATAATCAGATATTAATATTTTGTTGGTTCTCTCTTGTTTTTGCATGTGTTCATAATTTATTTGTATGACAGCCTGGTCAAAAATGACGTCGGCACAATTTGTCATGTTTCAGTGCGTTATTATCACAACTGACTCAATTAGTTAATGCGTTCATGACCTCAAGGCTAGATTATTGTAGTGCTCTACTGGGTGGTTGCCCTCCACGCTTAACAAACAAACTACAGCTGGTCCAAAACGCAGCAGCTCGAGTTCTTACCAGAACTAGGAGACCATATTAGCCCGGTTCTGTCAACACTGCATTGGCTCCCTATTAAACATTGTATAAATTTTAAAATATTGCTGATCACTTACAAAGCACTAAATGGTTTATCTCCGCAGTACTTGAGCGAGCTCTTAACGCATTATAGTTCTTCACGTCTACTGCGATCTCAAAATTCCGGCGTTGATAATACCCAGAATATCAATATCGACTGCCGGCGGTAGATCCTTTTCCTATTTAGCACCAAAACTTTGGAACAGTCTTCCTAACATTGTCCGGGAAGCAGACACACTCTGTCAGTTCAAATCTAGACTAACAACATCTCTTCGACCTAGCATTCACAAAACACATTATAGACTTCTATAACTCAATGTTAGGCTGCATAGATTAGAACAGCCGGAACCGGGAACACTTCCCATAAATCCTGATGTACTTGGTACATCATAAGAAGGATGGCGTCTACGCTAATATTAGTGTCTTTGTTTATCCCGAGGTTTTCCCGCAGTCCGCCGGATCCAGGCCGTATCCGGATCTGATGAAGGACCTTCACCTGGACATGACGACAACGCAGTCCTGAAGTGTCACTCGTGTCTCTCCTGTGACGGCCTCCTTCTCTTTACCTCTGTACAGATAAAACGCTGTCGGGATAATTCTGGTTCACGTGGATATGCGGAAGCATAGCCAAAACATTTTGTATTATACATTTTTCAAGGCTTGTACCTTGGAACCTATTTCATGGTTTGCGTTCTCGAGACACTGTTTTGTGCAAATGAGCGGCCGGATCGCATTAGGGGTTTTCTGTTAGAACGGTGTCGTGTTAGCGGCCCCTAAGTTAATAACTAATGATCGTTGCGACGGAAGTGAATAAATCAAAACAAACTTTAGCTGGACAATACATTTAATCTAGAGCTGCTGTAAAGCCAAAACTATCTCTATTACTTTAATTTCCTATAATCACTGTAAATCATACAATCTATATTGTTAAAGCGCTATATAAATGAAGGTGACTTGACTCCAAGCACAACTACGCAATATGCCTACAAAATCTTTAACTCATTTTGAATGATATTTGAATGAAGGGTGAAGATGTCAGTTTTGGAGGCCAGACATGGAATAAAGTTTGTCTTGCAGATGAAGTAAACTATTCTGTCTGCATTTGACTCCTGATCTGTCCTTGACTTTAACAGTGTAATGAAAGGTTTGCAGTGTGTGTATTCTCACAGCTGTGACAGGTCGCTCCGCTGTAGCCCGTGGCTGAACAGTTGCAGTGAAACGTGCTCCATGACTGAGAGCATCTCCCTCCATGTTCACAATGACTCGGGGAGCATCTGGTGAAAAAAAAAAAAAAATAGGACATGAAAAATCATATTTGATGTTTGATCTCAAGGACAATCAGATATAGAGAAACACAATCATTCAGCATTACACATGCAGCCTTTGTAGAGAGTTATGCATGAAGTGAAAACCTTGCTGTTGGCTCTATCTGATCCTAGAGTTAGAAAAGCACACGGTGACATTTCCATACACACTGTCACAAGAAACAAATAAGAAATATTGACAGAACACTCTAAGAAGAAAAGATTCAATATAGCACAAGTTATGTTAAGCACTTTCAGTAGTTAATATTAGTTGAACTACTTAAGTTAACATAAACTAAGAATAAACAATACTAATCTACATACAATAATAATCAAAGCTCGAGTACTCCGTGAGAAAAAAATGTAAGTTTATGGAGTTTCAGTGACATTACTGCATTAAACTACTATATATGATGTTGAAAATAATGTATAATAATGCAATGGGGGAATATTTGTGGGTCCTGATCATAGTATAATAATACTAATACTTAAAAAAATAATAAAGTAATAAAAAAAATAATAAAAAAAAACCTTTCTTCTTTATTTTAGCTTAAAATATCACGACAGTACTGTGAGTACAGTTTAGGGTTCGCAACATTTAGGGTACAAAGTTGAGCTAACTTGAAAAAGTAAGGCAACCTATCACATTCAACTTGTTAACTCAACTAATTATCTCCAATTAAAGTAAAATTATATACTTTGGTTCATCTAATGAGTAACAGTAGTGTTTAAACTTAAAAAATCTTGTCAAGGCAACTAAATATTGTTTTGCATTTAGTAATGCAAGGGACTGCAATCCTTGTTTTTTCATCTTCATGATTGATTTCCAATGCTAACTACATGATTTTGTCTTAAATTTAGAGGCAAACATTTTACCCTGGCAAATATATATTACGCACAAAAGTTGCAATGAGATGCACATATATACCTCAACACACAAATCTCAAACATGGTGATGATCAACAATTGTAATTCAGTAAAAATATGAACCACAACACAGCTAAACAACAGTGACAACAACAGCAGTATACTGTAGTATCAAGCAAGTAAATGCAAAGCAATGATTCTTTAATAATAGTTGCCACATAATTTCCCAAGTTGCAATGCATGCTGGGATTTTTTTTTAAAATCACTTAGTAAAGTCACAGCACTTGAGGAATCATTCATATCTGGAGCTCAAATGCAAATTCATGTGCACTTTTAGTGACATAAACGAGAGATGCAGAAAGACTGTCGCATGTAAATCGCAGGGAAATAGACATTTAGACATTCTACTAACTATAAATAACTTTGAAATTACTGTACATGTCAACTATAACTCTCACTAGAGTAAGACTATCGGCATAATAACTGCTAAAACTTTATTTTCGACATTCTATAGGCTAAGTAACTTTTCAACTACATATCAACTTATTCTACTAACCCTAATACCTTAACCCTACAGTCTACTAAAACTCATGTAGATATAGTATGTGTAAAGTGGACTATTGAAATAAAGTGTTACCATTTTGAAGTATGCAAATCAAAATAATATATATATATTTTTTTTTAAAGCAAATAATGACTTAAATTTGTCTGTCTCTCTCATTTATATTTTCCTCATATGACTTCAGAAGACTTGGATAACAAGAATGTCTCATGATCAAGTATACACTGATAAAAATGATTTTGTGGTGAAGTAAATACTACAGAACAAAACAATGTAATTTACATGAAAAAGTTAGTTCAAGCTAGAATAAAAAACAAATTAAGTAAAATCTATATTAGTACTCAATTCAATCGTGTAGAAATGAAAGCGTAAATATCAACGTTATAAAATTAAGTAAATTACTCGACTTTTCTGATACTGGTGTTCCCATCATGCACTGGGCCTTGAATAATTAATGAGGTTGATTTTTCACTGTTTTCCAGCTGTATTTACAGTTTTATCAATGCTTTTGTTGTGACATTTAGTGACATTTGGAGTTCATTTTCTACTCAAAATGACACATTCAAACACAAAAACGACCCATCAAATGATACCGTTATTGTGTATTGTCTACCAAGTATTGAGGTCTCTGCGTTCACACACATTACTTTTGATACATAGATATGGTGTCTCACACAATATCTATTGTATTAATGATTTAGATGTTTCTAAGTAAAGCAAGTACTCTTTAAAAGTGTGGTATGATTCAATGTAGCCTAATATTGTCTGAGTGAAATGTATTGCAAAGGAAACTTCAACTAAATACATAGTACTCAACCTTTTGCTAGCCAAGTTAAAATGACTTATTTTCTTTGTTACTTTCACCTAACTTAGTTAAGTAGAGATTACTTAATTCCATATGTAAAATTTACTTAAAAAATATTAGTGCAAAAAAAAACTTGCCTAAGTAAAGTTTTCTTGTTTTTTTCAGTGTACTTTAATTATCAATCTGTTTGCCTTCATTTACACAAAGAAGTCTTGAATATAGAAGCACAAACAGCCTGTTTAATTCAGAGAAAGCATGAAAAATGGGCATGAGAAACTAAATCACAGTTCAGAATGTACCTTGCAGAATCAGCAAATCGTTAATAATTTAAACAAAGAGGGATTATAAAAGCGCAAACTCTCTTAATGAAACTGTTAAGCTTTAATTATTAACATGTTCTGCAGGGCGTACGTAAACTTATGACCGCAACTGTATGTTTTTGGTGCAGGAAACTTTGGCAAACTCGCCTGATGATCACTTAGTAAAGTAACAGCACACCTGCTTTGAGGAATCGTTCCTGTGTGTGGAGCTCGAACGCCGCAGGACGACGCACACACTGAACTTTAATACTTTAGAGGTTTCATCACGCCATTAACCTCAAGATTGACTTCGCAAACACCACTAATAATCATTTATGCCACGGTGCCTTGATTTAGAAGCTATACAAACTTTTGCTAAGAGCAAAGTAAGGTTAACCAAGTGACTCAAAGCAGCCTCTTCAACCACAAACACCTTCCAGTTTCTCTTTGTTAAGCAAATCCTTTCTAGTCGGGAGAAATGTCCTTGCCTGAGCCCAAAAACTATTCCCTGCCTCTCCCATCTCTCCCGGGAATGCCAGCGGATTATTTGCATGCTCGCATTACTAGCGCTCACTTCACCGACGACATCTTTCCCCAGATTTCCATTTGTGGCCACAATGATGGTCTAAGAGGATCCGATCAAACACTCTTTGTTCTGCTTTAGGTGGCCCGGACAGATACACTCTCCGCTCCGGTTTCACGCTTTGTAGCTTTATAATCGGAACAGGATCGAGTGTCTTTCATTCCGTTTAAAATGGACACTTCAAAAAAAAATTTGAAAACACACTTTTTTGGCTCTCATACGCCGACGGCATACTGAGAGGCACGTCTCTTTGTTGGCTGGGATCCATCAGAGCTTCTCAGGCCCATCGCGGGGACACAACCGAACCACAGCGGTCGAATTCACACAGCCGGACTCCTCTGTTCTCCTGTACTCTGTAATGATCAGACGTCACTGACTGTCACACACTGAGAGCGACTGAGAAACATGCAGAAAGGATAAATGCTGCCAGACAGTTGCGTTTACTGATCCTCAGAGACAGATGTGGTAGATTTTTCCCTAAACCGAACTACGTCCTATAATATTTATACGGCTGGGTGCTAATACCTGTTCCCCTAACTAGCTTACTTCCTGCGCAGGAATAATTTCCCCACAATTTGATTAGTTCTTCATATGCAAACCCTTATTTTACTAGGTAAAGCAAACTTCACTTTAAAAAAATCTGTTAAATTTACGGTAAAATACTGGCTGCTGTGGTAGCCACAAATATGGTAGCAACATTTTAGGTTTTACAGAATTAACTTAACATTTACAGTAATAAACCGTATTTCATGATTTGATATAATGTTAATTTACCGACCTATTGAAATATGAATGTCTTTTTGTACCATTGTAATACACTGACAACCACCAATCACACCAGTGGTGAGTCACATGATCAATCAAAGCTCATCACAAGCAGCTTTTCCACAAGAAAGTTAATACTAATATATAGAAGCTGCACAGTGTCATTCACACAAACATTAAACACCATCATGACATTTTAAAAATGCAATAAACATTAATATAACAACATTAAATGTAACATACAACGCTAGTGTACATAACTGATTATAAAAAAAACTAAGAAAACTATGAAGAAACAGTTATTTCAACAAAAATACATCAAATGTGAAGTGTCACGCAGGGAATTGTGGGAATTTACGGTTTTTCACTGTAAATTCTACAATTATTTGTTCTTTTCACTTTCAAAAACTGTAAATTTACAGTAAAATTACATTAAATGTATCTATCACAGTTATTTACCGTATATAGTAAGGAATCTTTCTGTTAACTGTCTTTTACTGTTAAAATCACGATAATTTTTTACAGTGTTTGTTTTAATGATTACTTCATTGTTAATCACAAGGTTTCAAACCTAGACATCTGTCTTGTTTAATTTCCCATATTTGTTATTTTTACACTCACACACACACCCAAAGTCACGAGTTTTCACCAAAGAGTTTGGAAATATACAACATTCAAAAACATATGATTGTTGTTCCCGCATGAAAAATAAATGTTAGTTATGATTAATTTATATACACTTTCTCAGGATTCTTTGATGAATAGAAAGAGCAGCATTTATATGAAACAGAAATCTATTGTAACATTATAAATGTCTTTATTGTCACTTTCGATCAATTTAATGCACTCTAGCTGTATAAAAATTATTAATTAAAAAATATTATAACTGCTCCCAAACTTTCAAACAGTAGTTTTTCAAGGTTTCTCACAGCGTAAGATGTTTTACAGTACATGACCATTTTACAACTTCTCTGTGATTCTTACTGTAGGTGAGAAACAAGTACACAAACACAGTGTGTTAGAGGAAGAACAACATATACACGTTTTATGAAAGATTATGAAGACAAACAACATTTTTATAATAACATGCACTGATGAATCATTCACAATAAGACCAGGAACATGAGGTCTCAGCTAATAAGAATAGCGTGACATCTGGGGATATGATAATCCACTAGCATCTCTGCCTGAAGGACACATCTACGAGAGACAACATGGAAATAGTTGCATGTCTGCAGTCTGTAAATGACAATCAAACACAACTAACTATAGTTAAAGCTGTAAACTTAAACAGTTCAACTCAGGGCGGCTGCGTTCTGCTCCATCGCCTTGCACTCTCACTGTTTGTGAATGAAAGAACGAGCTGTCTTCCACAAATAGAGGAAACCAATCAAAATTACCATGCAAATATATGCGAACAGAATTCAAATGCAACTGCTACAGTGACATCATCGTTGACAGTTACATTTTAAATTACAAACATTCTATAAATGTAAGACAATGGGAGATTTACAAAAAATAGAACTGAAAAGTAACATTTCCCGAACGCGTTTCTTTCCTGAATACCTCCATAGGTCAGAAAAGCAGACAAATCTTTAAATATCTTAAAGTTCCCCTGCAGTAACTTAATCCCTTTGATAATCAAAATGACCATTTTTCCTGCGAAAATCATTTCTTCATGCTTTAAAATAGCTTGAATGTAACTTTACACGCCTTGTCTAATTAAGGGGGGGGGGGGGGGGGGGTGTATAATGCCCTTTTCACAAGTCTCTGATGTCCCCAGAGTGTGTATGTGAAGTTTTACCTCCAAATACCCCACAGATATTTTTATATAGCATGTTAAAGTTGTACATTTTTGAGGTTGAGCAAAAACCCACCGTTTGTGTCTGTCCCTTTAAATGCAAATGAGCTGCTGCTCCCGGCACAGGGGGCGGAGCTACAACAGCTTGTGTTCTTTTACCTCACACACACATGCACTGGAAATTTAAAAAACTTTTAGCCTTTTATGTTCGGAGTCAGACAATGACGGAGAGACTCGAGAAGAAGTGACAACATGTAGAAGCAACGGGACATTTCTGAATGGTTAGTTGATGAATTTATGGGGGGGGTATGTAACTTCAAGGGTTGGTGATGTCAGCGGGAGGAATGTTGTGTAGTCTCTACCAGCCGTTTGTTGTAGTCCTTAAAAAGCAATTTCTTTACAAGCAAATATCTCCCTTTGCTTTGAACTTTGAGCGTTGTAACTTTGCAGATGTTGTTTATCCTCAAACAGCAACATTACACACTAACTAAAGTTAGAAAAGTAAAATCATAATGAACCACCCCTTAAGTATACAAGGTCCATGAATATGCAAATTAGCCCCCGCCTCCACTCAATCACAGCCACAGTTTAAATCTGCCATATATGTTTGAATAAGAAAATTATTCAGAAGAAGAGCGAATTATACAGGTTCGTCTACAAGTCGATTTATCAGAATGGTGAATTGACTACGTTATCAAACAGCTGATAATGTGTTGCTATCCCGTTCACCATCACCATGCCTTCAAAAAATCAGCATCCTTAGAAATGCTTTGAACATCATCGAAAGTCAGTGGAGAACAGCCCCGCATGGGTACATGTTGGTGACGGTGGGACACCGAACCGCGTTTTTGAGTCTTTGGTTCACTGCAGTTTTAAGGAGGAAATACTCATAGACACATAGACATATAAACAACATTAAAAACGGGCTTTTCACCACAGGGGGTAAAAAAAATACATATATAATATACAAAAATATTTGAAATGATCTACGAAAGAGCTTGAAAGGAATCTGCATGTTTTGTGGTGAAGGATATATGAGGAATTTCAATGCGGCGCTCGCCTCGCAAACAAACCTAGATCAAACACTAAAACTGCCTCTGCTGGGGGACAGAATGGAAAATAAATCTATTCAAGCAGAATATGTGTGTGAGGGCAGAGAGCTCTGCACATCTGAACAGAGAACAAAATGACACCAGCTCTGAGTAGCAGCTTGACGGCATCGAAACGCACGTGCCCCGCGCTGCCCTTCCCATCCCTCACCGACACTCCAGCAGCCAAAGGTCGCTCGTCGTGACCCTAATCACAGAGAGGTGACACCGAACGCCGGCCCGCAGAGCTGAACGACGAGAGCAGCAGGTGTGCAGGGGAACGCCACGCATCTCCACAGAGCTGGACGCCGCAGGGGGAATCTGACAAGAGCTGGACGGAGACAGACACGCCCTTTCAGCCTGGGGGTCAGAGGTCAACCGGAGGAAATTAGGACGGACAGAAACCAGGCCGACGACGCAACCCTAAGTCAACCTCATCAGCCGCTAACAGTGAAGAGAGAGATGAGATGCAGAAATGCAAACATGCAACGTTTGAAAACTGGAGTGGTTAATATTGTTAATGCTACAAATTGCAATGAATTATGCAAAAACAAACCCAAAATATTTAGTGCATGCAGTTTCCCACCCTGTGGATCGGTTCTGTGTGGCATGATAATAATTAGTGACGCACCGAAATGAAAATTCAGGATGATGAAAACCGAACCGCTCAAAATAACTGATCAAATGTATTTATTAATCAATAAAACGGAGTTGTACAAACATGTAAATTGCACATAATGCAGTTTTTATGTGAACTTTTTAATAACAGAATGTTTTTACTCCAATTTGTTGGCGAAATAAACATTTAAACAATAATAAGCTGTAATAACTTGCTCTCATGGACAGATTAATTCAAGCATTCATTAAATAATGAAGACATCACTAACAGATAAATGAATAAAATGAATATGTAATAGAGTGCAAATACGATATTTATCAAAATGCTGCTTTCTAGCTAACTATCGAGTTTATTGACTTGCTTTCTGAAATTCTGAGGTAAATGTAACATTACGTGACCTTGTTTACAAGCTGTTTTATTGATGACTTTCTGTGGTTGAAACACTGATTAACATGAGACATGATACATTTCATTCTGATGATCATTCATGTTTATTTCACACTACAACTAGTAAAGAGGAAGAGATGATCCGATCACGTGCCTCTGAACTGAGGAGTGCAGCGATCCGTGACGCCACATTAAAGAGACACAAAACCATGTTTATTGTTAGAATTATGATTTGCTACACATTAAGTTAAAATATTGAGTCCCTGGTTAAATTATTGTGTTAACGCGACCGTCATTGTAGAACATTTCTATTTCCATGGCAACGTATCAAGCGTCACGTGACACTTTTTGGGGCTACGTGCCTGTCATATTTACAAAGCGTAAATCCATCCATTTCTCCCGGAATACATGAAAGTGAGTGGCTGGTGAACAGGGAGAAGACTTTATAGTTACCTATAGGCTAAAATGTGCGTTTGATGTGGGGGAAAAAAAATAACTTGTCTCAAAATTATATTTGAAAGGTTTATTATTTCCGCTTACTTAGACATTAGTGTGTTTTCTTTTTTCTTCAAATTATAAATGGTTTGCTAGTAATTGTGTATTTAAATGCCTGAAACAAAAAAAAAAAACATTATTTGGTTGAAACCTGTCTGAACGTGTGATAACTGACAAGCTCTGCTGAACGCGCTATATCAAGCGCTCTCCGGTTCAGTGCCAAAAGTGCGAAAGCAGCGCTGTAAACATGCGTCAATGACACACTGCTATACTACAGTGATTACAACTCTGATCTGTGGTTTTAGAAGGTAGGTCAAGTCTTTCCAAGTCACAGGGCTCAAGTCTCGAGTCATTGTTGTCAAAGTCTAAGTCAAGTCGCAAGTCATCTTTGATTATGTCGAGTCGCGAGTCATTGTTGTCAAAGTCTAAGTCGCAAGTCATCTTTGATCATGTCAAGTCCAGTCGCTTGACTCCAAGTCAAGTCCAAGTCACGCGACTCGAGTCCACAACCCTGAGGCTACCGTATATAGGCCTATTGAACCCTACCGTACAAATATTGTTTAGTGAAGTTTTATTCATGCAGCAACAGCTCTGAACACAATCAAAAGCGCTAGTTAAGCGTCAAAATAATACATAATATGTTAATAATTATTAAACATTAAAAAGCTTTAGTAAAAAGCTGTTATGAGCAGCTGATACTGTATGTTTCACTGTGACTGTACAGCATCACTCATGTGACATTCAGACACATGAATCTGCTATTTCATCATGTCTATATATACGACCCGCTATAAAGCTTTCAACATCATTTGATCATCATTTAATGAATTACTGCCGCCATGATCAATAGAAAGTGCAGAAAACATCAAATAAAATTCACATTGGTGTTTTAGGTGGCCACTAATGGTCCAATGTTAATTGCACCCGGCAAATAGCGCTGACTTCTGCGAATGCGGCACAAGACTCATTTGCATACAAAGGAGGCTGAAGAGAATAAAAGACTTAATTTAGTGTAAAGATCATGACACAGCAGTGCTCCAGCATTCAGCACCTGCTTACGCTGAAACTAAACTCTTTACTGTGTGTGTTTGAGCGTCCCGACAACCCAGACTCAACCAGTGACTCTCTTCACTTCTGTTCTCACATACATTACGTCATTGCACACAGTTCAGATTTACTTTTCAAAATAGCAGTCAATAACACAATTCTTCCAATGAACACAAGCGCACCAGGAAAATGCAAAAAGAGAATTAGTACGACAGGTGGATGATAAGCGGGGCAGTAGAACAGGAACGGGACGCTGTTGTGTGACTCAAACCCATGCAGCATTGTTGAAATAATGAGGCACTTCTGCATAAACACAAAACACAGATCTGTGGGCATGTGGCTCTTTTACTGCGGTGTGTGTGAATGGATGCGAACTCAGCGGTGTGCATGATAAATAGTTCACGGCTATGCACTTTTGCAGTAACAGAATAAAAACAGGCCTTACACACTTCTGTACTAATGCTGATTATCATCAAAAATCACTATAACTTAGGGGTGGGCGATATGGCAAAAATATCATATCACGATTTTTTCCAGGAAAATCACGATTCACGATTTTATCACGATTCCTTTTCATGTTGGTTTTACTATTTTGCAAGTGACTGAGCATCACAGCCAAACTAATGTCCCTATTTTAAAAACAAAGCCTTAGGTAACAAAATATAAAATAAAAAAGAATGGCAGACATTTAGGCCAAAGTGGCGAAGATAAAAAATATTTGTCATTGTCTTTGTTATTAAAAATTAAGAACAAAGATACACATACACAACTTAATATACAAATTAAATAAACAGTGCTTTATTTTTTCAGCTACAGGTGTATTTAACAGCATTGAAGAAAGTCATTAAATGAACAAATATGAAAATAAAACACAACATCGACTTCACTGTATAAATTTTACATTGATTCTTATTAAAGCTACTATTAAAGTTCTCAGTCAAGAGTGAGTGAGATGCTCTTTGTATTTTGTTGTTTTATTAACAGGGATAGTTCTCCCAAAAATTTAAATTCTCTCAAGCCGCTTTAAACCCGAATAAGTCTCAGTCTTCTGTTGAAAATAAAAGTTATTTGGAGGAATGTGGGTAAACAAACAGTTGATGTACCCCAGTGACTTAATAATAGTTTTTTCCTATACTATGGTAATCAATGGGGACCAGCAACCGCCCGGTTAGCCACACTCCTCAAAATATCTTCTTTTGTGTTCAGCACAAGAAATAAATTAATACAGGTTTGGAACAACATTAGAGAGTGAGTAAATAATGACAGAATTTTTATTTTTGGGTAACTGTCCCTTTAAGGACAAGCGGCTGCATGTTTACTATTAGGGCTACTGTCACTTTAAGATCTGCGCGCAACGAGTCTAATATACACGCATTTGACAAGCAGATTTTTTCTTCATTTTTTCTATTGTTTTTTCACTTTAGACATAACCAACTTTGTTTATGTAAACCTTGTGTGTATTTGACAGTATTAGCGCAATAAGATAACTTAGCCCAGTAACAGGCGCTGTTATACAGGCTTTTAGTGCATGTGCGCGTCGAGTGTTTGCGCTCAGAAAAGCGCCCGTTAGAACAGCGCATCAGCAGCGAATGACGTGTTTAACAGGCAAGGCTTTAAAGCACATGCAAATAATAATTTTTTATGAACTACAGTGTCCCGTTCCTCTGCATTTCATGTGGATATACGTCGCGCTGTACAGTATGTTGAGACGGAGGCGCCAGAAATGCAAACTGATAAAATGGACGATCCTACGATATTTCTTCAAAAGCAGATCGTGGAGACATTTTAATCGTCCACGATCAAAAATCGTAATATCGCACACCCCTACATAACTACTGCTCAGTATTTAACCGTGTTGAGTAACTCATCTCCACCACACAAAACACCCTAGCAACAAGTCTACAACACTGTAGAAACAACAGCAACAAGACAGTGATTGGCTCTTTACACAGATAGGCAGGACTTCATCGGTAATGATAGTGTGCACTTGATATGTTCTTCTCATCAAAAGCACAATAAAAGCTGTATTTCTGTAACCTTTAGCAGGAGTGTGTGTCCACATGGGTCTGAGATTCAGTGAAAGTGTCGACAATGCAAAAACTCCCTCTTTATTCTGTCCATTATTCACCTTTACAATAACACTAACTCAGCACTTTAGTCAAAGTGAGCACTACATCACACACTGTTCCTCCCCGCGTCACTGTATAATCACTCTACACACCAAAACAACTTCCTCAGGTGAACCTTTGGCTTGGCATGTTACTTGAGGAACGGAAAAACGAATCAATGAACAGCAGCTCGATGCAGAAAATAAAACGCAACATGCATGGATAAATGTTTGAACATGTTTGCATGTTTAGTTCGGCATCCAGTTACCTTCTCAGAATAAAATAGTCATTTTGCATTTCAATCCAATTTTGTGCACAATTTTCTGAACATTTCATTTGCATTTCAAGTCAGGTAGTAGACAGAAGAATAAAATCAATTCTAATTGCAAATAATAAACTGCAACTAACTATATAATCATGCTTAGGACAGTAAAATAAACAATTAAAAAATGTATTAAAATAAATCCCAACACATTCCATATGTTTGGTTACCAATGTTCATGTACGTTGAAGCAGAAAAGTCTGTATTGAATTCAAAAGGCTCCAGATGCTTCAATGATCGATATTCTATAAAAAATAAGAAACAATTATTTTTATTATCTATTTTAATTAATTAATTAATAATTTTTCATATTAGAAATGGAAGGTCAAGTCTAGTATATTACATAATGGGATATAGTATCAATGCATACAAATGACATGTAAAATAATATCTAAAAATTAGTATGCAAAATTATGCAAATATAAAAATTAACATGTTCGCATATTTAATTCAGTGAGTGTTATCAGTTATCTTCTCAGACATTATTTTATTGTGCATTCTAAATACAATTTTGTGCACAATTTTCTGAGCGCAAATAATAAAATGCAACTAACTGTATAATTGTGCAAAGTTAGTCAAATTAATAAATAAATCAAAATCAATGCATGCACTGTGCACAGTGTTCTACTCCTGAAATGGTAAGAATAGCATGGCAGTGTTTTATTCTGAACACATGCATTGAATAATTTGTACTACAACACAGTACAAGGTCAACTTTTGTCATCCAAACCCAAGCAAAGACAGCGGCAGCATCAGCGTTCACCGTAAGCACACCTCAGCTCTCAGATTATCTGTGATCTGGGGTTAATAAACCGCTCTGCTTCGGTCTAGTCCACACTTAGACTCATTTTGCACAGGGCCCGTGGGTTCACATGAGGCACATGTAAAGCCAATGAGAGCGGCTGCCATCCCATATTTCTTAGTTATGGGCAGCAATGTTATTTGAGAACAACCTACAGCCCTTTTCCAGAGGTAATAACCCTCACAGTGGAGCCGGCTTCGGCTAGGAGTGAGAGGACATCACCCACGGTCTGCCCTCGTCTCTTTCTTCTGCAGACTCAATAACACTGTGTGCTTTAATGAGAGCGGAGAGCTACCCAACATTCAACCTTTCAGAGCACCACCAGCGCTGCGATACTGATGTAAACGGCATTTATAAAAGTGTCAGCATGATTTATTCATTCCGGTTTTACAGTATTTAACGCAGCATTTAAAAAAACCAAGTAGCATCTTAGGCTGGAAATATACGTCATAATTATAATGTTAAAGGGTCTATGTAGAATTCATAAGTTCTTGTTAATAGCGACACCGGTGGCCGTAAAGTGAACTGCAGTGAAGTGACTGAACGTGATTCAAGGCCTCAATATCGCTTTCCTCTCAATAACAAAATAAACACGAGCGAGTTAACAAAGCATCTGATCATAGCGATGAGGATATGTTTGCACCAGCTCTGCAATTCACCAGGATCATGTCAACAGATAAGGTCATTCAAATTACACTGTTATGATAGTTTGATTATATTTGAGACTATAGACTGTTTAGATGTGAGACTATAGTTTGAATTAATCCCTTTCCTTTGTATAACACATTGACATTAGAGTACAGAATGGCTCTTTTGGCATTATCCAGAACATCTTATAAGCATTCGTTACATGTGTCATAGAATGGAAGGTTTTTGAGAGGGTCCGTAAATGTCACATTTCACAATACTGTAAACTGGATATTTAATTGTGCATTTACTCTATTTTTTTACATTTATATTACTTTTGCCTAATGCTACTTAGATTAAAAAAAAATTGTTGTTATGTATAATATCAGTTAATGATACTGATACCCTAAGTGATGTTAGTGACGCAGAAATGACATACTTCAGCTTTCAAATATATATATATATATATATATTAAAAAAAATTCTAATAATATTTCATTTTTTTAAATAATTAAAAAAATAATAAAAAAAAGCCTGGAAGACTTTCATTCATGTCACAAACGTGGAGGGTGAGTCTGTTCAAATCACTAACTCTATACCGCATTAGCTTTGCAAACATCAAAACACAGTAAACCAAAAAAACATTCAAACAAACAAATGAACAGAAATCCCAGAAGTCTTCGGAGCTCTGAACAACTGTGACAGACGAAAGCGAGACCTTTCAGAATGTAAACGAGTACCTAGAGGCAATACAACTTTCAGAGAAAACAAATCTACGTCTGTATCAAGTGTCACCACCAGTACTTTAAAAAAACAAAACAATATTCGCTTGAGATATAAGTGTGCGCGCCACAGGTTCCCCTTCACTTTGAATTGCTCGGTCACAGCAGTGCATTTAGCGTCTATCAAAAAACACAGAAGAAAGAAAAAGAGCCTCTTCTTCAGGAGATTTACTTCAGTCTCAAAGCTAAATAAACCTATTTCTGCCTTAAGCCAAATGAACCAAACACTCACTGACATGAAACTAACAGCAGTGAACAGGACAGAGAACATGTTCACAGTGGAATATTGCAATAAATACCCAAAACTACTTACTACATATTCAAATAGTATGAGAAACAGTGTGCAACAACACAATAATCACTATTATTGTCATTCAAGCAGTGAATTAGCAATCCAGTTTTGTGTAAAAAATATCTTATCTTTGGGAATCTGACTAACTAGAAAGTTTACATTATATGT
Organism: Phoxinus phoxinus; assembly: GCF_949152265.1. Classification (NCBI taxonomy): domain Eukaryota; kingdom Metazoa; phylum Chordata; class Actinopteri; order Cypriniformes; family Leuciscidae; genus Phoxinus; species Phoxinus phoxinus. The sequence continues at coordinate 3,836,331 of NC_136898.1, forward strand.
ACAGTATACATACTGCATGCTAGTAATATACAGATATATCCACATGGCCAATATTTGGCCATTTTGAGATTATTGGCACTGGTTGAAAACCATTTCTACTTGGTAAAACAGAAGCATTACATTGCCGTAATCTACAGACAGCCTTGTCAATGGAAAATCAACAATTATATGGTATAAAATAAGCATTCATTTGAACAATTTCATCTGCCATTGAAAATCTGAATATCTAAAATGCATAACAAGGACTGCAAAAAGTTGTATGTCATTTTGAACTAAATTGTGAACTAAAGTATAACAAAACAGTAGGCCGTGTTGATTTTGATTGATCAGATGGATAAATATTCAAATGAGGGCAGTTTCTCCCTGAGGCTCATCATCTGCTTCTTTTAGCAAATCAGTATTCTCGGCATTTCCATGGCTAATTAATCTCTAAGTTTGCATAATCAAGCCTAACGCATCTATTTGGTGAGGAAGAAAATGGAAAGCGGAACGTTTTGCGAGTTCACATAAAAGCGTAATTGACAGAAAGAGTGCTTACCTGTCAACTATCCCACACATGTCCATCTGTAGATCGCTAAAATTCCCAAACAACATCTGCTGCACTTTGATAAGATCCACTAAACCGGTGTCTGTTCGGATGAGGCGCATGCATCCTTGGAAAATATTGAACGGGTTTCTGCAGACCGTGCCGTCTTCCGTGTTCGGACATCCTGCGGACAAAAACATAAAATTTTTCACCTGATGCCAAATATACACAAAATAACTAAGCCGTTGCAGTGTTTTTTTTTTTTTTTTGTATAACTAATATACTATAATAGTATATTAATGTCTCTCCCCGGTGAAGGATCCCTTTACCACTCTACAGATAAAGCGTTTTCGGTTTCGCGTATCTACCCCGAAGTGATAAAATTCTGTATTAATTTTTTTTTTAAGGCCAGACAAGTAGTTTGTTAATACTTTGTTTGTAGGGAATTACAAACCTGCGCACATATATTCAAATGCGCATAACTATATTAGAATTAATTCTTGATGCGCACGTGAGCGCCATCAGTGTTTCTCACAGGTTCGCGTTTAAAGTCTGTGTAGAGAGAACGGTGTCGTCTTAGCGGTCTCTAATTTAATAACTAATGATCATTTCGATTGGAAAATATATTTATTCAAGAACCGCTATAAAGCCAAAGCCAAAACAATCTCTGTTACCTTAAATTATCCGTTTATCTCTGTAAAGCCGCTTTGAAACAATCTACATTGTTAAAAGCGCTATATAAATGAAGATGGCTTGACTTAATGTGCAAGTGTGGCCATACAGTATGTGTGTGCATTTGAGTGGGAGAGAGAGCAGGAGAACACAGTGTGTGCTTTCCGTACATAATAAAATGTAATTTTCTGGCAAAAAAAACATGGAAATAATTTGTAGTTTTAATCTTATTGTTTATTTGTGGGAAGCAGGGCGGGCCGAGAGCTGTGGGAACGGAGCGAGTCCCATGGAGGAGCTCCGGAAGGATTAAAAGAAGGAGTGATGACAGTGAAGGATGAGAGAGGACCAGGCCTGGGACATTTATGTTGTGCTTTGTTATGTTTATATTAGGCAGTCGCCCGTGAGGGGTTGGCTCTTTACTTTTAATGACTTTTGGTCATTAAAATGATGTTGAGCGTTCGCTGGTTCCTGCCACATTCCTCCCTGAACTTTAACTTTTCTACATTACTATATTTATCAGCTTGATCAGTGTCGTTGTTTGGTTCTTCTGCTGTTGTAGGATGTGGAGACCTTTAAAATCACTGAAATCATTTGGTGAAGTGATATGGACATATGGCAGGTCCAGACCTGCCTGGAAATCCATGAAACATGCATTTCGCTGAAAATAATTGCACATCTTAGAACATTCCTCATCCAATCAGATTCAAGCATTCAACAGCCCCTAAAGTATAAATGTTCTTTCTCTTTGTCTCTTTTATATCAATGTGGTACACAATAATCTATTCAAATCTATGTGATAAACGAGTTAGGTCAAAAGTAATCTAAAAGTAATCCAATAGATTACGTTAATAACTACCATTTTCATGTAATTTGTAATGAGTAAAGTACCATAATTTACCCAGCACTATATACTAGGGGTGCAACGATACCCTCATGTCCCGATTCGATACACATCACGATACTGAACTCACGATACGATATTATTGCGATACTCCAAGACATATGATAAAAGGTTAGCAAAATGAACTGTTGATTAAAATGCTAAATTTGGTATTACATTGTGTGTGTGAATGAATAGGCTTGGTGTTAATAACCCAATGCACAGGACAATAGAGACGCCAGAATAACAATATTCATGATTCTCTGAAGCTGAAAATACAGAATTATTTTAGACGAGAATGCATTACACAGATATATTTAAAATAATAAAGACATTTGGCATTATTAAGACCCACAAATAATTTCCCCATTGCATTATTATACAATATATAGTAGTTTAATATAGTACTGACACCAAAACTCGCATTTTCATTCTGGGTGAACTATACACAATAACTATTGTCACTATCCACAATACATATTGTTGCTCTTTTGTATTGCGATATATTGTGACACGGTATATTGTTAAACCCCTACTATATAAATAACATGTGCTACGTGCTCCACTGCGGCTAAGGGAAAAACGTTGCAGACGAAAGAGACTGCCATGCATGTGTTACACTCTCTCCAGAGTCTGAGCTAAAGGCAATTAAGCCAGCAGCCTCCAGGAGCCGAGAGACATTCACCCCCAAAACGCTTGAAAGGTAAACGAATGTGCTTTTCTCAGCGGAAGGTGTGTGTTGAGTGACAAGGCGGATTGATTAACGTGAAGGATTGGGCTTGTGTAGAGGGAAATTACTCTGAGCTAGCTTGTTGCTTTGTGTTAGCAGAAGGCGATGGATGGCTAAAGGTTGCTCTTACCGCCTAAGAATATCTGTCTGTCAGGAGCGACGGGGAAGGAAGTGGTCGCTGCAGAGCTGTCGGTTTGGTCCAGGGTGACTGCGAGACGCCCTCGACGGACAACTAGCTCCACCGAGTGCCACTGACCATCATTTAAATTGGCACCTGTGGAAAAAGAACCAGCAATGTGGATCAGGCAAAAAATAACAGGCACTCAGCGCTGCATAGGGAGATTATTTTTATATAAACCTCAAAAAAAGGACAGCTTTCAGCATTTGACTTAAAGGAACACTCCACTTTTTTTGGAAATAGGCTCATTTTCCAGCTCCCCTAGAGTTAAACAGTTTTACCGTTCTCGAATCCATTCAGCCGATCTCCGGGTCTGGCGGTAGCACTTTTAGCATAGCTTAGCATAGATCATTAAATCTGATTAGACCGTTAGCATCTCTCTCAAAAAAATTACAAAAGAGTTTATATATTTTTCCTAATTAAAACTTGACTTTTCTGTAGTTACATCGTTTACGAAGACCGACAGAAATGGAAAAGTTGTGATTTTCTAGGCCGATTTGACTAGGAACTATACTCTCATTCCTGCGTAATAATCCAGGAACTGCTGCCGTACAGCAGCGCAATGATATTAAGCACATTGCATTTATTTCCGAGTTGATGCCTGGCTACCCAAGAGGTCACGTGAGAACAATATATCATGCTACTGAAATGTTTGTGCTTGCATACTGCATACTATTTTGCATACTAAATAGTAGGTGGTGTACCATATATAAAGTAATTCACTATTCTGCATTCATTTGATTTAGCAATAAAACTAGTTTTAGCCAGAAAACTCAAAATCTGATGTAAAGGAAGATTTTTATACATATTGCATTTGTTTATTTTCTCATATAAACATGTTTATAACTCCACATCTCAGAGCAGCAGGTGCCATTGATGTTGACTTTGTGCTACCCTTGACTAACAAGAGATGTGTTTAGCTTTTACTATCAAATAAACTGAAACTTTATATACGTGCTTATATCATACCTGCTGTGATGTCCGTCACGACACGTCCGGTCTTATGGATCTGCAGTCGTGCTCTCGCCTCGCTCAGATAAAGCCACAGTGTTCCTGCATTATGCTGCAGGTCAAAGGTCATCAGCAGGCCCGCTCTGTTCCACGTTCTGAACTGCAGACTGACCGACACCATTTCTCCACTGGAGACCCACGGCAAACCGAGGAAACTTCCAGGACTGGCAAACGTTGCTGGCACATCAATGGATTCGGTGCATGTAAAGGTCACATTCCCCTATGAAAGCACAAAAATATTGTAGTATAACCAAGACCATTTTTTATACGAGCTACATTTGTGAGAGTAAAGTACCGCAGCCATGACGTCTGCCTCATAAATTATGGATTTACTTTCCTGGCTGTTCCTGATACCACTATCACGGTCATTACGACAATGAATTAAAGGGTTGGTAATTGGTTTAACCCCCAAATTCCCAAGGCAGTGGTTGTAAAAAACAATGAAAAAAACTTGTATAATGGTGGAAAACATGGTACGGGTCACAGAAATGCAAAGTTCTCATTATGGAAAAATTAGGCAGCCAACAACTGACAATTGCTAAGAAGCAACCCGAAGACGTAGCTGTATTAACACATGGTTTCTGCTTACTGCAATGGCCACTTGCTTCTCTTTGGCTCGATTAATCACGCTGATATCGTTGTGAAGCACATTTTCCAAGCAGCCATGGAAGTTTCTTCTAGAATGGGATTTCTGGAGTCCAGCCAATGAAGTTCCACCAAAACTGATCTTGTGAAAGAAAGACAGATTCGTGTCAGAAATCACACAGATTAATGGAGTGTTACTCATTTAATATAAGCTAACTGTCGATACTGTATCCAACAACGCAAAGCTCATCTTTATTTTATGTATAGTGTGTCAAATAAACTTGAAAGCAACTCTTTCTTGATGCAATATTTGATTGGCCAAAAGTTGAGATATGCAGTTTTAAAAATGTTTAAAAATAGAGTCCAAAAAACATGCAAAATTTGCATTTACAGTAATGAAACGCAGCAATACTTAAAAAAACTGTAAATATTAAAAGTTAAAATAGTAAAATAGTGAAAATATAGCTCTATATAAGTGTTAACATAAGATTAGTGTGAGAAAATCACTTAGCAACCCTTGTCAGTGTCAAGTTATTCCCAAATAAAAATATATATTATTTTAATATCTATAAGCAAATGCATATATTATGAGAATAATAATAATTTGTATTATTCTTTATTTCTTATGTAACTTCTACGGCTATATTCATTTATTTTAATATATTATTTATTATTTTGTTATGTATTAGTATTATTATTTCTTACCTTTTAATTGTTTTTTATTTATTACTTATGTGCCTTTTTATGACCCCTATTTAATATAAATACATTTTATGTAAAGCATTTTGAATGTGCTATATAAATAAACATGACGTGAACATGATGCTAGATTTCTGTAATATAAGATACGTGTTGAAATGAACATTAATTAGCAGTGTAAAATGAATAAAGTGAAAGCTCTTACTAAACTAATTACACATGGACATTGTAGTTAAATGATGTTGTATGTATAATTCATGTGTGTTTTGTGTGAGCGATTTAAAATGCTCCGAGCTGCTCTGTAAGTCACTGGACTAATGTGTGAGAGGTCGTGAACGGCTCACCTCGCTGATCTCAGAGTGACTCGAGTACTCGGGGAGCTGTAACTGCTGCGTGTTTTTGTCCACAGTGAAGTTCACTAGTCCTCGAACCCGCTCGATGGTGACGTGGTGCCAGTGCTGGTCGTCCAGCAGACTGCCTACTGACACGAGAGGGTGAACATCCCCCAACGAACCCCTGCCTGAATCAAACACAGGATCGACTGCTGGTTAGGACGGTTTGTTGATGTTAAAGGAACACGCCAACTTTTTGGGACTTTAGCTTATTCACCGTATCCCCCAGAGTTAGATAAGTCCATACATACCCTTCTCATCCACCGCTAGCCTAGCTTAGCACAAAGACTGGAGGTAAATGGCTCCAGCTAGCATACTGCTCCCAATAAGTGACAAAATAATGCCAACATTTTCCTATTTACATGTTGTGGTTTGTATAGTCATAGCGTGTACAAATAACAAAGTCACATGAGACACAGCCATCTTCTAACCGTATACATACTGGGAACTATATTCTCAGAAGCCGAAGCACTGCTACTTCTGCGGTGAGGAGACGAGAGTTCGCTCAGTGTTGCGCTAATCACTCGCCCAAGTAGCAGTGCTTCGAACTATACATGTATAATAGTAACACTAAAATAACACAGACAGTGAAATATATGCCTGCAGGAAACTTTCATTAGGAACGTGTCAGAGAATGACAGCGCAGCATTAACAAAGAAATATTACACTAAAATAGCATTTTCTTGTAAAATGTACTCCAATGACCTTTGTTAAATTTACAACTTTGAAGAGAAACATTTTTAAAGTGGAGTTGCCATTTCTGGTCGACAAGGAAAGAGAGTTAAGGTGAGGCAAACGGTACTTTAATAATCCAAACAAGACTTAAGGCAAAAAAGAAAAATTCTAAATATTAACAAACTATAATAGTATATCAGTGACACTAAAATAACACATACCCACAGACACTGACATTTAAACCTACGGAAAACTTTCTTTACAAACGTGCCACAGAACGACAGCAGAGAATACACGCATGTTCTCCCTTCAATGTTTTACATCACGCAACACATCTATCAATTATTCATCAGAGTTACAGTGACGTGCCGTCGGTCCAGCCGCTGGTCAGTTACCATCAGAATATAAACAAGCTCTGCTTTGTTTTTATGCACATGCGAGGACGGCTGTACGCTCTGATGTCATTTAACATTTAGTGTTTCGCTGCTCAATATTTCATGATCTTTGTTCCTTTCAGAAAGCATGCGGGACGCAGATCTGCTGCTCTCAGCCTTGACCTCTCTTGTTCGCTCATACGACAATGATACTCATATTTGAGTTTGAAGAGCGGCTCTAATTAACGCCACGGGCACATGGAAAAATTATATATGACAACACTTTTTCAATCTGTCATCATCTGACACAGGAATTTGGAGAAACGCCTGTCCTCCTGTTGTCTCGATAAAAGTGAACCTGGATTTTTGACAATTTTAGCTTGATGCTTTAACACTGGACATCAATTAGCTACCTTAAAAGTAAAAAAAAAAAAGTTTTTTAAATCCTTAAAGGGATTGTTTAATTGTGCCCTTTTTCAAAGTCTTGATTTTGTCTTGACCTACTAGAATAGGTTTTAATGCCTGAAAGTCCAAAAAACTCCTCTTATTCTCCATTGTTGCGGCTCCTCTCTTCCCAGTCTGTCAGTAACGCTCTGTTTAGTTCCTGTCTCTATGAAGCCCCTCCTTCTGGAAAGCACACTGTGCTCTGATTGGTCGGCTGGATCAGTGTGTTGTGATTGGTCAAGCGCTTTGAGTGTGTTTGGGAAATGTCCCGCGCCTTACTATAACCACCAGTTTCAAAACACTACTAACTAACTCAACAAGGCCCCGCCCCTTTATTCTGCATATATGAATTATTTAAATGAGTAATATTGTGACGTGTTTGTTCCCGGAAGAAAACTCAAGACTACAATGAAGGCGTTTCAGGAGTTCAGAAACACTAACTGTGCGTTCACACCGCCACGGCGAGCTCTGGCGAGGGCGGCGCGGCGCGTCTTGGACGGTGAGAGCGGCGAGGAGAGTTGAAGTCAGGGCAACTTTATGGTAATGAGCTATGACGCGGTTCGGCGGCAACCAATCGGAATGTAGAAGTGTTCCGTTTGAGAGGATTCCAGGGAACGCAGTCCTGTAAACTTTGGTTCCAACCACATTAGTTCCCAAGCAAAATAGAAGAGAGGTTGAATTTGAATTTGATATGAAGGCGCGCAACACTATTTATAGGCAAGATTTTTGCGCTAGAACGCTTGTTTTTCAGCGGGAATGCATTAGAATAGCATTTAACCATGAACACAAAAGCTACACCACACAAATGGCTTTTAATTGGTTTATTTCGTTAGCAAACATGTCACTATAATTGTTAAGTTCTTTCCATCGATCAATTTTCTGCAAAAATAACAATCGACGATGCTTGTTTGCTTTGCGGCTCCTTTAAATAAAGTTTTAAAAAAGACCGAGCATTCGATCTACGTCAGAGCGCCCACGAATCTTTCCACGGCGTCGTTGGCAGGGCGGCGGTGTGAACGCACGGTGACACTGATATAGAGAAGAACTCCCGCTGGAGGGACTTTGTGCTTTGTAACTTTGCAGATCTTTTTCATGCTCAAACTGCAACATTACACACTAAAGAAAGATGAACACGTGAAAAAGCATAATTAAGATTAAATATATATATATACATATTAATTCTCTGAACCACCATCCTAAAGATATTTCCTACTGCTGTAAACAAACCTTTCTGAAATGTTTACCACTGTCACCTGAAAGTCGTCCTGTTTATGCAATAGATACATTTGACTCCCCAAAATATGTCAGTTCTTAATATATCCATAATAACACACGGTAGAAGTGCTGCCTGAGAGTCAAAGCAGTGGGTGAAATAAATCTGCTCTAAACATCTCAGCATCTCCGTCAGAATCACACCACAGTTTATTTCAGAGATCTGGAGCTGAGAGCGCTGTCTACTTTAAGCAGTTTATAAGTTAGACTTAAAAAAGTTATGGTTTTACACCAGCCAGTCACGGGTTGTGCAATAAGCATGAAGGGTTTTAGCAGATTGTCTCGTTGATGTTAATTGAGCTTATATTGCATCGATGTTTGATATTTATATATGCACAATAAATTAAGGGTCCTATTTTAACGATCTGAAACGCAAGTATCAAACGTGTTTTTACTACAATTAGCCTGAATAATTTGGGTAAATGTGTAATCTAGATTTATGCCTATTTTTCACATCTTCATGGACACAACAATGATTTCCCTCGAGTGGTAATATTTTTCCTTGTAATTATGTATGGTTTGCAAAAATATGAACTGCTGCGTCTGTGTAGATGAGAGAAGCAAAGTGTGTGTGTGTTGTGCACACGCTACATTATGGCCAAGCATGCGCTCTTAAAATAGCATCTGAATAACGCGGCACTGACTTTAGACTAGGTTTTTCCTGGTCTGTGGCGGAATTGTTTTCTGAAACTGCAGAATATCACCAGGGAACGTTTGCGCTGCAACACGCTCCTCTTTTCACTGAACCGCGAGCGCAAGTTCATTCCCTAATTTACCGACGTGCGTCTGTGGAGGGAAAAGTCCGCTGTGCGTCAGGTGTAAAATAGGAATGATACATGCGTATGGCGCTGGGTGCAAGATAGGGTGCCTAGTGTTATTTTAGTATTTCTTGAATAGTATTTATTATTAATACTTTAAATTAGTTTCCATTGTAATTTTTTTAGTTTAGGTTTTAGTGATTATGTTAGGTGCTTTTGCCATTATTATTAGCTTTTTTTTATTTTATACATTTATTTTTATTTTAGTTTAAATGTTAGTTCCAACTAGTACTTCAGTTAGTTTGCCAAGGCAAAAATTCAAATGCATATCCACTGTGAATGTATTACTATGCATATTTCATGCATTTAGCTTGCAACACTTGCTGCAAATAGACATGAAAGGAACACGAAATCAAAACGGATTATTTACTTTCTTGATTCATGCTTCTGGTCTTCTTTTGAATGACTCATCAGAAAACTCATGGGTGTGTCAAAATTAATGTCTGTGGCAACCTGCAAACCAAACTTAATATCTATATTCAGTGTTGTCAGGTGGATGATGGAATTATGAAGTATTGGTCAATGCCGTCAGAACATTGTATATATAAATCCTAACAAAGTTTGGGGCAAAACATGAAGCACTGGAGTACAACATAAACAGACATTTTGATGAATGCAAACTACCAGCAAAATGAAATAGTTTGGGATATGGGGCATAAATCTTCATGTCACAGCTTGTTTGCAGATGTATTATTCGGCACAGACAGCAGCGAGTGTTTGCCAGCGACTAACATCTGTCTCTGCATCAAAAAACAAAACATAAAAACAACAACATCACATAAAAAACCCCGTTCAGCACATCTGACTCTTTCTGATTATCGGATCTTTGGCACAGTTTGTCTTCCGATATGCTACATTTCAGTCCATTAGTGCTGGATATTTATTTAGGCTTTAGATTGGGATGTCAGAATGTTTCAAGGACAATGAAGACAAAATGAATCCACTACGTTTCCCAAACAACTCTCTGAAAATCTATCAAATATACATAATGCTGCAAACTTTAGCTAATTTAGTCAACAGACTTTATGTAAATTTCAACTTGCACACTAAAAAAGCACACTACCTGCTGAGATGTGATCACTGCTGTAATCTTCACATTTATAAATGGCAACATTTATAAAAGTCAAACGTAAGTGGCAAGTCAAATAAGTATACGTATACGTATGTTTAATCGTCAAACCAGAGCCGGTCCTAGACGCAAACTATTAAGGAGCCCCTGTCAGTGTGTGTTCATAAAAACGCCCAAATGTTTCACTGTCAACAAACAACAGTGAGTTGAAACAATAATACAATAAAAAAAAAGAAAATTACCAACAATAGGGTAAATACAATATGAAAAAACTATTTAGCATACTAAAAATAAAAGCCTACAATACAGAAATTGAATAATCAAATCTAAAAATTAAACTGCATATTCTTCACAGTATTCATTTATTATACATTGATTCACATAAAAGTTACTAAAGTTATTCAGAGAAGAGCGTTTAAGACCTAATAAACTGACAAACATTCGATTAGTTTCCCGACTGTTTATGTTCACTTAAGACATAACCGTTTAAGGGAAAACTCCCCAAGACGGACATTCTGGCCTTTTTTTGTGTGTGTATTTGTCCGGTTCTGCACACACCAAAAGCAAGCCCGGCAGGAGACTGTATAGATTTGACTGATTTGGATGTTACTTAGGAAGGGCGACAATGCAAGGAAAGGATTAAATTCAAGGATTAAATAATTGACCGTTCGCAAAGACCCGCCCACCTTAGTTACTGTCGCTATGCCCGACAAGCTACGCCGCTCTCACACACCATGTTCTCACGCAGTGAAAAACACATCGCGGAGCAGAGAGGAGACTGACAACACACTGACAGAAAGGACAGACCAGCTTACTTTGCGGTTACTTTTGATATTAAACATATTAAACAAAGTCTCACCTTTCAAATTTGGTAATTTTTAAAAATAAATTTAAACAATAAATACCGTTTTGTGGCTCTTTAATGTGTCTGACAGATCGCTGTAGAGCATCAGTTAAAGCTGCTCGTGAACCGATCATCTCTTCCTTCTAGTTCATTTATAGCATCAAATAAACATGAATGAACATCAGAAGGAATGTTGTTTTAACCGTGGAAAGACGTCAGTACACTCCGCTTCTCAAGCTCAAATCCTCCAGTGTTAATCTACTAACTCTCCTGACTGCTCTGTCGGACAAAATGGCGGATTGCGAAGTATGATTGGTCAGATCACCTGTCAATCAAGCTCCCTGCGAAGGGTCAATATCAAAAAGTAACTATGATATTACTCACACAGCCCTTTATGTATTAAATCATCTTTGAGAGCAAGGGGGCCCCTGGTGGTTCGGGGGCCCTACGCAACTTGCGTACTTTGCTTATAGGGAGGACCTGCACTGTGTCAAACTCGTATACAGACATGAAGCATGTAAGATGTACAACCTTAGAAGGAGACAAGACGAGAAAATACAGTGTAGAACAATCTTTCACCTTTGCAATGAGATTACATGAAGTTTCGTGCTTCTCCTGAGTAAAGAAAATATGAAACCAAAGAAAAAAATAAATGAAAGAAAAATATTTACCGGTAATCTTAAGGTGCAGCAGTAACATAACGTCCACTAAAAAGGCCTATAAGAATAAAACATGTTAAAATATTTGTATTTTATTTGTATTAAACGACCACTTTTAACACAGACACACAATTTCTCTAATTTAAACATTGGGATTTATGCTCAGCAGGCTTAAACATACTTGAAAAAAGCTGGGTAAAAAAATTCAGTCAGAAATTCACAAATAATTACAAAGAAAGACTGAATTCAACTGACCAACATTGAGCAGGACGATCCAAATATTGAATTAAACTTCTAGTCTTGAAATTTGCACATTCTAGTCATCTATTATTCATTCTAGCCTCCAAACTTAACATGCAGGTATTTCCAGCCTGAAGTGATTGATATTCAATGTTGGCTCCTAAACGTCGACGTTTTAATGTCTTATAAAACAATCCAGAGCGAATGCAATGTCCTTTCGGCACAGTAAATCTCATCTAAACACGAGAAAGGCTCGGCCATCATTTGACGACAGACAACAGCAAAGTGCCATGTGTATTTCTGACAAACAGAGTCGAGCCATTATCCGAGAGAGGCCGAGAGACCACTTTAGCACTTTCAGAAACACCACTAATAAATGACGGCAGGCATCTTCGATTTGCTTGAAATTATGGTGAAAGCAGACAGAGAGAGCAAAGTGTGCAGAGAGCAGCAGTTAGACTTCAGTTACTTTACGATGGAAAAGCCTGACAGCAGCGGGATGTGCTGAGATTTACAGATGCGAGGCATTCAAACTCCTCCGGTCTGACCCAACTGAGCTCTAACAGACTTTATAAAATACAACTGTACACTGTAAAGCTGAGATATGACTGCACATGCTCGCTGCTTCCTCCAGTGCTGTCATCGGCACATTTCCAAATGCCAAAGTCAAACATAAATTGCAAATCGAAGCCAGAAGAGCAATTGTCAAATTTATACAGACACGCAGCATGTGAGTTTTACAACTGCAGACCGATATAAAAGGAGAAACAACAGTAGGGAACATTCGATAAAGAAATCTCCTATATATCTCGACTGTTTCTCCTCTGAGACAGTATTGAGATTACAGAGACTCTCTGCCACTCCATGTTTCTCCAGTAATCTCACATGCGTCTCCTCTAGAGTTTCAGAAGAGATCTCAGACTGTGCTCAGACTTAAAAAGATGCTCAAGTCTGCAATCAAAAGCAGAGATCTCAATATGAGCTCAAACATTTCTCATTAAATTCTGTTATCCACATTATTTTATAGCTCTAAACTCTTACTGGATGACAAGAAGTAAACAGTATTTATTAATTTACATGCATTATTCAGTTAAAAACATTTAAATTGATCATTGTTTGTTCATTTTAGCTCAGGTCCATTAAAGCTACAATATGTATTTTTTTCCGAAATAATGTTTGAGACGTTACGCACTACGCAGTTGTCAACGTCTGTCGCCATGGTTACTATGGCAGTATGAGCGGAAACCAGGAATAACACGGATATTACGTCATTGACAGGCGACAAGAGATGGGCACTTTTTAAAATTGTGAATTTCGCGGAATTTACAAATTCTTGGAAACGATTAGGATTATAAGATAATAATGGAAGTACACAATTGAAAGAAATATATAACACTGTGCAGGTGTTTTTTTTAAACAAAATTCTTACATATTGTACCTTTAAATAATATTAACTGGTGATTTTAATAATGTACTAGTAAATGTTGAAATTAATATTAACTAAGATTAATGAATTATTTAGATTATTTTTCATTTTTAGTTTAAGTAATGTAGTTAACTTATGTTAATAAATGGAACCTTATTGAAAAGTGTTACCATTTTTATGTATCAAAAGGCATATCGGGAGAAACATCTGAGACAAATGGAAAGTCAAATAACACACATATCCTGTGTCGATTACAAAAAAAACCTATCTTTTTTTAAAACATTAATGCATTAACTAACAAATTAACAATAACCATTATATTCTTAAAGTATTTATTAACCTTTGTTAATGTTAGTTTTGTTCATGTTCACAGTACAATAACTAATGTTAACAGATACAATTTTTGATCTAACAATATGCATTGAGATTAACATTAACCAAGATGAATAAATGCTGTAGAAGTATTGTGCATTGTTAGTTCATGTTAACTAGTGTTATTGTAAAGTGTTAAAATGAGAGGTCCGGTCTTGAGTGACAGCCATGTAAACCTCTGTGTCGGGCTCTGAATGACATCTCATCGCTTGTCTAAAATAAGTTGCCACTCAACTGAAATATGAGCTCACAGCAAACAGGTCTGGAAGTAAGATTAATCCCTGAACCGATTAGATGTGTTCAGAAAGCACGTTGTACCATTGCAGTTGTACAGTTGTAAGTTCAGCGGTGTGTGTGTGTGTGTGTGTGTGTGTGAGGAGAGAGAGACTGTGGCGCTGGCACCCGAACGCTGCGATCACAGATGGCTCATGGGAATCTGTGCCAGACTGGCTGCTCACGAGAGACACCTGAAGGCTTTACAGTCTTACACCTTATGAACAAGCCTTCTGAATTTACCAGCAAACCTGATTCATTAGTAAGACGAGAGATCATCTGTTAATCTGCTGGATAATTTAACTAACAATAAACTTCAATTACTGAATAGTACCATGGTATTGTCATATGTTGCAGATGTACCATGGTAATTGCATGTTGTTCTTTAAAGTGTCCTGGAATTACATATATAAGCACAAAGTCCCTCCAGCGCGAGTTCTTCTCTATATCAGTGTCAGTGTTTCTGAACTCCTGAAACGCCTCCATTGTAGTCTTGAGTTTCTTCTGGGAACAAACACGTCACAATATTCCTCATTTAAATAATTCATATGCAGAATAAAGGGGCGGGGCCTGGTTGAGTTAGTTAGTAGTGTGTTGAAACTGGCGGTTATGGTAAGGGACGGGACATTTCCCAAACACACTCAAAGTGCTTGACCAATCACAACACACTGATCCAACCAATCAGAGCACAGTGTGCTTTTTAGAAGGAGGGGCTTCATAGAGACAGGAACTATACAGGGCCGGGTTTCCCTATAACGATGTATTTTAGCTCTTAAGAGCGCTCTCTACGTGCAAGGTTACGAACGCTCGCGGCAATTCCACGCGCGTTTCCCAAAAATGCACTTAACATGAACGCGTGAGAACGCGTTTTACGTGCTACTTAAGAGTCGCTGTCCATTTGCGAAGTGCTGAAATATAACCTTATATGGATTCATATTCTGAACATTTAACCTAATAATCGTCATCTGTTGTGGATTAGCAATCAAGACAAGTCTATATAAAGCACCTACAGGCGGAGGCACTGACAAAATGGCTGGGAAAAATAAAAAATAAAAATAAAAACAGATACCTTTCAAAAAGATTACATTAAAGAGTGCCCTTACTTAAACAGGGAGGAAGATGAAGAGGTGGAGGAGGTGGAAGAGGAGGACGACGACTAAGATGGCATGGGACCACATGATGGCCAACCAAGAAATCGCCAATACATGGCTGGTTTTCGTGCACGTCATTGACAGATTTTTTTGAATTCATTCCTATTTTGCCCAGTCTTTGAAGCATATTTTCCACATTACTTCTTTTATATATATTTTTGTTAATTCATTTAATTTAGGTGTGTATTTCTATCTTTTTCTTCCCTTTTTAATTATTTCATTTATAAATTCATGTAAACAAAAAACGAGGAAAATAAAGTGTACAATAAAGTACACTCAAAACATTATATTACTCACGTTGCAGTGTGTTAAATCTAGATAAAAGTGTAATCTGCCGGTTGTCCTGCAGGTGTCCTCATAAATCTGTCTTCTTACGATGCACTTGGGGATGTACGATTACTCCAGAGCACTCGTAGTTCTACGAAGATTTTCAAGTGCTACTTAGGCTACGATGCTTTTGGGAAACAGACCATAATATTAAGATCAGTCGTACGATCGTTTTTACGATCAACTTAGGCTTACGATGCTTTTGGGAAACGCAGCCCAGAGCGTTACTGACAGACTGGGAAGAGAGGAGCTGCAACAATGGAGAATATGGGAAAAATGCATAACATATCCCTTTTAATAAAAAAGATGGGCAACACAAAATATTAGGTGACATACTGTAGTTACAAATTACTACATGTACTTTCTAAAACAGTAAATTATGCATAATTACAAGTAACTAACCCGAACCATAATGGTCCTTGCACACTGAGTCTGAAAATTTTGCATGCGTTTTTTTGTATTAGTGATTCGGTGGCTCTGAATTGTCAAAACACCATTCAAAATGCTTGCTACGGTTGCGAAAAACGCAGAAAATCGAACCCGATCTGAATATTTTTATGACGGACGAAAGTTTCGCAGGCAATGTGTAAACGTGATTGACAAAACGTGAGGTCGTATTTATTTTTTAACGTGCGAAAATTTCGGACGTGAATTTCGGACTCACTGTGCAAGGACCTTAACTCTATAGTAAGTACATGTAGTCAATTAAGTACAATGTAACTACATCACCTGAAAATAAAGTGTAATCAAAAGAAGGCATAGGAATATGGTATATGCATAGTACCTTTTCTAAGCAGTAGTAAGAGTTTCCCTTTGAATAACTCCACAGTGAGTGTGTGTCCGCTGTGGCCTTCCATATGAACCAGCATCCCAGAGTTCTGCAGGGTTTTGAAGTTCATGGATAACACGTCTTTGTCTGCAGGACTGGCGCTGGGATCCGGCCTGTAGAGCAAGTGACCACTGCCATCAAAACCGGCCACATCTGAGCCTGAAAACACACGAGGAGCAAACTAACTGTGTGGAGAGAGAATAACTCAAAGATCAGAGATCAACTGCTCACTTGACTCCTAATTTGACTAAGTTAACGAGGCTTGAACTTAATTCAGTAAATTAATTGTAATGAAATAAGTTCAAGCAAACAATCATGTTAAATAAATAAGTAAATAAATAATGAACAATATTACTTAAGTACATAAAATGAACTAAAAATAAATAATAATGTAAAATAAAATAACTGATACAAATAATGAACTACAACAAACTACAATAAGCAAATAAATAATAATGAACTATAAATAAATAAATAAATAAATAACTGACATATAATGCATAAATAAATAAATAAACTACAATAATCAATTAAATAATGAACTATGTATAAATAAACTGAAGTAGATAATGAACTATAATAAATAAATAAATAAAAATGAACTACAATGCATAAATAAATAAACAAACAAACAAACAAACAAACTATAATAATCAAATAAATAATGAACTGTCTAAATAATGAAGTAAAATAAAGAAAGAAATTCGAAATGAACTACAATACATAATCCATATTAGCAAATAAATAATAATGAACACTAAATAAATATTCTGTTAGTTTCCGGTGTGTCAGTTTAATGTTGTCACGGTTTGGGTTTTGTTCCTGGTTCCTGTTTCATGTATATGTCATGTGATCCCTTGTTCTAGTCATGTGATCCTGCCACGTGTTCCCTTGTCTGATGTGTCATGTTGTTATTGGTTCATTGTTTAATTGTTCACAGGTGTCCCTTGTCTAGTCGCTAGTCTTGTGTATTTGAGCCCTCATGTTTGCCCTGTGTCTGTCTAGTATTGAATCTTTCCTGTTGTTGTTTCTGTGTCATGCCTTGCCTTTGTGTTGTGTTGATAGTTAAAGTTGCATGCGTGTTCTCTACATCTTGCCTCCAGTGGACTTAAATCGTAACAAATGTTCAGAGTCGCTCCTGAAGAGTGCAACACTGAGACGCTTTCTAAACATTGATCTGTTTGTTTGAGTCAACAAGCCCCGGACGCAAAGAATTAAACTTTGTGCATAATAATTAGAGGCGTACACAGGTCTATTGGCACTTGTAATGTATTGCGGTACAGCTCAGCACCTTCACTGCTGTAAGTGGAGCAGAGAGGGTTTAAACCTGAGCTCCACAGGAATGATGCAACCAGCGGACACTGGACAGAACCTGCCGGATCCGGACAATAAATTATACATCTGTGTGAGTGGATGGGGAAAAACACACTCAATCCCTAATGGTCTGCTATATTTATGAACATGGAAACAGTCCAAATGCTGTGTTAATACACTTGAGGCAATAAACATTGTGTGTGTGTGTTGACGGGCTCTTTGCTGACAGCTCTCAATGGCAGAAACGCTAAAGTCCTGCAGTTCTGCCCGTGTGATTTCAGGGACAATACACCTCATTCAAAACCAGCCGACGGACAAAAGCTGTGAGAAACCAATCATATATCAGCGCACTGATAGAGAGAGGACACGGCGCGCTCGCCTGCTCTCGGGCCATAACACACGACAACATATGAGTTAGTAACAAGTGTTGCTTAAGATTGACATCATTCGCTCTGAAAAAAATAATAAAATAAAAAGAAACGGGAAAAAGGTAAGACTAAAGTCATTAGACTAAAGGTAAACTGCCCACGACTACTATAGTTTGCTTGATTACGAATTATTAAATATTATTTCAATATTAAATAAATACCTTTTATAACATGAAAAGTGAAAATTATATATATATATATTGAAATGATAAATACATAAATGTTTTGACATTTCATAATATGGACAATTTTAAATCATATTTAAATCTTAAATAACATGTGATACTATAAACCGTATTAAAACGATAAATAAAATTAACAAAGTTTAAGCTTGATTAAAAACAGTAATTTAGACATTTAGAAATGTTATAACATGAAAGATTTTTAAATAATATTTTAGTGTTGAATAAATAAACATTTCATAACATGAAATATTTGAAATCGTTATATGAAAGAATGAATAAATGAAATGAAATGTAAATATTAAATCCGTACTGTATTGGCATCCGTACGCTTCCAGCCTCAGTCCCAGCCTGCCGTTGGGGTTCCAGTCCAGCGGCAGTATTCGGAGGTACTGAGCAGTGACTGGATGCTGCAGTTTGTACATCACCACACTGTCGGCGTTGGAGTTCCCAGAGAAAGCCTCAAATAAAAAGAACAACAGCGTTTCGTGACCTTTCAGGATATCTGTGGTTTGACATTGACATGATGCACTAATGCAGCCTTGCATCTTTTATGGTTTCCCATTGGATCATAAAGATCCTGAACTCCGGTGGATTCACACACGACGATACGAAACGAGACGAGACTATAACTTAAGTTCTACTTAACACGAGGCGAGACCCTGTGGCGACCGGAGCCATTCGACATCGCCATGGGTCAGTGAGCAGATCCATCCACTCAGGCTCTGTATTAAAGGAAATCAATACAGGCACTTTTGTCCAGTAACATCCACAATACTAGTAATAATAACCGGATCAAAAATGCTGATCTCACAACTAAGATAGGCTGGTTCAGCTCAGTGGTCCACTAATAGGCTTATGAGTTTCTTAGGTAGTGTTTACATTAGGTACATTATTACACAGAATATGAACACACGCACGCACACATGTTGTGTTTTCTTGTTTTATGGGGTCTTTCCATAGACATAATGGTTTTTATACTGTACGAACTGTATATTCTCTCCCCTTACACTAACCGTACCCATCACAGAAAACTTTCTGCATTTGCACATTTTCAAAAAACATAATTTAGTCTGATTTATAAGCTGTTTTCCTCATGGGGACCAAAAAGGATTTTGGATATTGCCATCTTTATGGAGACATTTTGTCCTAATAACATAGGGTTTACCTGGACCACACACACACACACACACACACACACACACACACACACACACACACACACACACACACACACACACACACACACACACAGTTAAATAAAATATAAATTACATTTTAAACTGTATATTCAACATATATAAATAAATAAAATTAAACAAATGTAAATATTATATACATTACATTATATATAATGTATGGAAAACTAATTTATTTAATATGAAATTAAAATAATTAAATTACATAAAAAATATATGACATTTTTAAAATGCATATTAAAAAATAAATGAAAACATATATATATATATTGTATATACTAAAAAAATATTTTTAAATGTATAATAAATATAAATAAAATAACTAATAAATACATGTAAATAAACTATACATATTAAATATATAATTATTAAAAATAAAATGTAGTATATATATATATATATATATATATATATATATATATATATATATATATATATATATATATATATGATTAAATATAAAGAATATATATCTAGTAGTCAGTTTGTCAGGCTAAGACACAAGCTGAACATCCACAAAACCACCTAAACACAAGCTTGGCAAAGTTGGGAAACCAGTCAGCTTAAACCAGCTAACACACACACACACACACACACCCTCAGGTGGTTTATATAATCAGGGTATTTTCCAGCTACGGTCCTGCTAGCCATTTTAAGAGGCAAAGTAGAGTTATTGTGGATTATTTTGCAGGGAGGAATGTTCATTTTGTCCTTATATCTGTCAGAGATGTGTGCAATTTGGTCTTTCTTAGCTCAGAGTAATTGGGAGCTGAGTAGCGTTCTCAGTGCGTTTGAAGGGATCAGCGTCTGGTGGAGTGGAGCGTTAAGCTCAACAAATTGCTCTGTTTCCTGCTGAGGCGGCGCATCTCATTTGCTCTAAAGTGGCCTGTGAAATATATCAAGAGTCAAGGTGCAAATCCTCCACAAGTCCTCGCTCTCAGAAGCTCACGTCTTAAACTCTGAGTGCTTCTGACGACAGACAGATTCGTGACTAACTCTTCTCACCGCTTTTACTGCTGATGTTCTCCACTGGCTTTATACCGAACCACACGTGAACAAACTGAAAACTGCGCTCATCGCATCCGCTTGTTGGAGAAAGAGTAAACGACAGTACATATTCACTGTAAAAAAATATATATTTTCATGATTTGTTATCACAACTTTTTATCTTTTGTCAAATCAACTTCCATAACTAATGTGTGAAGATAACATACTATTTTAAGTTTCTGTTTATTAAACCATTCGTCTTCATTGTATTAACTAATATTTTTTATTACAACGAACTCAAAATTAAGGCAACAAGGTAACTTGCATTTTTAAGTTAAACCAACTTTTTTTTTACAGTGTTGACGTCAAAATCTATGGACTTTTAAAGTAATCGCTAACCTAGCTAGATCTATTTATTATCGGCATTTTACTCAATTTATTTATCTAAATGTTAGTGAAAATAAGAAACATGTGCGACAGACATTGGTTTTGCTCATCTTCGCTCGCTCCTATGAAGGTATCTTGAGTAAAATGGCTCTATATTTACTGAAGCACATACAGGCCGGTCTGATGGGTCACAGGTTGCAGTGAAAGACAATACTAGATGTAAATAACAGGCAAATTATATAATCATATAACACTACCGCTCAAAGGTTTTGGGTCAGATCAGTTTTCTCAGCAAGGCTGCATTAAATTGATCACAAGTAAATGCATTTATTATGTTTCAAAATATTTCTATTTCAAATAAATGTTGTTCTTTTGAACTTTCTACGCATCAAATAATCTCAGAAAAGAAAATGTCCTGGTTTTCACGAAAATACAGTTTGCAACTGTTTTCAACATTGATAATAATCAGAGATGTTACTAAAGCATCAAATAAGCATATTAGACTGATTTCTACAGGGTCATGTGACACTGCTAATGCTAAGAAACTTTTTGAACATGATCTACTGTTGATGAACAGTGTTGGGGTAGTTACTCAAAAAAAGTAACTAGTTACTAGTTACTAGTTACTTCTGTAAATTGTAATGAGATTACTTTACTAGTTACTGCATTTGAAAAGTAACTTCACTACTTATTACTTTACTTTCCCGTTTCTTAGATACATGGACAAACATCATAGCCCTATCATCATTTAGCCTGCATGTCCGCATAGTGTTTATAAATGTAGCCGATAAAAATGGCATGTAAAACCATATAAAATAACTATCCCTGTCTGCACAAAGAAATATGCCTCACTGTAAAATCTACAAACAACAGGATTATGTCCGTGGTGGTAGACACATGATCAGGGCTGGACAGAGATAAATATTGTATTTTATTTTGACGGAAACTGCAAAACTGAAACTTTCTTCTCCATCTGTATTTTGACCATAGACCGTATATAAGAGATTTTGACAGATACACTGACACTGCACGCTCGCTCAAAGCCCAAAGGGGGAGGCGTTTAAAGATGTGATTGGGCCAGTCCAGTGTCAATCAAGAAAATAACCAATGGGCCAATCTACGTGTTTCATGGGCCGGTCTGTCAGAAAAAAAACTAATGCTGACTTTTTTTAACCAATGCATTACACCGGCACTTACCCAGCGCCGCCAATTAAGCAAAACAAAACGAATGGGCCGCCGATGTACGAGTTTTATGAGCCGTTAAGACAAACGAACAAAAAAGTTTTAGATGCATCGGATCGGCCCAAAAAGCCGTGAATCTCCCGGTAGTCCCGATGTCCAGTACTTGCCTGCCAGGGCATAGAGTGAATTTCTGGCAAATATTTTTGTCCTTTCGAGCAACAAACTGAAAGTAATGTGAATATCGCCACTGGCCGAAACTCGCGTCTCCGTCTCCATCTCCATTCCTCTCTGTCCTTCGCACCAGCAGCTACGTCACTCAAATCGATCTCTATGGCAACGGTGCCCAGGCAAGCACACACACACAGGCATGCACGCACCACTTCGACAGATCAGAGCTTTACACACATGAAAACACGGCTTGGGTAACGCAGGAAAGCGCGTTCCTATAGTCTAGTAAAGTAGTATAGTTACTGATATTTTTAGTGTAATGCGTTACTTTACTTCGTTACCCAAAAAAGTAATATCGTTACTGTAATCCGTTATTTTGTAACTCGTTACCCCCAACACTGTTGATGAATTATGAATGTTTACTTTATGGTGTTTTTGTGTAAACTGTTTTAGATGGTTGTAAGAGTGCATTATTTACAGGTGAAACTCGAAAAATTAGAATATGGTGCAAAAGTTAATTTTTCTCAGTAATTCAACTTAAAAGGTGAAACTAATATATTATATAGACTCATTACATGTAAAGTGAGATATTTCAAGCCTTTATTTATTTGATGATGATTATAGCTTACAGCTTATGAAAACCTTTTCACAATATTCTCATTTTGAATTTGGGGTTTTCATAAGCTGTAAGCCATAATCATCAAAATTATAACAAATAAAGGCTTGAAATATCTCACTTTGCATGTAATGAGTCTATATAATATATTAGTTTCACCTTTTAAATTGAATTACTGAAATAAATGAAGATAAATACTGCACTCCAACAACCATCTAAAACTTATTACAATAGCCTACAAACAGCATATACTGTAGTAAACATTCGCAATTTGAATAAGCAGCAGGAAGACATTTCAAAATTAGAGTCCTGGTGTATTTCATGCTTGTTTGCATTTAAAAATCCTGAACATATTTTCTTCTGGTTATTATTGGTATTTCAGGTAAAAAAATAACTATCTGACAATTTGATTCAATGTTTAGAATATAAATAATTTCATAATTATTATTAAATAAACACAGTTTGAAGCATATATATATATATATATATATATATATATATATATATATACACACATTTAAAATCCTACAGTGTACTTTTGTATTCAAACTATGAAATCATCTTGCTTGTAAATGTCTCATCGTATCCCTTTATTAAGGAAAATAAATTATTTGATCAATTTTTATTGCGCCCCTAAAGTTCTTTATGTGCTCCTAAATCGTCCAAATTTAACAAAGCATCAAGCTCTGCACTTCCTGAAATCTATTGCTGTGTAAGTTATCTTGTCAGGGCAGGCTTTCCTCCATCTCAGGTGAAGCTGCAGAGCACGGAGGAATTAAACCCTTACCCTGATACTATCTTCCTGTCGGTACGGTCTCCAGTTGTGGCCCGTGTCACTGAACATGAGGAGGTAGCGGGTGACCCAATCTGAGCTCCCGTATCGGCCCTGGGTGGCCATGGCTGTAATCTCCGTCCGCTGCTCCAGCTTGATCTCCAGCCACTGATACTTATTGGAGACCAGTGGAGACCAGCCTCCAGCACCTGCAGGACACGGCACAGATGAAGAGCTGGATGAGCTGAGGGGTTTATTGGGAGAAAACAACAGATGCCTTCTAAGGAAGCATGCAAATTGAAATCAAACCATTATAAGTGCCTGATTTGAAACGCTCTATATATAGACACTCATGCACAGATTCTCAAGTAATTTCAATAGTTTGATGTCAGCATGTTGATAGGCTAGTGTGCAATGTAAAACTCGAATAACACACAACGATTGGATGAATCATTTGAATATATATACACATTATAATATATAATACAGTATAAAACCTTTCCCCCCATCTTTCCTTCATGTTTTATCAACACATCTTAATGAGGATAAAGCCGTTTCACTGAAATAATCCTGTTAAAAACCTGCGTCTAACAACCAGTTGATAAGATTAGTTTATAATCTTGATCTTTTCATTTGTGAATTTCTCTTTGACCCTTTCAATGTCCCACCTAAGCCTTCACATGCAATCATTTGCACAAAAATTAAAATGTTATCATCATTGTTTCCTGTAGTACTTTCTCTCTTCCATGGAAGACACATGTAGATATTTAGCAGAACCCATCTTGAAGGCAGTCAATCTCCAAAAATGACAAAAAGCACCATACAAGTAGCATAAAAGTCTCTTCAGACTATTTTTTGGTGTCCTTATATATTTTTATTGTATAGAAAAGTCAACATGCACAGACTTCAAAATATATCATTTTGTGCTCAGAGAAGTTTAGACTGAATCCTTTTACACTGAAAAAAATAATTTGTGGAAAAAAATGTCACTCAGAAATAGCTAGCCTAATGACACAAATTATTACCAAAAAATGGCAAGTAACATTGAATCAAAATACATTTTGAAGTAGAAATACTGAAATATTTTCTTGTAAAACATACTCTAATAATAAATATTTCCATTTTTTTTACACAGTGTAGGGTTTGCAGTTAAAAACCTTAGTGCTAGCAGACTGTCTAACAGGCGGTTACTGCTAACAACATTGATATTCTGAGCCCATCAGAAAAGAGTCCATTTACCTACAGCGGACCCATAAATACTGACACAAATAAGCCTGAAAATCTCAGTCAAATCCCTCTTTATTATCTGCATTGGTGAGGCCACCCATAGTGCCGTGCGGCGGCTCTGCAGATGTGGATCCTCTACCTCAGCGGCGCAGGGGAAATCAGATAAGACGGCATCATAAACGGTACCTGTCTGTCGTAAATCATGATAAAATTACCTGACGGTGGGACACCGCGCTGTGAGAAGCAGGAGAGAACAACACCTGCTCGGGACATTGGCAGCAGAGCGAGGGAAAATGCTGAATGTGGCCAAAGATGGATGCCAGATGGATGGAGCCATCAGACAGGTGGAGCGCAGTGAACCCAGACTGAGCCGCTCATAATCAGGACAGACAAACTGGAGATGGGGGTATTCTAGACCGCCACGGGACCAGAAAAGACAATGTTTATACCCAGAGAACCATTGTAATGCGCACAGGTTGTTCTTTCATAGCTCAGATCAACTCAGGTTAATGGAGTATCAACACGGTCTCAGATGTTCCTCTAATTCCACACATAGACATGGTAACACTTTACAATAAGGTTCATTATTTAGGCTAACATACCATAGTTAACATGAACTTAGAATTAACCATACTTCTAAGCATTTATTAATCTGGGTTCATATTCATTTCAACATTTACTAATACATTAGTACAAATCAAAAGTTGTATTTGTTAACATTAGTTAATGCACTGTGAACTAACATGAACAAACAATGAACAGCTGTATTTTTATTAACTAATATAAACAAATACTGTAACAAATGTATTGCTCATTCTTAGTTCATGTTAGTTAATACAATGTTAACTAATGAATCTATTGTAAAGTGTTACTGATACTCTGATACTTTTCTGATACTCTAAGAAATATAAAATACACACCAGATATGACAAAATACGTAAATAATAGGCATACTATTTATAGGCATAACTACCGTATGTATATTTATAAAACGGTTAGTTTCAATCCTTGATTCTGATTGGTCAATAGCTGTGTTTTATTCACGATAAAACACGGCTATGACCGCTTCACCCATATGTATCACTACACAACACCCCTAGCAACCACTCTTAGCAACTTAAACACATGTTTGATATCATCTATATTGTTAATTGAAGCTATAACGTTAGTAGAGTATTGTGAGAGATTGAGTAACGTAAGCGAGTGTACCTACATTTACAGTAGACATAGCATTTCCCTTCAGGTCAGTCCTATATTCATATTAAATAAATCTGTTTGAATGTCCGCTGCGATATCTTGTCCTTTTTCCCGTGCCCATAGTCATCTGTCAGTTGCGTCTTCCTTCTCCGTGATCACAAGTTTGAGTCCTTTGACTCCTTTCAATGTAAAAGTCTTCTCTACTGACTGACTCACTCATAAACACAGTCTTTGCCGCCATCTATTGGCGAAATAATGTATTACTTATGTTGCTGTTTACAGTCAGGGACTATTTTTTCCAGCGGAAGGAAAACTTTTAGTGATTTTTCTTCATGAAAGTTGCAAAGATACATATTTTTCGGCTTTCATATTTGTATTGTGTGGTAACCGTTTTATAAAAGCAACAAGGTACTCGAGGCTAGCGCTGTATAGTGAATAAGTCACGGCTGAAAGGGTGACTTATTATTCACGATACAGCACAGCCTGGATAGGGCTACCCATTGCTTATATAAAAATGTATTATGTACATTCTCCGATATATATTAATAGAACGCAGTTCACTTTATCGGGTTATGAGAAAATATTTATGTTCATGAGATCTGTTTAATTGTATCATTGTTGAACTCTCTTCTGAAACTCTAGAGAAGAGCCCTTTTCTTATGAGACACATCTGAGAAGCAGAAGCACCAACACAAGTCTTCATCTGCCTATAGGAGAAACATCTGAGAAATGATGGTGATCTCACTGGTAAGATATACAAACAAACTGGTGCGTCCTGTTGAATCATGGGTGATATTGTCATGCTCACCATGTCCACTAAAACAAAACAAAACAAAACCTGAGTTTAGGGTTTATATAACAGCCAGTTAGCTTCAGAGTAGCATAACTAGCCTATGCGTATTTAGGGCAGAGCTGGACACGTGTGTCAGAAGACATTGACACGGCCACTGAAATGAGAAGTGCAGATGCTTGACCTCGGCTCATTACTGAGAGCCAAACGGAGGGGCGGACAGCCGGAAGAACGTTTATACTGACACAAAGCGTGTGTTTAGAATTCAAACCAGCATCCAGAAAGTAGCTTTGTCCTTAATATCATGGAAAAGGGACAGCAGTATGTATGATCGATTGCAGAGTGTTTCTCTAAAAGGTTTCTAAAGTCCTGTTGTCTCAGCGCTGGCGGAGAACAGCATTCAGGAATCAGGCTTAGCTGGAAAAATGCTTGCACATCTCGGAAAAATACAAAGAGAGGTTTCTGTGTTTAAGTTATATGGGAGGATCAACCTGAAATTACACACACTTTCTGTTTCACTTTAGTGAAAGAAAATGTGAAGGTGGGAATGAACTGAAATATCTAAACAGATTTAATTGCATTCAGATGAATAAAAATAGATCTATAAAATAACTGCTGCTGCAGAGCAAGTATGGCCTTACTACTGCTAATATACACAGACACACTGCTGTGAGCATATAAGCAGTTATGTGCACCACATGACTGGTACGCAGGTACGCATGCGCGACAAAAATCAGGAACGCGTAATGCCACTTGTGTTACTACGCGCCTTTGCGTACTTTAAGGGTAACTGTCGCCAAAATGCAACATAGGCAGTGTTCATTTAATTTTTTCATGTTTTAAATGACGACCACGTCAACGAATAAAAACTAGACGGAAATTAGGGAGGGACGATTGGGGAAGAGATCCAGTCAGAACTGATTTGCGTTTGTGGTAGATGCGCACATTTGAATTGTAACATGCTGATCTACCCGGCGCACACGAGTTGGCATGCGCTTGATGCATGTCTCAAATCGTTAAAAAATGTCTGGGATAAAGAGAAGAGCAGACATGGATAGATCTGAATAAGAGAGACGACGCGAAAGAGAGCTTTATTCGGTATGCTTTTCTGTGCGAACACACACACATACGCGACCCGAAGCGTGCAGTCCTGCACATAGACAGCGCGCAAGGACTGAATTGAGCTCTCTTTCGCATCTGAATGGACAAATACACACAACATTATGTCTAAATGTCAGTTTTGGAGAGCATTCACGTAAACACAGTCGGTTATGTCTTTACAGAACGTACAGTGCATCAGTGCAATTGGATCTGCATTCTGCACACTCGGCCTTAAAGTGACAGTGCGTAATAAACCTAATGCCTTCTGTACACTTAATATTGATCAAATAACAAAATAAAAAGAGAAAATTCACTGCTGTTTAATATCTTTAATAAGGATTCATTATATTTAATTTATACAAATAAATATATCTGAACAATCAAATAATACTTTAAATAAATCTTTTCCAAAGGTGTTTTCTATCATTTTAGGTAGTTTTTTCCCCCCACGCTGATGTAAATTTAAGTGTTAGTTTTTTTAATTAGTTTGGTTTTAGTTAGTTATTTTATGCTATAAAAACGGGAATGTGACGTCATGATTGACAGCTGTGGCTACGCTACATTATGGGGTGAGTACCAAACACCATCTCCTGGTACTCACCTGAGTAACTCACTGAAAAAGTTATGTGCACCCCTGCATATAAGATATGATGCTGCATAAATATATATAAAAATATATATGTAGGCCTATCTATAAATCCCACAGGCACAGCAGAAGCAGATCTAGGCATGTGGGGCTGGGGGAGGTGGAGGGGTTCAGAGGACCAGCTTACTACAACAAACCATGACCAGACTATTTAAATGCTGAGTAAGCAATCTCATTGGCTGCAGGATTAGCGGAGGCCAATCAGATTGCGCCATGCTGTAATGATGTGATTGCAGATTTCATGTAAAGGACCATCAACCTGTGTCCTCTGAAGTTTCATGACTGAACTAGATATGTATTATTTATTTTTAAATAAAATTCATAATTTAACATTTGTAAGCATATATACAAGGGTTATTATAATTAACTAAAATTAAGCCATAAAAATATTTTCATTAATTCTAATTGACTGAAATAGTTGAATTTTAAAATTATCTTTTAAGGCAACCATTCTAATTTTCTTTTCATTAAAGTTGAAGTACTACAATAATTACAACTAAATGAACTAAAACTAAAAATTAAAACTTAATTAAAAAGCAGACATATTTAAAATAAATATTTTAATACTAAAATTAAAATGAAAACAGAAAATATAAAAATAAAATCTGATTTGAAATATAAACAAAAAGTATAATTGTGTATTAATGATAGTAAAAATAACACTGATATATAAACATAAAAACGATATATTTTTAAATGAAACCCCTAAACACATCGAGTACATCCAATTCAATCCAACTTTTTCCTGGCATTGCCACTGTTGTCAATTCCACACAGTTTTCCCCTCATTGTGTTTCCATTAACACTGAATTACCCGTCTTAATGACCTCTTATACGGCCCTCGTTAAAGAATAATAGTCTAATTCCGAATAAGCCCCGTCTCTGCTCAGCTGTCACGTTGAATGAAGCAAAAGTCGGACGTTCATTGCTCTTTTTCTGACCGGAACGGACACAATCGTTCCTCTAAATGAAGAAAGTGATGAAGGTTAATCAGGGGTCGTTGATGAGGGCGGCCGGCCGCTGGTCTGACACTCATTTAAATGACCCTGTCATCATATTATAACACCTGGACCAACACCAGAGACATGTCCTCTGTAAGAAACACACTAAACAGTGACTTCAGTGGCTTTCATAAGCTGATCAGTGACCTACGGCAAACTATTTGGAGTGGGACTCATCATTTGGAAAAATCTCATAGAATCCCATTGAAATGTGAATCATACATAAAATATACTATGATTCGAAAGTTTGGAGAGAGTAAGTTTTTTCTTTTTAATAAGAAATGGATTACTTTATAAGAAAATAATACTTTTATTCAGCAAGGATGCATTAAATTGATCAAAGGTGACAGTAAAGATATTTATAATGTTGCAAAAGATCATATTTCAACTAAACGCTGTTCTTCTGAACTTTACATTTAAAGAAAAAAATGTGTCAACGTTTCCACAAAAAATACTTAGAAGCAGCTAAGCAACATTAATGATAATAATAAGAAATATGTATTTTTTGAGCAGCCAATCAGCATATTAGAATGATTTCTGAAGGATCATGAGACACTGAAGACTGGATTTTAAAATATAAATACATTCAGATTTTTCTGAATATTACTGTTTTTAAATGGAGCCTTGTTGAGCAAAAGAGACTTCTTTCAAAAACATCAACCAATCGTTGGACTAATTGTATGAAAATAATACTTTTATTCAGCAAGGATGCATTCAATTGATCAAAAGTGACAGTAAAGACAACATGGATAATAAGAGGAAATATTTCTTGAGCAGCAAATCAGCATATTATAATGATTTCTGACGGATCATGAGACACTGAAGACTGGATTTTAAAATATAAATATATTCTGATAATTACTGTTTTTGTTTCTGTTTGAGCAAAAGAGACTTCTTTCAAAAGCATCAACCAATCGTTGGACTAATCGTATGTAGGTTTTTCTTTTGACATTATGAGAGCATTTTGCATTAGTAATAACATTCACCCAAATTTCCTGAGGTGCAGTAAATGCATGATTCATACGTCACAACCACTGAATGGAAAATGGAAGAAACGTATTACCGGCTAGCAGGATTTAAGAAAGTTGAAACAAGTTCAGCGAAGCAAACAGCGCTCCGATGAAGAGCAGACATCTGTCTGATGAACTGGCCAGAATCTCATCTATTATTTATCCCGTTTCCACCTGCAAGTGCCAAGGGACAAAAGCGGGACGGGATCAGCAGAAGTGTCTGGTGAAAGTAGAAGCGACTTTTATAACATTAGCAGGCGTGATTGTAGTGCTTCTGATGAAGCTAATGCAACACAAATGGATCTGGAAAGCTGCCACCTGCTTGATTTTCCTTGACTCGAGTGAGAAAGTCCAAGGTAACAAGAGGATACGCATTTAAATAACTTCTTTCTGGTTAATTGCATCTGCTGAGTTTATCTGAAAGGATTATAATTAGAATTTCATACGGATCTAATTTTCTTTTTCACATTGATTGTGGATCTGAATGCCAGACTGTTTAATCCGCATGTTGAAAGCGGAACATGTGAAAGAGTAAATTATAGTTATTATCATTTGGCCACGCACTAAAAATCCACACGAATAGCTGTTTTCACACAATACACTCAATTTTCCTTATGAACACATAATGTCTGGCTTTTAGATTACTGGCTGTGTTATATAGCTCTTTTGCTTCAATATATAACGGCCTTGTAAGTATGGTTGTTACGTCCTGGGGATAAAATCTGAAGCTGGTAGCGGCTATCATGAGATACACAATCACATTTGCATTCTAATTAAACCCTCCGTGCAGTATTCATATCTGCGACGTGGCGAGGAACAATTACACCTGCTGATAGACTAACAGCTGACGATTTAAACGACAGCTAATGGCGCCCGTAATGATACAAACACAGTGGAACGCTTCTGAGAAATCCAGCGCTCTTCACAGCGAGAGCCGGCGGCGGTCGGGGAATTAGCACAAGCTGCCGAATAAAATGAGAACGCTTTGCTTATTTATCCCATGATTCAAAGAGCTTTGCTCCGATATCCCGGCAGGTTTGTGCAATGAAATACAGCATGTAATCCGGCCTGAGATTGGAAGCATTCTAATGGGAGAAAATACCACAAACGGACGTCTAACTAATTCATTATTGGTCTAATAATGTTGTTTAAACTCTAGAATGCAGCCGTTGAGGGCTTACAATGTTTAAAGCCATCAAGAGACTCATTAAATAGAAAGCATGAAACTTCTGTGTATATAATATGAGAAGTCTCAGTGATCTTCTTCTGTTTTCTGGTCCAGTGGGTGCTGGTGCATCTGATCACTTAGCACGCTTCTCCTCGCCAGCGCACATGATTTGAGGACAAACGGTGCGACTAATTCTGCCACCGTCCAGAATAAAACAAAGCACTAAAATACAGCACAACTAATGCAGCGCCACTGCAGGAGTGTTTCCCGTACAACGGCGTAACTCACTGCTAAACTACCGTATGCATCGTTGAAGAAATCAACTGGCTAGTCACGAGTGTTTCCTGAAACCATATTGTCGCAAAGTGGTCGTCACCCATGTTGGTTAATGATGTCACGCACGTGGTGGAGTACCAACTCTTTTTAATGAATCTGTTTGAGATCGAATTAACGCTAATGTTTTGATATAAATTACAGTAATGGCTATCTCTTATTTTTCTCAGTTACTTTTCTTTTATTTCCAGATTTTTACATTGGCTCGTTCACTAGCGCACATGCGCACTCTTCAAAAACGGTGCTTTAAATCTCTTGACAAACTAAAAGACGTAAATGACATTTGTATGTATTCTAAATAAAATATATAGATTGTGCTGAATGTCAGCTTGCTTATTTGGCTCAAGATAAGGATTTATAGAGTCAACATCATGCAAACTAGAAACTCTGCTTCTAACCACAGGTCGAGAGCTGTCGCTCCAAACACACAACTGTGAGTCGCTGTTTGCGAAAGTTCGTCGGAACGATGGTTTCGGGACACAGCGACTCGTGGAACTATGATGATGCTAACGATGCTTTTGGGAAACGCACCCCAGAACGATTCCCAAACGACTCTGAAACTGAATCAGAATCACATCATTTGAATAATTTGAAGCCGATACGGAATTAATCTGACTCACTTACTGAATGCCCAAAGTCAAAATGAATCATTAACTAATACTGTATTATTCATTGAGACTTAAATTAGTGCAGATACTCAGGGTTGTTAATTTTTTTTTATGAAATTAATGAATTATATATAATCAATTACATAAAATACGCACCTCCTTATAGGGGGGGGGGGGGGGGGGGGGGTTAAATTCGAGGGGGAAAGGGCTTTTTTTTTTGTATTACATTTATCTCACCAAAATGAATGCTCACTCTCTCTATGTATTTGTGCTCTATGTATGAGTTTACACACAGCACAAGGAAGCGTCATTTCAACCTTGAATTGAATTGATAAAATAAACAAGAACAAATTGCAAGCCGAGGCACAAATATCTACAAATACAATGTTTCCAAGATGCTTGAAGAAACCTGCCAGCAATACAGTGAAACGTTTTAGGCAAAAATGCTGTATAGTGAGGATGCTTTCAAAAAATAATGTCATAAATAGATTTTATTTCTCAATTAACTTCTATTAACTAAATCAAATCAATATTTGGTGTGAGCTTTTTAAACAGCTTTTGTCCCGGTACACTCGCACATCGTTTTTCAGGTAAAAGACTTTTGCACCGTACTGTATATACATGCATACACACACAATATAAATGCAGTAAAGATCAACTGGATTTATGTCACCTCTGTTATAATGTCTGTGTAAACTTGTCTTGCAATTATGTTAACAATGTAATACAAGTGATTCAGAAGAAGAATTAGTTTACATGTTTGTGGCATCAAAAATGTGAAAGAGTCTCCAAATGTGAGGCATTTTGTACCAACTAAACTAGACATCCAGAATTGTATATTCTGTGAAATTATTCCATTTATATGTTCTGTGAAACCTGAAATGATCTCATCATCTGCAGTGAATGCAATCATAAATGTGTTTCTATTTATTATTTATTCTCCAAAAATGTTAAAAGAATAGTGTAGGACTGAAAATCGATACGAGGAATCAGTCCCAGAATTGCTAAATTCCTTGCGATTCCCATCTCTAGTCCCCAGACATCCCATCAGCCATCACTCCACGCACGCCTGTCCACTTCATTGTCTAGACACTCGATGTTTGTCTTCTTCTGTAAGTACTTCAGGCCAAATTAAATGCCAAGATATTAGTGGCTCTATCAGAAGCAAGAGAGATTTCAGAAAATCAATACAAATCTTAAACCAGCACCACATAGGACTCAGACTAAAGGTCAAACTGGGTGGCACGTAAAAGTTGGAAGCATGTGGAAAATAACAAATAGTTTGAGATTCCTCCGGGCTGATGTCTGGACCAGGTCAACAGGCACTTACAGTGAAGACGAGTGTTTGCAATCTCGAACCACACGTATAGAAGGTGCCATTTATTTTCAAGAAAGATGCGAGCCAAACATGTCACAGATGTTTGAATGGGATTTCTCATCCCAGAATAAACATCCTGTCATCATTTACTCACCCTCATGCCGTTCCTAACCTGGTTGACCTTCTAATGCCACTAATTGAATTTAAGCAAACAATTTAAATAAAATATATTTAAAAATGTATAAAATAACCTTTACTGTTGCGAATTACTCTTACATAACATGAATGTAGTGGTCCAAATTGATCAAATTACACACTATACTTGATTTGTTGCCGTAAGGGGAAATTTCAGATGTTGCGCATGCGCACTAGAGTAAAAAAACAAAAAAACAACAACACTCAGAAGGCGGCAAGTCGTTGGAGGCACAATACAAGACTCGACGCCAATGATTTGCGTGAACAGATGTGGAAAACTGTGAATCAGTTCTGGCCTAAATGTTGAAATGTAAAATGCTGGGTTGTTTCAACCCAATTTTGGGTAAAATATGGACAAACCCAAACGTTGGGTTAAAAATGTAATTGAAAAATGTAACCCAATGCCTGGGTTTGTCCATATTTTACCCAAAATTGGGTTGAAACAACCCAGCATTTTTTAGATTGTGTGTTGTTATATGTGACCCTGGACCACAAAGCCAGTCACATGGGTACATTTTTTTTAACTTGAGTTTTATACATCACATGAAAGCTGAATAAATATGCTGTCCATTGATGTATGGTTTGTTAGGATATGACAATATTTGGCAAAAATATCTAAACGTTGAGAAAATTGCCTTTAAAGTTGTCCATTTATGTTCACTGTGCTGATTGTGCTGCATTCACTCACAGAAATACATGTTTTATATATTTACGGTAGGAATTTTACTAAATATCTTTATGGAACATGATCTTTACTTAATATCCTAATGATTTTTGGCATAAAAGGAAAATCGATAATTTTGAAGAAAATAATCAGAAGAAAGCACAAATTGATTACTATACTATGCAGTGATAATAAAAATGTTTGATGTTAACATTTGGATCCCTGTTACTTGGCACACAGGTTTACAACTAAAAAGATAACATGAGTAATAACCACAGAAAGAACAGTTTGGGAGCATGAATAAAACTAAAACAGTTGCATTCATTTGTAAAGTGCTGTATTATGTCCTGCTTGTTTTTTTTTGGTTTTGTTTCTTTTGTCAGACTGGATGTTTTTTTTATTTTATGGAGCAATTGCACACAATAAATGTTTGAAAATGTAACATGTTTTTGACCGTTTATTCAATAGAATTAAGGAAATGTAAGATAGTTATATAAAGCAAATAACAATGTATTTGAAATGAGTAAAGTTTATTTAATACACAATCTTAAATCACAGTTCACCGGTTCACATAACAACTATTTAATTAATTCACGTCAACTGAACATGATGGTGAAGCTTAAATAAAATGCTAACTTTTACGTTGGATTTATGTGATTAAATTGGATGATTTTTTTTTTTTTTTTTTTTACATGTAATTGAAATACATAAATTCTAACTTTTGGGGTTAAATATTTTTTTGAGTGTGTGTGGAACACAAAATGTGATATGTTAAGAAATATCACAGTGTTTTTTATACATAAAATTAAAGTCAGTTTATATTGTTCATCTTTAAGGGTGAGTAGATGATCACACAACTTTCATTTTTGACTAAACCATAAAGCAAATTTGTGAAATGATTGGCTTGTGTGAGGTGTGCTTGATGTATGGTTTTCTGTCAAATCTGATTGGAAAAGTGCTATACAAATGAAATGAAGTAATGTTTAAAATGCCAGAACACAATAATAAACAGTGGAGAACACCATTAGTTATGCCAAGGTCATGCGTTTGATTCCAAATACACAAATGTAAAAGTAGGCAGTGCTGAAACTGAAGACAGAAAACTAGAGTAGAGACAGACTGATATCCTCATTACAAACATCTCAGCTTCATAGTGTGAAAGGTTTTTAGTACACTGGTCTATTATTGTGGCATCGTCGATTTCCAATACATCGTCCTCTAATTGACAATCTCTTCTAGTCTAGGGCGTTTTCACAACTGGCTTGTTCGGAGAGTTTGTTTCAGAACCTGGTGCGTTTTCTCCCTGAGTTCGGTTCGGTTAGTCATATATAAACACGCAAGTCATGCTAGGATCCGCACCATAACAATCACTCCAAGAGAGGAGCAACTCTGGAGCGGTTCGGTTGAGGTGAGAAAGCAACCCAACAGACCAACGAACCAAGCGGCATCATAATTCATAATGGGAAATGTGTTATATAAAAAGCAGCAGTCTGATTCTCTGAGATTTTGTGGTTGAAAACCAAAGAGGGCCTGTTAAAATGTGTAATTGCTCTTCTTCATGCATTGCAAGAATGCGGCCCAGACGAACCCTTGACCACTTTTAAATATATTTAAATTAGGGCTGTCCGTTAAACACGTTATTAACGGCGTTAACGCAAACCCATTTTAACGGCGTCTATTTTTTTATCGCGAGATTAACGATTAACACTCGTCATCAGTAACATTACCTCGACAGTATTTCTTTCACCCTTTTATTGATGGACAGTGTTACATTGTGTGAGAGATTATTTGCTCCAAGTGAGAATGTTAGTGTGGAATTGAACACAGTTTAACCCTTGTGTTATGTTGCGGGTCAATTTGACCCGAACCATAAGGGGTGTACACAGAAATCCAACATAACACAAGGGATATGTTGTTTTCAATAAAAAACATTTGCACAAAGCAAGCCGATCCACTTTTCCATGTTGATAGAGCATTAAAATGAGAAAAAATAATTGGACAAAAAGAAATCAAGAGACATTTAGAATAGATGAAAATGTGCGATTAATCGCGATTAAATATTTGAATCGTTTGACAGCCCTAATTTAAATATATATAATTTATCAGTGAGAGCATGAATCAAGGCTACATTCATATAAGTGGTTGTGTGTGTCAACTCAAGACAGGTACAGATAAAGTCACAATAAGCCCGCAGTCAAACTTGAGGAACGTAAAACGGTGTACTCTGACCAATAAGAGGACAGTTTTACTCACATGTGATTTGCATAAACACATTTTGGTACTCTTCGAAATGTTGCCTTGTGAAAGCGAACCGAACCAAGAAAATATTGTAACAAATTAAGTCCCTGTTACGGGACAAAGCAAACGATCTACAGATCTAAACACACCGTAAGAGGGCTGTTCTCGGTTAGCGTAAGTGGCAAAGGAATCAGACGTGCCGATAATCATGACTTTGTGAGATTATTTACAGGGCCTGTATTTCGAAATGAGTTGATTAGGAATCAAAGACAAACTCCAAACCAGAAGCCCATCTCTCTCACAGATCCCACATCTTCAGCTGGTTTTATTCGGAGCGCGTGGAGTTGGATGCAGGTGCGGATGAGGTGACGACAGCCTCCGCTTTTCTCCACGGCCTTAGAAACATCACACCAGATCCTGCAGGCTTTGAAGGGTGCTGCTCTCAGAGCCTACACTGCTGTGTTTGTTTGTGTGTGTGTGTGTGTGTGTGTGTGTGTGTGTGCTTGTGTGTGTGTGTGTGTGTGTGTGTGTGTGTGTGTGTGTGTGTGTGTGTGTGCTTGTGTGTGTGTGTGTGTGTGTGTGTGTGTGTGTGTGTGTGTGTGTGTGTGTGTGTGTGTGTGTGTGTGTGTGTGTGTGTGTGTGTGTGTGTGTGTGTGTGTGTGTGTCTGCATGAAATCAAAGCGTGCACCTTTGAAGGCTATTTTTCATGAGGAACAACAATTACACTTCCTCCTACTCGTCATTAATGTTCTGAGCTTCTGAGGAAAGCATATTTGCACTTAACGCAGCGCTGCAGAAACATGTTAGGCTAACAGATTCTTCAAGTCTATCTATTACATCTTGAAATGCCAAGCGGGCTGTTTTTTTAATTCATCTGTAATGTGGTCACTTGTCGGTCGCATCCACACACACGCACACACAGAATGCCACAATTCAAGCGCAACTAATGCGATAAACCGCTGAATCTGACTGAACCTGATGAGGTCCCACAAATGACACCAGATGCTCACGGTCACAGACCCACGAGGCTTTGCGTGATTAAATGGGCAGTTTTGGGCCAGAATAACCTTCAAGTTGCATGTAAAGTTCAGTTTATACACAAACCATATACAGTATTTTATGGTCTTTTACAACTTATACTGATAAATGCATATATATATAGACACTGTTTGTAGACTGTGTGTCGAGCATTTCTGTCTAAAAGTAATTATTTTATAGATATAACTCAAAAGAAAAGCAGAATATAAAGTTCTAGTGAAAAATAAATATACTAAAATGTATTTGAAATACATTTATTTTATGCTAAGTATACTACAAATACATTTACATATTTATGTACTTAATATAAAGCAATTGGACTATCGATATACTAAATTGATATACTTAAAATGTGCTAAATTAGAACAACTAATTTTGTGCTTAACGTACTTTAGTTATCCAGAAATAGTGCTGAGGTCCAACTAAAGATATACTGAAGTATATTTGATTGTGCATACAATCTTTATTAATAATGATATTAAAAAAAACATTTTAGGCTTAGTATTAAGAAATGTGCATTGTGCAATAAGGAAGCACTCCAAATACAGTTGAATTATATTTATACAGTTATACAGTTATACCAGTAAGTCTCAAGCGATATGTCAGCAAATATGTTAAAGGTTTTGTAGTATACTTAGTTTGAAATAAATGTATTTGAGATACATTTTTTCACTATAGTGA
Source organism: Phoxinus phoxinus (assembly GCF_949152265.1). Taxonomy (NCBI): domain Eukaryota; kingdom Metazoa; phylum Chordata; class Actinopteri; order Cypriniformes; family Leuciscidae; genus Phoxinus; species Phoxinus phoxinus. Next base: position 3,875,227 of record NC_136898.1, read on the forward strand.
TCATGTCTATCTGGTTCATATGCTACTAAGTGCCTCAAACTAAACTGAGCCTCTTTCAATGCCACTTACATGATAAACCAGATGATTATTTTTCTCAGAAGTGATCATTAGATCAGCCTGGTATTGTAAACACGATTGGATATCCAGATCATATAAATTAGAATATAAAGTGCCAGTGAGATGCACTGCAAGTGTAGTGAAGATAAATGCAAACATTTTTCAAAACCGATTTTAAAAAAAACAAAATTTTATCCCACATATTTCAATTGAAGCAGATAAACAAGTCACATCTTGAGACCAGGTCGTGTGTAACAGAAATAACCAATCTTAATTCTATCGCCTTTTTCCTACGCCCCATGAAGCTTTGAGTGAATTATGGGAGTTACTTCTGGTAAACTAAACAATCTGTGAAAGGCAATAATGAACGCAATAACACTGTGTACAATGAAGTGACATTATTCCACTCAGCCTTCAACCATCGAACATTAAAATAAAAACTAAACCGTGTAAAAGCATCACCAAAATACTTCAATAAACCATGAATGGCCCTAAAAGCTCGATTCTGTCCGCAGAAATATTACGGACAAGTTAAATATCACTGGAGTAATATTTGTATTATATATTATGGAACATATGTTCATTAACTTTAGCATTGAGTGCTAATATTTCAAAGTGCATTCCGTTGTTTTGACAGATAACATATTATATTTAGTAAATCTGAACACTGTTAATAGGGATTAGAAGTGAAAAGGGGAGACAATTACATTTTAAAGCATCCGTGTGAAAACAAACCTGGAAAGAGACGTGAGGATTCTCAGTGCAATCCAGTGAATTATTCATGGGATATATTGTAAATGAAATCGGGAGGGCAGACCACAAATGCATAATATAATATGTTTGTCTTTTTCATACTGTCATACACTGGAATACAAATAAATAATCAGGAGGAAAAGAATGCAGCGACTGAGGAAAAAACTCTTGCCACAGATATTCTTATGATGCCACGTCACTTTAAAATAGCAAGCGTTGTTATTCTTCTGATGTCTGAAATAAAACATGAAGGAAAACTGACAGCTGACTCAGTCAAACTGATCAGGACGGATAGGCCTAAGATATCTGTAGCTCAAACTTATCATGATTCATTTGAGTCTTTTTGAGTGGAAGTTCCCCAAACCGGAAGTGCAGGCTCATCAGGATAAAGGAGGATACTTTAGCAACCACATAGCAGCAAGTTAAAAAATCGAAAACAGCCCCATAGCAACACCCTGGCAACCATCAACAACTGCCTCGCACTATGGTGGCGAGTTTCACAAAACCAAGTTTAATCATAAAACATCCCTCAATGCTGAAGCAGAAGTGTCTTTAGCTGTGAATAATGAGTAAAGGTGTTGAGTTACCATCTCTGCGGTTGAGTTTGGCGAAGCCCGGCCCGTGACTGCTCGACAGCTCCGATGAACTCGTGAAGACCGACGGAGGCAGACCGGACACCAGCGGAGAATCACAGCTCTCTACAGACACACATCGACACACAGAGTTTACTACTGCTCAAAAGCTTGGGGTCAGGAAGATTTTTTTATTAATGCTTTTATTCAGCAAGGATGCATTAAATTGATCAAAAGTGAAAGTAAAGACATTTATATTGTTACAAAACAATTAAATAAATGAACAAAACTTTCTATCCATCTAAGAATCCTGAAAAAATGCATCACAGTTTCTATAAAAATATGAAGCAGCTGTTTTCAACATTGACAATAAACATAAAATGTTTCTTGATCATCATATTAGAGTGATTTCTGAAGGATCATGTGACACTGAAGTCTGGAGAAATGATGCTGAAAATTCAGCTTTGATCACAGGAATAAATTACATTTGAAAATAAATTACAATACAAAACTTAAAATGTAAATATTTTTACTGCACTTTTGATCAAATAAATGTCTTGGTGAGCAGAAGAGACTTCTTTTAAAACCGTTCAAACATCTTTCTGTCCCAACGCTGTGTTGAAGAACATGATGATGAAGGCAAAGATTATCTTTAATAACTCCACAGGAAGATAACTCACACAAGGAGAACGGCTTGATCACATAGCTATCACAGACCCGACAGCAAATGAACACACAGAGGACTCAAGCAAATGAGGATTATTAACAACACACACCTGCACTAAATGACAACTAATCAACAGTGGAAAAGATGCAGACTGAAAACAGAGTGTGACGCTAGTACAACAATCTATATGTTCCTGAATGCCTTCTTTGACGTAAAAGCACTTTGTAAACATTGTTATATTTTCTTTTTAACCTCAACACTGCATACAGTACAGTAGAAATGAACTTTCAGAACATTAGTTTTTCATATTCCAGCTGCATTGACAGTTTCAATTTTACTTACAAAAAAATACATTATACAATAAATGTAGTTATTCAAGTGATGCAAAAAAAGAGGGAAAAGAAAAATGGGGAAATAAAAGTAAACAAATTAAAATACTTTTAAAAGGTAACTAAAGTTATACTTTATCTGTATTTAGTCATACTTGATGCTTAAAACCATTTGTTTAAAAGTAAACATGAAGCAACCCATTTACTTCTTATAATGTGTCATACTTCTGGGTAAAACATTATATTATACAAGAAAATCAAAACAAAGGCAGTAGGATGGCAGTCTCAATATGACAGACATGTAAAATGGGACTGATGACGCAGCTGAAAAAGAAAGTTGTTTCAGAGATTTTGATAAAAGTCTTAGATAAATAAGTCTTAAATAACATGCAATAACCTATCAGTCAAAACATGACCCGGAACATGCATGCATTAAATAAGTAAATGAGTCAATTTTGATTACATGTTGACTTTAACGACAGCGAGAGAGACCGTTTGTAAAGATCAGGACGCTCACATGCGCTGACATTTCCCAGCAGCACATTTACCTCCTCACATTAGTGCTCTGAAATTGGGGCAAGCCCATCCAGCTTTACGGTTATTATTCAAGTTCATAAGAAATGTAAGACTGTTTAAAATGCTCTTACCTACAGAAAAAAAGTCCTTTCCACAAATGCTGACCCATTTTCTCTCCACATGAAACCCTCGGTCAGGCAACCTAATTTATATAAAACTAAGCTTTTTTATAGCGCATTATTTATGTGAGCCTGTTTAAGCCATATTGCTTTACTTATTTAGTGTGTGTGTGTGTGAATATTTTGTACATTATTCCTCTAGTTTTATATTACAAACCGCACGTAACCGGAGTCTTGTTTGCATTCCCACCGGATTTCAATAACACTCCCTATTACTTTTATGGTAATAGTTATTTCCAGAGTGTGTACTGAATAATATACGTCGGGATATAATTGTCCTCCTCCTGGTTTGTGTATCCGCTTCTGAAGCTCTATAAAGCACAGGACAGTCGATAGGCTTGAGTTGATGCCCGATCTGGATTGCTGCAATCATTGAGTCTCAGTCACACTGTTTGCATGAAGGCCGTACGGTTTCTCCGACAGTGAAAGCTCTGGGCTCAGTAGTGATTTTGTCATTTTTTCCTAAAACACGTTCTTCTTGCACACAAATGGTTATTCTTTTCTTTTGGGTGTTTTCAGTGAGGAAAACAGAGACAGTTTGAGCCGCGGATCAATAGATTGTGCGGTCACTGATTGTGGAGGAGACTAGCTGACTACAAACCTGCAGAAAGAAGCTCACCTACAGATTACAACTGCAGAGCAACCGTATTTACCGCCATGGAAATGCCTTAACATAACATTAGAAGATCACTAATGATTTAACAATATCGCATATGTTTTTAAGTAAGAGATGTTTCTTGAGCAGCAAATCATCATATTATACTGATTTCTGAAGGGTCATGTGACACTGAAGACTGGAGTAATGATGCTGAAAATTCAGCTTTGATCACAGGAATAAATTACATTTTACAATATATTCACATAGAACACAGTTATTGTATTTTTGATCATGTAAATGCAGCCCTGGTGAGCAGAAGAGACTTCTTTCAATACCACTGTAAACTTCTGATCGGTGGTGAATGTTTTCTTTGACATCTTTTTTTCTTTTAAACCTCAACATAAAGTACAGTACAATTTGACTTTTTAGCACATTTTAGCACTTGTCATATTCCAGCTGCAATCGACAATGGTTACATTTTAGTCATATAAAATACATTGTTTTGTATTTTACATTGTACAAGTTATCCAAGTACGTTTGATGCAAAAACTGGAGAAAAGAAGATAAAAAAGAGGGGGAATAAAAGTATGAATGAATGGAATGAATGAATTGTAAAAACTGTTTTAAAAGGTAAATGAAGAACTGGTTTCTTCTACACAGGATTTAGATTAAGGGTGTGTTCACACTAGTTCTGTTCGCTTGGTTCGTGTGGACCGGACCAAAAATAACAACACATTCAGTCCTGGTCCGCTTAGCATTCACACTGGCATTCTAACACACACACACACGCACACACACACACACACACACACACACACACACACACACACACACACACACACACACACACACACACACACACACACACACACACACACACACACACACACACACACACACACACACACACACACACACACACACACACACACACACACACACACACACACACACACACACACACACACAGCAGAGGAGAAGCAGTTCTGATGCCTGAACTGAACTGTGATGGACAACATCACGACTATGATGAGAAAAATAAGCTATGCTTGAGCATTCTGTCCTTTTTAGAGTCGCATCTTGTGACATCATGTCCTGTTTTTGGTAAGTCCACGTCTTTGGTCCGTGTTACGCTTATATTTAATTCAAACCTCACCAGAGTTTGTTTGGAAGCGGACAGAGACCCATCTTTTTAGCGGTTTCGGTCCGTTAGTTTGGTGACCACCAGGGTTCAGATGGCATTGTTCACACTTTTTTTTGGAATAACAGAGCAATCGCACCAGAGTTAATTTTACAGTAATCCAACCAAACATGCCAAGTGTGAACACACCCTAATCAGAGAAAAAGATTTTGCAGCTTCTCAAATGTTTATTCTGAGGGAAAAGACTCCATTAAAGGGGTGGTAAAATGTCCTTTTCACAAGATGTAAAATAGGCCTAAGTCTCTGATGTCCCCAGAGTGTGTGTGTGAAGTTTTAGCTCAAAATACCCCACAGATATTTTTATATAGCATGTTAAAATTGTCACTTTTTGAGGGTGAGCAAAAACCCACCGTTTTTGTGTATGTCCCTTTAAATGCAAATGAGCTGCTGCTCCCGGCACAGGGGGCGGAGCTACAAGAGCTCGTGTCCTTTTACCTCACACACACATGCACTGGAAATTTAAAAAACTTTCAGCCTTTTATGTTCAAACCGGAGTAAGACAATAATGGAGAGACTCAAGAAGAAGTGACAACATGTAGAAGCAACAGGACATTTCTGAATGGTTAGTTGATGAATTTATGTTGCTGATGTGTAGTTATCTTCTAGTCATTGATCATCATTCTGTCTTGATAATCTATAAATCGTGTTCAGGGGGCGGGGTTCATGTAAATTCTAGGGTTGGTGATGTCACTAACCAGGGAAGCCGTTTGTTGTAGTCCTTAAAAAGCAACTTCTTTAAAAGCAAATATCTTCCTTTGCTTTGAACTTTGAGTGTTGTAACTTTGCAGATGTTGTTCATGCTCAAACAGCAACATTACACACTAACTAAAGTTAGAAAAGTAAAATCATAATCAAACACCCCTTTAATCTCACAAGTGTCTCTTCTAGAGTTTCACAAAATGTCTGCAATCAAAAGTCAGAAATCTCAATGATCAGAACTGCTCTCCATGTTCATTTTCTACATTCTCACTGCATTTCCTCATTTCAGTTTTATCTCTGTAAGGAACTTTAGGAGAAACATCTGACATGCCAACTATGAAACAAACAAACCTGCGCTATGAAAGAGCAACAGCCGAGCAATGAAACTGAATTGAAACGAGTCTTTCCAAATGAATTGACTTTTTTTTCCCCGAGAACCTCTTGAGGTTTATTATGGAGAAGGAAATGAACGCAGGATGCCAGCGAGACGTTTTTGATCGATAGCAACCCGTAACATCCTGACAGATATAAAGGCCACGCTAATCTCCGCTCTGGTTTTACAATTTGCTTCCCAGTTCCAGAAACACCTCGAAGTCTAAATGACGCCAGGAGAGCAGCGCTAATGATGATAATTCATCATACATGCGGCCCGCGCTGTGATAAAACCTCCTCATAACGTTTAATATCACTTTCACATATTCAGACTTATCTGAGGACGCAGTGACAACCCAACATTTCTCTCACAACAGCTGCCGAGGGGCCATTAAACCTTCACACAGTCAACGAAGAGTCGAACTCAAGAGATGAAAACAACACAGAAACCATCACTTCATGAACTATGAAGTTAACATGAAATCAAAACTGCAAGTTAGACATTCTTCCCGATCAATTTCTTACCGATAAAACGTTTTTTTTCTCTTTGAATATCTGGTTTTATTCAGAACTGCATATGATTATGCAATTAAAATGGGTTACAAGCTGGTTCATGCTGACATGTTTATGTTGTCATTAAAAGCTGAGCAAGTTGTGAATGTGCATTTATAAAACGAGCAGATTGTGTGTGTGAGCGCATCTGTTTCCACACTGGCCTCTTTTTCCCTGCATGCGAGCTAATTCATTCATTGTTCTACACAATGATTAGCACTGTCTGCATACAGCTCATGGTCGTGCATTGATTGGACAGGCTGGAGATGGCTTCGGCCAATAGCACGTGTTCAGAGAGGTTTCTGTGTCCAATAATTGGCAAAACAGAACGAGTGATGAGCTCTTCAGAGACTTCCCTCAATGACGGCATCTCCATCTTTTCATATTGATTCTGACAAGCCACTTGATGCAATCAGCAGCACTCTAAATGCAAATAACAGCAGAGTCTTACATTCTCAACATTCATGGCATGCGCGTGAAGTGCAACATGATGCTTTGTACACCGTATACAAGGAGGACACTTGTTGGCCATTTTTCCTCCACTACATCAAATCCATAAAAAAGATTATTATTAATAATAATAATAACAACAGTGCATAAAATGTGTATTGATATGTTAATTTTTTTTATTAAAATGATAAAATGATGTGAAAAAAACTGAATAATGAAAAAAAAAATACATGTAAACAAATCATTGAAATAAAAACAACAGATGAATAAATAAAATAATAATGAATACAATAAATAAAAAATAAAATAAAAATGTTTTTAAATAAATAAAAAATGATAATAATAATAATAATACAAAATATTGAAAAAATTTACATTTAAAACAAAAACAAAAAATATATAAATAAAAACAGACAAATAAATGTAAGCAAATAAAATAATAAAATCAAAAATAGATAAATATAATAATAATTACAATAATAATATAAAAATGATAAAATAATACATAAAATAGAATATGAATATAGAATAATGAAAATAAACAACAACAAATAAATGTAAACCAATAAAAAAATAAAAACAACAAATAAAATGAATAATACTAATAATAATACATATAAGTACTATTTAAAACAAAAACTAAATTTAAAACTAAACAGAAAAATAAATGTAAAAATCATTAAACACAATAAAACAAAAACAACAGTTGAATAATACTATGTAACAACAACAACACTAATACATAAAATAAATATTAATATTTAGAAACAAAAAAGGAAATCATATGTTGACAATTCATATGTCTAAACAACTAATTTCAAGCATTTAAAGAGAATCCTTCGTATCAAAAGGTTTTTGCAAGTTCATGAAAGACAAATTCAGTGAAGTGAGTCCCAATTTGCAGAACACGACGGTACCGAGCGATTACCATACAGGAGAAACTGGAAAAATTTGAATATGGTGCAAAAGTTCATTTATTTCAGTAATTCAACTTAAAAGGTGAAACTAATATATTATATAGACTCATTACATGCAAAGTGAGATATTTCAAGCCTTTATTTGTTATAATTTTGATGATTATGGCTTACAGATTATGAAAACCCCTAATTCAAAATGAGAATATTGTGAAAAGGTTTTCATAAGCTGTAAGCCATAATCATCAAAATTATAACAAATAAAGGCTTGAAATATCTCACTTTGCATGTAATGAGTCTATATAATATATTAGTTTCACTTTTTAAGTTGAATTACTTTTTCCAGTTTCACCTGTATATATATTTATATCATGAACTAAGGTACTTCACATATACCATGGTATCACCACCACAATACCATGTCCAGGCACGTGCTGTTTTCTTGAGATACAGTGCATTATGAAGATCTCGTTTAAAGCCCTAAGAGGAGCATTAATGTAAGTCACTGTCTGGATGCGAGCTGCCAGAGCTCTGCGACTCAGTGACTAATGCTGCGCTATCTGATGAGTGGCTGCATCCAATCTGCCCCCATTATTTATTCAAACTTACAAAGAAAGTACTGAGCAAACTCCCAGAGCCACAGACTGTCAGCACGTCAGCCCCGGCACATCTCGCTTTGATCCGAGCCTTTATCTCGGGGAAACACACCTGACAGCCGGCCCACAACGCACACAATTATTCTGTTTAACAATGCAAAACAATTAAGGAAAAATGTCATGATGACAGACTATCTTCTAAGCACAACGCGCGCACAGACATCAGAAACACATCAGATTAACTCAAAGCTACATTATCTAACAAGGTGGGCACACGCGTCAAGAAAGGCATGCATAATATATAAATAGCGAGACAAGCGCAGCCTTGCTTGGAACAAAACACGCATAACGAAATGCGTATGAGACGACACATTCAACTTTTTATTATTCTATCCATACGAGCGCATTGTTTTCCCGCTCCGGTGACACATTCCCTGCATCTAAACAGCTTTGACATCATAACGGGGAGAAACTAAAGATTCACGAGACTGTTCTTTCGCTTAATTCCCTGCATGCAACCGATAAATATTAACTGACGCTGCCAGTAGAAGTTAACAAAGAGAATTGGTTTGTGACTCAATACATCGAGGTGTGCGTTCATCTTGCAGAGATCTCAGCGGAAGTTGAACCGGTTTTATCGTCCGGCACTATTGCATTCGCTTCTGACTTAAAAGATATGGCCTGAAACTCTGCAGCATTCATAATTCAGCACTAGTTGAGATTATCATAAGCTCTGGAGTCAGGCCTGGTCGGTGGGTGGTAGTTTGTGTTCTGGGCTTAGATACGCACGCCTGAGACTGCACGACTTCTGAAAGCGTTCTTGATCAAACGTGTGGCATTAAGTCATATTCCTCTGGATCTACCGCTCACTAGCGTCGTGCTATTTATAAACCGCACGGAGCATCACTGGAGTTAAAGTCCTTCAGTCGGTCTGTGCAGCACTTCAGATTCAGAAAACATGATGGACACTTATCTGTGTGCTGTGTTGGGGACACCGGGGCTAGTTGTCACAAAAGTTTCTCTATCAACAGTAACTCTATATGATGAAGGAGAATCTGTCCTGAAAGGTTGAACTGTGTTATATTAGAGCGAGTAGTTTGATGTGTTACGATCAGTGCTGGTACAGTAGTAACTGAATACATGTAAATGAGTAATCTGATGTAAAATGATTACATGAACCCTTCTAATGTTGAATGCACTTAATGACAACAAATTCATCTATTTCCTTTCCATTTGTATTTTCATATTAATACGCTACAAAATAATGTGATTTAAATCTATGTGATAAACAAGGTCAAAAGTAAATTTAATTAGCATTTCATAATTTTTTTAATAAAATAAATTCAGTGTCAATAAACAGGATTATTTCCAATGTGACAGCTTGCTTCTTAAATTGTGACAACATGCCCCACGAGAGGGGTGAACACTTAGTCAAGACTTTAAAGTTTGTCTCTATATGGAAAGTGATTCACTGGATTAAAAAGTGGCCCAGATAAAGATTATTACATTCTTGATGTTTGATTATTACAACTTCTTCAGATCAATGTTTTGGTAACTGGGATCTTTAGCACCAGATTTTTTTTCTTTTTCAAACACCTAAAGAATGAAAAGTTCTTTGTGGAACATCACAGATTCTCCAGTGACATCAGACTGGTTCTAAATAGAACTTATTTTAAAATGTATTGTTTCTAAAAGCTGCCGATCTCCCACTTCTACGTGCACGTTCCGCTTCTCCAGGGACGAGTGTTTCATCTCGAGGTGTTTTATCTGCATTCTGGAGCCACGACTCCTCAAATCAAGCCGTTTGATTCTTGCAGGGGTTTGTAAGATGATGAATGCTCAGTTTCTTAACGGACGGACACCCTCAGAGAGTAAATCACATTAAACATACATTTTCTTGACATGCATGTTGTAATTGCTTGTTTTAACTACTAATGATCTGCTGTCATGAAAGCCAGAGATACACAGATGACTCATCTGAGCGAGTGACTTGAGTAAGAGTCTCAGTGTGTGTGTGTGTGTGTGTGTGTGTGTGTGTGTGTGTGTGTGTGTGTGTGTGTGTGTGTGTGTGTGTGTGTGTGTGTGTGTGTGTGTGTGTGTGTGTGAGCGGGACTCGCCATGAAAGCTAGCTAACTTTAGTGGCTGTAAAAAAAAAAAAACCACACAAACAAAACACACATGCATATGGGACCATGGCTGTGTTCTAAATGGAATACTAGCCTAACTTACTGTATAATGCATTCTATTTTTATTTAAAAGAACTGAAACATACACATTACACAGTGATGTCAACAGTGCCAGGCATCATCCTGGAAATACAAATGAATATTTCACAACTGATATAAATAATAAAAATACATACATTAAATAAATAAATATTATTTACTCGTACATGTAAAAAAAAAAAAAAAAAATATATATATATATATATATATATATATACAAATAAAATAAGTACAATTATGTAATTATATATATATATATATATACATAATATGAAATAATATTTACTTATTTTATTTGTATATAAATTTATTTTTTATAAATATATGTGCCTATATGCAAAGAAATATTATTTATTTATATTTATGTAAAAACAGTATAATATAAATATTAAATAAATTAATTAATAATAAATAATTTACCTAAAAACAGTACAATACAATACAAAACAAAACAAAAATTATTATTTAATTATATGAAACAAACCAACACACAAATGTACAAAAAAAGACTTTTGGTGAGACAAGATTAAATAATGAATCAAGATGTTGTTGGATGGATCCCAGTCAAGTCAATGGGGGAGACAAGTAAAGTGCATTGTGGGATACAGTATTGCGCGCAGTGTGGACTGGCTGTATGCTTCGCATTTTGGCAAATGTAGTTGTAAATGTAGGCTATCAAGGTTTTCTATGTATACAGAAAATCTGAACACTAGACACAGTACACATTATGGACTTATACACTATGCTAGTGTGCCATTCTGAAGACAACATTTCCAAAATGTGTGTATATATTAACAGAGACAGAGCGAAAGCCACACAACTCTTCATATCATGGAGCCTTTCAACCACAGGCCGTTAAACAATTTACAAAGTGCCTATTTGCGGGCCGGTTCAGTCCGCGTATGATACCAGGCAGGGTCGAGCTGTGTCACTAAAACCTTTCCTTTCCATTACCAACAACTAATCAGCTTTCCCTGTGCTCACACATCCAGACGCCTGACACGAAACTCCTCAAGAGCTCTGACGCCTCAAGGGTGAGAAATATCTGATTAGCTTCTTTCTTCATGGGTGAAAAGGGTGCGCGCTTCGCCTTTGACCCAGTTTGCTAGCAGGGCACTCTGCGCTCCTAACCTGCCACAGGGGAAGCACTGAAGAGTGAAATGAAATACGCGTGTAGAATGTGACACAGCGGCCGCTACTCCTGCAGATCCCACCGTCTATTTTCCTGTGTTTTATCCGTTCTCCTTCAAGGGCACATCTGTGACAGTCTATTAGTGAGAGTTTGAGGCGGCTGATATAAAACATGGAAAACATTTAAAGGAATAGTTCACTCCAAAATGAAAACTCAGACACTATTTACTCGTTCCCAACCCACATGCTGTTATCTTTTTCTGTAAGACACCCCAGGAGGATATTTAAGGACATTTAGACAAATAAAAATAGACCCATTACAGTGTGGAATGATGTCTTGTTACGTTCCAGCCTGTTCTCACGTAAATGCTCTCTATAGCACGCATTTTATACGCGAAAATGAGTTTTTACGTGCATATGATACGCAGTTTTCGCATGCATTTGATACGCACTTCATTGTGTGTAATACACATGCACCCCACACCACTAATTCTACCCAAACGTATAATACACACGCACCCCACACCACTACTAAACCTACCCTAACCAACCCATGCGTCTCCTATGCACGTAAAAACTAATTTTCGCGTATAAATTACACGATAAACACACTGCGTGCTATAGAGATGCATTTAGTGTGATCGGGTTGTACGTTCACACAGAATGCGAATTGAGCGTCTTAAGCGAGTGATTTCCATGTTAAGTCAATGTAAAGATGCGCTTGGAGGTCCTGCGGCACGATAGACGTGTTTAGCGCGGCACGATTTCGGCTCATTCGCGTCTAGTTTGCGCGAAAGGGGCAAATTGAGCGTCTGGCGTGATACACGCCATTTTATTTGGTGCTTTTTGTGCATTCACACGTTTGAAGCGAATTTGCGTCTGACGCCCGAGTTGAAAAATCTGAACTTTGGCGTCTGTTCGCGCCGCGTTAACCAATCAGGAGCCTTTTTCCTGCTCCACGTGGTGAAGTGACGTGATAAACGGGTGCAGGCCAGCCCGGAGTCACTCATTCAACAACTCAGAATGACAATACGGAATGTAAAGCACACAATATTTTACAGTTATTTGTTTTATTGGGAAAATACCATATACATAAAAAGAAGTGGGCTCAAGGTAAACTAATTTTCCACATTTGATTCAAAATCTTCAAGCGTCCAACTAGACGCGATAGAAGCGAATGTGGCGTAAAATTTGCGTTCGGTGTGAACGCAGCATTACTCTTATCTGTATGACCATAAATGACGGAGTGTTTTAAGTTGTTTCTGCTGTTATAATGGGCAGATGACATCATCCAGATGTGCCAATCACCCGAGCTAGGCAGAAAAAGACTACAGGAGTGCAAAAACTAATCCCTGCTCAAGTTTTATTTTTCATTATTCTATTTATTTTGTACTTTATAACACAATAGATGCTCGTTCATTTTGTAGCAGATTGTGACCAAATAACTTTTTTTTATCAGCCCTACAAAAAAATGACCAATGCAAGAGTGCATTCTGTTTACTTCTTAGTGCTTAATACACTAAAGGAGATTGCAGGAACTACTGTACCTCAGGGGGACTAAATGCTGCTAGCTGGAACAAACTGTAATTCGCCCTACTGTCTTGTTAAAATAAATGAAAAGAAACCTAGCATTGGGGATTTGTTGCTTTTTCCTGTTGTACTGAACTCGCATCGAACCCATATATATATATACATACACCGGTATATATAATAAAAGTGTCATGCTCACCAAGTATGGAAGTAAAATAATGCCAAATGTTTTTGAAATAAAAAAAGCCTGTTGAATTGCACTACTTGAAAAAAATATGCATTGCATTAACCATGCTTGCATTTTAATGCATTGTATTTTTAGGGCTCGCATTTTTATGGGCTTGAAATTCAACATGGTTGTTGAAAAACATTTGCCATTATTTTACTTCCATAACCAAGGCTGCATTGATTTGATGAAAAATACTCCATTACTTCAGTCTTCAGTGCCACATGATCCTTCAGAAATCATTCTAATATGATGATTTGCTGCTCAAGAAACATTTCTGATTATTATCAATGTTGAAAACAGTTGTGCTGCTTTATATTTTTGTGGAAACCGTGACACAATTTTTCCAGATTCTTTGATGAATAGAAAGTGCAAAAGAACAGCATTTAGTTGAGATATTATAAATGTCTTTATTGACACTTGTGATCAATTTTATAAGTACTTGCTGAATAAAACTATTAATATATTTCGGAGAATTGCCTGTTTTGCTGCTGTAAGAGATTAGGAGGGCGAGTAAAAAGAAAACACAGAAATGTACATTTTTGAGTGAACTATCACCTTTAAGTGTTTTGGTTTCAAAACTACAGTGCGCAGAAAAGAAATGACACGTCTTCCCAAACATCCTCCACAGCGACAGCTAAAGAAATATATGATCAAGTGCAGTATATTCTGTAGACAAAATATCGCTCAGGATGATGAATTCTCTGGGCCGTATCACCGATCAGCCGTGGCAGGTGTGTGAGATGAATGTGCTTTGGTTTGGGTGCGAAAGCCTTGAGAGATACTCGGCCTCGAGTCCCTGACAGCTGCGGCGTAATTTCCTGCCAATTTTGTGCTTAAATACTGCGGTCCGTATTAATAAATGCAAATGCATGAGAGGCAGCCAAGAGTTCAACAAGAAAAAAACACAAATGCCACTAGTGTGTAACCTTGACTCCATGAGAATCCCATTCAGCGCTTGACTTTCTCTTCACACATTTTCATAACTGACAGTAAAGAAGACGTATGAGGGTGATTTGTTCTCGGCTTCGCCCCGTGCCGACGTCCAGGCTCTTTGAGACACTGCGCTGCCATGAATCATAATGGACAATGTGCTTTGCGGGGGAATATTCACAGCAAATTGATCTTATGCCGAGGGTTTATGTTTCGTTCCATACAAACAACTAGTAGAATTGATAAACGATAATTCCTGATGGGGCGAAGACCTCACCGTGGGAGATACAAACCATATTTCCACATATAGTTACTATTGATGGACAAAAACTGGACCCCAACTAGCAAACAAATGGCCATCAAAACTGTTTAACAACGTGGAAGCGTGTCGTTTCAACAGATCAATGTTTTAAAAGTGTCACAATGTTGCAAACTATTTAACTTCTTCCCTCATGCTTCCATTTATCAACACGACCTACTTCCCAACATCTAGAGGAGCTGAAACCCAGCCAATCTCCATCCCACACTTGGCATGTCCTTTCTTCCAGCTCTTTAATTGATTCTATTGCAATAAATGACAACATACTTCACAATTCAACTAAGAGTCCGCGACACTCTGGTGGCAACTTAGTTTTATCATAAAGCGCACCACACCGGCAAGCATAAGCAGCCACACAGTCATGATTAAATTGAACACTTCAATGCCTCCAAACCAGCTCTCGGCAATGATAAACGACCTGGAAATAAAGATAACATAGCAGGGGATGTCAGTCTTTCTGACCTGAGATCAGATAGGAGAAGCCTCCTGATATGCTTAGTGCAGACACTGAGTGTTTAGACGTGATTGGCAGGCGGATTCTGAGCCAACAAACCAGCCCAGGATCTCAGCGGTGTGACTCGGTCCTGAATATAATTGCCTCGGCAGAATGAACAGCTTAGGCTTAAAGTGAAAAAACTGCTTCTGCACTCTTCTGTTAATTCACTGACCGCTCCATTTGTCATCTGTACTAGTAACAGTCACATTTCTGCGCCTATTACTATTACAAATAGGTAAACAACGGCAGAGTGTCAAAAAAGAAATACTATTACCCCCATACAAGAGTTTATACACTGTTAAATAAAGGATCTTAACAGGTTTTACAGCCTGATGCAACACAAGAAATCTCAAAAAAGAGCTCATGGTTCTCGAGGAAAACATTTGCTAAAAGAACAGAAACCATAACATGGATCTGAAGAACCTATGAAACCTCAAGACCGTTTTAACCTCCAAAGAGCATCTCAAAAACCTTAAACAGCCAACAATAATAACATTGTTAAACCCTCACACTGTGGTGAAAACCCTGTAACACCCTTGATGTTCCCAGTCAAAAATGTCTGGCCTTTTAAAAATTGCTTAGACTATAAATTGCTCGTTATGGTATTATGGCCAAATAATGGATTCAATCTTTTTGTCAACTAGTTTTCTTTCATTTAGGACAGGTTTTGCATTTCTTTTTAGAACTGTTTGATTGTAGCACCACAAGTGTGACTTTGTGCCATTCTGTACAAGATAAAAGCATTTCAAAACAAACTTCCTGGTTGAACAATAAAGCACGCTAGTATGAAAACTTTTTTCCGACATTTTATTGAATATTGACAAAATTATTCACAAAGAATGCTCAGAACAATGAGGCCTATACGATAAATCAATTCCAAAAATAAGTACAAAACCTGTCTAACTAATATAGCATACTAAGAGATTTATAAGCTATTTTTTGAAGGCTGGTCATTTTTGAACGGGAACACCACGTGTAACAAGGTGTGTGTGTGTGTGTGTGTGTGTGTGTGTGTGTGTGTGGGGGGGGGGGGTCTCAAAAAATATCCTCCACGTGAGTGAAGTCAATGAGTTTTAGACCAATGTGGTTACATTAACTAACATTTTTAGGAAAAAGAAAATCCTCTCTGGGTAAAAAAAGACCTGAACACAACATGAGGGTTAAATATATTTACATGACTACATTGTTTACATGCTATTTACAGAATTAGAACAATTTTAAAAACCACATATGTTCTGGTGCTTTAAAGAACCCAGACGGCCTTCTCTTTTAGTTCTTTAGGAAAAACCTCTAGTTCTGCTGCTTCAAGGAGCCCCGAAACCAAAACGCTGATCTGAAGAACCTAGAATAAAACAGCTAATTTTTATCTCCAAAGAAACGAACAACTAAAGAGCCTCAAACAGCCCACAATGCTTTGCTGCAAAGAACCATTAAAGAGCCTTTATACTTAAAGTGTGTACTCCAATATGAAACTGCACAACAGAGCCCCTGAGTCTATTCTCAAAATCGAGATATAATAATATCCCGCTAAATTTACCTTGGAGGTTAAAAGAAGAATGGAAGTGATTTGAGAAATGAAACTTCTGTTGATGGCTCTTTAAGGCACAAGGACTTAAAAATGAAGAGTGAAAGTGGGTCAATGGATGTAAACAGCCCTGTGTGGACTCCAAAAGCACATGTTAGTTTTGCTCAGTGGTTTATGTTCAGCCCACTTCCACCAGAGAAACCAGCTGGGTCCAGCATGGCTTTGATTTCGTCCTGATTCTGAGTCTCATATGGACATGAGCAGGATATTTCAGGCTTCTGCTTTGTGGAGCGCACATGGCTTTCCATACAAAAAAGATCAAGCAAAAAATGACCTTGACACTCAAAGTTTCCACCAACATTTTAGAAGTGCTGATACTTTAATAAGGCTACGTTCACACAGTCAGACCAAATCCAACTATTTATGTATCCGATTGGAATCTGATCTAAAATTATTGACTGTCCACATTGTGTATCGCAACTGTTCAGATCCAATTTGTGTGTCGTTTTCCAGAATATCCGCATTGGCTTCTATTGCAATGACGTTGTGTTGGTACAGTAGGTATATGCGAAATACAACAACAACAGTTGCAACATGGAGCGGTTTGCGATACAGATGACTTATTTTACACTTATCTTTTTTACAACTGGACGCTGTATTACTGCGTCTTCTGAGGCAGCGGCAGAACCGTAGGAGGCTGGTATGAGTAGGGCTGGGTATCGGTCAAAAAATTTTGATATCGATACCGGTTCCTGAACGATACTTTTTACGATACCAATTTTATGAAATCTGTGTTAACAAGATTACATTACATATTCCCCCCCAAAAAAACTTTGGTTTTATTTTTTTCAGTTTGTTGACTTTTTTTTTACAGACTCAAAGACTCATTTAGGCCACTAGCGGGTGGCTGTGTTTTCTGAGTCAGTATTGGCAGCAAAGATGCTGACTCGTCATCTCCACAGTATAGTGAACGCACACGCCTGTAGTGAGAAATGCACCTTTCATTTGGATGACATAATCAGTGAGAATTTGTTTTCGAATTAGTTTCGACATTTCAAGCTTTCTATATGCCTATTTTTCATGTCTGTGAGGCAAGTATCCTATTCGCTGAGTTCATTTGTGACGTGCTCTAGTTCTTCTTGCAGTCGAAGACAGAGTAACTTTCTCCTCTTAAAGCAGAACTCGGCAACTCTAGTAATTTCTTCGCTGATTTTCACTTCTGTTGTCGCATGTTTTCCCCACGAGCTCCCGCTACAGCTGCGGGGCGTATATTTCACAACTCACTTGCGGCACTTTCAACCGCTGCTCATGAGCATTTGTTATGATTGGATTCGGAGCAAGCCAACTTTATCGTGTGGAGGTAGGTCTACCGAGGTGGGTAATACATCATACACATTATCATAGAACATTGACATGTACATTTTGTATTCTGTTATCAACCATAAAGCAGTTCGTGTTTCTCGCTCGTTCTCTCTTCTCACGAGACTTCCAATTTCTATCTTGCCGGGACGGTAGTCCCCAAGTTGCAAGGTTGGTTTTCCGCCTGGGAACGCTGGGGGGAGCGGGGAAAGTCACCAATATCACCAGAACAGGTTGTTTAACCATCCAAATTATTTCTAGACAGTTTTATTAAGTTTAAAAAGTTGCCAAGTTCTCCTTTAAGTTTATTCCGTGCACTGTCAAGTGCTTCATCAGATTTGTTGTGTTGCCGGTCTTGGCTAGCCTGGGTTTCCCCAGACTGCCTTTGCGCAGCGCGATTTTATTCTCGCTGAAAGGCAGTCTGGAAACCATGGACCTGATTTTCGCCTCGTTTAGGGAACCAATCACAGAACGGGGAGGGAGCAGCAAGACGATGACGACATCTTTTCGACACAACTAAGCAGTTTGTTTATATCTATGGAGTCAACATGGCAGCAGACGCGAAGCTACCTTTTGATGCAGCCTTAGATATTGCTCTAAGCAGTTTAGATCGCAATTTTATTTAGAAAAAAGAGCAGCGTTTGGCGTTAAACCATTTCTCTACATACGTCATCTGGTATAATGGAAACGATTGGCTATGCGCATTTGATAGACATTCTTAGCACCCAATAAACGGCGCCGGCGCATTCGTAAACCACGCCTCAAATACGAGAAAATGAACATGTGGTTCCCAGACCCAAGTCTCAACGAGAATTGGGTCTGGCGTTAGCCAGGCTAGGTCTTGGCTGCAATCATCCTACCGTAAATATTGCATCATGCACTGTTGGCATTGAGCCTGGTGAAATGTAGCCACTCTTTTGATCTTTTCCACATCTTTTTATCAATGGGGGTTGGGACGCTTACACACCACGCAGAGGTCTTCAATCCTGCTCATGGAGGGCCACTGTCCTGCAGAGTTTATTTCCAACTCTAATCAAACACACCATAATCAGCTCATCAAGCTCATCAAGCTCAGGCAGGAACTAAACTCTGCAGGACAGTGGCCCTCCAGGAGCAGGATTGAAGACATGTGAGTCCACGTCTCTGGGCGTAACCGGCGTAAACTAGTGTTTTTAACCACTTAGCTATCAAAATATGGTACCGAACGACAAGACATTTTTTGATACTCGATGGTATCGAGGCAATTAAGTCAGTGCCTAAAATGTATCGAACTTGATACCCTGCCGTAGGTATGAGTGGCTTTATTCCGCGTTGTCGTCTCCGCCGGTTTCAAAACATGTCTCCGTTTTATCATAATTTTCTACTCGTTCGGCACTTTGCAACAACACAACTTTGCTTCTACAGCGACTTAAAAGCGACAGTGACAGCATGTTTCTTAAAACAACGTCTGATGTTTTCGTATCACGTGGTGTGAGAAAGTAAACCGCGTGAAATCCGATCAGAGCTGTCAGACTGAAACTGATTTCAACAAATGCGATTTAAAAAAGGATTTCAAACTACATATGAATGCAGCTCAAAACTAATTTGTAAAAATCGCTTTTGATGTGATTTTTTTGCTGTTCACACGTGCTAAATCTGATCGGATTTCAATCAGATATGCACAAAATCGGATTTGGACTGACAGTCTGACCAAGGCTTTAGTGATCAGATACACAATTTTCCCCTGGTGGATGATAAAACAGATGAAAAAATCCCACAGACGCACACTGAACGAGGAAGACACATATTCCAGAAGATCACCGAAATTTGAGAGAGAACTCGCCCTAGCAACCACATAGCAACATGCTAAAAAAACAATTAGCAACACAGTTCAACAGCATCAGTTTCTTCAAAAAAGTTAATAAAGCTATGTCACTCACAACTGTATATCAAATTGTACAGTATCATAAAGACAAAGTATAAATATATGAATAAAAATCCCAAAAACATACAAATGCAGTTCAATATTCATGTTATGTAATATAGCCTACTGTAAATTGAATTGCAACAACAAAAAATGCTTAAAAGTATCTACATAACCATGTCATCTACATGCCAATAATAGAATAATCACATGCAATCAATGGAATGTAAATAGAAAGTAATGAGAACAGAACTGAATTGGAAGATGAGTACATTATTTGCATGTACTGTATATATTTATGCTGATTCTGTGTTCAGACTTCCAGACACACACACTTGATGAGGATTCCAGAAGATTAAAGAAACTTGAAGGTGGTCTTGCCTTAGCAACCACAGCAAAATGCTAAAAAGCAATGACAGCAACACCCTGGCAACGACCTTATATCACAGTTTCACCAAAAAAAATGGCAACATCTATATCACCAACAAAAATGTAGCAACAAAAATACCATGTTTTTTTGGGTTAACATGATATTCTCTGAATTATCTCGGAGTGAAGATATCATCACTGTACCGTGATACATCTACAATAATAATAAGTTGGTTTATTTTCTATAGCGCCTTTCTACAAACTCAAGGTCACTTTATAATAGTAAGTCCAGTAAACATGACAGCAAGCATAAAGACAGGCATAAATGATGAGATCTGATACCCAGGCTTTTAACAGTGGTGGAAGGATGGAAACCAGCGATATCAATATTGTCAACACAGAGACAGGATGTAAATCGAGGAGGACCGACCAGAAGCAGATCTGTTTTGTGTAGTTTGAGAAAATTACTGGTTATCCATGCATTTATTTCATCAATACAAGCCGAAATGGAGTTGGCAGCACTTCAACGTAAGGTATGTCTGGCCCCCAGCATGCTCTCGTTTCTAACGCAGACAGAAGAGGAGAACCCAGCATCCATCACTTCAGATATTGTATCCTGAAGTGCTGTGTGTGGTGGAGAGCCAGGGGCTTACAAAGTTCATCACCATCTGTTTCAATTACAGCACATATGCATCTCATTACGAACACCCTCACACACATATACACCCAAAGCGTGATGTCACTGTCTTCTTCTGGAGCGACACACACGCGGTGGCGGGCATCACTCGGCATTAGACTGCATGAGTGTAATTCCCCGTGATACACTCTGCTAAGCTCATTCTGATGTATTCCTCCATTCCAGATTCAACATCCGTGACCGAATCCAGCGGAAAGCCTCACAGTAAATGCTAACACCCCGTCTGCACTGGAAACGCTGAAGTCAGCCACTGACCGTCTGATGCAAAACTGCACGGAAACATGCAACCACACATAATTGGTTGACTTCATGCCACTCATAGGTAGAGCTGCACGACTAATCGAAATCAAATCTAGATCGTGATATGGCTTAGAGCGCTTATGAAATTGCAGAGCATGCGATTTAATTACATAAATGAAGTGCTTGTCAGCTCCCTGCAGTTTACAGTCAAGACTAAAGTTGGTTAGTTTGATGATGATGATGATGATGATGATAATAATAATAATAATAATATATTATTATATTTATTTTTGTTTCATTTTAAAGTGAAATATTATTATAGTATATATACACAAAATTAATGAATCACAATTTTTTAGCAGAAAAACACCCCTTGCAAATAGATTTTTTTCCCCCAACTCAAAAAATCTCATGTACCTGTATTTGCCAAACACTGCAGGTTAACTCGGCAAAGTTTGGGAGTGACAACCACAGTAGAATGAGGCATTGAATCTGATGTGTCAAACTAGATTTGTGCGTTAAGTCTGAGGGTGTGTTCACACTTGATGTTCGGTTCGAATTGGTTAGTTTGATCCGGACCAAAAAAAAAAAAAACATTCAGTCCTGGTCCGTTTAGCATTCACATTAGCATTTTTAACACCAAACCCAAAGGTACCGAACCTAAAAGCATATAGGGATTTGTTCACAACCTGATTGGTCGGCTTTTATGATGTATATATATCACACACACACACACACACACACACACACACACACAGCAGTGAGGAGAAGCGGTTCCGGTGCCTGAACTGAACTGTGAT
The DNA here is from genome assembly GCF_949152265.1 of Phoxinus phoxinus. Lineage (NCBI taxonomy): Eukaryota > Metazoa > Chordata > Actinopteri > Cypriniformes > Leuciscidae > Phoxinus > Phoxinus phoxinus. The sequence goes on from NC_136898.1 coordinate 3,897,435, forward strand.
GGACAACATCACGACTATGATGAGAAAAAAAGCTTTGCTTGAGCATTCTGTCCTTTTTAGGGTCAAATCTAGTGACATCATGTCCTGTTTTTGGTTAGTTCACATGTCTTTGTCCGTGTTGCGTTTATATTTAAACCTCAACAGAGTTTGTTTGGAAGCGGATTGAGATCCATCTTTTCAGGGGTTTCGGTCCGCTAGTTTGGGGACACCAGTTCACACTTATTCAAATGAACCGCACTAACAGAGCAAGCGCACCAGGGTTCGTTTTAATCAAACCAAACATTACAAATGTGAACACACTCTTAAAGTGTAAGTGCAATAGACTTTTCTGCTTTTCTACACAGACTGACAATACTGTGAGTTTATATGAACGAGTTTCTACACCGGTTTAGTCTTTTCACAGACTGTGATGATGTGTCTTCACAGTTATTAACATTGTATACCTAACAATGTCTGATTTTAGATTTTCAATTCTTTATGTAATGTACATTTAAAACAGTGTACTTTGTATTGTATTATATTGCCATTAAATTACAGAACATGCAATGCAACGGCAGGGAATCACTGCAAAATTGACATTCTCTTCTGACCAACATAATCAAATCTCTATATTTTTCCTCTTTTGTAAAGTCATAAAAACACTATCATGGATTTTTTTCTTTTGCTATTAGACTAAATGTGAACGCAAAAAATATATTTGTTGTACTCTCTAAAAAATGCTGGGTTGTTTCAATCCAATTTTAGGTCAAATATGGACAAACCCAAACGTTGGGTTAACAATTTAATTTAAAAATGTAACCCAACGGCTGGGATTGTCCATATTTGACCCAAAATTGGGTTGAAACAACCCAGCATCTGTCCACCACTATTGAAGTTCACCCCTCTATGACAATTTCCGCTTCTGAGAACACCAGAAACGTGAAAAGGGTCCACTGTGGTTTATATAAATCAACCCCATGACGCTAAACACAGTCGAATAGATTCCCCCTTTAGATTTAACATGAAACCGTTACTACAGCAAAACAGTGAGCATATTTGGTGCATGGCACTGATGTTATCTCTTCTACTCGTCAGTTCTGTTTCTAAAGCCGAGTCTAACCGTTTCTCTTCCTAATCTCCTCCATCGCTTTAAAAGATATCATTCTTTGTGCAGAGCTCAAAAGGGTCCAACACGTTTGTGGTCTGCACCGAATCGAGCATATGATCCGCTCGGAGCTGTCGTGTCTCTGGACCGGATCGCGTGACACTAACGTGAAACCAGACTTCAGTCACCTTAATAGAAAGCATATTTACACTGTCTGAATATATAGTGCACGGTGCGCCATTCACCAAGTATAGAAAATAGTAAATGTGTGAACAAATGACCGATTTTAGCCGCAGCTTCAGCGTCTATTTATAATGTAAAAAGAGCTTCAGATTCTAGAGAGCATTTGATTGGACAGAAAATCTGATGAGAAGCTGAAGTGCAGAGTGATGTCATTAAAATCATTGATCCATTTTGGCAGAAGTGAGAGACTGTAAGTTTTGAATGCTAATATCTTCTAACTGTGAATTTGTGTCGTTGTTTTGGAGCACACTAGCTAATAGATAACCTTAAGGTTAACATTCATACTAAAAACCCAAAAACTTACATTTTGATTTCATGGGGGCTTTAAACATCAAATAAGTTCTGATGTTATCAGCTGTGATTAAGACTTCTAGAAATTCTAGAAAATTGAACACATAATGTTACAACCTTCAACATTTCTAGATGTCTACATCTAAGCTGGTTTGCGGGTTAAAGCGGATTTAGCTGGTTAGCAAGCAAGTCTCATATCCTGACTACCACCAAAACATTTTTATATATGCCTATATAACGGGCAAACCAGACCAACCTGACCAGGAAACCCTCCTAGGCTGTTTTTAAGATTGTTTTCCCATAATTTATGGGCGCGATCGAGTTTTGTGACGTCACAACCAGCCTCACCCATCAGGTAAATATAATTATGATACCTTGAAGCTCTAAACTCCTGCGCATTAATAATACATCGGCTATTATTAATAACGTATTTCTAATTACATGTAATTGTCTAATATTTTAATATGCTATTAATGGGTTAATATTAAATCTTGTACAATGATATAAATATGAATAAGTTAGTGGTCATAAATGTGATCATTATTAATCCACCATTTGACACCATAAAACACAATGCAGTGCATCAGACGATCATCATTTCAATAGCTACATAAAAAAGACAAAACTGCACATTTTGACTATTTGAAATAAAATCACACAACACATATTCCGGATTATATAAACTGAATCAAACTCATTCGATGCGTAAAACACCGTCACATTATCTGTTGCATTAATGAATGAATTACCTTCTCGAACTATTACATTATATATAACACAACATCGAAACATAATGTAATAAACCATGTAAACTAATATCATAAATCAACATCAGATGAATGAATAGTTTAATATTGGCGCAAAGCAAAGTTCCTCCTCAACTTACTGCCGTATTCCAGTCAGCGCGAGAGCCTCTCTCGTCTCGCGCACACAAACCCGAAACAAAAGTCATTTTTAACCTCAGATTACTCTAAATAATATGAATAATGAGATACTCACCTTTACTAATAGAGCCTGTGATGAAGTGAAATATTAGATATAGCGGTAAAATCATTCCAATAGTGTGTGAGCCCCGCAGATCCATGATGCTCGACTGATGCTGGAATGAGACTGACTGACTCTCCTCAGCGCGAGTCTCTGTGAACGAGCGTGATAGTGTGTGTGTGTGTGTGTGTGCGCACGCGCGCGCTCGCGTTTTCTGCTCTCAGTGGCTCTTTCACGCCATCCTGCTGCCGAAAACATCTGAATACAGTCTGCATGAAACACACACACACACACACACACACACACACACACACACACACACACACACACACACACACACACACACACACACACACACACACACACACACACACACACACACACACACACACACACGCTGCATGAAGCTGTTAACCCTTTAAATGAATGTCATCAGGATATAAGAAAAATCAGCAATGCTGTCAGATGTCACTTCATATTCAAAATAATTGAACTCACAATGACTTTGAAATTTAAATTCGAAAATGAAATTGAGTTAAAGCAAACAGGATGCAGAATTGCATATGGATTTAAATGCAAGAAAATCAACTGCTAAAAGTGCAGTTTTAATAATATTAATACTGTATTATCATATTATACATGATAAAAATACAATAAATGAACATGCCATTTTCCAGTATTTCCAGAAACATTATTATATTAGCTATTAATGTAATTGTACTAAATATATACATATTTTATTATATTTATTAATATATCTTTCATAAATTTTCATATTTATCTTAAAACAATGTGGTGGACGTGTTGCTGAATGGCAAACCAACTTTTGAAATATGCTGAATATCTATAAATGCATAAAATAAATAATAAAATATATAATAAATAATAAAAGGCATAATTAGTCAAATGTAATGGTGTAATTATTATTATTTTGTCACAATCAAGAAATTCTCACTCCGATTCATCAATTAATTCAAATTCACACTCATGAATTAAAACGAGTCACTTTTTAAATCCCGAGTCTTGTTTAACTTTGATATCTGGAGATGCTTACAATACGCTAGTGTATATGGGTCAGGATGGTTTCCGGTGTCTCCTCTTCTAAACAGTGGTTGGTCTCTTTACATGCCGGTCAGACGCTCTCTCCCTGTAAGTGGGCAGTTCGTGGCTAGAATCAGCTGCAAAGTGAACCAGACATTCACATTGAAGTCTCATATAGTATAGTGTCACATGGATTAAACTGTCTTTCATTATCAATATAAAGCCTCATTAATGACGACAAAACAACTATCTCCAGCATGTGAGTATGCAAACTTTAAATCAGTGGTGTGACTCACCATGCCAAGTTAACTCAGATGCCCGTCCTGTACCTGTTCCAATAGTCTGATGCGGAGGATCAAATGAGGCATGAGTTTGTGATAACAGAGAAGAGAAGAGTTGAGGAGCGAATCAACATCAGAACTATTGCTGTGAATGAGGTGAAGCGTCTCATTACCCGCAGTACACACACACACACACACACACACACACACACACACACACACACACACACACACACACACACGGTACAATTTATTATAATTTTAAGGAATAAAACCCCAAAAAGTTCCCTGGGCAACACAAAAGAGAAATCTTGAATTATGCAGCTCCTCTCCATACAACAACAGTTCAGTGACCACATCTCACATGACAAGCTCAAGGGGGGTGTGTGTGTGGGGGGCAGTGTGACTCTTGCAGTATATTACAAGTCTTCAAAAAGAAGTAAATGTAAATGTTACAATGAAAATTTCCCCTCCTCCAAAGCACTGAAAATATCTTTGTTCGTTCATGTTTCTTATCTAAAAGACAGCCGCAGTTGTTGTACGGGTTCATAAAGTGTGTTTCATGTCAAAGCTAATTAATTCAGATCTAAATTTACACAATACATGCTGCTGAATTGTGAGTGCATTTGTGTTCTGCTAAAAACTAATGCTGAACTAAATCCAGAACATGTGAACTAGAGACTGTCACGCGCACTCAAAATAAAACCAATTTATTCTCTTGAATTATTCAGTTCTTCACAAAGGTTTGGACAAACTGTTGCTGGAATAAAAGCTTTTAGCCAGACAGCTATTGGGAAAACCCTGCTAGAGAGGTCATGAGTCACAGGTGAAGCGAATATCATTGATCATCTCCTAACAAGGCCACATATTAAGGTCTGGGTAGATTAGATGGTGAGCAAATAATCAGTTGTTATAATCAACATGAGAAATGGCCAGGAAGAAAGATCTGAACGACTTTAGGGTCAAGTTGTTATGGCCAGTGTCAGTGTCTTTTACAGTGTCTGAGGAGGGACAAACTACAAACCGGCGACAGAGTATCGGGCGCTCAAGGTTCATCAATGCATGAGGGCCATGAAGGCTATCCCGTCTGCTCCGGACCAACAGAAGCTCTACTGTGGCACAAGTAGGGATGGGAATTGAAAATCGGTTCCACTCGAGAACCGGTTCTAAGTTTTATGAACCATCGATATCGTATGCCCTCGACCTTAATGAGTCCTCTTATAGATGCTCCTGCTCCGAGTCAGCCATAGTACAGACCGTGAACTCACAACTGTCCCTTTTGTCCTTTATCGGGCACCATAGCACGGCGTCCTCCGCATCTGTGCGTCGTGACGTCAAAGCCATTTGAGCCAAGGGGGAATCCATCCGCCGGAAACTGGAGCTTCCCCGGGGGCCGCCATTGTAGCAGACCATCACCTGCTGTTAGCATTACATTGACTCCCATTCATTTAGGCGAAATGCGAATAACTTTACATCTGAGGCGTTTAAAGACTTTATTTCTAAAGAAACACAACAATTTATAAAATGCTCTATTATAAACAAGGCTTCACCGTCTCCAAACTAAGCGCTGTCTAGCTCTCTCTCCCTCGCACATATTAATCAAAATAAATCGACGCGATGGTAAAAGGTTGGAAGACCAAAGTTTCATGTGGAACATGGTTAAAGGAGGAATGTGTCTCAACACAGTGCATCACACTCATGCTGTGTATGAGGCTGCGTAGACCAATCAGAGAGCCTGATGACCCCGCCCAACGTCCAAAGTGCCTACAATGGGCACGCGAGCATCAGAACTGGACCTTGAAGCAGTGGAAGAAGGTCACCTGGTCCGATGAGTCTCGTTTTCTTTCACATCACGTGAACATGTGCGCAGTTTAACTGGGGAAGTGATGCATTGTGGGACGATGAGCAGCCACTGGAGGGAGTGTGATGCTCTGGTCAATGTTCTGCTGGGAAACCCTGGGTTCGGTCACTCATGTGGACGTCAATTTGACACGTGCCACCTTCCTAAACATGGTTGCAGACCAGGTGGTGTTCCCCAGTGGAAGAGTGTCTTTCTGCAGGATAACACACCCTGCCACACTGCACACACTGATCAGGAATGGTTTGAGGGACATGATGAAGAGTTCAAGGTGTTGGTCTGGCCTCTAAATTCCCCAGATCTCAATCCAATTGAGCAACTGTTAGATGTGCTGGACCAACAAGTTCAATCCACCTCACAACCTACAGGACTTAAAGGATCTGCTGCTGAAGTCTTGTTAACAGAAACCACAGGACACCTTCAGGAGTCTTAAGAGTCTTAAAGAGTCCATGCCTCGGCGGGTCGATGCTGTTCTGGCAGCACGCAGCGGACCAAAAGCATCAGTCATCATTGTAATATGTTTTTCTTTTTTTTTGCTTAGAGCTGTTAGGATGATTTTCAGGACTAAATAAGATTTTACTCACATTACAATAACGAGAACTTGAAGGTAAATTAATTTTTTGAGGTGAAATACGGCCCAAACTGGTCTTTATGTCTTCAGCTTCCTGCAATGAACACACAATCAAAGAATGGGAGGCTAATTGTTGAACAGCAGCTGTGAAACACAAACCCTGTTTTACGGTGTCTGATGTCGTCCTCACACGAGCTTCACAGTCGAGCGCACCGCTGACAGACGCCTCTCTCTGCAACCACTGGACTATTAAATAGCCATATCACATGTCCTCTCAGGTATACATGCTATTAAACAATACTGAGGAGGTCAGTAGACAGCGGGAACATGAGTGTCAGAGGCCAGCGAGGAGAACCGTCTGACGGGGTAACCATCATGAGGAACAGCCCTGGGTTACACCAGCACTGCAGCTTTATTACTACATGGATTTATTCCAAACTATGTCCAAATAATGCATCAAATAACATCATAAACACTGCTGTAGAAGTACAGTCAATACATGTATTGCACAATATCATAAACAATAGGATGATGGAATAAAGCAAGAAATTCACAAGACAAGATAAAACCCTAACTGTGGTAAAATAAAAAAACGAACAGACAGAATGATAAGAAGTATGGACGGACGGACGGACAGATAGACAGATAGATAGACAGAATGATAAGACAGACAAAGATAGATATATAGATATATAGATAGATGGATAGATGGATAGATGGATAGATAGATAGATAGATAGATAGATAGATAGATAGATAGATAGATAGATACAGAGATAGATACAGAGATAGATACAGAGATAGATTGAATGATAAGACAGACAGACAGATGGATGGATGGATGATTGACATCATGTCCTGTGACGTGTGTCCAGATAAAGCTCCTCCGTCACACATTCTTCTCTCTGATTGACATGTGGCAGACGCATCAGACCAGCGATGAGAAACTAAATCACTTACCAGCCAAAACCTCAGAGGAACTCCACGCCGGAGTGTGTGTGTGTGTGTGTACTGTATACACTGTCAAAAATGTCTAACCTCCCTAACTCAAAGTTTCTAGTGACTGCCTGATCACATCAAATTTTTCAATTGGCTCAAGTGAAATTCCGAAAATTTTATTTGATCAATTTGCAGAATTTCACTTATTTCAATTACACAGTAACACTGTAATAAATACTAACATTTACTTGAACTAAAACCATCTATGTTCTGGTGCATCTATGTTTCCACAATAATCTTCTTCTGAACTTTATAGCATAAGCAGTGTTTGTGCATCTCACGTGTGGATGAATGGACATGTACATTGAGAGTGAATGAAGTTTCACAGGAGTGAGTTTTGTTCTTCCGACTCCCCGTTGAGCTCAGCGACTCGGATCACAGTTGTGCTTCTTTTTTCCGATGGCTATTTCGGCTATTTCCCATGGTAACGCCCTATCCTACAACAACAGCGGTGCTGAAAGGAGCTCTTAAAAGACTAACGTGACACGAATGTAGATCAATGCGGCCCCAGAAGACAAGCTTCACTACAGAGCCGAACTTCCTCCAGAAAAGCCCAGCATGCTTTGAAAACCAAATTTAGACAGTCACCGATGCTGCCGCTATACTCTAAATCAGCCACTACACTAACACACACACGGAGAACCACACAAAACACACACACAACACTTTACATGGCCTCTGAGAGCACACGTCCCCAAAAATACACATTTATTTATCATATATCCTCTGATCTCAGTTTTGTATGCTTTACAGTAAACAAACTCATTTGCATTTCACACACTCTTGTGAGCACAAGATCCCGCCGTCGCATGTAAATAGCTGAATAATTTATGCAAACATTAATACAGGATTATCAGATAAAGCTCCAGTGTGTTTTGATTTTCACGGGAACAAGAGGATGCGACATCAATCTGAAACAATGATGCGGCACGGCTCGATTATTAATCGTTCCTGCATTCATGCATATTCTAACACATACGCGCGAAAACAATTATTTATATATTAGCAAAGGAATAAGCTAAATTCACAAATGAGTGCGTGCGCTCGAAGTCTCAAGGACGATTTAAAAACAGAACATGATCATGAAGTGTTAATTAGATTATAGCTTTTGGAAGTCGCGAGTTAAACAACATGCTACTTTTGTGAATTTACACCATGACGCCTGAAGAACTTTTTTCTGTATTGAACACAACTATTTATGTCAAATTTACTGACAAATTCATCTGAAAATCTCCAGTGTCTTACTAACTAAATTAAGAGAATGACATACAAACACACTTCTTACAATGCAAAAGTTACATTAAAATAAATGAATCATTAAATGAATCAATGAATCAAACTCGATTTACTTCCTTAATTCATGTTCCTGGTCTTATTGTACATAATTAATCACAAAATGACTTAATAATCTGTCATGAGAATGTAAGAGCGCAAAAGTCGGGTTTCAGAAGTAAATGCTCCATTTGATTTCTCCATAGGGAAATTCATTTAATGATAACTTATAAACCGTTAAAGACAGCCTGAGCTACGGGGTTGTTCATCTAAAATATTTGCTTCTCTTGAACCCTTCAACCTGCATCATTTCAACTTAATTGTGTTTAACAGCAGAATTTGTGGTGAAAAACTACATTAGCCAAGTTGCTGTACAGACAATTCCACCAATCAGAGTCGAATGCGCCAAAAGATCTCTTTAGCCCCGCCCACTCCCATGAAGCACTGCAACTAGTAATCGAGTCAGTCTCGCTACGCTCTCAAAATACTTCAATATTCTCCATTGTTTTTAACTTAGTTAATCTGTTTGCAATGCTTGGTCTTGCATATCTTTTGTATTTTTTGTCTGATTTTCAAATACTTTAATGCCAACGACCGACGCAACTGTAAAAACAGGCGGGCACTGTTGACATCATCAATCCATCTTATTTTCATTCGCTTTTCACCGTCAAATTATTCCTGATGGATAAAATCAATTCATACGAATCCTGTTTTGACTCCGAATTTGACTCCGAATGCCATTTCATGCTGATTTTATAAGCAACGTTTTTAAAGAAATTGTATAAAAATGAATCAGTTTTAAGTCAAGCGGTAAAACTAAGGGCAGAAATGTCATTGTCGACTTTCTCAGAGCTTAACGCCTTATTTTAGAGTAACAGGTTTTAATTTAAAGCCCTCCGTCACCTTCAGTCATTTATACCTGTCGGCATCACTTCCCTGATGTCATACATCACAATCACATTCAGCGCAAAAATACTTTGCTTACATTACCCTTTACTCAGGAATAAATTACATCCTAATCAATGTCTGGCCGAGGGCTTTTCCCAGAGATCTGCCACACACACACATCCATGACTGGATCAATCTGGCTCTGGTTGCTTTCGGATCCTAATGGAAGTGGGTCTGTGTTATTCGACACGGCTGTTGTCAACAAAAGGCATGTTGTCATGTTGTCCAGCAGTTTTTATGGCGCGCAGGGCAGCTTTGGAAAACTTACAGTTCTGTGAGGAAAGGGCCAAAGATCAAGGTATTTCTTTCTTTCTTTTTCAATACGGAAAGTAATTCATCCTTTGGGAATGGGGGGCATTTCATAGGCCACATTGTAAATTAGACAGCGTCTGAATGGAGGTCACTCGGTGAATGTGACACTCGAGTCTTGAAAGCCGCTAAACGCGCGGGGCGCTAAATTTGTGGTCTAACTGCATGTTGCTTTTAAAGACCAAATAAATTCATGGTCCACAATTCACAAAGCACAGCAGAACAACATAAAACCTGGAAGGCTTCGGTGTACTAATTTATGACATTCTTTTACCATTCAAGGAGAGATCTGGTGATATTATTTACCTGGGCTGCCCAGAGCACAAAAGAGATTTAGTGTAGATTCAAAAAGCAGGAATTTATAACAACAACAACACAACATGATTTAAATAATAATGACCTAAGTACTGAGTTTTGAACAGATCTGTCACTTCAAACCTTCTATTTTCATTGGAACACTTAGAAGGTCACGTGACGTTCCAACTGGATTAGCAAAGAATCTAATGGAATATAAACCACCTGAAAACACACACATCTAAAACATGAGTGAACACAAAATGAGAGGCTCTGCATACTACTCCAATTAATCTGACAGACACGGCACGAAAACAAATCACACGGCAACTGAATTCACAACACGCTTGCCTCCACACAGACCTGTCAGCATTGAAACCATGAACTATTTCCTCGAGGAATCAGACAACACCAGAACAGATCAGGGTGAAGAGGCTGTGTTACTGTTGAGCTCTACAAACGGTGCTTTAAACACAATCAAGCATCCAACCGATCAGAAACCGCAACTGTGCCACATATTTCACACTAAACATTTTAGAAGCCCATTTCTGCCTGCTTTGCTAAATCATAATTATGACATAAAATGTCAATGATGCCATTAAGACAGTATGTCATAAATATGACTTTTTATGTCATATACTTTTTATTTCGATCATTTTGACTTTTTATCTCGATCATTTTGACTTTATCTCATTTTGACACATATGATTATGATTTAGTACCATAATTTCAACTTTTTATCTCAGTAATCAGTTTTAATATTTTAATTTCAAATTTTTATCCCATAAATATGACATCATGTCATAATTTAGAATAAGTCAACTGAAATAAAAAGTCAAAATTTACACTAATTCATTATGAGAAAAAAAGTAAATTATGCCATAAGTAATAATAATGACTTTACATTACAATAATAATGACTTACATCATTTTGACTCTTTTTATCTCATAATGACTTTTTAAATCTCATTTTGACTTTGATTTAGTGCCATAATTTCATGTTTTTAATATGTTAATTTCAACTTTTTATCTGACATAACTATGATTAAAAAGTCGAAATAGACATACTAAGCCATAATTATGAGACAAAAAGTCATGTCGCTGTTATAATTATGAGATAAAAAGTCAAACCTGACAGTACGTCATAATTTAGATTTTTTTTTTACCTCATAATGACCTTTTAATTCAAAATTATGCCATACCATTTTTTTACATTTTATCTAAAAAAAAAAAAATATGCTTGCACTTTATTTTACAGTATGTGCACTTACATGTACTTACAGTGTACTTACTGCTAATGTAAGGTAACTACATGGGTTAAGGTAAGGTTACCTAGTTATTACCCAGTTCATATAATTATTATAAGTACATAGTATGCACATGGGAAACAGGACTGTAAAATAAAGTGCGACCAAAATGATATGCCCCACAAAGTATCCAGATAAGTTGAATAAGTTGAAGTAAGTTTTGGGGAAGTTTCAAGGCTTAGATTAGAAGATCTTCGCCCTGTTTTCTGTCTGTATGTACAGTACAGTCATGATGTGTATTTTCTGTCTCTGTAATTAAGATGCAGCTGGATTAGTTCTGTGCATTGAGAGCAGAAGATGCACAGCTGCTCGCTGAGGAAATGGTAAAGGACACAGGTGTCTGAAACTAATGTGAGTGGCATTTAAACTTCAGCGTGAAGAGGGATCTGCCTCGCCGTGCTGTATAAATGTCAGCCAAGTACGCTCTTTATGAGAAAATGCAACGTGTATGCGCTGTAATTTTCCCTGCACAAATATTCCTGCAATACCTCCACAAAAGCCATTAGAGCGAAGCACTGGGAATTATTTCAAATCCTCTGCTCTTTTAGCTTTAGACCCTGTCTGACAACTCGTGACATGACGCGGGGTCAGTGCGTTCGCTGCAGTGGGAGAACCATTTACATGAATTATATGAGAGAGAAAATGTTTTAGTTAGGGGATACATTTGCCGTTTTCAAGACATGCAACTGATACACTCAAAAAAAAAATGCTGGGTTGTTTTAACCCAATTTTGAATTGGTTTTAACCCAATTCAAGCCATTGGGTTACATTTTTAAATTGCGTTTTTGATCTAACGTTTGGGTTTGTCCATATTTGACCCAAAATTGGGTTAAAATAACCCAGCATTTTTTAGAGTGTGCATGAAAAATATAAATATACAAGAAAAGTACATAATACATATTATTATAAAATGGACATTATGTAAATGTTGTAAATGTGCACGCCTCATATTTTTTTTAAACTGGGGGTGGTGCTGTATTGTAAATATAGTTAGTGTGTGATGATGCCCTTTAGCTGTGACTATATTCACAATGTACTGCAGTCTCTCACTCCTTATTGCTTAATTAAACCATATTACCACAAACAATCTCCTGAAATCATGATTCACTGCTGAAAGTAGGCATGATGTTATCAGTAGAAGAATGGCTTTATCTGTCTAATCATAATTACCTGAGAATGAGTTTGTTTTGCTGACATCTTCACTTCAGATTTACAGATAAACGCCTGTGGAGATTATATCTAATGATGGCAATGAGGGCAGAGGAATTACAGCAGACATTCATCGAGATGCAAAGAACATTTTTAGGTTATCATCACTATTTCTCCAGGATGCATATTGTGATTTGTTTAATTGCATGGCTAGCTAAATTTAGTCAAATGTGAAGTACACAAGAAGAGCACAGTGAGTGAGATACGGTGTCCCACAATGCACTGCACTCGACCTTCAATAATAATAGAAATATCAGCAATTTTTAGTATCTCTTTCTTGAGTGATTATTGTAATTTTCGGCATCATTGCTCCAGTCTTCGGTGTCACATGACAATAATGTTAACACTTTACAATAACTTTTCATTAGATAATTTTAGTTAACAACATATGAACTAAGAATGAACTATACTTCTACAGCATTAATTATGTTAATTTTAACTTTTACTACATTATTAAAATCAAAAGATTTTAATGTTAACATTACTGTGAACTAACATGAACAGCTGGATTTCTATTAAATAACATTAACAAAGATTATAGACTAGAACTAAATGTACTGATCATTGTTAGTTCATGTTAGTTAACTAATTTTAACAAATGAGACCTTATTGTAAAGTGTTACCATAATAATAATAAGTTTGTTTTATATAGCGCCTTTAGTCGCTTTACAAAATTATAACAAATAAACATGACAGCAGACAAAGAAACAATACGGATAGACTGAGCATAACATAACACGAATCAGATCATAAAGTTAGGGATCAGAGAAACAAGAAGCGAAAGTATGTTTTAAGGTTTTTAAAATCACGTAATGAGGTCGCGAATGGGTTGGGGGGGCAGAGATACAAAAAGCCCTTCCACCAAATAATGCTTGTGACGTGAGATCAACAAAAGATTGTTTCGTTTTGTTTATTTTATTTATTAAGCACTTTTACACAACTGACTATTGAACAAAGTGCTGTACAATATATAAAACACATAAAGACAACCATAAAAACACAACACTAAAACCACACTTCAGATAACAGCGAAATAAACCCCTCAGTTTTAATAGCCTACACAACTACTATACCCCATTAAATGCTAATGCGAGGAGGTATTCTTGTCTTTAAAAACACTTAAAGCAACACTAAAGAATTTTTTTTACCTTAAAATAATGTTTCCAAAATCGTGTCAGCGGTTCATCAAGTCGTAACAGCACTTCTGCCTCCGCTTTGCGGTCCTATATCTGTTATAACCACACACTAGATGTCGCCTTGGCTACGGCAGTTCATTGGAACGAATGCGACAATAGAGCCGCCATCGTGAAACAGGGGAGCCCCTCCTCTTTAATGCATCAGCGTCAATGTAGGCAAAGGTCTAACGGAAATAAATCGTCATGAATGCGATTTTGTAGTTTTATTTTTTTGTTCGTTCCAACGGTCAGACATGTATTTATCATTGAGTGCAGAGAAAAGAAAAAAAAACTTCCTAGTTCATATTTTGTTTGTGTGAACAGCCATATGCAGCACAAAAGTCCGGCATCATCCATGAATTTGAAGTACAGGCGGAGATAGCAGCGTTACCTAGCTACTTCCTATGACAAGACCCCTGTTCCAAGATGGCGGCGGTTTTGACGCATGCTTAGAACCCCAAGGCGACATCTAGTGTATTCTATGTAGGCAAGTTTGCCGGACCGGATCGCATTTCTGTAGTTTGAATGAGACATAAGAAAACTACAAAGATAACTTGCTTTACGTCAAGCGTTACAATAGTCATTATTTAGTTTTTCTTCATTTCTGATGTCGCAATACATCATACTTTCATGAAATCATGCAACATACTCGACCTTGTCTGTGGACATCGTTCATTCCGAAGCCGGTGCCGGATAAACAGCGAGCGTGTGTGCGACAGTAGGCCAAATTATTTACGACAGCGGTAATGGACAATTCCGCTTTTTTCAATTCAGTTTTGGAGCTATCACTACAAAAAAAGCTCATCCTCCACTTCTCCGTTTAGTTCTAGTAGTCGTTAAAACCAGCTGGACCGCTTTGTTCATATTTCTCAATCAAATTAACCAAATACAATGAGCCATACCATGCAATGATTTATATAAACAAAAATTCTTGGTATAAGAAGATCTAAGTGAGCGAACTGTAGAGTAGGTATGAATGAGATCAGAAAAATATAAGTGGGGCAAGACCATGAAGGGCTTTGAATGTGATAAGGAGTATCTTATATTGAATACGAATAAGCGAACAGGTATCCAATGGAGTCTAGCTGTGGAATTCTGAATATATTGGAGTTTATTTATTGTTGTTTTGGATAAGCCATAGAAAAACGAATTACAGTAGTCTAGCCGAGAAGTAATGAAAGCATAAACTAGGGTCTCAGCATCATTGATATTTAAATACGGATGTAAACATGCGATATTACGGAGGTGAAAGAAGGCAGACTTAGTGAGTGAGGAAAAATGAGGAAGGAAGGTGAGAGAAGAATCAAAGATTATACCCAGGTTTGAAACAGTTGTGGAAGGTCGAATCAAGACTCCAGCAATATTAACATTGTCAACACAGAAACGGGATGTCATTTGAGGTGAACCAACAAGAAGTAGATTTGTGTTATATCAGTGTTGTGTATATGAGAAATTTACTGTTAATCCAAGCATTTATACTATCAATACAAGCCGAAATGGTGTTGGTGGGGAAAGGATGAAAAGTTGGGTGTCATCTGCGTAGCAAGGGAAGTTAAAGCCATGATGACGGATAATGTTACCTAATGAAAGCATGTAGATGATGAAGAGTAAAGGCCCGAGAACAGAACCCTGGGGAACACCCACATGAGACCGGGGCAGAAAGAGATTTAGCCTGGCAGATAGAGATGAAATGCTGACGGTCAGACCGGTAGGAAGTGAACCAGGAGAGGACAGTTCCAGAGATGCGTGAGAGCAGAGAGTCGTGAGATGAGAAAACTGTGAGAGATGCTGTGTCAAATGCAGAGGAAAGGTCTAACAGAATTAAACAGCAGATGAGCCCGAGCCAATGGCCATAAGGAGATCACTGACATCCCTAAGAAGTGCTGTCTCAGAGCTGTGGAGAGTGCCAAAGCCAGATTGGAAACTTTCATGGAGGTTGTGAGATAACAAATACGTTTGGAGTTGAGCAGCGACCACTTTCTCAAGCAGCTTCGAAAGAAAGAGATTGGTCTGTAATTGGGCATGTCAGAAGGGTCGAGGACAGGTTTCTGTAGGACAGGGGTGACCGATGCAGTTTTTAATCATGATCCTTCAGAAATCATTCTAATACGCTGATTTGCTGCTGAAGAAACATTTATGATTATTTTTAATGTGGAAAACTTTTAATATTTTTGTGGAAAACCTGAAATATTTTTGTCAAGATTTTTTGATGAATAGAAAGTTAAAAAGACCAGTTATTTGTAATGGAAATATTATTTTGTAACATTATAAATTGAATACGTCTTTACTGAACGAACGTATTAATTTGACCCCAAACTTTTTTAGACCCAAAACTATTTATTTGCAAGATAAAATGAATGTGGATGTCTACTGGTTGAAACAATTATTGTTGTATAAGTTGTATTACCTATTTTAGTAACACTTTACAATAAGGTCCATTCGTTAACGTAGTTAATGCATTACCTAACAGTGAGCAATGGGTTTGCAACAGTATTTATGAATCTTTGTTAACTGTTTATTGTCAGTCCATGTCAGCTCTGGGCCATTAAATAATATGAGCAGATATAGAAGTATTTTTCATTGTTAGTTCATGTTAACAAATGTAGATAACTAATGCCAACAAATGAAACCTTATGGTAAAGTGTTACCCTATGCTATAGATCGTATAAATCTCATTCTGAACTCTTTACAAAGTATTTAAAAATCAAATGCCATTGAAAGCTTTTAGTTTTTTGCATACACTAAGACATCAATGGACCTTTAGTGAAAAGAATATCAGTGGATTTCCAAGGTGCTTTTGTACCCAAAGCACACACATAATCTCAGAGAGTAACAATCATCACAGCAGGAGAATGATGGACCCCAAAACAGCTTTGGACTGAACTCAATAACTGCAGCTTGACAGAGCAAGAGAAAAATGGCATTGGATCATTGCACTGGTCATTCATCAACGTCAGCAGACCAGTCAGATGAGGGCCAGACCTGTAGCTACTGTCAGCCGTCCCGTACACAGCAGTGCATGCTGGGAAAGGCCGTTACATTTATGTGCACGGCAGAAAACAAGCAGTGCATTTCTTTCTTCAGATGGATTTATGCACTTAAAACAATGAAGCTCAATATTCTGAGGCCTTGGGGTGGATTTGATGTAAAGTCTGGAGTTGTTTGGCTATTGCATTGTTAACAAAGGGATAAACGCATGCCACATCCCACATGCCTAAGGCTATGTTTACACGGAAACGATCTGAAGAGAAAACTCAAAAGTGGCGTTGCGTTATCACTTTTTATTCTGCGTTTAGACGAGCGTTATGGGGGGGAAATCTGCGTGCAAATGGTGACGCAAAAGTGTGTGAAATTGGATGTAGTGTGCACTCCAGGCGGCTAGGTGGCGATGTGAAGCACTGAAAGTGAAAGAGACGTTAACACAGTTTTTCATGTTTAATACGGTAAAGCGGCTGCTTTTAACCCTCTGTGCTCTTCGAGTGTAGCTCAGATTTGTAATTTTTTTTTGTCAATGAAATTAATGCTATATTTTAGTTTGATAATGTTTTGTTATTTTCCTGTACTGGTGCATGCCTGTGACGTAAACGCGTACACAATGCCTTCACTGTCTAGCAGACTTTTGCGTTTACCGTTTTTACCCTTTAGACGGGAACGTGATGGTGGAGCGTTTTTAAGATTTCCACTCTGGAGGGTGTTTTCACTTTTTTTGCGTTTTTAAGCCCCAAAAACGCCGTCGCCGTGTAAACGAAAGGCACATCCGATAAAATATTTTTACGTTTTCACCCGCGAGCGTTCTCGTGTAAACAGGGCCTTAAACTCAACGCTGAAATATAGTTTTTTTGTGTGCAAATGATGCGACAACATTCACACAGAAGCATTTTCATTCTCAAGGTCAGATATTAAACTCACAACATGAACACAACAAAACCTCTTAAAAAGCTGCGTTTACCTTGAAATACTTCAGATATCTCGAGTGCGTGCTTGAAATGACTATTTCTGCTTTGTCATTCAGGCACTTCAGCAGTCAGGACAGTCATTACAATCTTGTTGTGTGTCAGATTTATCAGCAATAGAGAAATATCTCAAATGAATGAAGCTTGTTTATGCCACTGAATAAAACTAATAATGGTAATTGCAACTTTTTATTTGACAATTCTGACTCTTTTTTTCTCAGAATTGTGTGATATAAAGTCGCAATTGCAAGAAAAAATTTATTATAAATAAACTTGTAAATAAACAAGTAGATATAAATAAACTTGCCTTGCCTTGAAATACAATTCAGTTAATTTTTCTTCCTGTCATTCCAAGTGTTATTTTAGTATTTATATAGTATTTACTTATCAAAACACTCTCACACGCGCTCTCACAGCTAAAAGGTGCTGAGACCTCTATTTTTTCAGACAATACAAAAGGTCTGCACACAGGTCTGACTTACTACAGGAGATAAAGACAAACATCTGGCTTCGTCAGTGTAACAATTCACATTATATTAATGATTATATTAATAACATTAAAGATCATCAGGTGATAATAATCAAGTAACTTAATTGACAGACTCCAGTTCAACAGATAAAGGAGGATACTACAAGAAACATGAAAAATAAAAGTCTTCATTTAAACCTAAAGGAGACATAGTCATTAAAAGAAACCAAGACGTCTCTCGCTGTAAAAGTTTTCTAATTGTGTTTCAACCACGGTGACAATTCCTCACTTTCTCAATCCCTATGCATTTGAGTGGTTTAGTGTTGTGATCATGTCAGGGTTCTGTCACTTCTGTCTAGTGTTTTTCTTGGTTTTGTGTCAGAGCTCTGACACTCCTGGTCTTGTCTCGTCTTTGTCTGGGTGTGCGGTTTCGAGCGTGTTTGAGTCGTGCTCTCACTTGTCTACGTGCCTTGTACATGTGCAGAAAAAGTTTGTGTTACATGTGCGGAAAACATCTTTTAGGGAGGGGTCCGAAGCTAAAATAAACCAATATTTATTCAAAATTGATTTGATTTGGTGACTATTTTTCATACAAGTCAGAATATAATTTATTGAAAAGGGTTGCTTTTGTTTTCTTTGAGCGTTATATTCAGCAGTTTGAGTCTCAGGTTTTTTGTTTCGAGTGCTGATTGAAACCAATTATGTGGATCTCCTCTTGAACTAAATCAACTTTTGAGGGTTTCAGACTGTTTATCGAACGGCTCCTCTGAGTATAAAGTTGGCTTAAAGGTAAACCCTTGTTCAGAGGTAGCGGGTGATGATGACTGTCAGCAGAATGTAATGTATTATTGTCTGTTGGTTTTCGAAACACCGCGGGGGAGATAGTATTGTTCATTTCGATATTAACATCTAGAAAATTAATAGATTACAAATTATATTCATCTGGAAAAGTAATGGAATCTAATCTTGTTTTAATTTTAGTTACATTTTCAGTCATTTTGTTGTTGTTTTTTATTAGTTTTAATTGCATTTTTTTATTATATAGATTTCTATTTAGCTTTAATTTAGTTATTTTAGTACTTAAACTTATTTATTTCAGTTATTTCCCAAGGCAACAAACATTTCTGTGTTTTTTTTTAAGTTAAGTTTTTCATCTAATGTTTCATTTCATTTCAGCTTTATTTTAAATTACCAAATCTCTCAGATCTATCTATCTATCATTATGTCTGTCTGTTTATTGTTCAGTTTGTCTATCCATCTTAATTCTACTTTCTTACTTCCAAATTTGAATTAAAATTCTGCATCATGTTTGCAACCTCAACTCAAATTCAGGAACTAAATTGGAATTTCTGAACGGAACAGTAAGAAACCACAGCAACCACCCTAACTACTGCATAGCAACGAGTTAAAAACCAGAACAATATAACACCAGTGTCTCTAGCACCACTTGTGAATATGTAAAAAATAAAACTCTAGTTGCATTTTGTTCCTGACAGAGATGAAACGCTCATTCATCGTCGGCCCCACAGCCGAGACTAATTTCAATAATGACTTTCCTAAAATATCCAGTAGAACCAAATTGAATCTCAGTTCAATCACAGCGACGTTCACAAAGGGTCACCTTTTTAAACAAGGACATTTCATTCTTTCCAAAAATTCACAATGTGTCGTGTTAAAAATGCGTTTTGTGACTTTTAATACGTGTTGAATCACCTCGGGGTCTTTTAACTTGATTTGATTTGATTTCCTCTCTCAAAGCCAATTTCCTCTTCCCTCTTGTCCCTGGCAGAATCGTTCTGAAATGCGGCTCTTCACGCGACAAATGGCTATTTCCACAGCGCTGATCTGACACCTGTTTCCGGGCACTAATCTGCCGGTGACAAGAGCCGGGCTGCTTTGAGCAAACTATTTATCGCCCATGTAAATACCCATTACCCTGAAAAGTGTCTCTTGCACCCCGTCCTCGGAGGAAACACTTCTTCTGGTATTTCGAGCTGCAGCACAGAGCTAAGTGCTGGTGTAGCAGCCGTCATATGTGACGTGAAGAACAGAAAAAACACATGGATTTGCATTGCAATAGCAGGAACAGTGACAAGCGAGACAGTGAAGACGGCCACATGTGGCACAAATACATATTTATGAGTGTCACTTTGGTTCTCGGTTTGGTTTGGCTTGAGCTGTATACTATCTATTAGTAAACACTATTAGTCTGCACTGATATACATAGATCAGATTACACAGCAAGCTACTCATCATTTAAAATAGTTCAATTGCAGTCCAGCTACCACTTTGAAAAGTTACACACAAAATTAAGCTTTACTGGGGCTCCTAATGGAGCGGTATATTTAGAAATGTGTAACTAATAAGGTATCTGGAGCGACTTTACCAGCTCACAAGGTATGTGGAAGCAGATCATGTAAAAAAAAAAGGAAATCCAGCAAAGCTTTAATAAATTCAACAGATAAAATACATTAACATTTTAAGAATACATCTCGAAATATGTAACAATCCAATTAATATAGTTTATAATGTAATGACAACCAAATACATGATCTCGGTTAGTGTGATGATATTGAAATGATCCAATTCAACAGATGAAATTACACTAAATACAGTTAGAAAACACAATCAAGTCTTTTAATCCTAGCTCTATTTCCACGTCCTATAGTTTGCTTTCATTAAAATGTGCACATATAATATAGCAAGAGGTAATTGCTATTTTTTCATTTTAATATTCAAATCAAATAAAATACACGTATATATATGCACACCACATCCCAAATGTGCTCTACCGGACTGAGATCTGGTGACTGTAGAAGCCTATGAGTTCAGTGAACTCACTGTCATGTTCAAGAAACCAGTTTGAGATGATTTGAGCTTTGTGACATGGAGCGTTATCCAGCTGGAAGTATCCATCAGGAGATGGGCACACTGTGGTCATAAAGGGATGGTCAGCTACAATCCTCAGGTCGGCTGTGGCGTTTAATGATGCTCAATTGGTACTAAGAGGTCCAAAGTGTGCCAAGAAAATATCCCTCACACCATTACAGCACCAGCAGCCTGAACCGCGGATACAAGACAGGATGATCCATGCTTTCACGTTGTTTACGCCAAACTCTGACCCAACTATCTGAACGACCCAGCAGAAATCCAGACTCATCAGACCTGGCAACATTTTTCCAATCTTCTATTGTCCCAGCCTGATCTCATGAAATGTGTCTATATAGCACGCTTTGTATTTATTGTGCAATAAGTACACGGAAATTAGTTCTTACTGTATGTGCATATATACGCCGTTTTCGCGCGTACCGTTGTCTTTCTATCAGCTCATCTGGTCACTCTCCTCTGACCTAAACAAGCCATTTTCTCCCACAGAACTGCCGCTAACTGGATATTTTCAGTTTTTTGGTCCATTCTCTGTAAACTCTAGAGATGGTTGTGCGTGAAAATCCCAGTAGATCCGCAGTTTCTGAAATACTCAGACCAACCCGTCTGGAACAAACAACCATGCCATGTTCAAAGTCTCTTAAATCACCTTTCTTCCCTATTATGTTGCTCAGCGGATCGTTTTGATCATGTCTACATGCATTGTGTTTCTGCCATGTGATTGGCTGATTAGATATTTGCATTAACAGCAGTTAAACAGGTGTACCTAATAAAGTGGCCAGGGAGTGTGTGTATGTATACAGTACACACACACACACACACACACACACACACACACACACAAGCTATCTAGTAACGTGATCTTGAATACCGTCATCACACTGAAAAAAGTAAAGTTAGTACCACTAGTCACCAACACTAAGATCAATACGACTGGATTGTACTCAGTCCTCACATTTACATAGTTTGTTTGCTGTGATGCATTCTGATATCAAGACAAAGTGTCCATAAAACCTTCAGCCATCAGGCAAATAAATAAATATTCCTGTGAATGCTCTCAGATCCAAAAGCGCACTCAATCAAAACCGTTTAGAGGCCCATTTCGCAAAAGCGGCAGCTCTGGACGAGTTCTGCAACATAAAAGAAAGATGACTGCAGAATAAAGATGGAGCGCGGCAGATTGGCAGTCTTGAAGCGCGCGAGTGACACGACTGAGGGTGACAGTTTAAGACCCATCTGCGATTCCCCACAGGAGATTCAAGGATGAGAGATTACGTAACCAGCGCCACGCGCTCCTCCCAGCGCTCACCACAACTACAATTATTAGATAACTCATTTGTTCAAAGATATGCAAATGTATACGCCTCCCAAGACTAATTGCAGATTTAATTTTCCATTTCATTTTGATGTATAAACACTGCCTGACTTTCTCAAACTCAGTTGAATGTCTTTTTGTTTTGTTTTTTGTCCTGCAGTTATGAATATCTCTCCAAATGAGAGCTGACAGCTTCCTGTTTACACGTGTTTGTTCGGATCTGTGATTCAGATGTTCAGGACTTTCTGCGGTGTGCTAATTAAAATCTAATCTTGAGCTCCCAGAATGTTTTATCTCAAGCAAAAGGTCAAAGCGACGATTCCTACAATAAAGATCCAAAAATGGCCAGAGATAAATTGATTTATACTTCATGCTTCTGAACTTGAACACACACTATTGGTCAAAATGTAGAGTCAGTTTATTTAGTTTTTTGAAAGAAATGAATACTTTTATTCAGCAAAGACACATTAAAATGATCAAAAGTGACCTCACAAAATATTTCAAATAAAGGTAACACTTTAAAATACGGATCCTTCGTTAATGAATAACTACACAAGAACAAATGAGTAACACAATGTTAACAATCTAGTAACTACAGTTAACTAACAAGTAACTCTGATTAACGAATTAGTAAGTAATAGCACACAGATTTAAGTGGTAGTTCACTATTAACTAATCAATAACTACTATTTTTTTAATACTTCCCAGAGAACTACTGAATTTTTTACAGATTTAAGTGGTAGTTCACTAATAACTAATCAATAACTACAATTTTTGAATACTTCCCAGATAAATAATGAAAAATAATTCACAATTCATGTAAAACTTAATAACTAATGCAGGAAAAATTACTAGCACTAGATTAACATTACTGCTAGATACTGTACACTAATTATCAATATGTAATAGCGTAGCAGACTTATGATTTGGGAAAGCTGTCAATAATTAGCCTATGCACTGCTGTCTTTTAGAGAACTATTCATAAACTAAATAATTTTTAAGAATTGTTTATATAAATGCACTTGTCTGGAACACTTACCCTGTGGCCGATTTTCCGGCATTCCTCTGGACTGGCTTTGAATAACTAGACTCATGGTGAGTACTGGAACATAGTTATTAAGTTTTGCATGCATTGTGAATTATTTTTCATTATTTATCTGGGAAGTATTCAAAAATTGTAGTTATTGATTAGTTATTAGTGAACTACCACTTAAGTCTGTAAAAAATTCAGTAGTTCTCTGGGAAGTATTAAAAAAATAGTAGTTATTGATTAGTTAATAGTGAACTACCACTTAAATCTGTGTGCTATTAATTACTAATTTGTTAATCAGAGTTACTTGTTAGTTAACTGTAGTTACTAGATTGTTAACATTGTGTTACTCATTTGTTCTTGTGTAGTTATTCATTAACGAAGGATCCGTATTTTAAAGTGTTACCCAAATAAATGCTATTCTTTTAAAATATGAAAATCTTCAAAAATATGAAGCAGCACTGTTTTTAACATGGATAATAATATACATGTTTCTTGAGCAGCAAATCATCCTCTTAGAATGATTTCTGAAGGATCATGTGACACTGAAGACTGGAGTAATGATGCTGAAAATTCAGCTTTTTTTTTAAACAGAAAAAAGTTTGTTTTATTCTGTATTTTTAATCAAATAAATTCAGCCTTGGTGAGCAAGAGAGACTTTTCCAAAACAAAAAAAATCTTACCAACCCCAAACTTTTAAACAGTTGTGTATATATTAACTTTTTCCAAGTCAGAAATATGAATGTAAAAAAAAAACTAAGTTGTGATCAGGATCTTAAATCTACACTGTGTAATTTTTTTAAGTTGATTCTTAGCAAAAAACACTTTGTTCTTTCAAAATTATATGTGCTCATTAATGTATAACTACTTCCACCAACTAATGAAGTATTCTGGTAAGCGTAGAATCTGCCAGTTATAATACATACGGGTGAGCTGCTCGAATGGCGGAAGCCATGTTGCGCCTCCATCTTGAAAGTACATTAGCCAAAGAGGGACATACCGGAAAATTCAAGCTTCGCCTTTCGCGTTTTTACACTCGGTGGCACCGTGACGAATGCGAGGGGGAGATTACTCACGACTGCCGGCAGATTTGAAATAATACGGCCACCGTAGGAGTTAAAACGTCCTCGGAGTGGGAGGGGCTAGAAAGTAATATTCAGTTGGTAGTCATATACGATTTCACCACTAGATGGGAGTAATTCCTACACAGTGTAGCTTTAAAAAAGTGCATCATCTTACAGCTGAAAAAATAAAACACTACAATGCCCATACATGCTCTTATGTTCTTCTTTCTGCAAAACTGTTGAGTCCTAAACCAAGGCCATGATCACACTGCAGGATTTTGGGAGTGAGTGACATTGCATTTAAATCCATTTAATTAATGTTCTGTGTACAGAATTCAGGATTCACTCTCAAAATTACAATTAAACTAAAAACATGGATGCCAACAGTTCAACCTGCTCAGTGTTAGTTATTTTTTGTCCAAATAAATAACAATGCCTGTTTTTAATATGTTTTAATTTAAAGGAACACGCCTCTTTTCTGGAAATAGGCTCAATTTCCAACTCCCCTAGTTAAACAGTGAGTTTTACCGTTTTCGAATCATTCAGCCGATCTCCGGGTCTGGCGATAGCACTTTTAGCATAGCTTAGCATAGATCATTGAATCTGATTAGACCGTTAGCATCTCCTCAAAAAAATGACCAAAGAGTTTCGATATTTTTCCTATTTAAACCTTGACTCTTCTGTAGTTACATCGTGTACTAAGACCGACAGAAAACAAAAAGTTGTTTTTTTCTAGGTCACTATGACTAGGAACTATACTCTCATTCCTGAGTAATAATCCAGGAACTGCTGCCGTACCAGCAGCGCAATGGTATTACACACTTAGTGCCGGTTACAATGGAAGTCACTATTTTCAGGTGCTGTGTAATATCATTGCGCTGCTGGTACGGCAGCAGTTCCTTGATTATTACGCAGATTATTACGGTTGCTAAAAGTGCTACCACCAGACCCAGAGATCGGCTGAATGGATTCGAAAAGAGTAAAGCTCAACTGTTTAACTCTAGAGGAGTTGGAAAATGAGCCTATTTACCCCAAAAAAAGTGGAGTGTTCTTTTAAGACATGAGACTAAACACTCACAAGTGGAATGACATTCGGCTGCAGTGTGAATATGAAATCTGATATAATCTCTTTCATTGGACCAATCCAGTTTATCCCAATATAAATTTACCACACCGATCAGCGTCTGCACGTCATCCTGAACGAAACGCACAAACCAAACCAGAAAGATCACAGCAATCGCAATTACAAATGCCTCAATTCCTCAATTCATGCAGTGCGGTCGACAGACTGGCCAATTACTTCCTCATGTTTACAGGTCATTTATTCTCTCTGAGCGATTTACCACCTGAGAGAAATCAACACAACGAGCTTCACTGATCACATGTACAAATAAAACTCTCTAAATCTAATCAACAGCGTGAGGAACATGACTAATTAAATGATTGCTTGCGTCTTCTACTCTTTCAGCCAATATGACACTTCTGATTTCTTAAACTTCACGGTTGTTGCTCAAGACTCGCATGCAGTGACTGGGAAACAGTGGCGATTAACTAAAACTAGTTTGAGCTGGAATTGACATTTAGACATCTTTTACAGTATTTATTAATCTTTGTTAACATTAGTTAATAAAAATACAACTGTTCATTGTTAGTTCATGTTAATTCTCCATTAAATAATATTAACAGATAAAACTTTTGATAGTAAATGTTACTAAAATGTATTAGTAAATGTTGAAATAAGTAAATAAATACTTTAAAAGTATTTTTTATTGTTAGTTCATGTTATATAATGTAGTTTTTAAACAAATTATCTAATGTTAACAGATGGAACCTTATTTTGAAATGTTAGCGAAAAACTTAAGTTGTCAAGGGTAAATATTTTGTTTTTATTTAAGTTCAAGTACTGTAAAAATTTTAACAAAAATTAACAAAAATTAAGTAACAAGTAACTTATCCCAACAAGTAACTAACTCTAAATGATAAGTTGTGTATAGAACTTCACATTTCAAGTTGAATAAACGTTAAATTTGAAGGCAGCATGAAAACTTATTTTTTTACAGTAAAAACTAAAACTGAAATAAAAAATAGAAGCTAAATAGAATTATTAAAGAAAACTAATAAGTGCAAACTGAAAATCTCATGGGAATCTGCCAATGCTGAACACACAAACAAACAAACAAATCTTAGATGAAACATAATTCTATGTAATTAGATATTAAAGAAATATTATGTCATTATTTAATAAATTAGCCCACATCATTCTCAAATCAAATAACTTTTCACCTGTGGAATCCAAAAGTATATATGTTTCAAAGAATTTCCAAGGTGCAGTTTTCATTAAAATGATGACCAGTGTTGGGGAAAGTTACTTTTAAAAGTAGTGTTACAATATTGCGTTACTCCATAAAAAAAAGTAACTAATTGTGTTACTTATTTACTTTTTATGGAAAGTAATCCGTTACGATACTTTTGTGTTACTTTTTTTCACCTGGGATGGGCTTGCTTGTTTTTAATAGCAAAAAAAAAGTTCTATTTTTGGCAAATGCAAAGGCCTTTTCACACCAAAAGTGAAAAGAGTAAACCTCAGGCAGTAATGCAAATGTCCGCCTGTACAGAAGCAGCTCTAAGAAACCTTTCAGCTGTGGACTGCAGAAGAATAGGACACAGGAGAAGAAAGTTCAACACTCTTAAAAACAACAAAATGAAATACAAATGTGATTTTTGACCAAAGTCATTTTTGCTTATTGGTATGGCTGAATTGGATCATCAAAGGTCAGCAGGAAAGACATTGGTTAATAAAGTGAGATTAAATACATAAAGTATATATTTAACATTTAATTTGAGCAGGTTTGTGTAATATTTGTATTTCAAACTTTGTGTAAAGTTTGTATTTCACTATTTTTTTTTTCATTTTGAGGTGAGTAAATGCATGCTCACATTTAGTCTAGAACTACAATACCCATCATGTTTACGCCTCTACACTTTTCTCTCAACATGGGGACAGTCCATAAGCTGTCAGTCCATAAATGGGGAAAAAGTAACTTGTGTTATTTGAAAAGAAGCTACTTGAGAGAAGTAATCTGATTACGTAACACTCGTTACTTGTAATGCGCAACACTGGTGATGACGACGGGCTGTTGAGCTCCAAAACTGACAGAAAAGCTCTGAAGATTGAGCAAGACCTCTTGCATCCAGCAGCAAATGTGGATGTCAGAATGGACATCGACCGCTGAATTAAAGCCTCCAGTCATGCTGTCAATCATATGATGATATATAAAAGTATGATGTAAACATACAGTCTGACATAAATGCCAGTTGATGTTTGCCTCGGCTTTTACACAAGATCTCACTGGGGTCGTGTCATACATTCTGACAAGGCAAACCAATCGTAACGCACAGAAATAAACTGCATTATGGGTCAAACACTATAGTAAAGTCTAGATGCACAAGATGAATCCAGCGATCGTGATGCCAGGAGAGAGATGCCGCAATATGAATGTAAGAAGTGTAGTGTCAACAGGGGAAGCAGTCCAAATGTCTATTATTACGTGTGTTGATAGTTTGCTTTGTTCACAGAGTATGTAAATGACAAGTGTGGGGTTGAAATAATTGAATATATCTACTCACTAAAGCTGCAGTTATTTGATTTAAAATACAGTAAAAATAGGAATATTGTGAAATAGTATTACAATATATGTTCAAACTTCAAATGCAATTTATTCCTGTGATCAAAGCTGAATTGTCAGCATCATTACTCCAGTCTTCAGTGTCACATGATCCTTCAGAAATCATTTAATATGCAGATTTGCTGCTCAAGAAACAATCTTTATAATGGCAGTGAATGGCCATATATTTATAAGTCCATAAAGTGCATCCATCCATGATAAAAATGTCCACACCGAAGCAAAGCGATGTGTTCGTGTGAGAAAAATATCCATATTTACAACTTTATCGACTAAAATAACTAGCTTCCGACAGACGGCCGTACGCATCGATTTACGGCGGAAGAGTAACCCTTGAACTTCACGCACAACACATTGACGAACGCGGAAGCGCAGAGGACAGAGCAAAACAAAACGCCAGTCACATATTAGAACGACATTTTTAAAGAGAAAGGTCAGAGGATCTTAAGTTTGTTGCCCGGCCCTGTAAACCGCGAGAGGCGTCAAAGCTTACGCTACTCCTACATCTACGTCATACATCGTCAAGTGCTACTATTTTGGCGTATGTTGACTTGCGTAGCCCATCTGCCTACATACACATATGCCTTGAGGGTGAGTAAATCATGGGGTAATTTTCATTTTTGGGTGAACTATCCCTTTAATGTGTCCTTGCTGAATAAAAGCATACATTTCTTTCAAAAACAAAAGTATGTGAAAAAATAAATTGTATTTTGTATAAATTGTGCTACAAAATGGGTCACAATGCAATTTAAAATGCAATACGAGTGTGCATTGCAGCATTGTGCGTAATATGTACAATGTTTTGGCCGAGCTTGCACGTCTGCATTAGTGTACTTGCATACAGTACGTCTCAGGCCTAAAGAGGAACTGTAGTCGCACTGATGCTCCTCTCACAGTCTCAACACACGCCTGTGTTTCAGAGGTGACAAATGAGACTTCAAGCTAGATAAATAAACAGTCCCACTAGACCTGGAAGGGAAATTGGGTCGGAAAAAAATGAATCATTGAGAGTTATGACAGTGAGAGCGAAGCCCTCCCTGGCTGCAAAAATGATGACAAAATATTTAATCAACAGCTGTTAAATCATCAGTCCATCTGAACGCGCCAGCGCAGGAACCGTGCAGATCCAGAGCTTCTGCAAACATGTACAGCGCACAAAGAGCCGGACACCATTTCAATATCGCCATTAATATATAAGAGGACATTTGGGGTGAACGGATTTTCACAAAAATTAGTCCTTCAGTTCTTTGGAGGCAGCGTCAGATTAATGCTTTTCTCATTATATAATAATCTTTCCATCTCAAGAACATTTTTAATCTTATTCACCTCTGGCAGGCGATTAGGTCATTGATCAGCACAAACTCTCGTCCGGTTAAGGAGCTCGGGTCAGTCGCCTGAATTATGCACATTCCTGCTCATATTTAAAACATCCTGCGAGCGTCCAGACCAAATGAAAAGGAATCGGGGTTGTGTTTCTTAGAGGGATGTCAATAAACTGTGAATGCACACTTGTGGAGCCACACTGGAAAACCTTCAAGGACTTTATAGCCGTGCGATCTGGAGTGACTTCTCATTTGTACCTCATAATAAGCCAAAGGCCAATATCAAGATCCCTACTGTGCGTCGACTGAAAGAGTTTGATGGCTATGGCTGTGTGAATAGATGGCTCAGTACGCCACTGACAGAAACTGCGACTAGCAACAGATTGAATTATAATAGAAGTAAGCAGGTGGTGTCCAAAGATTTAATACAGTCAGATGTGAAAATGGTGAAGAATATACAGCAGATTTAGGAAACAGTGAGTTACATCAACAAATGAACAAAGTTGAACTTTACTGTGAGAAGAAGGGTCTTGTGCTGGGACTGAACAATGAAACTCCTGTGCTCAGACCTGCAGAAACGGACAACAGGCAAACGCTTTATTGGTGAGATTTGGATACAATTTAAAACAAAGTTCAGTCAGGAGGAAGTTTAAAGACACAAGAGAACTTGATTCACTGAAATTAGTTAGATTCTCATGAGCCACATTCATTTGAATTGCAAATTCCAATTCAGTCTAATAGACTTTTGGAGGAAATGGAGTTAAAAAGATTTGAAATGTATAACTGAACTTTCCTATACAAACTTTGAAGACTTCTGGCCATCACAGAGAAACAACAGAAGGATGATATATAATGAGCATAGGTGAGGTACGTAGACAGAGCATAGACTGAATGCTTCCTAGATAGATAGAACGATAGTTAGATAGAATAGTGATAGAATATATAGATAGTGTTAACAAACAGACAGATACATAGATAGAACGATAGCCTGACTTTGTCATACTCATATTCTAGGCAGAATGTGAGTCTGATACTGCTCCATAGGGCTTTGATTATGAGGCGTGTCTTAACCGAACCAGGAAAAAAAAAACTCTGCACTTAATTGGATAGACCACCAACCAATCAGAGCAACGCATGTTGAGCGACGCATAGTTGTCAACAGAGCTCAACTGCACTCACGCTGGAAGTAGTAATAAATTAATGAGTGTAAACGATCTTTGCCGTTGTTGTAAAAAGAATTTTAGAATTCGCGGAGTACTTACAAGCACGAATAGCATTTTTGAGAGAAATACAAAAGGATACGAACAAGTTCTCCATTTAGGATTAGATCTTGACAATAAAGCAAATAAATCTTCTCGCATTTGTCAGCCCTGTCTCAACTTTATAACACGGTTGCAACGCGACTTAACTGATTTAAAAAAATGGAAAGACGACGAAAGAGACCCGGCTGAAGAAGCGTGTTCATCTGAGGCTTCAGAGAACAGAGATCGTGAGCACATCCCTTCCACTGGTTTTCATTGCGTCCCATCTTCTTAGCGACCATCGGAGCCAGCTGATAAATTCAAATTTTGCCGAATCCCGTAGGAAGGACGGCAAGCACATCTTTCTGATCGACAAATGCCTTGATTGCGGTTCTCTGTTCGTCTTTTAAAATTAATGCGCTGTCGATTTCTTTTATAACAGACACGATAGCAGAATCTGAACATCTCAATCCTCCAGCTGCAGTCGTCTTTGTGGAAAACCAATTCAACCCAACCGCTCTTCGATGACATGGGTGATTACGTAACCGCAGATCATCTGTCCATCATCGATTAAAGCCCGCCCTGGCAATTTGATTGGCTCGGCCTTCTGGGAGCCGAGCATAATTACTCCTCAACGGATCGAGTCCAGACCGAACTTCCCGACCAAAAAATGTTGTGGGCGGGGTTCGGGCGGGCACCCAGGCTAATAGAACGAAAGAACACTCCCTAGATAAATAGACAGACAGAACAATAGATCGTTCTCTAGTCTAGTAGATAGAATGATAGTTAGAAAAGTGATAGAATATATCGATAGAGCGATAGAGCAATAGAAACAGACAGATGAACCCTTGATAAACAGATAGAGACAGACAGTTCTGCCTGTGAAATGAATACACAACTAGAAACAGAACACAATGCAGTGACCTCAGAGAAGAGTGGAACGAAACAACACACACACACACACACTGAAGTCTTTCAAAAGCACTTCTCTAGAGCAGTAAAGGCCACACGGCCCCGCGCGCGTACAGGACTGAAAGAGAGGAGCGCTCATCAAAGCCTTCCGTTTAACACGCGTTTAATGTATTCTATCTGTTCCTCTTCTTCTCTCGTGTGCATTGCAATGTGTCCCCACTGCACCGGCTGATAAGACATGAAGAAAGTGAGGTTTGGATCGCGTCCCAGTCCTTGTGAAATTATGTTCCTTTCTTTCCTTCTCTCGTTGGTTCATTCATCCCTCCTCCTGCCTTTCTTTCATGCGTCTGAGCGTGTCTCTGTGCAGGAAGCATTTCACGCTGTATTTTATTTGTGAGGGAGTGCGTCACACACACAACACAGGGATATTTGTGTTTTTTACTCTCTTCAATCAGAAGCGCCAGACATCTTTGATTACTGCCGAGCTGAAATTGCTGTTTACCGGGGCATCAGGACCAGGCTTCCCTCGGATTTAAGGCCTTTCGTTTTTCTGAGGAACTATGTGATTGTAGATGATAACCTTCCTCTCAGGCTATGAACAGCTCATCAACCTCCGACTGTCTGTTCTAGTCCAACTATTATCTATTCCTTTGAAAAGGAACAACGGTTTCCGGATATAATGCAGGGCTTTTTGGCATTTCCTAATATGTTATTCGCCCTGATGTCTGCTTGATAAGCATCTGAGTTGGTTGTGTCTGACACATTTGCAGATTATACTATCAGTCCAGATCCTCTTATATAAAGCTGACAGATTTTGACATATGAAAATATCTGGTGCATCAACATTGTATAGACTTGCATGGCTAGTAATTGTGTCTCAAACATGTTGCTTAACCAACAATACTTTCTTGGTTGACCAAGTTCATTTGGTGACCAGAACCAAATCCCCACTAAACAACATGAAGTACCTTTACTAGTTTGGAAGCTGATGCACTGGTAATGGTGTTTTCATTCTATTCTAGGCAACTAGATTCTCTGTTGCTGAAAGCCCCATCAAATTAAAATTGGAGTTTAATGGCTTTTCGATCATGGCCTGTTAGCTTTGAGGCCACTAATATGCTTGTGTATCACCGTGATACCAAAAATTAAATCTAATTAAAAAAGAAAAGAAAATAACGGTGTCAATGTTCAAGATTTAGCTGGTTAGCTTGGGCCAACAAAGGTCTAAAATACTTACCAAAATTAGCAAAAAATGAATAAATGAATAAATTAAAATAACAAACATATATAAATAAAATAAATAAAACAAGCTAATAAATAAAAAGTAACAAAAATAAGAAATGGTGTCAATGTTCAAGGTTTAACTGGTTAGGATGGGACAAAAAGGTCTATAACGTTTACAAGAGAGCTATTCATATAAATGAGCGATAAAATAAAATAAACAAATAAAGAGAATAAATAAATAATTTCAAACAAATTAAAAATAAAATAAAAAGTTGTTAATGTTCTAAGTTTAACTGCAGCATGAAATGAATGAATGAATGAATGAATGAATGAATACAAAATAAAATAAAGGTGCCAATCTATCTGTATAAATGAGTGCCAAAATAAGGTTCAAGGTTTAGCTGATTAGCATGGGCCAAAGAGCTCTCAAATACTCTCTCTTTCTTTCTTTCTAAAGCACAATTTAATACTAAAACACTTGCCCAAAGTGCTGTACAAAGAAATTAAATATAATTCAAATAATACAAAAATAACATAAATACAAAATAAACATGCCTCAGCACCTAATCTAGTTAAAAGCCCTGGATAATAAATGAGATTTTAACCGAGTTTTAAAAATGGATATAGTTGGATCCATTCTAATATGCAAATACTTGTACTGACAGAGTTTTACAGTTATGAGTTTGCATTTCCATCCAGCTCGGCAAGTTCACGAAGCGCAGGAACACTTCTGTGGTTCCCATGAGTGAAAACGGCAGATTTCAAATCACGTACTTCCGACACCAGCTGAGCGACTGCCTTTGAGATGAATGGGAATACCAACGAATGTCTTTCTGCAGGAGTTACAGACATGCTTGATGTGCTGTAGACCGTAGACATCAAGGCCTGAAGATGTAAATCATATAATCCGAGGGAACCACATTAACCTACTCAAACAATAATAAATCCCTCCCTGTATAATCCTCCAACGTTGCTGTTTGTTGGTCCAAAATTGAAGCCAAGTTTCAGCTCTCTCAGGAAAACACGACTTGAAGGACAATCAAGTCTCAGATCATCACGATCACATCAGTGGAATCAGAATGAGAATCATCGGTTGGCGCTGTTCGCCGTGTGGATTTCAGTCATTAGTTATCATCGTTATGAATGAACAGTGTTTGAAATGTTCCCCGGTGCAGGATGAACAGTGCTTCAAAACACAATACTTCTTTCAAGCAAATAACTGTTCAAAGCCTCTCGAACATCCTGCATCCAGCCAATTACAAAGAACTGAACGCAGTCACAGGACGTGGTAAACAGGCATGGTAAACTCAAACACTGCAGTGGTCCATGAGTAATTAGCGTTCTGATACTCATTTAGCTGTTAATAGGTAGAGGTGGGAAGGATCGCATTCAAATCAGCACGTCCAAACGCAGCTTTCATCCGGAGAGGGTGTTTGTTTCTCACACACCAGCTCAATGAGGTTTTCTCCCAACAAGCCTCCGAGTGGTTAGCGCTGTTAGTACGCCCGCAGGAAAGAGAACAACTCCAATTAGACCAGTTTAACATCGTAACTCTTTCTCCTTGGACTGAAATGAGATTAAACGGAGAGCAAATTGAGATGTCGAAAACACTTCAGTGATCTCACATGCATCTCCTCTAGAGATTTAAAAAAATATCTCAACAATTAAACCTGAAAACAAAAGTCGCAGATTTCTATACGTACTCGAACGATTCTCCGAATGCAACACTACTTGAAAACAATGGAAAGAGTAGATCCTTTACGGGACTTTTAAAGGTTTTTTCCAAAATAAAGAAAAATAAGGTGCTCATTTGTCGCCACACCACAACCAGCTGATGAACGATAAAAACATTGACAGCCAATCAGAATCCATCCTGACTTTAAAGAGCTCGAGCATTTAAAGTGACAGACGACAAAACCGCAGCATGTGCTTATGATAATCAGTATGATATCGTGCATTACAGTGGATGCTAAAATGTGACCCTGGACCACAAAACCAGTCACATGGGTACATTTTTTTAAAATTGAGATTTATACATCATCTGAAAGCTAAATAAATAAACTTTCCAGTGATGTGTGGTTTGTTAGGATAGGACAATATTTGGTCGAGTTACAACTATTTGAAAATCTGGAATCTGAGGCTGCAAAAAATCGAAACATTGAGAAAATCTCCTTTAAAGTTGTGCATTTATGTTCACGATTGTGCTGCATTCACTCACAAAAATAAATGTTTTATATATTTACGGTAGGAAATTTACAAAATATCTTCATGGAACATGATATTTACTTAATATCCTAATGATTTTTGACATAAAAGATAAAATCTATAATTTTGACCCATACTACAGTATTTATTGTTGGCTATTGCCACAAATATATCCGGTTTTGTGATCCAGGGTCACATATAGTTATCGTTATAGTAGACGTTATTGGTGTGAACGAGACGAAAAGTGATATCCCCCCAAAAAAACATACAATATATATGAAATTCGCAACACCTGGGCAACAAAATTTTACTCTTGGCTCTGTCATGTAATTATCAGTTTTGTTTTGGGGACAAATAAAATAGTGGTGAGAATTACTAGAATGCCTACATTATAAGACATCATTATTTCTATGCCCACTAATGAGGTTTTCAGTATGTGAACAGCTCACTTTGTTGAAGGTTTGCTGAAGCCGTGGCCCGTCTGACAGCTCCATCTTGATTTATCAGCCTGCAAGTTCAAAAACTCTCGGGTTGAAACTTTTAAAGAAATCGTCTTGAGCTGTTACCGCATGCGTCAGTGGAGTTAAGATGCTTCGTTTAGGTGTCTGTGGTCACTTTCACTTCTGGCTGAATGCTGATTTGATTCTGCACGTCCTGTGGGGAATCGTGCTCTTCTCTCTGAAGCGACAGTGGCTCACAGAGGTGTGCTGCTGGATACAATTTGTTACACATGAGTAGCCCGGGCTGCTTTGCCATCTCCTCTAGGGGTTTTCACTGGGATAAATAGATCAATTCTTCTCTCAAGCTCTTAAAGTGACTGTTTGCCAGTCAATGCGCGACTGATGCGGCAGTATCAAGACTTGCATGCTGGGATCAACTGCCACAATACCTTTATTCCCAAATGGCCTCTGTGAGAGTGAGACTAGAATGACTCAGATAATTCTCAGCGGCATACGCACTGCATTATAGTAGTTGTTTTAAAGGTCCATGACCTCCAATTCTGTTATTTTAAAGTTGCATGTAAAAGTTACCAGCCACAATCTTCACTGGCCACAATTTTGGCATTGATACCATGGGGAAAAACGGCCGCATAGATATTTTTTATATTATCTCATAATTTGGCAGCAGGAATATTAGGCTGCTGTCCCTTTAAGACCTGACGCACGGATCCATTACACTGTTACACATGCGTTTTCTTTCTCTACTGTTGATGTTCACTTAAAACACAACTGACTATGTTTACGTGAATACTCGCCAAGACCAGCATTTTTACATTATTTTGTGTGTTTGACTGTTTAGTAGCCTGGCTCCGCCCTTCAACGTACTTCCGCTCAATTTTAATTTCCCTTCAGAACTACGTCTGGGATTGTGGTGTATTCTTGGGTTTTCTCCAGTACATTTTTTACTGGTCCAATCAGCGAACAGAGGGAGTGTCTGAGAACGATGATGTTGAGGTTGTGCGCTAGTTTGAGTCGTCATACGTCACGACCAAACGTTAGCGATTGGTTATGGCAGATCCAGAGTGACTCTGGGCAGATCCAATAGTTTTAAACTTCAACAGAGGACCCGCCTTCAAGAAAGTTGTCAATGGAGAGTACAGACTCTCTGTACAAATGAAATGTACGAGAGTCTGGTAGAACCAGGCTAACTTTAGCACAATAGGCCGTGAAAAATAACTAAATTTAGTACTGAGAAGTGGCTTTATTTGTGAGCACTTTCGGTGTGAGCACAATATCTGCGGGAATGAGTAAAATTATGCGCACTATAAGAGCAATCCCACGCCAAAATGAAAGCCCTGTACCACCAACAATATTCATCTAGAGCAAATGAAACGAGTGAGTGAAGAGAGGCGGGTTTGTGTGTCACTCGCTGACGGAGAGATGAGAGAGAGAGAAAGAGCAGCTGGTCCTGTGTGTCTATTCTGTGGAAAATTAGTATTTGTAGCATTTCAGTATCGATGTGTATCGAAAAATCTATATTTTTGACAACACTACATTGCACTTAGTTTATTATTTCATATGCCTTTTTAAAAGACTACAATTGAAAAATCTATATATTATATATAAAATTCAACCTGCCAAAGTGGCTAGTAGGAGTGACTGTTACACGCCACTGGCGAAATATGCCCAGATTTGGCGGGTTGGCAGGTGTTAAAGGGACAGTATGTAGGAATTACTTCCATCTAGCGGGGAAATTGTATTTTGCATTCAAACGAATAGTGCTCTCTAGCTCCTCGCTTTTTCAAATGCGTGTTGCAACTACGGTAGCCGTTATGTACCAAGAAGCTATGACAACAATAGCCCTTCGTCGTGTTTAACTATACGTTACATGTTCTACTACTGTTATGCTGCCTATATAATGAATTACACAACCAAGCAATGAAAAAAAAAGCTTGTAATTTAGACCGTAACATGACTTACCCGTCGAAAGGAAAGCAGGAAACTTCAGAGTCCCTTTCAAAGTCTTTCTCCTTCATTAGCTCTTTCCACCTGGGTAAAGCTATCCCGTTATTTACCCTCGGTTTTTTATTTCGCCGGTCACGTATCCTTTTAAATTCAATTTTTGCATTTCTCCTGTGGCTCGGCATAAGTATGATCCTGAATTATGATTGTGGAAATGCGTTGAGGTAGCCTAGTGCTTTTTGTCCCTCTCTGCTATTATAGTTTTTCAAGATGGAGGAACGACATGGAATCCTCCGTGGAGTTGCCTGTCCCATGTAAATAAAGATAATAAATTATTCGCATACGAGGATAAGTCGGATCATTGGGAGAGGTAAATGTACACCATTGAGGACATATTTATGAATAAAAACATTGATTTTAGTTAATAAAATACTTAAAAAACTAAACATAGTTCCTTTTTAATGTCAAGCCCTGAATATATAGCTAAGCATAACACTTACGTTCTGCAAGAGAATGTGCTTAAAATCAACTGATGGCGAAGAAGAAATAATGCAAGGTAACTAACGCCTCACTTTCCATAAAAAATAATGCAATGTAATGAGTTGTTAAAAGTAATGTTCCCAAAAAATTAGTTTCAGTAATCGCACCTCAATAAACATGAAATTTGAGTAAGGACGGACCACTTGCACACTTCATCGTGTTGATTGGCGCAGCGGCTCTCGTAGTGATGAGCCGCCTCAGGGTTTCGAGTAAATCAGGGAGAAGCAGCACGAGTTTGAAGCCGGTCACACACCCTCAGCGATGCCTGTGAGCGAGGCATATGGCAGCCTGCAAGTGACAAAACACACAGGCTCATCTAAGACCTCATGCACTGCTGTGTGAATTGTAGGTTTAGAAACGTAGAATCTGTAAGTAGAAATGAGCTCATTTGAGAAGCAGCATGAGCTTAGCTGAATATTTATAATCTTAAAGAGACCATAGCACTTATTTGAACACAAATTATGGCTAATGTATAAAACAGGAGCTCATGGGATCAGTGGAAAGGTCACACAGGAGACTCAACTCACAATGGCTAACAACTCTAATAAGCACAAACAAATATTAGGTTTTGTTATTGAATACATTTGTGGCTGAATCCAAAATCTTTTTCACTTGTTCCAATGCAATCTGTGATCTTCTCTGCAAAAGATGCATGTGATGATGCCTTAGAATTTTTCCAAAAGAAGGTTTGATAATCATGTAAAGGTCAAATGCAAATAACCAGCAAAACACAAGCTTGGCCAGGCTGGGAGACCAGCTTAACCAAGACCTGCAAACCATTTTAGACTGTTTTTCTGAGCAAAGACAGTATACATTTAGAGCCTTGACCAGGGTTATTATACCATAAAAATAAAAACTGCACAAAGTCAGTCCAAAGTGAGTTATTCTCTATAATATAGATATCAATGCGCACCGATTCTGAACTCCCTGAAGGCATATGCGGGAAAAAAGGTGGTAGTGCCTGGTTGAGTTAGTAGTGTGTTGAAACTGGCGGTTATGGTAAAAGGGGCGGGACATTTCCCAAACACACTAAAAGCGGTCGACAAATTACAGCACACTGATCCAGCCGACCAATCAGAGCACAGTGTGCTTTTCAGAAAGAGGGGCTTCATAGAGACAGGAACTGGGGTGAGTTTCCAGTACAATGATGTAACTCGCTGATTAACTACCATAGTACGATGCATCGTTGGAGAAACTAACCAACTAGACACGACTGTTAAAAAGATTAAAACTAAGTCAAATATATAAATAATAAATATTCATAAAATCTCTCAATGGCACTAAACCAACACTGGCATTTACACAAAACACCTCTTCAACATCAATTTGGCACAAGATTGGCCATCAGTGTAAATCATTACCATCACATAATTAAAACCCCATATAACGATAATCCAGCACTATCAGTAAGAGCACATAATGAAGGAGCATTACATGAGGATATTAACATTTAAACACACACATGTGCAGAGGAGAAAGAACATATCTAGGCGAGAGCAAAGATAAGATCACTGGAGCTGGATGAGATAAGTTACATGATGGATTACACGTTAAACTTTAGAACTTTAAGCAAATCACACACACAAACACACGGATCCTGTGGTCCATTTGCAGGACTGATTAACTCTACGTGGGCTTTTCAGCCGTGACGGTGATGGATTCAGCGGTGTCAGGAATCAATCGTCTATCTGCTTAAGACAACTGTGGTGAGTGAGTGAGAGAGAGAGAGAGAGAGAGAGAGAGAGAGAGAGAGAGAGAGAGAGAGAGAGAGAGAGAGAGAGAGAGAGAGAGAGAGAGAGAGAGAGAGAGAGAGAGAGAGAGAGAGAGAGAGAGAGAGAGAGAGGTGGTATACCTCACAACAAGGTTTTTTCGTGATGAATGAAAGAAAGCAGCACAGTCCCAACATTTCTGAAATTACAAGCTCAAAAGATTACATTTTGTGTTATTGAAGCTGGGCCGGGTGTTTGTGGCACTGATATTAACAGAGTGTTCGGCTCTCAAAGTGTTGGATGACCGTGCGTTCAGCTCGACTGCAGTACAGGCTCATAAACAATTGATCACAGAACCACGAAAGGAGCACAACAGCACAATATATACACAGTGTTTGCAGTGCAGCAAAATATTCTTCTGCTACATCATATTCTGCACATCAGATCAAAATATACAAACTTCATTCACTTTAATGATTTGGAAACACTACAATAAGGTTCTATTTGTTAGCATTAGTTTACTACATTAGGCTAGTTAACATTAAAGGTGCTGTTTGTCTTTTTTTGACTGTAAATACTTGTTTCTCTGAAAAACAATGCTCCAGCCAGTTATTCTATGAAATGTGTGTTCCCTGTCAGAATGTCTGTTTTTGTTTTTGTCTGTGTGATCCCGCCCACTGCCAATTTACCCAATAGTATTTCAACTCCCCAGGTTGCTAGTTGGCGGAAAACCCAGCATATTGTAGCCAAGCTAGCCAGCTAACAAACTATAGGCGCCCTATCTTGCACCCAGCGCAATTGACTTTGTACACCGACGCATGTATCATTCCTATTTTGCACCGGCGCACAGCGGACTTTTCCCTCCACAGACGCACGTCGGTAAATTAGGGAATGAACTTGCGCTCGCGGTTCAGTGAAAAGAGGAGCGTGTTCCGGCACAAACGTTCCCTGGTGATATTCTGCAGTTTCAGAAAACAATTCCGCCACTGACCAGGAAAAACCCAGTCTAAAGTCAGTGGCGCGTTATTCAGATGCTATTTTAAGAGCGCATGCTTGGCCATAATGTAGCGTGTGCACAACACACATACACTTTGCTTCCCTCATCTACACAGACGCAGCAGTTCATATTTTTGCAAACCATACATAATTACAAAGAAAAATATTACCACTCGAGGGAAATCATTGTGGTGTCCATGAAGATGTGAAAAATAGGCATAAATCTAGATTACACATTTATAACTTTCAATACGTTATAAGCAGTTTGCCTCTGTTACAGTATATATACACCGCCGCTTCCTTCAGGTAATGCAAATCTAGTTTTATCATTAATAAATTATTTTAACATGGCTGAATATATTTCTTTACAAACTGCCTTACAAAGCATCTAACAAACTAAAGAAAAGATCCTTTGATAGCAGTCGTTCAGAACAAGTTTTTCCCACTGTGGCTTCATTTTGCAAGGCCGTTATAATGTTCATGGCAGCGTCTTGCTGGGCGACGCTTTTCTCAACTATTACCACATTCATGAACAGACTTCTGCATTAACAAGTGTTATTCAGTCATTCAGGCCTCTTGTGGACAGCTCGATTGTTTAACGCTAAGCTCCAGTTTATTTTTGAGGCTGTATTCCTCAGGTCTCTGAGGGTTTTTCACGAGACAAAGAACACAACGCGTTCAGACTACACGCTCACCTGAGGGACGCATCATTATCACAGCATGTTTCTCACTGAAACTGCATTCATTGTGAAAGCTACATTTCTTTAGTTAGTCCTGATTGACTACAACATAATCACTTATTAATATTTCATTGGTTCTCTCTCGTTTTGCATTTGTGATCAAAATTTCTTTGTTATCTTCTTGAAGAAGAACATAGAGAGGGTGGCATTCACTTTCT
The DNA here is from genome assembly GCF_949152265.1 of Phoxinus phoxinus. Classification (NCBI taxonomy): domain Eukaryota; kingdom Metazoa; phylum Chordata; class Actinopteri; order Cypriniformes; family Leuciscidae; genus Phoxinus; species Phoxinus phoxinus. The sequence continues at coordinate 3,939,150 of NC_136898.1, forward strand.
TACCTGGGGTATATCAAAGTCCTTTTAGGCAAGTCGTGCAACTCGGCCGCCATCTTGGCAACGCCTCCGGGCAGCTATTTCGGACTAACAAGACCAGGCTCCTATTTAAATGAATGGACAGAGTCAGAACTGCACTTTCACTGGTCACCGGGACATACAAACTGCATGTATAGAAACAGCAGTAAAATATGATAAAAATCGCTGAAAAAGATTGATGACTTTGCCCCAAAATAAGGTTTAAAATGCCTTTTCCCCACAGGTTATACTTTTACTACGCATGCGCAAGGGTTCACGACACCAACAGGCAAAACCTCAACTGTGCGCATGCGTCAGTGGAACCAGACGATAGGCTTAAATGTTTCCCGGCTTGACTGTTAAAAGCAGATGATTGGCTTTCCAGCGGGAGGGGCGGGACATGTGCATACAACCGCCATCTTTGCCGTCACGGGTTTTCCTTATATAGTTGTATTGAGGATTGAGGCATGTCTCTTATATAAATTGTCTCTGGGTATATATACATCGAGTTACCTACATGTTTGTATTATATAAGTCACTTGACATATAACCTGTCCTCTTTACTCTTTTAAAGAGGGTCTACTCGTAACACGACATCAGAAGGGCAAAAACTGAACGTAAAGGGGAAAGTATCACAATAATATTCAAAAATGAGATGGCAACAGAAAAAAGATAACGGGCGAACAAAACAACAAAAAAGCAGAGCGGCAGAAAACAAGTTGCCTCCTCGCGTCGTTTAACTGCTGGGGAAACATGATTGGCTGCGGAGGAGGTGACGTCTCGCACTGGTAGCAAATGATAGCCCTCCAGCAGACTGGAGGTGGAGCGAACCTACGAATGTGTCAGAGAAAGAGAGAGAGGGAGAGAGAGAGACGTAACAATGACAGCCTGGCCAAAAATGATGTTGACGCAATTTTGCACGTCTCATTGCGTTATAACAAATAAAACAATTGACTTCAACCACAACTACAAAATATGCGTACACATTTTTAATATTTGAATAAAGGTTGAAAATATAAATTTTCCTACGCTGGACATCATTTTTGGCCATTATAGATCAGCAAAAGTACAGATTCAAATGAATTGTTTCTAAATAATTGACTCAAATGAACTGAATTGATCCCAAAAGAATTTGTTCGTTTGAATCAACTCATTAAAACTGACTCATTTGAATCAGTTCTTTTGAATTAATTGTTTAAACCAGTTCAGAAATTCAGAATGATTAGTTAAGGAATCAAAGTCAATTTTAAAGATCGGATAGTAATCAGACACAAATAGAAACACCTGGCCATATCCACACACACAAAAAAATCCATGGTAGTCTCAAGATAGTTTTTGATTGATGGATTGAGCTCAGACACATGTACACACAGGCTTGCCAAACACACACAGAACAAGTGTCATTCTCAAACTCACAAGAATCAGCCAAAAATATTTATCCCACCTAATTACCATCTTGGTTTCTCGCTCGTTCTCTGGCAGTGTTGAGGACCATCTGTTTGGATTGGGAGGTCAACATCTAACTGATTATACTCTCACTTTTAGAAAACGAGTGCTTGCAGCTCTCACTCTATCCTCAGACGCCAAACAGGCTGTCGAAATTACCATAATTCCCATCATTCAAATGCTATGCAAATGTCTGGTGAATGCTGGCAGCACATCAGCATTTGCACCTATAAGGAAGGTTACAGGCATCATATATGTGTTGATAAATATTCAGTTAATTGGTTGAGCAGCATGAGCAAACCATCACGTCTGTAGAACATCACTCCGACGATGATCGTTCTAAGCATGAAAATAACAGTTAAATATGGATATTAAACATCCTCAGACGATTATTAAACTGTACACTTTGTGATCGGATACACCGGATTTTGGTGTATTTAAACACATTATAGTATATAAACGCGATACAAACAGCGCAAGATGATCAAACCACAGGAGAATTTAAATTGCTTGGATGTTGCTCAACTTTGTCTTAACTGTTTCTCCTAACTCCACAGGAGTTAATTAATTTATAATTTAACCATTTGTGACCATGGACCACAAAACCTTTATGTACAGGTCTCATAAATTGAGATCTTAAAGCTGAATAAATGAGCTTTCCATTGATGCATGGTTTGTTAGGATATGACAATATTTGGCCGAGATACAACTATTTGAAAACCTTTAAAGTTGTCCATTTTTTTTCTGTTGGCGATTGTGCTGCAATCACTCACAAAAATAATTTTTTTTATATTTACGGTAGGAAATTTACAAAATATCTTCATGGATCATGATCTTTACTTAATATCCTAATGATTTTTGGCATTAAAGAAAAATCGATAATTTTGACCCATACAGTGTTGTGTTGGCTATTGCCACAAATATACCAGTGCGACTCCAGACTGGTTTTGTGGTCCAGGGTCACATTTCAACTTCATTTTTTAAAAGTTACATGAGATTCAACTAGACAAAAAATAATTGTTCAAATGACTCATTTAGGCACTTTGAGTATACTTAAAATCTGAATTTAAGTTAAGTTGAGATTTTTTAGTGTATACGGTTACAATAAGGTTCCTTAGTTAACGTTAGTTTATAAAAATACAACCGTTCATTCACTATTTTAGATTTTAATAAAGATAAATGTTCAAATTAACCAAGACTGGAAGTATTTTTTATTGTTAGTTCATGTTAATTAATTATCTAATTTTAACAACTTAATAATAACCTTATAAAGTGTTTCTGTATACAGTATAGTGCTATAAAGTGAATGTTGATAGCAGCTCAGATCATCTGATCCTGTAAAAACATGATGATAAAAACAAATCTGAGACAAATGTTTCCATTTCCTCTTCATTTAACCTCGATAAGAAAGACTTGAGATAAAGAGATCCCACTGGAGATTTTCTTACCTACATGATGGTACTGGTATGCTAAAATGTTATTGCCATCATGGTGGTGTTGTAAAAATAATGTTTTTTTATTATTATTATTATTATTTGGGAAACTACTCGTTGCTCTTAACTCCGTCAGACCTCATAACACAGAAACTCATTCGGTGGATGCTGCAACTCGCTATCAGAGTCACAGTAATGCTCCACCAGTCCCCGTGAGGCCGAAAACTGATCATTTCAGCGGCACTTCCACATCTAATATGAACAAACTTCCTTAAATCTCTGGATCACGGCTCTGGCTCTGCTTCCACATATTACGCCGGCTGGGATTTTGTTCCTGGAAAGCTTTAGTTCCCTTGTGCTGCTGTGCTGGATAACAGATGATAACACGGGTGAGGAAGTAGAAATAACATTAAAGATTGTTTGTTATTGACACTATGCATCTGCTATGCCTTAAGGTGGGTAAGTAACACACGTAAAGACGACACAGCAGCACAAACACACATGTACAGAACACTAACGTAAATAATTATATACTATACAGAGGGGAACCGTCAGAGAGGGCCCAAAATAAAATTTACAAATACAATATTTAATAAAAAGTCATCAGTTCTAATGTTATTTTAGGAATTATATTAGGAATATAATATAAAAAATAAACATCTAAATATTTTTGAGGAAATAAACCCTTCAAATCTGCCTTGTTATTGCTAAGATTATGACGCGTTACGGCCGCTGATGCAATAGCTAATGCTCTTCGCTATGAAAACCGCAAGCAACATTGAAGAGGAGGACATGGTTGCAACTTTATTATCCATGCCGTTTTCAAGATTAACTTAAATAAACCTGGAGTTAATCAGCAAAGGAAGAGCTTCATTTTGTGCAGAAAGCCACAGCTTTTTAAAGCATTTCAACCCCAGCGATTATAAGCGATAACCCTGAATGGCAGCATAATTCGAGAAGCTAAAGCTTTACTGCTGGAATTGTTTGCTGTTTGGGTAAATTATTAAAAATCTAATAGATTATGTGACTGATTTTATTCTGGCTGCCACTGTTTTATGTACGCATGTTGAGCTTTATTCGAGAGAACAGTCTGAACAGTCAATTTACTACCTTAGCGACCACGCACATTTGCTGTAATTCTGCATAATAGTTCAACTTTTTCCAAATCGTAAGTTTAATACGGTTTGTTACATACATTTATTCAGATGCTGTGCCAGTCTAATGATATGATTTATAATCAACAAATGTGGAAGTGTCTGTCGCTAATGTGCTTTGGTCTGAGCGCTGTCATGATGCGTCGCTTACATTAAACTGTGTGGCCAGTTGTCACCATATGCCACTGAAATGCACACACCGGTTGTGTGAAGATTATTTGTAAAGAGGATTTGCATTTTATTACTTTGTTTAATTTTGGGGATTTGCATTTTATTACTTTTTGTTTAATTTTAGTGATAACTCTCACTCTCACTCTGATATTTGCTTGTAGCATTTATTATCAAAGGAAACATGCAGTTTTGTAGAAGAGGAAACTGTAAGCTTTTTTCCTGATGAGGGAAGGGGGTGAGAGGGCCAAGTTATAATAATACTTATTATTATACTGATAATATATAGCAAATGCTTGATTGTACATATTGCCACAAAATTAAAAAATATATATTATTGTCCTACTGTAATCTGCTAAATGCAACTATAAGGCTATGAAGATATTAAGAATAACATATTTTGAATATTAACATCATCATTTTCTGTAAAGCTGCTTTGCAATGCAAGACAAGACACTTTGGATAAAAGCATTTGCCAAATTCATGGATATAAACATATTATATAAATATTTCACTCTGTATATTTTGTACTGAAATTAGGCTGTCATATATGACATGGTGCTTTTTGTCCTTTTAGAAGCTTGACGGCTTAACAATTATCTATTTTTATTAACTAACATTAGCAAAAGTTAATAAATAATGTTGCATTATTAAAGTCCCCCTGTAGTCAATAATTGTATCCCTTAAAACTCATCTTTGATCACCCAAATTACTTATTTAATTTTTCCTTTTGCCTTAAAATAACTTGAATTTAACTCTACACTCTTCTTGCCCATTTAGTACACTCAGTTCTATGAATATGCAAATGAGCCCCGCCTCCACTCACTCAGAGATCCACTGGTTGACGATCACACGTTGATCTGATTGGTTACAAGTTAGTTTGTGACGTCAGAAACACCAGCGATTCAAACCGTGTTTTTGAGACTTTGGTTCACAGCCGTTTTAAGGAGAAAATACTCAGCAATGCTGTCGACTTATGAATTTACACATGGTTTGTCTAAAAGCATATTAAAAACACCACATAGACATATAAACAACATTAAAAACTTGATTTTCACCACAGGGGGTCTTTAACTAATGCATTAACTACTGTTAACAAATGAGACTTAATGCAGCAATGTCATGGTTTTGAATTGGAACGCATGAATTGAAAAAGTCACTTTGGATAAAAGCATCTGCCAAATGCATGAAAATAAATTCCCTCCGTTGCTGAAACAAAGCTGTCATACAACATGATGCCTTTTGTCCTTTTTGAATCTCGACAGCTCCTGATCACTGTCGGTTTCCTTTGTATAGACAATGACAGCTTGGACAATGTGCTAAACGTCTCATTTCATAATTCACAGAAGACAGAAAGTCGTGCAGGTTTGAAACGACAAGAAGGTGAGTAAATGATGACAGCTAGGTTCATTTTGGGGTGAACTATCCCTTTAACTTGTCATAAAACCAGAGCTCTCAGATATAGCAAGAGTGATTTCATGTTTGATCGAGAGCGATTGGGTTCACAGTTCACCGCACAGCACATCTGAGCCGAGACGTTCTCGAGACGGCGGTACAACGGGGGAGACACATCTTCATGCTTCCGTTGAGGGACAATTTATCAGTCAGAAAGAAGTTAGCAAATATTTTGAGGGCAAAAAACTGATTCCACCAACAATTACTTGGAAAGCGGCCCACAAAACACGTATTTACAGCGGCGTAGCAGCTTGAAGAGTCGTGCATTACCTCTTTAATTAGTTGTCGCTGTTAATTACAGTTGCTAAGAGCGTGTCCCATAGCAACTGCGGCAAAATGGCCTGTTTATTTAAGAGTCTCTAATGCTGCTTAGCAGATAATTGTTCATTAATATATGGGTTTGTGCATAAATGCATGACCCGGCCTTTGCTGCAATGCTCGCTAATTCAAATGACTTTTCGCCAAAGTCACACAAGTATGAAGTGTGCATGAAAATAAGGTCTCTGACTTACTTACAATGAAAACTATTAGATGAGCGGCAATTCATAAATAATTCCGGGAAACACAGTAGAAGGGATTTCCATAAATGTCATTGTGTGTAGACAATGGACTTCATTCATTTATGATAAACAAACAAGCGATGCCATTTAGAGGGCAGTGTGTGCCTGGCCTTTTAAGAACAGGAAAGGTGTTGCGTATAATTACATATCTGAATATGGATAGCTTTTTCTTATGTGATAATTGGATTTACTCTGAAGTGGGTTTATAACAGCCCACGTTGACAGCAAGCCATTTAGGAGAAATATGAATTGCTCAACCTACATGCGGTTCTGAATAATCCCGATTCTTCAATGCTGTCGGCGTAACGCTTCTGACAGAATAAACATAAGCAAGGGTTCCGCTGGGCTGTAATTTACTTTTATAGACGTCTGTTTTCTTCCCAAACTACAGCTTTTCAAGAGCACGACATGGAAAACATTTTACGGATGCGTGTCAGAAAAACGTTAACAATTGCAAACTCCCACCCCGTGATCTATTCGTCCTGTGCCAAGAGCCGCCGGTCGAGCCGAGGGATTTCATGCATATATATATATATATTTCTCTCATCTAAACACGGCCACTTTGAACTTGTTCCTGGAGGCATTGCAGGGAAACGTGTAGGAAAAGGTGCTTTAAGCTAAATACTCCTGTTCCTCTCGGAGCGTAACAGTCCGCTGACTGGCAAATGAATCTGTGACTCTCCACTGAAGCATTATCAACACCGAGCAGCAGTTTATCACACAGAGGCGAAGTAAACAGATGTGCCACAAAGCTCAAAGGAAATATCTGGAAGACCTCTCATTCTTTGTATCTCAAAGTTATTATTAGTGCTGTTTGTTCAATCTTCACCATTACTGTTGCTCAGAGTGATGAGATCCAGGTATTAAATTAAATCTCTTGGCAACATCCTGAAAAAAAACCTAGCAACCACCCAGAATACCCTACCAACTGCATAGCAACACACTAAAACACTATTATACACCCCTAGCAACATCCTATAACAACCTAGCAATTACCCAAAATACCCTAGAAACACCCTGGCAGCATACTTAGTATTAGCAACCACTGAGCAACAATAGCACCCCCCCCCCCACCCCACCCCCCACCCAGTATATCATAGCAACACCCTGGCAACATCCAAGCAACCACTGTGCAATGGTGTAGCAATTATCCAGAATACCCTAGCAACTACATAGCAACACCCTGACAGCATACTTATTCTTAGGAACCACTTAGCAACAACATAGCAACTGCGTAGCATCACCCTGACAGCATCCTATAACATCCTAGCAATCACCCAGAATACCCTAACAACTACATGGCAACACCCTGGCAGCATGCTTAATCTTAGCAAGCAACCACTGAGCAACAACTAACAACCACCCAGTTAACCATAGCAACTGCATAGCATCACCCTGGCAAACTCCTACAAAAACAAAACATCCTAGCAACCACTATGCAATGGTGTAGCAATTACCCAGAATACCCTAGCAACTACATAGCAACACCCTGGTAGCATACTTAATCTTAGGAACCACTAAGCAACAACTAGCAACCACCCAGAATGCCCTAGAAACAGCATAGCATCACTCTGACAACATCCTAGCAACCACAGAGCAATCACCAAGTATCCCATAGCAACTAAATAGCAACACCCTGGCAGCATGCTTAATCTTAGCAACCACTGAGCAACAACTAGTAACCACCCAGAAGCCCAAGCAACGGCATAGCAACACCCTGGCAACATCCTATACTAACATCCAAGCAACCACTGTGCAATGGTGTAGCAATTATCCAGAATACCCTAGCAACTACATAGCAACACCCTGCCAATATCCTATAACATCTTTGCAACCACCCAGAATAACCTAGAAACGGTATAGCAAAACACTAAAAAAGCATGGCAGTATCTTTTGTGCAGATAAACATGTTCTTTAAAATATGCATAAATCTACTGCAGGTCAAATGAAATGAAAACACAAACTCAGCATGTGAATAATGTCGCTTCAGAAGCGCCGTTGATCATTTGCATGAGTGTCATGTCTGCAAACATTCTTCACTGCATTACATGACGTGTCACATGAAGCCCTCTGGACCGTGAACGACCCACAAGACGCTTTAACTCTCCCTCATTTTTCTCCTCATTAAAGAAATTACCTTGTCAAACCAAAAATAAAATAAAGCAAACTTCTCAGGCTGGGGGTTAGTGGATGAAGATGGCCAGAATGAGACAGCGGCTCGTTTAGCATTATTGGCTGCGGGCGGTTCTGAACGTCTGCATCATCATTACTCTTGGACGTACATAAGGAAGTCCAAACGTCTGCAGATCATTCAGAGTTCACAACCTGAATAATGCAAGAGAGCAGCGCGGCACATTGCTCTCTGTCCGCTAAAGTACATCCATTCAGGAAAATGTGCCTGTTAAAGGTGTAGCCTTGACATGTCAATCACTGGTTATTGCTCCATTTATGACACATGTCAGTTCAGAACGAGTGCATGAAGGCCGTGCACGTTACATTTTCACGAAATTCATGGCTGTGTCTGAAATTGCCCTCTATACCCGTAAATAGGGCAGTTTTTGAGGGGACAGCCTTTTGTAGTGGTGTCCGAAACAGTAGTGGACGATATCGAGGGAACTCATTCAATCCCACAATGCACCGCAATAACGAGTGTCCAATGGATAGAGAATACCCATAATGCACTGTGAGAGTCGCTCGTCGAATGAATTCGCGTGTCTGAATCATCCATCCATCCATTTTCCAAACCGCTGGTCCAATGTGGCCACAGCGTAATATCACACCGGTATAAATTCCTTTTTAATTGATTATTACATTGTTTGATTAAGGTTTATACATGCTAGTTTCCATGAGAAAGTTGAAGATAAATGTTTTCTTTACTACTAGAGTTGTCCGTTTGCTAAGTTTCAAATGATTATTAAACAACAAGAACAAACTACGCCAGGGGTCACCAAACTCAGTCCTGGAGGGCCGCTGTCCTGCAGTTTAGCTCCAACCAGGTCCAACACACCTGCCTGAAAGTTTCTAGTATGCCTAGTGAGACCTCGATGAGCTGGTTCAGGGGTGTTTTGGGGTTGGAGCTAAACTCTGCAGGACAGCGGCCCTCCAGGACCGAGTTCGGTGACCCCTGAACTACGCAAAAGCAGCAGCCCCTCAAGTCAAGTCATCTTCATTTATATAACGTGAATATAGCGCTTTTATATAGCGCTTTTAACAATGTAGATTGTTTCAAAGCTGCTTTACAGAGATAAACGTATAATTTAAGGTAACATATTGTTTTGGCTTTATAGCGGTTCTTGAATAATGTTAGCTAAAGTTAGTTTTGATTGATTCACTTCCGTCGAAAGGATAATTTGTTATTAAATTAGGGGCCGCTAAGACGACACCGTTTCACCCTCCTGCGAATCAGTGTCTGAATTCACTCACTCGTTCTCATTCACTCCTTCAACTGGACTATATTAGTGTAGTGATGTAGGAAATAGTGAATGAGGGTTTAGGGGGAGATTTCAAACACAGCTCATGTCAATCTACGCTACCGTTCATGCAGAACCCCTGTCAATGTCATAGTGGTACAAACCACATCAACATTCACAGGAAATGACATGACAAATATTGTAGTGTTAATGTAATGTAGTCACTTTGGAATGATAAGATGTGACGTCTTGGTACATTAAATCAAGGCACTGATGTTTGCCTAGAACGACCACTGGATGTGGACCCACATATATCCTAAACTCACTATCACAGACTTACTGTGCTCTTCAAAAGCTGGCATTCTGCAAGTGAACGGCGTCTTGTGGAGCCATCATCCCAAAGAAGCACAGAATGTCTTTCACAAACCCTAACCTGGACTATTCCCTGCTGGTGGAATGACCCGTCTAACTCAACCCAAGCTGATCTTCAGGAAACTGATGAAGATGCATCCTTTATGTCAACACCTGACCAGTTAATAAAACCAGTTACTAATCTTTTATATTTCTATTCTATGTATTTATTTGTTTTATGTAAAATAAAATAAAAATGTGCTGGACTAACTGGGACTGGTCACAGAACTTGCATGTTGTTGCAATATTGTGGGTTTGACTGCTTCTATTGCTCTCCTCATTTGTAAGGATAAAAGCGTCTGCTAAATGATTAAATGCAAATTTAAATGTACTAATGCTGAAGATCATATAACAATCCTCAACAACATAAGAGATTTTCATAACACATATTTCCAGAAATACTCTTGACAGTGATTTTAATGAATTTTGCAATTTCTGACAGATAATGCCTTGGAGTTTATTTTAGATCTAATATGAAGCACGAATGCTGTCACAACATTTTTTTTATTTTAAGAATGTGTTTGCTTCAATACGCTTGACTAAAGGAATATGTGATGTGCTTTAATATGTAGACGACAACATAATAGAAATAACATGTTTATGCCCACGTTTCTTTGCTCACAAAGCTTTCGTAAGTAAATTTTTAAAAAAAAATCTATAGTTCTGTCTATCGATCAATATCTATTTTTATGGAAGATTGTTGAAAAATGTAATGCCTTTCAAACTTTTTGTCTTTGGTATTGTCAAGTTGGTATTCAAAGTTTGTCTTAATGAACTTTTTTTTATTTTGAGTTAAAAAAAAATGTGCTTTTCTAGTTAAAAACAACAGATTCTTTGAATTTCAATGTATTTTAATTCTGCTTTCTTACATTCAAATTTAAATTTAAATTTGCTTACGGTTTGCAACCTCAATTAAAATTCAAGAATATAATTGTAAATTAAAAGGCATTCTCTGTTAAACTCAGAAGGGATTAAAGGGATAGTTTACCCAAAAATGAAAATGAAAAAGTATTTCCAAACCTGTATGAATTTCTTTCTTCTGCTGAACACAAGAGAAGATATTTTGAAGAATGTCGGGTAACCAAAGAGTTGCTGGTCCCCATTGACTTGCATAGTATTTTTCCATACTATGGAAGTCATTGGGGCCATTGGTTGGTTACCTGACATTCTTCAAAATATCTTGCGAGTGCACAGATCCCTTTCAGTTGCTGTTAATGGAAAAAATACAGCACAGTTTTAGCATCTGTACTACACACGCCACTACTAACCAGACAGGCAACGGATGTAAAAGACCATTTACAGTAATGCTCACAGCAGCAAAGCTAAGACTACAAGTGTACTTGCATTGTATTACGAATTGTATGAAGTTTATGTAGCTAGAAAGCATGTGCATTCATTCATGCATGTAGAATGTAGGAATTTATTTGACCAGAGTAACATGGAAAAGTGTGAGGAAATCAGTGTGAAACTCTGATGATTCTGATAAAGCACATGTTTGTACGGTTGAGATTATTAATATTCGCCTTCAGAAGTGCCTGGAGAACAAACGATCGTACTTTAATACTTCCAACCTGACCAGCACTTTCATCTATTTCAAAAACTCTGGAAAACAAAAGGAAGCCCAGGACAATTGGTTATTGTATTTCTTGAAAGGAAAACCATCAAATTGCACAACGGCTATGACTGTATATGGAGAAAAACAAATTATAACTCTAAAACCAATTTAGGTTTCTATTAACGTTCCAACTTCTGTTCAGCTGCTGAGTGTGGAAGAATTGTTTTGTTGCTGGAATTTCCTGAAGCTCTCTTTAACTGGACTGATCTCTCAAAAAGATTCATGATTGTACCTGTTATCCAGTCCGAGTTGCCAAGACGGGTCAATTATCTGTCTCAGCCAGCTGGAATGCACCAGAAGCTGGTCAAGATCCTTGTTTGTGTTGTTCAGGCTATATTTAGTTTGCTTATCACTGAACAACACTGGATTCAGTGCATGAGGGTCATTTTCACATGTACCTTCAAACTGTAAAGCAAGAGAACCAAAACACCAAATTGGCCATTGTTTATCATCCCTTCAGTTCATTTCAAACCCGTGTGACTGTTTCTTCTGTAGAACACAAAAGGAGATAGTTAGGCAGAATGTTTCATTTGGGTCTTGATGCACCATTTTTTTTATATGCACAAGGGATATAACAACTTTATTTTAAAAACCCTTTAAAATAAAGGATGCAAAAGAGGAGTTACACAGCACTGCAATAAAATAACTACTTTGGGTTCCCAAAAGAACCTTTCAGTGAACAGATCTTAAAAGAACAATTTTGTCTTTGGCCCTGTTTACTCCTGGTATTGAGATGTGTTTTGGTCGATCGGATCACAAGTAGACGAGGGAGACACATTCCCGTTTACACCTGGGGCCCTATCTTGCACCCAGCGCAATTGACTTTGTACACCGACGCATGTATAATTCCTATTTTGCACCCGCGCACAGGGGACTTTTACCTCCACAGACGCACGTCGGTAAATTAGGGAATGAACTTGCGCTCGCGGGGGCGGTTCAGCGCAAAGAGGAGGTGTGTTCCGGTGCAAAACTTCCCTGGTGCTATTTTCCGGTTTTAGAAAACAATTCCACCACTGACCAGGAAAAACCCAGTCTAAAGACAGTGGCGCGTTGCGTGTATTCATATGATAATTTAAGGGCGCGTGCTTGGCCATAATGTAGCGTGTTAACGCGCATACACTTTGATTCTCTAATATAAACAGACGCAGCAGTTTTCATTTTTGCAAATCATACATTATTACAAGGAAAAATATTAACACACGAGGGAAATCATTGTTGTGTCCATGAAGATGTGTAAAAGATCTAGATTAGGCTACACATTTACCCAAATTATACGCCTGTTTAACCGAAGCTAATGTGTGTGTGTTTCTCCACCATCCCCAATGTCACTTCTCTGTGTTTTACGGCCCTGACGAGAGCGTCGGTCTCCTCGGCTGTGAACCGCTCCTGGCGTGCGCCGGCAAACCCGCCGTTATAATAGCGATCCGCCGTGGAACAAGCGCGTCTGCTCTTAAAGGGAATGTAAGAGGACGCTCTGATTGGTTTATTTCACGTTACGCCCAAACCACACCTATGAATAATGAAGCTACTTCAGACCAACACATTTTAGATTTACGCCGGGCGCAAGAGGCATTTATCCCGCCGGGAAAAATATCAACAGCGCCGGGATCCGCCCACAAAGTTACTTGCGCTTTGCGCTTTGACACTTGCGTTTCAGATCGTTAAAATAGGGCCCCTGGTGTTTTAATCCGTCTCTTCTGTCCACTTTCAACAACTTCTGTCCTGATTTCTTTGAGGAGAGGGTCTATTGACAGGTAAATGTATGGGGTCTATCTATCCCATAATGGGCATCTAATGGGCAAAATAAGCTTGCGCAATTTACATATGAACACGCCTGGAGATGACAGAAAAACATACGGAGAGAATCAACTTCAGTTTCTGATCTGAGTGTGAGTGTGTGTTAGAAATCAGGAATGGTGAGAGAACATTGTGCTTGGTACGGTTTTCCATCTTCAAACCAAACTTGGTCTTCAGCTGACAAAGTTTAAAGCGTGCTTCCCCCATGATGATTTCATGTTAGATCAGTAGGTGGAGAGTAGGCAAATTAATGAATGATTCAATGAGAAATACATTGTTTTAACAGTCCCTTGTCACCTACTGGTGTAATGGTGTAATTGATACATTCTTTAGATGAAGCATCAAGTTTTAATAGGGGAATAACTCTATTTTGATCACAACCGTAGAGCTATAAACTTTTATCCCAGACTTCTGAGATAATTTGAATTATTGTAAGACAAAAAAAAGTGATACTGTGTGGTTGAAAAGACTGTTTGTTCAGCTGTGATCGCTCTTTTACAAGATTCCGTCTGGGTTTTCAGCATCACAGAAATCATAGGGCTCTAAATATAGTGCACAATTCATACAGACAACTTTTATGTTACTCACTTTTGAAGCACAACAGCACCCACTCATTGCTCATTGTATGAAAAAGGGCAGCATGAACAAACATCTCCTTTTGTGCTCTGCAGAAGAAAGTAAGTTCTACAGTTTTGGTATGACATGAAGGTGAATAAATCATGGCAGAATTTTCCATTTTGGGTGAACTATCCCTTTAATAAATTATAATGAATTTATTGTTAAGAGGAAAACCCCTTGACATGTGACATCTCGTTTTTCGAGGAGACCTCAAGAAAAACATACTTCACATATATATATACATACTTACTCACAGAACAAAAACAAATGCTCTCCATCACACCAAAACCACCCATATCTTCCCATATCCAACCATTAGATATTAGGCAATAAACAATTTAGGTAATTCATATAGACAATTGAGAAAAAAAAAGAGATTTTTTTAAAATATATTATATATATACATACACGCATACATATACACATACTGTATACATACACATATACATACACATACATATAAATATATATATATATACATACATATATATACATACATACACACATACATACACATATCAAGCATTTAGTGAAAGAAGATTTAATAACTGATACATTTGACAGTGATGAGTTCTACATGGACACCTCAAAACAAATCTGCAGATACTATTATAAATCACATTCAAAGGTTTAAGATTGGCTACGACTGTGTTCTGATAAACAACATCCGCATAATCAATTATAGGCAATAATAGTTGAGTAATCATTTTTTTTATCTAATCTGTTTTGTAAAACAATTAATTGAGTGATATAACATTCTTAAGCTACAGTTTATGTTTTTTACAATAGAATTGATATGAGGTCTGAAGGTAAGTCGGGAGTCGAGCCAAAGGCCCAGATATTTAATCTCCTCAACATTATCTAGAGGTGTACCATCCAGGAATTTAACCTCAAGAGAATGATTTTGCTTATGGAGTGCAGATCTGGTTGCAAAAAGCATGCTATAAGATATTTATTCAATAATAGCAAATTAGAAGAGAACCATGTTTGAATAAGATTGACATCAAATTGAAGTGAGTTTTGAATCTCAGATATATCATGATTAGATGTATACATAACTATGTCATCTGCATAGATGAATCTGATGGTCTATGCATATTTGAGGGAGATCATTTATAAAAATGGAAAATAAAAGGGGCTCTATAGGGAGGAATTTAAGAAAGAAATGGAGATGTTTGTGTTTTTGACAGTGTAGTGTCAGGCCGAAGTCTGAGTTTTTTTTATTTCGTCCAAGGACTCATAGATTTTCTCATTCACAGATTCAAGGCAGAAAGCCAAGACGACGCAAAACACCATTAAACGTCACGCCAACGGCATAGAAGAAATCTTGGAAAGGTCTTCCAAAAATGCAATGATTTATAGCAAAGCAAGGCCAAAATCTAAATTCCCAGCAGGTGAGCCGGAGAGCAGTCACATGAAACGGTTAGAAAATATGGTTTTGAGGAATAAGATTCAGCTCCTGAAGCATGTCTGCTTCTCGCTGCAGTTATTGATCACACAAACGGGGAGGAAATGTCAGTGGTTTCATTGTCCTTCAGTTTAGTTTGGCCTTTGGTGTCAAATCCTATTAAAGAAAATCACAGCACTCTTGCTGTCTATCAAGCCATCAAAATGCCACGGGTCAGAACGGCACCTGTGGCATCACATACATACAGAATCCAAAAGACACTTAAATGCTTGCCCTTTCTCCACTTAATGCTAACTGTGAATGATTTTACATTTCAAACAGCTCAAAGATTGCCCTTTCAAAGCTCAAGAGACTTCATGGAGATCTAAAGTGTTTTCCAAATTTCGACGGCCTCTATCAACACGATCACAACTTTGCTGACAATCCTGTTGCACACAATCTACTGCATGCCTTCTGCAATCTGATTGATGGTTTATCCTTTTTAGCAAGTAAAAGCCTTTTAGAATAACTGTAAAATGTCCACCCTCAGCTTGTAGTCTTTTTGCTATGAAATCTTTACTGATTTTAAACAGTAAATGTAAGAATAACATTTATATGATTCGTAATATTTCAAGATGAACATTTACTGGACTGAAGCAGCTTTGGGTACTTCATTATCCATATATATATATACATTTTTATTTTTTTATTTTTTTATCATTTTAAATCATGTTACAAAATGAGTATCAAATATGATCCACCAGGCTTTCGAGAAACATTTATTTTTTCATCTCTCAATCATAGTTGTATTGCATGTACATTATAAAACTACAGAGGTTTGATCATAAAACTTAGTATTTAAATATCATCTTACTAAGGCATTATTTGGAGATGTAGAGTGGCGACTAGGGCTGGGTATCGAGTCAGATGTTCCAATTCAAGCTCTGAATTCGATTCGATTTCGATTCTCGGTCCAATTTCAATTCTAAATTAGATTTCGATTCCCGATTCGACTCAATGAATATAGATTTAATACAGATCCTAAATATATCTTCTTTTTTTTAATGGTGAACAACTTTACAAGTGGTTAATTAATAAAAAGAAATAAAGCCACAAACCTGTATATTAAACTCTTTTTATTTTAGGTACTCTTGGGTACATTAAAACCCAACTTCAAATGCATACAATGAATAGACAGGATTTTGATACAAGATGAAAAATTGATGCTGAAAATTAGACAAGTCAGAACAGTTGCATGCCTTGATCAATCAGGATCAGGTTATTTTATGTTTAAAGGTGCTGTATGGAGTTTTTCTACTAGATATTCATTTAATTCATTTTTGCTTTCCTATGGTTAAGCTCAATCAGTTTAAAACTCCCCTGAAGGATCCAATCCGTACCATTTCTCAAGCACTAATGCAATCTGAAAAAGTATTAACCAGCACTCTTTTCTTCATCCTGTGGCCATTAGCTAAATATAAAGGTGAATTATTTCCTCGTCTAATATCCAGCGTGAGCCGAATGTAGCTCCTATGAGGATCTGAAAGTCAGCAAATGTATAAGGGTAAATTAGAAAATAACAACCGAGCAAAGGAGCAGCCATCAGCGAAACCCAAAGACGTTCAGCAGGACGGATGTTGTGGAGCTCTGATACAGATAACCTTGTAGAGCTGATGAGAGCTTGAAAAATTTCGATGTATTTGTTCTTTAAACACACCGTGGACGTGCTGAAGCTGCATTTATGGTCCAGCGTACTTGGCTGCGTTTGATTGCATTGATTTCATTATGCAGTCTTGTTCGTGCATTTCCAAACACACACACACACACACGACTTGTTATTAAATTATTCATTGCATCCCCTTTACAAATGAGAAATTGAACATTTTGAAAAGAAGACATCAATTCAATAGATGCAAGATGCTGATAATGTACAACACTGACTGAACTAGCGAGAAATAATTGTTTTGCTTAACGGTACGTCCACCTGAGAGCATCTAATCTATACGTGCGATCTCTCTATTAGCCGCGCTCAAATCAGGGGCGGCACTGAACGAGCATGTTATTCAAATGAATTTCTTCACGCCTCATAAGACATTAAAGAAATGCATTAGACAGCCGGTCAAAAGGTCAAATGTGTAAATATTTCTTTCAATATCTCAATGTGATTCACTAAATAAAAATATAGAAATATACACTCAATAAATATCTACACCGATGAGCCAAAACATTATGACCACCTGCCTAATATGCAGTTGGTCCTCTGTGTGCTGCCAAAACAGCGATGACCCGCCGAGACATGGACTCTACAGGAGCCCTGAAGGTGTCCTGCGGTCTCTCTCTGTTAACAAGACTTCAGCAGCAGATCCTTTAAGCCTATGTCTACATTAATCCAGATACACTTGAAAACTGCGTTTTTGTTTAAAAACGCTCTCCGTCCACACTAGCGTTTTCATGCGTTTCAGTGGATGAGAAACTTCTAAATCCACCTTACTGCGCATGCGTGAAACCTCACAAAAGCTCACTGAGATGATACAGATGGAAAAATAAATAATACAATTATCGCACAATTCTTCTAACAGGATCATTTTATTTAGCAAAATATCTCAGCATTTACTGATGCGTCCAGGTCGCACTCAGTCACCATATGTTTGGTCTAAAACGCAACTGCTCTCCTGTTCTCATGTTTTGCCGCAGGACAGCAGCAAATGTGAGAACATTTTCTGTCATCTTTGCAGGACTGTGATATAAAGAGAGTGTTCAAAGAAACATATTTTAGCAACAGTGTAAAAGTGAATAGCACATAACAGGCACAATACCGGTAAACATGAATATCTATTGGTACAACATGGATCACATGACTAAACTTCAAATACCTCCGGTTTCACAGTCCACACTACAACGCAAAAACGGCATTTTCAAATTTATCCACTTTGGAGAGCGTATTCCAAAAGCTACGTTTTCGTTGACTTAAAGCGCCGTCTCAGTGTGGACGGAAGGCCAAAACGGAGAGAAAAATATACGTTTTCAAACGAAAACGTATTAGTGTGGACATGGCCTAAGTCCTGTAGGTTGTGAGGTGGATTGAACTTGTTGGTCCAGCACATCTAACAGTTGCTCAATTGGATTGAGATCTGGGGAATTTAGAGGCCAGACCAACACCTTGAACTCTTCATCATGTCCCTCAAACCATTCCTGATCAGTGTGTGCAGTGTGGCAGGGTGTGTTATCCTGCAGAAAGACACTCTTCCACCGGGGAACACCACCTGGTCTGCAACCATGTTTAGGAAGGTGGCACGTGTCAAATTGACGTCCACATGAGTGACCGGACCCAGGGTTTCCCAGCAGAACATTATCCAAAGCAACTTACAAAAATAAGGAACATTAAGCAATGAATTAAAGAAAACTCAACAATATTTGTTGTACATAATGGAAAGTTTCAAGTATAAGCTTGATAAGTAACGTGTGTGACCTGTGCTTTTAAAGATCCGATGAGCAATCAAGGAATAAGATATTTTTTACCATCTGTTAACTGGTTAGTCCACCCCGAAGTAACATCTTTGACCTTGAAATCACTTCAAATCAGTATGCGACACTGTTGTAGACTCGACGTTTTGTTTTGTTTTTCATCTCAATTTACTCTAAAGTTAATTGAGATCTTAACATTGTCCAACAGAAAGCAGCTAAACGCATTTAGCAGTGTTCAGTTCTCTGTGAGGAAAAAAAAATGAAAAAATTAACATAAAATGAATTTGAGGCCCATTTTGAACAAATTATGTTAATCGAGACAGTGAATGGTGTAGGACATAATGTGCAGTAAGCGATTTCTGAGAAACGAGGGAGATTTGAAGAACGACTGTAGAAAAAGAGATGGCTGAGAGACATTATCAAATGAAAAAGAAGGGTTGTGCTTGAGCTTTAAGATCCACATTAATAGAAGAAAAGCATGAAGGCCTGAAAACATACAAGGTTGCATCGTGTCTGCTCCTTGCGTGAGTAACTTTGGTTTTGCCATGTTTGCCAGAACCCAGATATGCTGTAGTAATGTTAGCTATTGTAACAGGACAGTTTGAGTGCCATTGTTTGTCTGGAGCTGCTGAAGACTAACAACCAACTATTGCTTGTTTAAACTGTTAATTTCTTGTTCTTCCTTGTCGTTCGTTTGTCATCTTTGCTTTATTTTTCGCAAAGAATTACTTTGCTTCACTTCAGCTATGATACAGACATCCACACTCTTGCATTGAGTGTTTTTGCATTTGGGGGCGGAGCAATGAAGGGAGGGGCGTGTTTGTTTGAGTTGAATTTGAGTTTGAACACACAAAATATATACATTATAGTGGTGCTTGTCAAAGCAATCATCATCACTATTACTATTGCTCACACTATTGATCAAAATAAAGCTGGATTAAATTCAGTTTAACTTAGTGATATAAAGCAGTCTGTCTGAGAAGTTTTGCAGCACCACTGACCTTAATTTATGACTGAAAAATTGATTGTTTTTGTTTCGGTCAACCATACGGATTTGTTAGTTTGTGGCCTTTTTCACACAGCCATCTTTGAAGAAATGGAAATAAAATATGGTTAATCATACAGCATAAAATGTCATTACAGTTTCTGCAACAATTCACACGGTGACAGATTGAGATGTGTGGTGTTTGGTTGCAAGAGAGAAAGAAAGGGAAAATAACCCCAGATTTGATTCTTTTCACTCCGCTGAATGCGTCTAGCCGGGGCTTTTGTAAATGCAGTTTCTTTGAGATGAAATGCCCCACTCTCATCTTCTCCAAAATAATCACTTTTATGGTTGTGTTATATTTCATGCCTCTTTTTTCATGATGAATGATACACACAGCTTGCTGGAATGGCTAAAGATGCAGAACTCTTGCAGTGAACTCACTAAATGTTTAGAGATCATAACTTATATATTGTATACCTCAGACATTATTAGGCCATTCTGGAATAGAGCGGCTACAGTTTCAGTGGCCTTGGTTTCAGAAAGTATTTCTCCCATTCATTTTACCCACTGGGATTTCAAAACAACACAGAGTTAATGCACAAAACAAACTATCTAGATCTGCATCAGATCTTTAAGAAAAAGGACTTCATTACAAGACTTTTATGCATGTAGAAAATGGGATTTTACTTCCAGAAGCAAACTGGTGCATTATACTGCGGCACATCAAACTTAAAGGTCGAAACGCCATATTTAGGCCTGGTTTCACAGGCAGGGCTTTAATTGAGCCAGGATTAGGCCTTAGTTCAGTTAGGGCATTTAAGTAGCTTTTATAAACGTGCCCTAGAAAAAACATTACTGGTGTTCATCTTGAGACGAAACAATGGCACTGACATATTTTAAGATATATTAGTGCAAGTTGCTTTCAGTTAAAGCAACACCAAGTAGTTTTTCAACCTTCATAATATTTTTCCAAGACTCTTGTGATGGTACATCGACTTACAATAGGTTGAATGACACGTCTGCCATAGCCTGACGGGGTCTGTGTCGCTTTTACTGGCACTACGGAGCTTCGGGTTCGGGTAGTAACCCGAGCACAAAAAGAACTACAAAATTCGACTGCTTTACGGCATACCTCACTTCCCCCACTTCCTCAAATTCGGAAGTGAGAGCCCAAAAAGCGTTTGTTTGTCGGCTGGTAGCGTCTGTATGTTGTTGTCACGGCCGAAGCAGCAACTAAACCGAATGAGGCAAAGGTTTTGTCGGAGGAGACTAGGAAGAGAAAAAGGGAGAGTTATAAAATCAAAGTCCGGACGAGGATCAATATTGGTCCAGCGTTCGCTCGCTGGCGTAAGCTAAAGGAGGAGGAGGGACCGATGCTGACTTGGCCGTCATGCTGTCGGACTAGTAATATTTACATGATTAGACGGACAAAATCATCTTTTAGTATAACTATCCTAATGACTGCAGGCTGATAGTCATGTTTGTTTATTTATTTTTCTGGTGAAAGTGTCTTGCCTCGATGTTTGAAATTTACAGATTCATCTATGATAGCTTGATATTATAATATTGACGATATATGGCTATTACCTACCACACAAACATTGAATTGAATTAGCATCTTCATTATGTAAAACAGTAGCCAATATGCTACTATAATGACACTGGCTTGTACTACGCGATCTTTTGGCGTTTGAAAAAAATAAAACCCATGAAATTATATTCATATGACATGCTGACATATGCCACTGTACCTGGGATGAAGACATTTCACACGCAACGCAGGCAGTCTGTTCAAGACGTGAGAACTCCTGCAGAGTTCGGGGGTACCGGCTTGTCAACAAATGCACGTATATTCCCTGGTGTAACCATGACAGATTTTACGGCAGTAGCAAAAGAGCAAAAGCTACTTGGTGTTGCTTTAAACCAGCTCATTTTAGTCTGAGACTAGCTTAAGCCTCGTCTGTGAAACTGGGCATTAGTTTTATTTGGTCACTGCTGTCATCTCTCTGGGGTTTGTTCACTTTTTCACTAGCCTATTGTTGTACCTCCTCATGGGACCACATGAGCGCTCGAGTGAGATTTGCCATGAATTATCTGCAGACCGTATTCCCTGCACTCATAACTCAACCTACAAACACAGATAACATTGAGCTTCTCAAGGGGAGACTTCAAATGTACAAAACAGGAAGATTTCTTATCCAGTCCTATGATATATTACTTCTGAATATTTTGTGGTATGTGCAGATACAAACACTTTTAAAACACAAAATATGTCTATTAAATTTGCAGTCAATTAACTTAAAACGGAAAAGGTTGTTAAGTGCATTTAATCACACTGGTCTCATGTGTAAAAGTCTATAAAAATATATATAAAATATATTTTTTTTAAATGCTTGAATAGAAAAAAATATTCAAATAAAGTAAAAATAAAATATAAAAAATTATACATATAAAAAAATATATAATATGTCTGAATATCTTGTATTGTGTGAATTATAGTAAACAGAAAAATAGTCTGATTCCAGCAGATGCAGATGCAGATTTACATATCAGCATTTCCCGAGAAAACGAAGAGAGATTTAGTGTGCATCTTAAAAATGCTCGCCACTTACAATGTTAATATGACCATATTATGATAAATATCAGAATATTCTTGTGCATGAAAACGGCTCATAAACTCTAAAACGTTCACTTCATCATACAAGAACATCCTTAATCCATGGTGATTTTAATGCGCAGACGGTTGCTGCTGCACTTTCTTTGAAGCCGTTTGAACAGCAAGAAAAACTGCATGAAAGGGATAAAAGGGCCATCAAACAGCGGTGTGCTAAAGAGGTCACCTCTCTAGTGTGCACTCATAAGCTGTCTGAAGGGGAACAAAGTTACCAGGACACCATCCAGCAGTGGACAGTGTGCAGTTTAGTGTGGGAAGCTTAACTAGATATCACAGAAACCTCTAGACTCCCACGTATTGTCTTAAAGACAGATGCTTCACTGAGCTCTGAGTGGGTTGACATAAATGGATCGTTCTGCAGCAGGTAAGTTGCAAGAGATTGAGTTTTGTGGTGCGCCGCTGTCTGTCAGCTCTCCTTACAGTGCGCTTTACAGCAAACCGAGTGATAAAAGTGTAACATTTAAACATGTTTACATTCAAAGTCCACTGCAAAGTGCAAGTGTACGTGTTTGTCTATCATCTCTCTGTGACTATATCATAAGTACAGCGTGTTCCTTCGACCCCCGTGGTTGACCGCGTGCTCCTCTGGGACAGTGACGGCGTAACTACATCAAACCAGTGGCCCTGCGTGGGCTCTCGGTGTCATCCGACACTCCATTATTGATGTGAGTAATATTCCATCCATCCCTGGGCATATCTATCAGGACCTTCCCCTTCTGATGTTATGAAGCCATTTAATAAAATATAAATGTCTCCCATATTACTGCAACTGTCCTCTGGCTTCGGTCTTCATTTCAGATCTCACCCGTGAACTAGAAACAAAACACCTGGATTTTTTAAAACTGAATTGCAAATTCAAATATCCAAGATTACTTTTACTGAAGCATTGTGAAAAATATACATAAACGGACTATATCTAGCCAAACAAACGTAAAAATCTGCATCTCTCAAATGTTTTGTTATTCTGCCACCCAGAATCTGAACGGTCTTCAGTCACATTAAACTCACGCTGGGCTGGAGAGACAGGCCACAGATCTGTCAGAATCATTATCTGTTTATTTTCTCCTCCGGCACTGATTTAATGACTTCTAGATGGAAGAAAGGAACACAACTGAAATTGTAGATTAATTTGCAAATATGCTAAAAGTCCATGCATGTATATTAAGAAGCGCTACTGTTGGTCTTTTAATAGAACTGTTTTTGATGCTGTTTTTCTACCACCCACAGCGAAGCGCAAGAAATTTCATACAGTATTTATATATCCAGTGATACTGTTTCCATCCAATTTCTGCAAACGCTGCCTGGATATATTCGTTTTCACTTGAATGAGATGTAATTTGCAGTAGCATCCTGATACAGATTACCAGTAGCGGTCATAATTTCTCGGGATGCAGAGATATATGGGAATTTATGGCTGATAGAGGGTGGCGAGAAGAGGCGTTTGAATCATTTTATCTGTGTTTTCCACAAAGACCAGAAAAAAAATGAGAAACATTAATAAATTGTCCAGGAGGGAAATGCCCCATAATCATTATATTTTTTCTATACTTCTTGTAAAACGGGTTGTGGATAGAAACATTGTCTTGGACCTGTAAGAAACCACCCAGAACACCCTAGCAACCAATCAGAACACTTTGGAACACCTAAAACATTATGGGCCCTATTTTAACGATATGAAACGCAAGTATCAAACACAGAACGCAAGTAACTTTGTGGGCGGATCCCGGCGCTGTTGCTATTATACCGGCGGGATAAACGACTCTTGCACCCGACGCAAATCTAAAATGTGTCGGTCTGAAGTCGCTTCATTATTCATAGGTGTGGTTTGGGCGAAACGTGAAATAAATCAATCAGAGCGTCCTCTCACATTCCCTTTAGGAGCCGGCGCGCTTGTTCCACGGCGGATTGTTATAATAACGGCGGATTTGCCAGCGCACGCCAGGAGCGGTTCACAGCCGAGGAGACCGACGTTCTCGTCAGGGCCGTAAAACACAGAGAAGTGACATTGTATGAGGATGATGGGAGAAACCCACCCAAATGAGCTTCGGTTTAACAGGCGTATAATAATTTGGGTAAATGTGTAAACTAGATTTGTGCCTATTTTTTCACATCTTCATGGACACAACAATGATTTCCCTCGTGTGTTAATATTTTTTCCTTGTAATAATGTTGTCATGAATTGCGTGGAAGCAAAGGTGGTAGTCGGATCTAAATGCAGCAGACTTTAATAAACATAGAACGGGAAAACTCGGAACAGGAACGTACATATATTCAATAACTGACAAGGAACAAAAGAGCACACAGGGTTTAAATACACAGAGGGGATGAGGGAACGAGACACAGCTGGGGCAAATGAGAACAACGAGAGGGACCAAACGAACTAAGGCAACACACCTGAAACAAGGGAACTAATAATTAACATGACTAGGGATACAATAAACAAGGCAGAGAAACAAGATACAAACTGAATGCAAAAACCAAAGACAGGGAAACCACAAACATGACAATAAACAAAACCGTTACATTATCCCCCCTTCCATAAGGCGTGGCCTCACGCCGTATCAGAACACGACCTGGGCGGGAGGGGTGGGCGTCATGGAGTCCCAGACAGGGTAGTCAGGACCATAGACTCCATGACGGTACCGGTGAGTGGCGGAGCAGGACATGTAGGTGGCCACGGAGGAGCAGGAAGTGCCGGTGGCCACGGCGGTGCGGGACGTGCCGGTGGCCACGGTGGAGCGGGACGTGCCGGTGGCCACGGTGGAGCAGAACGTGCCGGTGGCCACGGCGGAGCAGACTCAGACAGGGACCAGGGCAGGGCATACACAGAAGGGGATTGGAGCAAAGACAGTAGGGAAAAGGACCATGTCGACGTGGCCTTCATGGTCCCCACCGGACCCCTACTGCCCCCCTCCAAAAAGTTCTTGGGGAAATTAAAGCGAATAGCCTCCGGGCTGGCATAGGGCTCTGGAACAGCCTCTTGGGCCTGAAGAGACATGGGCTCTGGGACGGCCTCCGGGCAGGCAACGGGCTCTGGGACGGCCTCCGGGCAGGCAACGGGCTCTGGGACGGCCTCCGGGCAGGCAACGGGCTCTGGGACGGCCTCCGGGCAGGCAACGGGCTCTGGGACGGCCTCCGGGCAGGCAACGGGCTCTGGGACGGCCTCCGGGCAGGCCACGGGCTCTGGGACGGCCTCCGGGCAGGCAACGGGCTCTGGGACGGCCTCTGGAACACGGAAAGTGCAGGAGACAGTCAGCTGGGAGGTGTGTGCTGTCCAGGCACGCAGGGCCATCATGGCATAAAAGGCACGGATAACTCTCTGGGCCATAGCTGGGCTGACAGAAGTAGCAGGTGGCTCACGAACGGTCTCTGGGCTGGTAGCAGGCTCTGGGGTAGTCTCTGGGCAGGAATCCACTTCTGTGTGGGTAGCCCAAACACACATAAGAGCAGCAACATATACAGACAGGGCAACCTCCTCTTCCCCAACAGGAGTGACAGGAAGAACAGACCGTACTTGCATGACCTCCAGACTTTGGGATTTGCAGGGGGTTCTCTTCCTCCTCCTACGTCGGCGAGGGGGCGCTGCAGAGAATGATGGTTCTGGATGGGCAGGGCTGGACTCAGACAACTGGGCAGGGCTGGACTCAGACAACTGGGCAGGGCTGGACTCAGACAACTGGGCAGGGCTGGACTCAGACAACTGGGCAGGGCTGGACTCAGACAACTGGGCAGGGCTGGACTCAGACAACTGGGCAGGGCTGGACTCAGACAACTGGGCAGGGCTGGACTCAGACAACTGGGCAGGGCTGGACTCAGACAACTGGGAAGGGCTGGACTCAGACAACTCGGCAGGGCTGGACTCAGACAACTGGGCAGGGCTGACGCGAAGAGCGGGCTCGGCCGTGCGGACGCGATGAGCGGGCTCGGCAGTGCGGATGCGGCCGTGCGGGCGCGATGAGCGGGCTCGGCAGTGCGGATGTGGCGAGCGGGCTCGGCTGTGCAGACGCGATGATCGGGCTCGGCTGTGCGGATGCGGCGAACGGGCTTCCTCAGTGCTCGGTTAGAAACTCTCTTAGGTGAACTGTGCTTGGGCTTCACTGAATGCACTGGTTTAGGACTACAGCTGATTTCCTCAGCGAGTCCTACAGTGAGAGACGAACCGCACACCCACAGCGCTCGGTCCAGGAACTGCACAAAAGAGAGGTGTTCCGCATCTAACAGAAGCATTGCACCGAGCGTGTCGTCCATCCCACTCCAGAAATTATACTTGAGTGTTTCCTCACTCAAATTGGTCTCATGATAAAACTCTAGGTAAGCCCCCACGTAATCATCAAGCGACCGTCCATTCTGGTAGAATCCGTCTTCCATCATCATACCTCTTGCTTGGTTGTTCCCGGGTAGGCTACTAACTGCTAGATCCTGGTGTGGTCAGTTATTCTGTCATGAATTGCGTGGAAGCAAAGGTGGTAGTCGGATCTAAATGCAGCAGACTTTAATAAACATAGAACGGGAAAACTCGGAACAGGAACGTACATATATTCAATAACTGACAAGGAACAAAAGAGCACACAGGGTTTAAATACACAGAGGGGATGAGGGAACGAGACACAGCTGGGGCAAATGAGAACAACGAGAGGGACCAAACGAACTAAGGCAACACACCTGAAACAAGGGAACTAATAATTAACATGACTAGGGATACAATAAACAAGGCAGAGAAACAAGATACAAACTGAATGCAAAAACCAAAGACAGTGAAACCACAAACATGACAATAAACAAAACCGTTACAAATGTATGATTTGCAAAAAATCATGCGCCCTTAAAATAGCATGTGACTAACGCGCAACGTGCCATTTTGAGAAGACAATTGTTTTCTGAAACTGCAAAATAGCACCAGGGAACGTTTGCGCCGGAACACGCCTCCTCTTTTCGCTGCACCGCCCCCATGAGCGCAAGTTCATTCACTAATTTACCGGCGTGCGTCTGTGGAGGGAAAAGTCCGCTGTGCGTCGGGTGCAAAACAGGAATGATACATGCGTCGGTGTACAAAGTCAATTGCGCTGGGTGCAAGATACATGTAGGGCCCTAAGAACTGCATAGCAACAGCCTGGCAACACCCAAAACACCAGTGCACTGTGACTTATGAGCCACTCACATTTTCTTCAGATAATGTAAAAATGTAGCTGTACAATAATATCTTTCTGAGAGTTAAATGTAACAACCTTTACAATAACCTTCCATTAGTGTATTCCAATGAAACGATTTCATTAAAATTATCTCGGTACACTTTACATTTCACAGTCAGAGGTCATTTTAGGATGATTTCACTTGCAAAGAGATTGGCTTCCTTTAGAATAGCATCACTGAATGCACAACATCGTTTTCAGAGTCGTCTTTTGCAGTTCGTCTCGCTAATTCACCGCAGCACAATTACGTTCTCAACGCCGCTCATTTGTATGCAGACAGATGCAAATCCTTTCTCTCTTAGGGCGCAGTGAACCTGCACCAATAAGCGGCTGGTTATGGCTCAGACAGTGTATATGCACAGCACTCACGGATAGAGAAAATGCACTACACAAATTAACATTTGAAAATAGAGTATTTATGACCGTCAACTCAACACCACCATGATCATAACACTCCAAAAATCATTCTGAGTGGTTTATCCTTTCCAGGATTTCTATAACGCTTCGTTTATTCACATATAGACAAAATGATATTGTTGTTTACATTAACATTTATGTTTCTTCATTGAATTAATAGTTTATATTATATATATATATGATATAATTATGCAATTTTAAAGGCTCCTAATTTTGTTGTGTTTAAAAAAAAAAAATTGTTCCCATAATATAGATTTCAGCATCAACTCTTTTCTTATAGTGACTAAAACGGTTCCATAAAGGATTCAGTCTCTCTAAACCCCACCTTTCTGAAAGCCTACTCTGCTCTGATTGGTCAGATGGCCCAGTCTGTTGTGAAAGATGCATTACAGACTACATTAATACATACAGAGACAGATACATACAAGACTACATTAAAGGGGTGGTTGATTATGATTTAACTTTTCTAACTTTAGTTAGTGTGTAATGTTGCCGTTTGATCATAAACAACATCTGCAAAGTTACAACGCTCAAAGTTCAAAGCAAAGGGAGATATTTTATTTTAAAGAAATCGCTTTTTAAGGACTACAACAAACGGCTGGTAGGGACTACACGACATTCCTCCAGGGTTAGTGACATCACAACCCTAAAATTTACATAAACCCCGCCCCCGGGAACGCGTTTTATAGATTATCATGACAGGATATGCTAATCAATGACTAGAAGATAACTACACATCAGCAACATAAATTCATCAACTATCCATTCAGAAATGTCCTGTTGCTTCTACATGTTGTCACTTCTTCTTGAGTCTCTCCATTATTGTCTGACTCCGGTTTGAACAAACATTGAAATGTCCAGTGCATGTCTGTGTGAGGTAAAAGGACACGAGCTCTTGTAGCTCCGCCCCCTGTGCCGGGAGCAGCAGCTCATTTGCATTTAAAGGGACAGACACAAAAACGGTGCGTTTTTGCTCACCCTCAAAAAGTGACAACTTTAAAATGCTATATAAAAATATCTGTGGGGTATTTTGACTTAAAACTTCACATACACACTCTGGGTACATTAAATACATATTTTACATCTTGTGAAAAGGACATGTTACCACCCCTTTAAAGATAATATCCAAAAAAGCTAAATAAGGGCACGTTAAACATTTGCTCTTATGAGTTAACCTACATATCTAGCATTAAATTGTTGTTTTAACTACTTGCAAGATTATTTGGAAAGACTGCTTTAACAGTAGCCGAAAAGTAAATAGCTATAGCCTAAATAGGTTGACTATATTAACGGACAAGGGTTGGCATGACTTTTCTTATGGCATGACAAGTTATGTCAGCAATGAGGATTATTTTCTTTAGAATATAAGCATGCATCGATGAATTGTTCACAATAAGACCAGGAGCATGTGCTAAAAAAGTAAATGGAGTCCAATTTAATTGTATGTCAACTTTTAGTCCAGATTGAAAGTAAAGGTCGTTTGATCAGCGTGAAATCCCCATTATACACTGTATTCCTTTTATAAGACTCTATGGATTAAATGCTTATCGGCACTTCAATAAAATGCTGGAATAAACGAGGTATTTGAATGTCACCCCAGCTTTGTGGATTTAGCAATATCTAATTCCTCCTTTATTGTTTGTCGCTCCACCTAAATAATGTTTTCTGAGGGAGCCAGGGATTCTTTTATCCTAATGCGAGTTCTTTTTACGGCAGCTTTGGCTGCTGTGAGTAACACAACATCATTTCGTTTTGAATTTATCTGCGATACTAAAAATCTGCGTCTGTGCAAACACCATCCTCCATTACTGCACAATGCCATTTTGGGACAATTTGAATGTGCCTGTCTGATATTCTCTCAAATTAATTACCATTTTTTTATATGCCATTGCTTTCTATTCCAGCACTGGAGCTTTTTAAGTCAGATCAAATAAGTTAAAAAAGTTTAACGCAGTTTGAAGACTTGCAAGATGGTTGCTAATGTGTTCTGAGTGGTTACAAGGAATTCGTTTTCTTGGTGAATGCGAGTAAATTGCTAATGAGTGGATGGAGTATTCTGGGTGGTTTCTAAGTGGTTACTAGGTGTTCATTGTGGTTTCTAGACAGTTCTGGGTGGTTGCTAAACATCAAATCTCTCTTCAAACTACAGTATGTCAAACTTTTGGAAAAATGTCAAAATAACCATTAAACTTTCAGAGATGCAACGTTCAGAGTTTGTCTTGGCGAACTTTCCTTTCCTTGTTTATTTTTGTTTCCATTTGATGTTGAAGTGAAATATGACCGGGGCACATGTTCATAAGATTCTGTGATTGCACGAACACATAGACACCTCATGCACGCGGTGGTGTGACATCTAACGGTGCGTGTTTGTTATAAGTGCATGCTGACAGCATGAGCGCGTTTGTTCATTTTCAAAACACTGTCGGTGTGATCTGAACTGCAAATGGCACCGACAGATTTCTTCATAGCGGGGGGCGCATGCATCATTTCCTCACGGCGATGGAGGAAAATGTAGATATTTCAGCGCTGGAGGTCTAGAAGTGCAGTCGTGAATCCGATTCACCCCTCGTGTGTGTCTCACTGACAGCTGAGAAAATCTTACAACAAGTCGTCTCGCAGACCGCTGACCTCTCGGTCCGTTTGAAAAGGCGTTCTGTGGAAACAGCATTTCTCAGCCGCACCGGCGGCACAGCGCAGTCAAATTCTGCCAACAAAAGCACTTTTCTTCCCTTCAAGCAAAACACACATTTGATGACTTGAGATTAAAGCAGAAATCATTAAGAACATGTAGATGATGCTTCCCTTTCCAGCCTGCCATTTCCTATTAACGAGTATTCCAAGAAAACAACGTTGAGTAAATGTACCAAGCCTGCCAGGACTCAAAACAAGGGGGAAGAAAATCAAAAGTGAGATCTCTTTAAAGTCCTCCTGTGGTGAAAATCAAGTTTTTAATGTTGTTTATATGTCTATGTGGTGTTTTTAATACCATGTGCAAATTCATGAGTCAACACCATTGCTGAGTATTTTCTCCTTAAAACTGCAGTGAACCAAAGACAGACTCAAAAACACAGATTTGAAATCGCTGGTGTTTCTGACGTCACAAACTACCTTGTAACCAATTACGCCAACAGGGGAGTCTCAAGGGAAGCCAGGTTATCTCGGTATATTAACATTAGCAACACATTATTAGCTTTTTGATAATGTAGTCAAGCAAAAAGCTAATCATATTAATTGCCATTATGTGTCCGACGTTGTAAAGAGAGCGATACCATTGTGCAGCGTTTACCGTGTGGATCTCTGAGCTGGTGTGAGTGAGTGGAGGCGGGGCTAATTTGCATATTCACGGTTCCGTGTATACTAAATGAAGCAAGGGTGTAGAGTTGCATTCAATCTATTTTAAAGCATGAAGAAAAAATGTTCAGAGGAAAAAAAACTTTAAATGTTTTTTTGGTGATCAAAGATAAGTTTTAAGGGATAAAGTTATTGACTACAGGGGGACTTTTAATATCTTCGTTGTTTCTCCTAGATACAAATGAGATTAAATGGAAAACAAATTTGCTGAAGTTGTTAATCTACTTCTCATATGTTTCTCTTGACAAAACGTTATCTGACGTTTGTCTCAAGGGACCATGAAATCCAAATTGACGTTTCTTAATAAAGCACATTGTTATTTTAGAGATATTGATATACTATTATAGTTTTTGTTAATATTTTGAATTAGATTTTTACATTTTAATGTTTTAGTAAAAAAAAAAACATTATATACAATCCGGTTATTTTATAGTTTTTATCAAGTTTTAGCATATTTAGTGTTATTTATATTGGTACTTCTACTTAAACTAAATGACAAACTTTAACAACGAATTAACGAATTGGTAATTCTGTTTAAACCTCGGACCAGTGTTTAATCAAATAAAACTCCAGCAATTTCACAGCACAAGTGGAAGCTGATCTCCTAAAGAAACGGAATATCGCAATCTGTGATCAAGAACAAGATCTTGCATCTGACAACGGTAAGAATCAGACGCAAACATATTTTGCCTCCCCTCAGGCTGATTTCCTGAGCAGTTGGTGCAAGGCAGTCTGGCATAGATCCAATAGGACACATTATCGCAGAAGTGAATGTATTCAGCTGTTTTGCATATCTCAGAGGGATTGAGCAATTGGCATGAGTGGGAAATGTAAATCCTGAAGCGCGGCACCAGCTTCTGAACACGGCTGCAGGCAAAGTGTGGGATATTATCAAATGAAGTTGCAATCTGTGAACGTGCAATCTGCCAAGAACAAACATTTAGCGTTCCTGTAAATTTGCTCAATAGTGAAGTCAGATGGGGCGTTTAGAAGGGTGAAAGTGGAGTTCGGCGGGACACGCACCTGAACACTGGCTAAGAATACTTACTGTTTACTGCATACAGAGAGTGAAAGAGCACATTATGTAACAAACATCCCAAACAATAGTATGGTACATTGTCACATCATGACCTCACCATGTTGCCTGTGAGAGCCATCCAGTTCATCATCTTGGAAACAATGCAATGATTATTTTGCATTTTAAAATCAATCTTGTGTAAAAAAAATGTCTTATCTTCTGGCAGTCAGATCAAAATATATTATAATCAATGTATGATTAACAGGCCTGTTGTGTTTTTATTATGCTTATATGTGGCGGCAGCCATCCGTTAGGGGCGTTTTGTAATTTTTTTATTTATAAATTAATAATAAATAATAATCTATATTCAAATGTAATTGTGGCAACCAAGGCGGGGCCAAGAGCCTTGGGAACGGAGCGAGGCCGGTGAAGTGAGTGTTAATGCGAGTCAGCTGCGCGTCACACCGGTCTCGAGTCTCACGGAGGAGCTCCGGAAGTAAAAAAGGAGTGATGACAGTGAAGGATGAGAGAGGACCAGGGGCCTCATTTATAAAGCTTGCGTACGCACAAAACGGGGCTGAAAACATGCGTACGCCAGTTCCTGCGCAAAAGGTGGGATTTATAAAGAAAAACTTGACGTGAAAATATGCGCACCTCCACGCAAACTCTGACCCATGCGTACGCACATTTTGAAGACAAAGCAGTTTGGCGACACTGATGGTGAGTTGAGGAATTGACTGCGGATAAAGGGAATTAACCCTTTGCAAAATGGCATTATTAAGTTTGACATATTTATATACTTACAATATTTACAAGTTGCTCATAGGTCCCGGTTACAACAAAAAATACAAACTAGAAACTACAAACTTGTTGAGACAAACTTTAAGTTGGCTTGAGAAAGCCGGACCAGAGAGTTTGAAGAAGTTTAAAGTAGTTTGATGTTTAAAGTAGGTTAAAGTTTGATAGATAGATAGATAGATTTAGAATGGTAGTTTAATTGAATCTAGGGCTTCAGGGAGTTTATATTTGAGTTTTTGGCTTGTACACTAATGGCCCACCGTAGTCTTGGCTCAATTTGAGCACTCTGCAATGTAAGTCTATGGGATTTTTATGATTTTTAATATTAATTTTTAAGAAAACTGAAAGTCAAATCAGTTTGAAAAGATATAGCACACCAAGTCAGAACAGTCTGAAGGTCTGACCCGAGTTTGGAGTTTGTAGAATTAAAGCTCTAGGAGGAGTTAGAGTTGTACATTTTTAGTAAAAAGAATAATAATAAAAAGTTTAAATAAATTTCAGTAAGTTGGCTTTTGCAAGCCAACTTAATAAGTTTACATAGGATTTGAGTAAGTTGGCTTTCTCAAGCCAACTTAATAACATTAAATCACCATTATGGGTCCTAAAGATACATACATCCATGTTTAGTTTAAAGACATAAAAGGAACTATATGCTGAAAGTACGTAAATTTAATTTCTTTCACTTCCATTCTTAAATGGATGTAGGCCTATCACTCATTATGTTTTAAAAAACACAAATTTCCTTGCTCCTTTAATATATGCATGGCTAATGAGGTAATTTGCATTGTCTATATATGGTTGAATGTGGGCGGAGAAAGGGCGGTAAATGATTTTTTTTTGCGTGTGCAAATTATCAGTTAGGCTGTGATTTATAAAGTGAAAATTGCGTGCAGGTGTGCGTACACACGGTTTTATAAATCTGATATTTTTTTTGCGTACGCCATTTTTGGCTTTTGTGCGTACGTACACTTTTAGTAAGGTTCCTACGCACAGTTTTATAAATGAGGCCCCAGGCCTGGACTTTACGTTGTGTTTTTATTATGTTTATATGCGGCGGCAGCCGTCCGTTAGGGGCGTTTTGTAATTTGTTTATTTTATGATTAAAGTTATGTTTAACATTAAAAAAAAAATCTTGGTCCGGTTACCAGACACACTGCTGCTCTGCCACCATTTTATTTGTACTGTAATATGTGGAGAGAGAGATATAGGGTGTTAAAAATACCCTACTATCATACTATTTGTTCTAGCCAAAAATGGTGCCATTTCGCATTGTGTTCATGCACGTCTTATATTTTTGTTCCGAATGAAGTCATTAGTTTAGTTACAAAACTATCAGAGCAGAAGGCACTTTTAAAAGATAACTGTCTATGTAGATAACACACAGCTCACTAGGTTCTGCAACAGAGCTTGTGTATAAATAGGCAAAAATCACAACATAAAGTCAGCGGGGCCGTTTTTGACACGTTCACTGCTGTGGAATTACACATTGCAACAGCTGACTATCACTAAGAGTTAACAGGCATCTTGTTTTCTCCATGGTCATCTGACTGATCGTGCGTGTTGAGGTTGAGTGATCTGTTGAGGTAAACAATTACCTTGCTATCACTGACCTGTCATGTAGCGCATCCCTCTAGCGAGATCTTATTTTCCTGTTCTGCATGAAAATAAACTCAAAAGCCTCCCAGCGTGGATGACAACATGAAAACACCCCTTTATACTGAGACTTCTTCACGGCAGCTGGTGCGTTACAGGTTACAAGTTGATATTATGGCATTTAAGAGAGTCGATACCTTATAAAAAAGTTCATTATATGAATCTTTGTTCACGAGTGCAATAACAGCAAAGGTTTTTATAAAAGCATCTGTTCAATAAAATGTTATTGAAGGAACATATTGCATCTCAAAATTGGTTGGTTAGTGGCGAGCGTGCTGCTCATCCTCCAGCTTCAGAGGTCAATTACTTGCTTATTTTCCTTTCATGCAATTAAGTATGATGCTAGTCATTACAGTACATCAAACATCTATTTATGTAGTGGGATGGGAGTAGATGAGATGCGGTTTTCTGTGCCTCTTACAAATGCAAACATCTGACTTCAGCGAGTATATCAGGTCACACGCAAGGTCATTGTCAATGGCCACAGATTCACGGGTTGATAATTACGCTAGAACGAGATGCTCGCACGGCTTCTTCGTTTGTCCGAAGACACTTCTCCTTATCAGAGGTAAGGGCATGAGCGCATGAAGGCAGAAGATGAATTGGCTCCATTCATGCATGCACTGTTTGGCCATAATAACTTGATGCCCATGATAAATGAACGCGTCAGTGAATAGTTAACGGGCTTCATCTTCTAATACATATGCATGGGGAGTTTGGGTGGGCGGAAACTTGTGATCAAACTACAACACTTTTGTTCTCCAAGGGCTTTTCAGAGGACTTTTGGTTCTTCTTATTATGTTAAAAGCTAATGTTTTTGATGAAACTCTGATAAGTAAGACTTTAAAACAAAGAAAAAGAAATGAACGCTTTTATTCAGCAAGGGAGCATTAAAGGGGTAGTTGATTATGATTGCACTTTTTTACCTTTAGTTAGTGTGTAATGTTGCTGTTTGATCATAAACAAAATCTACAAAGTTATGAAGCTCAAAGTTCAAAGCAACAGAAGATATTTGCTTTTAAAGAAATGAAAGCTTTAGCTTAAGTTCTGCCAGGAAGACTTGATTACTACGTCACTTATTACCTTCATTTCTATCCAATCACGTCTTTATACTTTCTGTATAAAAGATCGGTACTTACACATGTTTGAGTTCGCAGATGCCGACGCGACCACAACCTCCACCCTCCCCACCACCACCAGGATGTTCCTGTCCATACCTCCCAGGGGGGTCGGCTGCGCCCCTGCCTTCGTCTTCAGGCAGGAGATGCAGATCCGCTACCCTCAGATTACGAACTATGGACGGGGCCCTATGCCAAAGAACTTTATAAATGATGCTTGCTGGGCTGTCAATAAATGTATGCTTCGTTACATCATTTTATCTCCCGAGTCTTTCTGGTAGAAATGGCTTTTTTAAGGACTACAACAAACGGCTGGTAGGGACTACACGACATTTCTCATGGGTTAGTGACATCACCAACCCTAAAATGTACATAAACCCCACCCCCATGAACGCGATTTATAGATTATCATGACAAAATATGCTAATCAATGACTAGAAGATAACTACACATAAAATACCAAAATCTATCAACTAACCATTCAAAAATGTCCTGTTGCATAATCTACATGTTGTCACTTCTTCTTGATTTACTTTTTTTTTTTTCTCAGTGCATGTGTGTGTGAGGTAAAAGAACACAAGCTCTTGAAGCTCCGCCCCCTGTGCCGGGAGCAGCAGCTCATTTGCATTTAAAGGGACACACACAAAAACAGTGAGTTTTTGCTCACCTTCAAAAAGTGACAATTTTAACATGCTATATAAAAATATCTTGAGCTAAAACTTCACATACACACTCTGGGGACATCAAATACTTATTTTACATCTTTAAATCCATTAAAAACTTGTTTTGTAATTAACCTGACTGTAGACAGTTTAAGCATCATTGTTTGCATCAAGTTCCAAATAATCAACTGAGTTTAAGTAACTTTCATTAGATTTTTGGTTATACTGCACACTCCTAGTAGGAGCTGCCCCTTATTAAATCAAATGTTAAAAAGTGAAGAATATCCTGTTAATAGATGTCACTGCATTCTCATTGATGAGGTAGAGTTGGCTCTATTTTTGCACACAGCATGGAGTAATTACTATCTCAAGCCATCTAATCACGAAAAAACTTCACCCGAGCACAAACTACCTCAGTCCAAATAGTTGGTCCACTCATTATAGCTGATGACTAAAGGACAAGTCTGTGTGGATAGTTAGAACAGGGTCATCGCATGGGCAGCCGCGGCGTGCTGGTATCGCAGAAGCTCTCTCATTATAAGACTACAGTGCAGAACGCAAAGCTTGATGACTTCTCTTCTGCAGTCGTCAACCGCCCTTTTGTCAGCAGCTTTCTGAGACGGAAAGTGGGAGGACGATATAAGTGGAAGAATCAGGTTGAATAGCGCTATCTTTATCTGTCATTACCCTTCAAAGTGTTGTTTGGGAAGATTTGGCCTAACAGAATGATAATGAACTTGTTAATTATTCAGAGCGATACAAAACTATCAAAGCCTCCGACAGAATTTACATATCACTCGCCACCCCATCTGACAGTTATTAATCTCACACATTTACGTATTTAAGGTAATGCACTGAACTTGATACGACGTTATATTCCCGAAACGCAGCTATTCGTCACATAAAACGAAGCGTGTTCTTTTAAGTGTGAGTAATGATCTAAGTAGTCATGCAGTTGGTTCTAATTGAAAATATTATGGTAATTTAAAGTGAACATAGAATGCCTGAGCATTAATTTAATTAATGTTGGAACCTTGTGGAGAATATTAAAGTGATTTTTTCTATAATTAAAGAAGCCAATCATTACACGACTATAGATAACGATTCACTTCTGTGATTTTGTGCAGATGCTTATTCTAAAAAAATACCAACTACAGAACAATTGGCATTAAGCAACAAGTGTTTAAGTTAAAGAAATGCTAGGTATAAACAAAGCAATGAACACGAGCGAATCAACAAAATGAAACCCCAAACTAGCAATGAGAATAATCCTAAAGAATTTAATGATTCTGGCTCCAATTCTGATTAAATTTGACGATTGCATTAAGATTTCTTTTATGAAAGCTCATATTCAGGCCCAGACAGAATTGACGTTGTTCACATTTCCAGCAATGATTTGCAGGGAAATGAGTGGACTTCTGCAGAATGAATGTAAACTGACCTGAGATTACTGCACTGAACAGCATTTGAGTCTGATGAGCCTTTTTGAATAATTCAGTATTATATATTTATTTATATGCATATTTAGATGATATGTTTTTCTATTCAAATGTACACCACACCATTTCATGTTTATGAATTTGTGGAATTTTTGACAATAAATTAATAAATAAATAAATAAATATAGGGTCCATTTAGGGTCCAATTCTCACTATTAACTAACTATTAACTATGAATTGTGCCTCAATAAACTCCTATTTAGTGGTTATTAGTAGTAAGGTGTTAAGTTTAGGTATCGGATGGATACAGGAAGGGATGTAGAATATGGTCATGCAGAATAAGGCATTAATATGTACTTTATAAGTACTAATAAACAGCCAATATCCTAGCAATATGCATGCTAATAAGCAACTAGTTAATAGTGAGAATTGGACCCTAAACTAAAGTGTTACCCAAAAAGTTTTCAAAGGTCTTCTCAAATGTTACTTCAAAAGCTACCTCAAAAATATTTTTTCCAAAGCAACAGCATTTTTCAGAGCAGTCTGTGGTGCCTTACAGCAGTGTTGTAGTCGTGTCACCAACTGTCGAGTCCGAGTCGAGTCTAGAGTCCAAGTCACCAAAGAAGAGTCCGAGTCGAGTCACCATTACCTGAGTACGAGTCCGAGTCGAGTCTCGAGTCCCCAGTGTTCGAGTCACCAAAGAAGAGTCCGAGTCGAGTCAGAGTCACCATTATCTGAGTTCGAGTCCGAGTCGAGTCAGAGTCACCATTATCTGAGTTCGAGTCCGAGTCGAGTCTCGAGTCCCCAGTGTTCGAGTCCGAGTCCAAGTCCGAGTCACCAAAGAAGATTCCGAGTCGAGTCAGAGTCACCATTACCTGAGTCCGAGTCCAAGTCGAGTCTCGAGTCCCCAGTGTTCGAGTCCGAGTCACCAAAGAAGAGTCAGAGTCGAGTCAGAGTCACCATTACCTGAGTTCGGGTCCGAGTCGAGTCTCGAGTCCCCAGTGTTCGAGTCCGAGTCCAAGTCCAAGTCCGAGTCACCAAAGAAGAGTCCGAGTCGAGTCAGAGTCACCATTACCTGAGTTCGGGTCCGAGTCGAGTCTCGAGTCCCCAGTGTTCGAGTCCGAGTCCAAGTTCGAGTCACCAAAGAAGAGTCAGAGTCAAGTCAGAGTAACCATTAGCTGAGTCCGAGTCGAGTCCCCGGTGTTCGAGTCCGAGTCACCAAAGAAGAGTCAGAGTCAAGTCAGAGTAACCATTACCTGAGTTCGAGTCCGAGTCGAGTCCCCGGTGTTCGAGTCCGAGTCACCAAAGAAGGGAGTAGGGAGCCCGTGAATCATGCACTAGTGAAAGTAAGAGCGAGAATGCAGCGTTAAGTGAGTGACGTCAGTGAGTGTGTTGTCAAGCAAGGAGAGCGAGCGGTAGCGGTGGTGTCCGACTGAGAAGCGTATGTGTGACTGTGAAGGAAAAAAGAGACTGTCAAGTCCGAGTCCAAGTCAAGTCACGAGTCCAGAGAATAGGGACTCGAGTACTCCATCACTGCCTTACAGTATTTCAAGTAGTGTTCAATCCAAATCAACAGATGTTCAAGAACCATTAGTAGAATCGAACAAAT
Organism: Phoxinus phoxinus; assembly: GCF_949152265.1. NCBI lineage: Eukaryota > Metazoa > Chordata > Actinopteri > Cypriniformes > Leuciscidae > Phoxinus > Phoxinus phoxinus. The sequence goes on from NC_136898.1 coordinate 3,979,000, forward strand.
ACAAATAATTCGGTTCACATATAAAAAAAATTATAATAATAATAAATGGATAGCCCAAAATATCCTGCTAAAAGCAAAGGTTTGACTCTCTCCAAACAAATCACAGACATGCAGATGTTGGCCCCTGGCACTGGAGCGCTCAAAATCCTCAGTGTTATCCCAGACAAACTTAGGAGTGAGAGATAACTTGACTAGCTTCACACAAGTGCATTTCGAAACACTGGAAGCTCTAAATAATAACCAGCAGGCCAGGCCCTGACTTGCTGATAAAAGCTTAAAAACACACACACAGTATCAGGATACTTCTACAGAAACCTTCAAATAACTGTAAGGAAATCCTATGCGATCATGTTTCATGACAGGGTGGAATCTGTTACGAGAAAGACATTGCATTTATAACCCCTGATGGCATGTTAGGTGTTTGTACCTTTGGCCTCTCTCGTTCTTCATGGATCTCATATTTATACTGAGAGCAAAACCTACAGGAACATTTCACTTAAAATTCATGGAGTTGTTAGTTCTAGCAAACTTTTTGCGTGACTGATTTCACAGCAACAGTATATTTAGTATTTATCTCAAACTATTTTATCTCTTTGACTGAGTGAAATTCTCAGGTACCTTCAAGGGGTCCGTCAGTCTGCAGAATACAGATTACACTGAACTATCTCTGATATGCGTCGACCTGTTTACTTGTAACACCACCAGATACTCTTTTTTGTGTGTTTGTTTACTACACTTTAAAGACATAAAACGGCATCAGAAGTGAGCTAAATCTCTCTTTAGGGAGACATCCTTAAAGGTAAAAATGATTTATGATTCAGTAAGTAATGTTTAAGTCTTTCATATGTCCTTCGTGACATCTTTTGGCTGTCACTTCAACCACATTTCCTTTTGAGTGAAGAAAGGAATGGCATACTGTGCAGTGCAGACTATTCTTAAAGATAGTATGTGAAATATATGCAGTATGTTTCAAACAATAATGCCGCATTGTTGTCACGTCTCAGTGTTTAATTCAGTGAGTGCCATCAGTTATTTAAAATATATAGGGTACAACGGGGCTAAATGCACACATGGGTAAAAGGTGCATTTGACTTTATTCACTTTTAAACCAGATGGCAGAACAATTCAGCTCAGCGCTTTCCTTAAAAGAACCCCAGTGGTGAAAATCAAGTTTTTAATGTTGTTTATATGTCTATGTGGGGTTTATAAAATGCATTAAGACAAATCATGTGCAAATTCATGAGTTAACACCATTGCTGAGTATTTTCTCCTTAAACCTGCAGTGAACCAAAGACAGTTTTAAAAATGCGGTTTGATATCGACAGTGTTTCTTACATCACAGACTACCTTGTAACCAATCACGTCAACGTGCGGCGGGCTTTAGCATATCATGTGAAGCAGGGGAGTCTCAAGAGAAGCCAGGTTATCAGTAAATCCTTCTGTTGATATGAAAAATCAGGTACATTTAGCAATATAGCGGGTGAATTATGTATATTTTGATGTTATGATGAACTAGGTCTTTCTCCACTGACGTTAGAAGTTGTTCAAACTAGCGTTTCTAAGGATGCTGATTTTTAGAGGGCAACTTTCTGACTCTGAGATGGCGAACGGGAACATGACTTGTGTAACATTAGCAACACATTATTAGCTGTTTGATAATGTAGTCAAGCCAAAGGCTAATCATATATTAATTACTGTTATGTGTCTGACGTTGTAGAGAGTCATAAAATGCATTACCATTATACAAGCCTGTATGAGTGAGTGGAGACGGGGCTCATTTACATATTCATGAGTCCGCGAATATTAAATGAAGCAAGGGTGTAGAGTCACATTTAAGATATTTTAAGGCATGACTCATTTTTTTCATGTTGAAATGTGTCGATTAGGTGATCAAAGATTAGTTTTAAGGGATAATATTATTGATTACAGGGGGACTTAAATTATTTTGTAAATGCACGTGGAAATTTCTCTGATCCTTGGCGTGATTGCGGACAGCAATGTGATGTTGATTCTGAGCTAATTAGATCTTATATTTAATTTGTTTTTTTAAATGTTGTAGATTTATGTAGCAAATGAGAATCAATAACATTATTGACTATATTTTGAGCCAAAGGTCTTGTTAATGATTTTCAGTTTTGTTCAAGTTAATTAAAGCAACGGTTTTTCAATAATGGAGGAATATGTGAAACTATGGTATGTGGGGTAACTGGTAGCTGCACATTATGGCAGATGTAGTATGACACGGCATATTGCATGCATACTGAAAATCTACACTGTGTATATAATACACACAGTCTTTACTGCAGAAGCGGTGTGTGCTGTTCTGAACACGACTCCTGACTAACATGACATCACACTCAGTCTTAATATTTTCATGAGCATGTTTGGCATTGGTTGACATTATGTAAACAATACAGTGTTTAGTAATGAGCATCTGTGCCAGGGTTCCTCATGTCGTCTAATTACTTGCATTAGGCCACATAAATTATTCTCTGTAAGCCCCTCTGGATAACAGCATGTGTGGATCCATTATGAATAAGATCATTTCAGCCAACCAATTATGACCTCTCATTTCTACAGATAGTAAACAGTGTCAGCTCAACAAATCTGCTTTGAGGTTATAATCAAAGAAGATTAAAACTTCACACCCTAAAACTAAAATATATATTATAGACAAAAACATGTTTTATTTCCTTAAATAAAAAAGTTCCTTGGGGTACAATGCAAGTACTATAGTGCTGCATACCTATTTTAAAAATGCATTTGTTTCCCCACAAACGCAAAAAGGTATTAAACTTCACAAAATATGTATAACTTTATCTATTATCTTTAAAATATATATATACAGGTACTGCGTTAGATTAAACTAGGAATGGTCATAGCACTTGCATATTGTTGTCCTATTTATTGTTCTCATTTGTAAGTCGCTTTAGATAAAATGGTCTGCTAAATGAAAATGAAAATGTAATGTAAAATTAAATATTTACAATTTATTATATATGATTATATAATACACAAAAAGAGTATGTTCTTCTATTGATGCATTATTTACCTGGCACTGCAAGTCGCGAATAGCCCTACATATGATAATTTCTCCACACATCTACAGATAACACACACTGATCGTGTTAACACTTAATATCCAGCTTGGCTTCACAATTCATATTCTCCATGAGCCACAATTACGCTCTTAATCTCTAAAACTAGAGCATCACCTCAGATTCTCCAGCACTCTTGTTCTCTTTGTCCTCTAGTTGCATTTACAAATTGCTGGCTGTTATCACGTTAGGGACAAACAGCAGATAGGACGTGTAGGATAGCAGGAGGCAGAAGGGCTCTTTGATTTTAACGGGAGGTTTCGTCGGAGAATAATGCGAGCGAGATAAGATCCACGTTTCTCCCCTTCCAACGAGACGTCCCTGGAGAACAGGGCAAAAGGAGCAAATGTTTAATCTGCACGTATTTCTACACCTCTTAGTGTTTGGCGGGCTGCCAGTCGCCACCGTCACGTTTCGGCGTAGAGCTCGGTGTCTCATTGACGCTCTGTGCTGTAACAGTATCGCTCACATCACTGGATACTGTTAGTTAATGGTGCTCTGGAAACCAGATGAAGAGTGTCATCTGAGCAGAAACCGATTCTTCATCTGATTTCTGAGAAGTGGGGCTGTCTTCATCTGAACAATCAAAAGAAGATTATTATATTCGAATTCACAATTAATTTGAAAGCAAAAACCAAGACATATATTTCCAAAAGTTTGGAATAATTAAGATTTTTTTTCATATATTAAGAATATTATAAAAGCAGTCTCTTATGCTCACCAACAAGGCTGCATTTATTTGATAAAAAATAAATAATACAGTATAATAAAAAAACTTTCTATATGAATATTTTAAAATGTAATTTATTCCTTTAATCAAAGCTGAATTTTCAGCGTCATTACTCAAGTCTTCAGTGTCACATGATCCTTCAGAAATCAAGACACATTTCTGATTATTATCAATGTTGAAAACAGTTGTGCTGCTTCAGATTTTTATGTAAAACCGCGATACATTTTTGTCAGGATTCTTTAATGAATAAGTTCAAAAGGACAGCATTTATTTGAAATCGAAATCGATCTTTTGTAACATTATAAAAGTCTTTACGGTCACGTTTGATCAATTTAATGCGTCCTTGGCTGAATAAAATTATTAACCTAACAAAACGTGCACAAAATATCCACCTGCAACTCTTTAAAAAATAATTTATCTTCCTAGGAATCTGATCAAAAAGCTGTGCACACCACCATCAATGCAAAACACTTCAGTTATTTGTTGCCTCAGAGGCAGTTGAAGTGAACTAACATGGAAGAGCATCGTTCCTGTGGCTCTTACAGTAGAGCACCGCGTTAGTTCGTTAATTCGATTTGCATAAAAGCATCTGCCAAATGCATAAATGTAAATGTTAGTTGATGTGTTCAGGAACACCTGGGGGTTTTTGGCTTTCAGCATCAGTTGGGAAAAAACTTTCAATAAACATGAATATCAGATGTGTCCTAATCCAAGTCTGCTCACTATAAATAATGAAATCGCAAACAAGAGCTCACTTATAAAAAAAAACGTCTGGTGGAAAATATCTAAATCAACTCTATAATATACACTGAACATACATAGTCAGGGGTCGAAGTTATAGCTATAAGTTTGAATGTTGTTATAACGCTGTAGACGGATGCATGAGATATAGAACCCGGCTTAAGTCTCCACTGTTCCCGAGTTCAAGAATTCATTGCTACTTTGCTAATATTGAAAATTTCTATGGTTTTATTGATAGGATTATTATGCAGAGTTAATTTTATGTTTGACTGGGCACCTCCAATTAGTCTGTCCCTCAAACAATCCAAATGGCTTTTACTTCCAAATAAATATGCATGTGAAGCTAAAACCCAATAATGACAGAAATCACTTTCATAATTGAAACCTATTCTATGCAGTTAGACAGAATGCACATTTGAATAAATTACGCTTATCAATGGCACAGCCATTTCCATTATCGATGGCATTGCTTACGTAACCCAAATGAACTGTGTAACTTTAGACTAAAACTAAGTTTTAAATGGAGTAAGTAACTTTCCCATGATTAATATGCTGCTTTTCAAAGGAAAGCAGGTGGTAGAGTGTTTGTACTTATTCTTTGGGCAAATTGAACACCAGCATCCACAGAGAAGAATGGGGATAATTACTTGGCTAAATTGGGGAAATGTTGCTTAAATCAGAAGAATACACAGGAATAGATGAATTCTGCTCGAGGCTGAAGTAGCGTTCGCTCCATTTGCACACCTGACACCAGTTTTAGTTGTCTAATAAAAATGTGCCGTCGTTTATGCGATGCCCACAGCCTTTTCTAATTAGTTGAGCCTTAATGAATGAGTTTTGCAATATCATATCTTACAATTTCACCTTGTGAGCATTTAATGGAGCAATGCTGAAATCTAATTTGCTGAATCTCAAAAAGAACAAATTTAATAGCGTATTCTCCTCCTCGTCTTTATGAGGTTGACAACAGCCTTCACATCCACTGAGCTTACCCACAATTACTCCGAGGCTTCAAAGACACTTGCTGCTCTTTTGAGAAGCGTAGGACATTGCCCTTGGCTGGACGGGGAAAAAAAACACCCCAAAATTCTTAAAAGCAGCCTTTCATTTCTTTCCTTTTTACAAGACCTCTTACAGGAATAGTTAAACAAAGTGATCATCTCATCAAAACTTGTATTATTTTCTTTCTTGCACCAAACACAAAACATATTTTCAAGTAGCTCTTTTCCAAACATGGCCTCTCAGTCGGGCTGGGACGATACACCAATCTCCCGATTCGACACGATCACGATACTTGATCGTATTGGGTGCCGATACGATATGTAATGCGATTTTTAAGAACTGAGATTCTACAAGTATTACGATTCGATATTGCTATGCATTGCGATTTCTGTTTTCTGGCATCTCTCTGTCCGTCATTTCACTTTCTCGTGTCCACTAGTAACACTCACCGATACAACACATAGGGCTCAACGCTAAGGATTTTTTCTACTGGCCCAGTTGGGGTTTTTGTTTCACCACAAAAAAAGTAATAAATAAATAAATAAAATAGGCCTAGTTATTGTCTTCATTGTTTTTGACCCATTACCTTAAAGGACAAGTTCGGTATTTTACACTTAAAGCCCTGTTTACAGATCGTATCTGATGAAATAGAACGGTTAAGATTAAAATTTGGACACATGCTCCTGTCTCGAGAATTTTAGGTTTATTTCGCTTTTGTGGACCTATTTTGCTAAATGCGTCACACCCGTGATTCTTCCGTTGAGAGCTTGAATAATAGACACTCCAGCCCAGTTGGTGGCGATAATGCACCTTTGCCAATTGCAAGCAAACCGCTGGCATTTCATTGAATACACAGAAGAAGCAGAAGAAGAAGCGGCGGAGTAATACCGTACCTCACACATTCAATACAAGTCAATGGAGTTGGACAAAAACTACGATAAAACCTGTTGGAATGCATCTTTTTCAGCGATTTTTTTTGGGACCGTATCAGTGAACACCCCTGACCACTCGGTGAGTTTCACGTCTTTGTAAACGAAAATTTAATATGTTTTTTTAGGAAGGAATCTTCCAGTGCACATAGACAACCATTGTGGGGGTGGGGGGGGGAAGCGAAATAAACCTAAAATCAGGAGCATGTGTCCAAATTTTAATCTTAACCGTTCTATTTCATCAGATACGATCTGTAAACAGGGCTTTAAGTGTAAAATACCGAACTTGTCCTTTAACAAATAAGGTTGTGACAAAACTACTAACTTGTATAAATTTCAAATATTGTTAAAGACAAGTAAACTGTCAGAAAAAAATATTAGCAATAGCTCAAATACAATTGAACAAACATACAAATAAAATAAACACTGCTTTTCATGTTTTTCAGGTAAGTAGCCTATAACAGTAATTTTCTGATTTTCAGGTAGAGAAAATGAATAATCAAATGTAAAATAGCACTGAATAGCAGTGCTGTCAAAAAGTACCAACTTCGGTACCAAGTAGTTACTGAATTTTTTTTTATGTGATGCTGTGAGCACTGTTGAGCAGAATCGTAAACACCTCGGATTGGCCATTGTACTCACGCGCTCATCAAATATGTCTGTGATTGGCTACAATGATCAACGCTTCAAAAACATGTTATAATGTACAAAAAAATATACATCAATGACGCTCTTCAAAGATACACACGGGAGCGTTTGAAAGCAGGCTAGGCGTATATCAGGAGACCGGTCCTCTGATAGACCAGGACCTGCTTGTGCTTTCAAACACTCCTGCTCCAAAATTCGGACATACTACATCTGCCATGTTGTTACTGCCATGACATACCAGTGTCAGGTGCATCGCTTTCCTGCCATACATAAATCCTCTCCTGTGGCCTCATGGTATAGTAAAGTGTCCATCGAATTCAGTTCAAAACCTCAGCGAGATTAGTAGGTCAATTGACCGTTCGCAAAGACCCGCCCTCCTTAGTTACTGTCACTATGTCCGACAAGCTACGCCGCTCTCATGCCACACCATGTTCTCACGCAGTGAAAAACACATCGCAGAGCAGAGAGGAGACTGACAACACGCTGACAGACAGGACAGACCAGCTTACTTTCTGGTTACTTTTGATATTAAACATATTAAACAAAGTCTCACCTTTCAAAATTGGTCATTTTTACAAGAAATTTAAACAATAAATATCGTTGTGGCTCTTTAATGTGCCTGACAGATCGCTGTGTCGCCTCAGTTAAAGCTGCTCGTGAACCGATCATCTCTTCCGTCTAGTTCATTTATAGCATCAAATAAACATGAATGAACATCAGAAGGAATGTTGTTTTAACCGCGGAAAGGCGTCAGTACACTCCGCATCTCAAGTTCAAATCCTCCAACGTTAATCTACTAACCCTCCTGACTGCAAAATGGCGGATGGCGAAGTATGATTGGTCAGATCACCTGTCAATCAAGCTCCCTGCGAAGGGTCAATTGGGGGCTTTACTGTTTTTTGAAAACTATGTATTCGGATATACTAATCTTTTGGCGTACTGTATTTCACATACCATATAGTAGGAAAGTATTGGATTTTGGACGCAGCGAGTCAGTTACACATATTTGAAACAACATGATGGTGAATAAAATAGTGCATGAATGAAAGTCATCTCTTGTTATCTGTTACTCGTCTTTTTAAGACATTTATTTTGGTCACATTTCATATAATGAATTAATTGAAAATGTTAGTTGAAAGTATCGCCATTGTATCTGTGGTTCTGATACTGTTGTCATCAGGTTTCTCCGTTTTAGACCAAACTATAGAGTTCAGTGCAAACCACTATCATTCTAAGCCCTTGTAAATTGGAGAGGAGAGATCTCGCCCGCTGAAGATCAATTGGAAAGTGTTTGTGGCTCGCAGCGCAGCTGTTGCAAACATAATGACGCCCTCATTGTTTCATCACTAAAGGGTCTGTGACATCAATTAAATGAAATACTCAAAAGGGCTTCAACTCAGCACAACTTTGGAAGTAAAGGGAGAAACGTTTTACAGCGAGGGAATCATTTCTTTCATCATCTCCTTTATATTTTATCGAACACATGCTTCCATTTCGCTCTTTGCCCCCAAGAGATCTTTTATCAAATCTTCAAAGACAGTGCATTGTGGGACATTTGTTTCCAACACATTATCCTTTTAAGTCCAAATCAGTTGAGAGGCATAATGGGTCTCTGGTCTGTTCTGATGGGATGCGGACAGCATGGATGAAACAAGAGCTAAATGCAAATAATACAATAAAATTAACCATTTAATCGTGCATGGTTACAACAGAAAATAAATAGATGTATTTACTTTTAAAATGAAAAAAAAAAATCCAACATTTGACATCATAGGTCATACCACGTCCAATTATACTACGATATTCTGTTGCCAATTTATTTCAAGTATTTTCTTCTGGCAGAAGCTAGTCAAAAATATGCTAAAAACTATGCAAAAAAAAAAACTAATTTACACTTTTAAAATGTCTAACTTTGGTCCTGAAGCAAACTTATGCTAGTTTATGCAAATTAATGTAGTTGAAAATTTCTAATTTAAACTTCTAGTCCAAAAATAGAACTAGTAAAGTAATACTAAACCATTTATTTTTAATATTTTTAATCATTTGTATGATATTGTATTATATTACAGCAGTATTATATAAAAAAATCTGTTTGATTTTTTTGTTTGTTTGTTTGTTTGTTTGTTTTATTAATTACAATGTACTTTAAATGGGATGCCTTTTCTAAATAATTAAGGAAAAGCATATCCACAATTACAGATTCCTATCTGGGGAAAACAGTAGATAAATTGCTCAGCAGCATTACAGAGGTTGTGTGAGAAAACAAAGGGACTGAAACTCCAAATCTCTGAAACACAAATTCACCAAACCTCCTCAGGAAAAAATAAATAGTTCAGCGTATGAATCCCATACAAACTGTCCTGTCTGAATAGCTCTGATGTGTTCAGGTAAATGGATGCCCGTGCACTGAAAACTCCAGTGTGTTGTGGACTATTTTTTATTAACCAAGAACAGATTTCATTTTTGATATCATGGCCTGTCTTGGTTCAGTGTAGCTCCAGGCAAGTGAACCAAAAGTCCAAAAAAAGGCCTCTAAAAGTCACACAGGATCCAGTCAGACATGCACAAAGAGACTTGAGGTCTGGCCAAACAGAAGCTGAGGCTAAAGTCGGGCCTTAAAGCCAGAGGACGGATTCTTGAGCATTCAGACAATGTGTGTTTGTTCCACAACATCCCCTGACCATAAAACACCTTTAGCATTTGATATCATCTCAAAGACCGCATTCACACTGCAGTGTTGAGAGCAACAACAAGCTGAGTCCCATATATTATCATTCATCGTGTCATTCCATCCTGACATTGTGATACAGCAAATTTCAGCTGTGAAAATTAACTACTGCAAATTAATATGTGACCACTGACCAAACACAAATTATCTGGTATTATCAAAATTATTAATGTCAATTCTGAATAAACATACGGATGACTCCAAATACCATGTGCAGTTTGTGCACAAAGCAAACTTTTAATTATAAATGACCATAATTAAGAAATGCAATATTTTCCTTAATACATTTTCAACAATTCAATACATTTTGACCAATGGTTCACAGCAAGGGGGCTCGGCAAAGTTCAAACCTAAAAATGACTTAAAATAGATTTTACAGACAAACAATGAAAAATCAAAAAATGTCTTATTATAATTCACCCTACCAACAACTGTCTTAAAACCAGAATATACAAGGATCCTAACTCTATACAACTTTTTCAAATCCATAAATCACACTTTTAAATGATTGAACATGTGTGCTGAAATCAGTGTTATTTCAGTGTCATTGAGACACTACTATACTACTATAGTTTCAATTCGTTTTTATGTTTCGTTTTTATTTATAGTTGTAATGTAATTAAATACATATATCAATACAGTTGAATTATTTAAGTTTAGTACTTTTTTTTATTATATTTTATTTAGGTTAAACTAAATGACAAAGAGACGTTTACTTGTCAACTAGCTAAGCTAAAATAAAATATGTTCAAGATTTAATACTTTATTTCAGGTCACATTTCTTTAATTTCAAGTAACACTTTTTTGTGCTTTTTTATCCAGTTGAATCTAACACGGACTCAAATTGATTAAACAACAATCGCTAAGCTTAAAAAGTTAAGGATACAAACTAACATTAAGTAGACCATAATTATGATGCATGTGCTATAAAATCAGACTACTTTTTTTTATGTTGTGTTTGGGAGCTTTGCAGACATGGTCACTCACTATGAACGGTTACTGTAGAGATGAAGAGTCTTTATAATTTGTTAAATGGAAAAAGGGGTTTAAAATCATGTGAGGGTGAATAAACAAAGCCGATTTTTTGGCTGAATTATTCCTATAAGCAGACATGTGACAAGCGTATTTAGTCACAGTGTGAACATGTCCGTAAATTGTTTACATTCCCAATCGTGATATTGCAGCTTTTGAAATCTGGCACAGGCACAGTGGATGACATCGCTGCAAAGTTTCCCCCAAGAATGCAACAAAGAGGAACGGCACATTTCTGTGTGTGAACTAATCCCGATGATTGACACCCCTGTTTACCTGCATCCCTTTAGAGCCTAGAAAGTGAATAGATCTCCTGTCAGGGCTTTCCTTATCTAGCCCTCTTTCCTCTAGTTCAATATTTTCTGCAACCACCTGCCAAAAACACACGCTCACAAACAATAAATATCATGTATGGCTTACTCAACGCCTGCACTTTACCTTCTTCCATTTAAATGACACTTCACGCATCTACAGAAATATTTGCTCTCGTCTGAGGACGCGGCCACGGTCTCTCTCGCGCGCTCATCCGAGATGGTTCTGCCACAACTTCTGACATGCACACAGACTGGGGGAGGACAAACAAGCCTCGAAGCAGCAAGGATCCCAAGGCTCTGCTGGAGAACAGGTAAACTCACTGCAGATTACGGCAAGCTCTGGAAATGGAAACGTCTCATTTCATCAATCACTTACCGTATTTTCCAGACTATAAGTCGCACTTTTTTTCATAGTTTAGCTGGTTCTGCGACTCATAGTCAGGTGCGACTTATATAAAAATGAATTCATACTGACTGAGATTAAACAAAAGAAAACCTTACCGTCTACAGCCGCGAGAGGGAGCTCTAGTTGGCGGAGTTGTTCAGAAGCGACACAGAGGATGAAGAATTCAATGGATTTAGAGATCGCGGGAGCTTGGTGAACTTGCTTAACGGTAACTTGTTGGATTTGCTGGCTAATGTTAATTTAGCCTATTCAGCCTTCCAGGTATATGTTCTTTATGCTATTGTGTAGCTGATTAACTGTTAATGTGTTACGTTAACATACCGGACACCTATTCAGCCTGTTGTTCTGTGTGCTATTGTGTAGTTGAATAACTTGCCTTTAAATGTCTGAGTTCTTGGTCTTGGATTTTGTGAAATAAATTTCTAAATAAATGTGAGTGCGACTTATAGTCCAGTGCGACTTATATATGTTTTTTTCCTCTTCATGACGCATTTTTTGACTGATGCGACTGATGAGACTTATACTCCGGAGCGACTTATAGTCCGGAAAATACGGTACTTTACTTTGTCTTCACACAGGCATCAAAGAGGATTTAAGAGCGCTGAAAGAGGCCATCATGTTTTCTGTTGGAAGCAATTTACGAAGCAAGAAAAACTGCATTCGGATCCTCACACATGTTTAGTAGCTGCTGTTAGTGACGTTTACTCAGATAGATAATAAAAATGGTGTAGAAACTATTTTCACTTAGAAATTGCTAGTAAATAAAAGCAATTACAAAGAAACGGCAAGAAACACACTGAATTAAACATGAAATTAGTATTTTAGAAAACTAGTATTTTCTTGTAAAATGTATTTTATTTATATCTATTTTACACTTAAAAACAATTTTCACTCATAAATTGCAAACAATTATTAAGAACCAGCTCATTAAACTTGAAATTGTAGGGGAAAAAAATTATATATATTTTCCTGTAAAATGTACTCCAATAATCTTTGTTTAAAAATGTGAAAAATAATTTTAACAGTGCAGTTAATGTTAGTGGTTTGAACTGACCTCCAACCACTTCTATATTATATATTAGTATTATCACAGTCAGAGTATATTATTTTACACATTAAATAACGTCAATGAAGCGCATAGCAGCAGGGAGCTAACTCTTGCCATGAGTCCTTGATAATTGCTGTACTGTCCATGAAAATTGGACATAATTAACTGACAAGGCCCGAGATGATTGGAAACAAGATCAACAGAGGCCTCGGATTGAGACGGGTATTATCACGCACTCGAGCATGAAACGAAGGCACTAATTGTTTCTTTAAGATATAAATGGAAAGATTTTCAAAGCATTAAAGGGCAAATCTAGAGCTCAGATTTAAGGATTGAAAAAATTGACACGCATACAGGTTTGCTCCAAAAAGACACTCGACATTTTCCATATTGAGGGATTTCGTGCTGAACGTTGCATACACAATGCTTAATTGCTTTTGGAAAACAATTGGGGATTGAAATCCCACATCATTATTCCTCCTACAGATGGAAAAAAAACAGTTGACACCAGCGTTGTTGGAGTGTATTCAATAGTCATTTGCCACTTGGCGGTTGGATTTCTTCAGACTGCAAATTTGCAATTAAATACAAGCCTCACCAGCAACCCTGAGGATACCGAAGCGACATACTCGCTCAATGAACACATAGAGCCTCGGTCAGCAAACACGACGCTCTGGCTTACTGAGCATTATGGGCACAAATTCGCCAACGTCATGTTGCTTGTCTTGTATGATTCCAAAGCTAATTAAAACACACTGCCACGGGAGACTGTGCAGAAATATTTGCACCCGCGCAAACGACATGCGACATTAGCCTCAGAGCAATTTCTCAAATGCCACTCATCAATCAAACCGAACACGAGAGTGTGGCAAGATGGGACAATAATGTCACAGTTAGAGATGTGCACGACAGCACGCTTTCCAAATCAACTGCGAAGCTCGGTTTAATTAGGCTTGTTTAGGGTCATGTGAGCCAGACATCGATCAGACACATTTCTTAAGGGATGTTCACATAAGACGTGTTCTTGCATTCAGAAACAGCTTCATGGAGCCCTTTATGAATGCAATAATGCAAGATGCATCAACCAAACAAACAAATGCTGTGTGTCATTTTAACAGCTTCTCAGAGAAGTTGTGTATACATTCTTTTATATATATATTTATCAATATTTATACTGTAAACTATTTAATTTATTTTATGGACCATAAAAATTTGAAATTAAACACATATAAATTATGTTATGAACTAATTTTAAACTAAAAGAATGCCAAAAATATAGGGCTGTCAAAGTTATGAAAGCGGTATAAACTTATTTGAATGTCTTTAAAATACATCAAATTTTTAACACATTGCTCTGGGAAAAGAACTTTATAAACTTGAAAATGTCACAGTTATTTCATCCCAACATTACTCTAATAGGCACTATAGGCATAAAAAGTAGGCTAACTGACTACAAATGCAAAGTAAATCTTTCTAAATAATATTTGCATAATTTTACGGTGAAAATTATTTTATATATTAATGCCAGTTGTTTAATTTAGAAAACAACTTATCTTTATAACATCATGCTTAATGGGGTCATGACATGGTTTTTTTTATTTTATTATTATGTTCCCTTAGGTGCAAATATAGTATTACTATAGTTTTTTTTACAAAAAACTTTTAAAATGTAGTGATTTATGACCTTTTCCCACCCTGTTTCTCATCCTCTGATTCAAACAGTCTGTTTTGGGGGTGTTTCCCCTTTAAGAGTTCAGTGTCAACGCCCACTGTTATGATTGGCTAACGTCAGTGCCTATGCATCAATTATTAACGCCCCCAGCCAGAACCTGTGCGGATTTGGCGTATTTAAAAAGTAGTTTAAAGTTTTAAACACATTACTTACAGTTTGCGTCGTCGTTGTTGAGCCCAGAATAGTCGGCACGGACTTATCTTTGAGCAACAGTTTTCTGGCAAAGCCAGCATCATTTTGGGATTTGTTCTCAAAACAGTCATCCTTCAAATGTACAGAACACACGCTTAAACTAACACTGCTGTGACTGAGACGTCCGCAAAAAATTAAGTGCATCCATTTTTCCCTGACGACTGGATCTTTCGCAGCGTATTCAAAGATGTTGTTTGTCCACAGCCAGGAACAGCACATCTGCGGCATCGTAATTTCCCCTGTACACAGACCCACTCGCTGTCCGTCGACTGAACACTTGTGAGGCGCGCGGCGCGCGGGCGCGACAACGATACGAAATGAGCGTAGTTGTCTTGCGCTTAAAGCGTAGTTGTCTTGTGCTGGAGGCGGTCCATATGCAAACGCTGGTACGTCACTTCGCACCGTGACGTCACTTCTTACCATGGATCCAGAACGAGCTGTATTTAGAGCTTGATTAAATAAATTATTCGTTTATAATGGGGAGGAAGTCTTAAGCTATGAAACTTGCAGGACGTTTTAATGGTACAAAGACCTCTTATATACCAAAAGATCAAGGCAAATTTGGTTTCTCATGTCATGACCCCTTTAATATTTTTTCTCTCATGGATGGATTTGGAGCACCTGAAACCAAAAAAAGTTTAAAAGTCCTGGTATAAATGGGTTTTTATATAAGGAAACAAATATTATAACTGCCTTGTAAGCAGAATAATGTATAATTTTTTTATACAAAACAGTTTGAAAACCCCTGATCTAGTTGACCATCATGTAGTACAACAATCCGTTAAAGCAGGAAAATATCTACATTATTAATATTTGAGATCATTATCAGGATACAAAAGACTTCATAAGTAAGTATGTCACCGAGGTCAACATGAAGAATTACATTTCAAATTAGAAGTGTGCATGACTTTCAAATGATGTGCAGCGATTTGCAGGCCAATCTATAATAACTCCATGCCTCGGCTGATAATGAAATTATTCATGTTTTAGAAGGATTTCTCCAATCCAGATTGGCCTGAAATCCAATTATGCGTTTGCTCAGTGGAGAACATTTTTAACGAAGAAAAAAAAAAAAGGAATAAGAAGTTAATAATGAACTACCAACTGTTCTGTTAAACACTGAAAGTACAAAATTGATGCCAGTATGCAATATGTTGTCTGACGTTAGACCAGCAAAGTTGTAGCCAAGGTCAAAACCTTTAAGATACAAAAATACACTACTTCTCCATGAAAGATATTACAGCAGATCAATGGTCTCAGAGGCCGTGTATCACAGAAGAGCTTGATATTTTTAATGGCATTAATCTCTATTCTGTTCAGCACGGTTCTTGTTCTGGGATTTGGCAAAAAACTACTTTTGCCGAAGGCATGCAGTTTGGTGCTAAATAATATTACTATCATTCAGGTAGGCTAATTATGCTGTGAAACACACACATTACATAAATTCCTGATGGGATAAAATTTCACCCTACATGTTACTACATTAGAGAGGTAAAATGGGTTGGAAATGCCATTTTCGGGGTTGTGTTTTTACTGTAAAAAGTATTTGAGGCCTTTATGTTGTAGTCTTCAGTGTCTAAATCAGTTTAACTTAAAGAGGAAATAACAAACGATCACCTTTTCACAACAGTGTGAATGTATGTACCTTCAAGAAAGCCCATGTTTTTGACTGACAGGCTCTAAACGCTCGGCTCTCCTTGAACGTCCATTCTCCTCCACACATAATTACCCATAATCACTTGTACATCCTGAGGAGGATTTGCTCCAGTGAAAGGTTTCAAGAGCCAGGGACGAATCCAGGCCTCTCTCTGCTCTAAGTGGCAAAATCAGAGGGGAAAAAAGAGAAAATCAATGTGGTCAACCGCTCGATGGGTCCAACACACATAGAGCTTCATCTGAGCGTGCCTTTCATCCTCTATATGCCTAACTTTTCATTTTCTTTACGAGACCTTCATCCACAGTTACTCCTCTAGTGCTCTCTTTTTCCCATCGTCATCCTTTTAAAGCATTAAGATGGTGTGTAACAGCTTCACTGAACACTGATGCCAAGCAATTATTTCATATACAGCTATGTCAGTGTTTATATTCATATGCAACATAACAATTCAAACAGGATTTCCAGAGATACAGTTGCACACTATTCTAGAGCAACATGTTAAATGCATGAAATATTAATGATTTCGTGAATAACCTGTAAATGAAGCCCATCAATCCATAAGATCAATATTATGCGGACATATCACAGTTCATAATAGTATTAATAAATGAAAAATATAGCTACATTTCAATGAATGATTTATTATATATTTCTCAACAATAAAGATTTTACAGACTGCATCAAAAAAAAATTATATGTAGCAAAAAAAGTCAAAATATATTATCTACTATAGTATATTTTTCCATATACAATGTTAAGGTGTTTTTTTTAAACACCAACAATAATAATAATCATCATCATTAAAATGATGTATCCATGGTGCATGCACAGTTGAATAATAACAGGAAATTCTACAAATGAAAGCTACGAATATCCACATTTTGATGGAAAAATTATGGCATTCGGTGCAAAACATTATTTATTAGATTATAATGTTCAACCAATTTGAACTTTATTTTGAACAATTCGAATCATTAGAGTAATTTGACAAAACCTATTTCAGCCTGAATTTGCAATAATTCATAATCAAGTGTTTAGAATCAGATCATACAACAAATGTACATGGACCAACAAGTACAATATAAAGTAAAACCAGGTGAATAAATAACTTCCATTAACTATAAAGAACATGTTTGGCTCTGGAACTACAGTAGACCAGCACCAGTATAAACCACTGAGGGAATTCATGCTTATCTAAGCCAGTCTGTACAGTATCTGTGTCCCTAATACCCAGCGATGGTAGCGAGAGAGTTACAAGATGTTTAAAGGTGAACTATGCAGGGTTTTTTTTAGCTTAATTTGCCTTAACTGAACAGCTTCGGAGTCATTGGAATGGTTATATGACTTTTTTCGGGTTGAATGGGGGTCGTCTCGCTTCCCCTATCGCCTGTGAGCGGAAAACCCCCCTTGCAACTTTGGGCCGGCGAACCGAGAAAGTATCTCAGGAACTATCGTGTGATATCAGGTCTCGCGATGTAAGGAATTGCTTTACGGCAAAAATAAATCTGCAAAAATTCGGTCATTATCACGCTCCCTCACGCTGTTCGAACCCGAATGAAGAAGACGTTGTAAAGAAAGTCCCGTCTGCTTTGTTGTCGTTGATCTACTAGCCTCTGGTATCTGAGAGTCGCCAACGAGTTTTTACGACAGTGTTGTCAAATATCTATTACGGCGGTGTAGGGGGAGCGAATAAATTCCCTAAATTGCATAGCCCTGCATTAAACAATCACTGTTAAAGGGTTAGTTCATCCAAAACTTTTAATTCTGTCAGTAATTACTCACCCTGATGTTGTTCAACCCCGTAAGACTTTCGTTCAACTTCGAAACACAAATTAAGATATTTTTGATTAAATCTGAGAGCTGGTTCACTCCTCCGTAGGCTTCTATTGTAATTGACACTTGCCGGCACAGAAAGTTTTTAGTCCAAGTGACTACAGTGGGTCAACCATAAGTTTATCAAGCAATGAGAATACTTTTTTGTGCGGAAAAAAAAATTAAAATAACTTTATTCAACTATTGATTTTCTTCTGTGTGGGCCTCTGAGTGAGTTCACGTTGTGTAACAGCGCAGCACTTCTGAATTGTACTTCAGAACGTAGGCTCACTATTGGCCGACGCTGGTCATGTGTGTGATGCTGGCCAATAGTGAGTATTCTCGTTGCTTGACAAACGTATGGTTGAGCCACTGTACTCACTTGGACTATTTTAATGATGTCTTTACTAACTTTCTGGACCGGCAAGTTTAAATTACAGTGATAAGTGAGTGAGTGAGACAGCTCTCAGTTTTAATCAAAAATATCTTAATTTGTGTTCAGAAGATGAACGAAAGTCTTACGGGGTTAGAACAACATGAGGGAGAGTAATTAATGAGAGTAATTAATGACAGAATTAAACATTTTGGGTGAACTAACCCTTAACACCCACTTCCCTCCTGATACATGGCCCGAGTAAAACTCACATCAAGTCAAGAATAAACTTCAAAACTAATTAGTAAATATTATATAATTTCAGCAAACCACTAATATTGTTAAGATATATTTATTTTGTCATTTGCTCAAATTATTTTAGCACAACATCAAAGCAGAGGAACATGATTGGTAATGAGTCTCGTTAACACAACACCGGCAACAACTTGCAGCACTGCGCATGCATAAATTAGGATTATTTTCACTTAATGTCATTTTAAAAAAAAATCACAGATTTTTGATCTTTAATACACAGTAACTAGATTTAGACGACATAAAGACACTAGACTAGAAAATTCCTAGGATTAAAAATAGACAAACAATTTATTATAACCAAAAATCATAAATGTGCATGGGCTGTAATTACACGTCTAACACACTTGGTTTATCTGTGCTCAGAAGCAAATAAAGAGGCCAATATATGACATAATGATCTATTTCTATGCGGTTAAGTACAAAGATACAATTTAATGCTGCTTTTCATAACTATAATAAAATACCTGCTTCAGTCTCATTTGTAAATAATGATTTTCAGTCAGCTCCAAAGGACATTCAACTTTAGATTTAGCACGAGTGCATGCATAACCGTTATTTATCTGGAAAGAAAAGTCATGTAACTCATTTAAAGGTCCAATGGACAAAACATGAAACACTCCACATACCTATTTAACATGATTTCTCAGAGGGGCGTCCACTGGAGGGCGATGTTACAGGCGACTACAGGTTTATAATGGCAGCACAGTGAGCCTGCAGTGAGAAAACTGAATTATGCATTCAGACTAAAGACCTCTGTGCTACTTTTAAGGGTTGCCTTATGGAGAAAAGCCCCAAAGACAGCTTTTCTGAAGGCTTACTGTTTGGGGTAAATGTGAAAACCAATAAAGCTGAAGTGTGTAATTTTTTAGATGCTAAAACACTTTGTTCTGTCCCAGTTTAATACGCAGAGTCAAATCTACCGGTATGCAAGTTAAATAGGTTTAGCATTATGTCCGAATTCACAGTACTCAATATAAAAGAGTAGGCCAGAAGTACCAGGATCACCTACTAATTCTGCCAAGATTTTGAAGTGTGCATACGATGAACACTTTACTATCCCATGATGAGGCCACGGGAGAGGATTTGTGAATGTCAGTGAAGTGGCATAACTGAACAGGGTACTAGGTCACATGATAATGACAACATGGCGGATGTAGTCATAGATATACATAATAAAGGCTAGATGTCTAGTCCGCGCTGCTGGCCAGTAGAGGTCGACGTCCGCACCTGGCGGCCATCTTGTCACAGTCAGCTCGCTCACTCGTAACATTGTGTTTTAATGGTGCATGTACTTTTTAAATAACCGTAACTTGCTCAATTTTCTACCGATTTGCAAACGGGTTGGTTTGTTATAAACGTCAGAGATGTATTTATGACACCGCATACTTATGAATAATTATAATATTATATATTTCAACATGTTCGAGCATCCACAATTATAGCCACGTTAATAACGTTTGTAAGAAACCAAACCGTTTGTAAATCCGTCAAGATTTCAGCGAGATAAGAGTATAAGAGATAAGAGACATCTAGCCTTTATTATGTATATCTATGGATCTAGTTCGTCCGGAATACATTAATACTACACACACTCATACTATATAGAATATTACATTTTAGCGGAGTAATTACTCATTAAAAATAAATAGCTATTTAAAACAGTATGCGATTTCAGACACGGCCTATAACTTTGGCACTTTCAAAACATTGATTAGTTTAGGGCGGGACTTTCTTTTTGTCTGACCAATGACAGACAGGAATTGCAATTCTGTTTTGGAGACACAAATTACACACTTCAGCTTTAAGAATCAGTGACCCACAAACTACAAGCATCCATCATCACTGCAATAGAGAATATAAACTCAAACATATTAGTCAAAAATCAATAAAGGAATTATAGCTATAAATTTGACCTAATGGCATTTCTTAATTGAAAAGTCCAGATCCAAATAATGACAGATGGTTACATGATGGAGAAACAAGAATAGGAAAGAGATGAGCTTCCCTACACAGCTCACTTTTTATTCTTCCATATCAAACTAATAGTGAATTTTTTTCAAGCTATCGTCAGCAGTCTTACAAACGGCCTCTGCAGCTTCCTAGGCATTTCCCATGGTGCATTTAAAAACCAAATGTGGCATCTCTGGAAAAGAGCGGCTTTAATCCGAAGTGCATTGCTGAAACAGTGACAGGAGCATGTCGAGTGACAGCACCCCTGCATATTTGATGCTTTATCTCTCCCATTGGCCCACTTTTCTTGCTGATCTTTTAAATGTACTTAACCTGCTATCATTTCACTTACTAGTCGTGCATTTCATGCGATGACAAAGAATGCATGCATTTCTGATGCATTCTATTAATACTCTATTTCTCAAATGCAGCTGAATAAAAAAAGGAATAATGTGCATTGAATTGTTTTTTTTATTTTGTATTAGTGCAAAAGGAAGTGAGGATATGGGATTCCAAATTAACACAATAAATCTATTTCTCTTTGTCAGGTAGCTAGTCGTAGGTAATGAGTTGCTGGGGTTTTTGAATAATTGAAAATGAACGGAGGAAAATAAAAAGTCATATTGCATTTCCTTTACCAGTTTTTAATAACTGGGTTCCACAAATACAATCTTCCCCATAGCGAATATGATGCAAATGCAAAACAGAGCTCCTCATGCACAAAAAAGCAGAAGGATTCTTTTCTCATATCACCTTCTCAGGTTTTGGTGTGGCAATAAGTTTTTCTCCTCTGGACGGGTTCAGGTACTACTTTGCTGATCGTAGTCATTTTGTTTTTATTGGATGGTCACAGATCAGAGGTTGGTCCTGTTAGTACTGGTGTCCCCCAGGGCTCCATTCTCGGTCCTTTGCTTTTTAGCATTAATATGTTCCCACTCGGTCAACTACTAAGATCTCTTGAACTTAACTACCATTTTATGTTGACGATACGCAGATTTAGATTCACTCAAAACCCAGTCAATGTGTGGACATTTCCCATCTTTCCAATTGTATTTCAGAGACTACGATATGGATGACAATTTCCTGTGCTTGAATAGCAGTGTTGGGGAGTAGTTAACTACAAGTAGCGACGCTACTAACTTAACTACATTTTTCAGTAGCTTGGCAGTAACTCAGTTGCTTTTTAAACAGTGTAGCTTTTCCAGTAGCTAACTACTTTTTGCAGCAAGTAGCGGTGTAGCGCGAGCAAAAGCTACATTGCGTTTTGTCGAGCCTGCACGAATCAGCGCGATGCCAGGATATTCTTCTTCTTTAAGAGTTGTGACGTTCGCGAACGAACCGATTCTTTTGAACGGCTCATAAACATGAACGATGGGAGCCGAGTCGCGGCTGGAGGGGAGCCGTTCTTTCTGTCGTTCCTTTTTTCCTATGCGTGTTTCACACAGATGCACACAAATTAGCTCCTCCGCGAGACAGAACAGTTATAGGGGGAGGGGCGCACCCAGCGCAGGGGTGTTGTGTGATGATAGTTGTGTTCCATTTTATTTATTCTAATTTTATCTACAGTAGCCTATATATTTAAAACTTTAAATATTTTTTGTTTTCTATCAAAATGTTCTTGTGTGATAACAATGTTCTTGCGTGGAAGTGTTTGTAGTAAAAGCTGTTTTGCACAGAAATTCATTGCAGCCGGCTTTGTTTTTGATGTTTATTTGTGAGTAGGTATGAATAACATAGTCAACGTAGCTTTACACATACACACACTTTGGTAAATCCAAAATAGTGATGTCACTGTCTAAGCAGAGGGATGTTGTGCGACCCTATGGCCACACATGACAAATGAGGTAATAATCAATATTTCAGAATAATTCAAACTCAGATATTGGTGTGTGATATCTGAGTTTTAATTATTTGACTACAAATCTCACCTCATCATTCCTCCCAGTGATTATTTCCAGGCTAAACTGAGATGTCCCCAAGCTGGCTTCTTAAAACTGACTACTGGTAAGAAGAGCCAAAAACAGATCGCTAAGATCCGGATCCCCTCAAAGAGCCATTTTTTGCCATTACCGCCACCTGTTGTTTAATCACGCATCTTTCGGCTAACGGTTCACCGACGTACAGAAGTGGGTTGACACACCCATATTATCCATTCAGCTATTTGTAATATACGGTGTTCAAAAAAATCTAAAGTAGTTTCAATGTAGCTAGCTACTTTTTGATAGTAACTTGTAGTGTAGCTAACTACTTTTCCAAAAGGGTAGCTTGACTGTAGTTTAACTACTTTAACTTACGAGTAGCTTGTAGCTTGTCAAACTACAGTTTCAGAGTAGCTTCCCCAACACTGTTGAATAGTGCCAAAACTGAAGTCATGCTTCTTGGCTCTCCCCATCAACTGTGTAATGCTGGTTCTTTAGCTTTGTCTGTTGATGGTGTTATTTTTGATGCCAGCCTGTCATTTGAACCTTTTGTGAAAAAAATACATTTTTTTTTCATCTCAGAAATATTGCACGTCTACGACCTATGTTGTCTTCGTTTCTGAAAGGTTGATTAAAGGATTAGTTCACTTTTAAAGTGAAAATTCTGTCATCATATACTCACCCTTAAGTTGTTTCAAACCTGTATGAATTTATTTCCTCTGCTAAACACAAAGGAAGATATTTAGAAGAATGTCAGTAACCAGACAGTTTTTGGTTCCCATTGACTTCCATAGTATATTTTTTTCCTACTATGGAAGTCAATGGGAACCAAAAACTGTCTGGTTACTGACATTCTTCTAAATATCTTCCTTTGTGTTCAGCAGAGGAAAGAAATTCATACAGGTTTGAAACAACTTAAGGGTGAGTATATGATGACAGAATTTTCATTTTAAAAGTGAACTAATCCTTTAACTCTTTTGTTTTCTCATGTATCGACTATTGTAATGCTCTTCTCGTTGAAATTTCTAAATTGTGTATTAACAAACTTCAATATCTGCAAAATTGCAGACCATACAACTCCTGTTTTGGCGTCGTTGGATTGGCTCCATGTTAGATACCGTGTTGATTTTAAAATCCTAATGTTAACATACGAGGCATTTCATGATCTGGCTCCTCAGTACTTGGCTGATCTTCTAACACCTCAACTTGTGATCTCAGAGTATTTTTAGTCGTAAACACAGCTTCGTTCTAGGGATGACAGGGCCTTTTCATATTCCCCAATAATTGTGGAATTCTGTTTGTATTAGGGAAGCAAATCGCCACAAAAAAGCGCTTTGAGAAAGCAACTTTTAAAAGGTGCTATACAAAATAAATGGATATTATTATTATTATTATTATATCAACTTTAAGAGTTTGAACATAAACAATGGCCACAAAAGTTATTAGGACACTTAAGGCACACAAAATGTACGCATTTCATTTCATTGCATAACGAAATATCAAAGAAAGTGTCTGTATCTGCACTCAAATGCTGCAGGAGCTTTCCACAGACCTATCTTTCATTTTCTCTGTAGTTATTGCATTTTTTTCATCTAGTCCAATGGCATTCAGGTGTCATAGAATTACTTTTGGGCCGCTGAATGCAATAAACAGGCTTATCCCAAGTTGATCCTTTCCATACATATATATATATATATATATATATTAGGGCTGGGACAACGCGTCGACGTCATCGATGACGTCGACGCAAAAAATACGTCGACGCAAAATATGCACGTCGATTCGTCAGACCCAAAACAAAAATGGCGGCGTCGGAGAGTAGTTGCAACACCACTCGCTCCTCAGACTTTCAGAAGTGCAAACGCACTCGGTCCTCTAAAGTATGGGAATTCTTTAATGTAAAAGGAAACAATTCCGTGATATGTCGTCTGTGCAAAATGGAGATGGCCTTCCATTCTAGCACCACGGCAATGCACCAGCACCTGAAGAGGCGCCACCCGGGAGCAGCTGCAGATGACAGCTGCACCGTAAGTTTTTCTTCAACTCCCCACTTTGCACTCGATGTTGGAGTAGGCTATAATACGTTGTCCAAACCTAAGGTTTTAGGCTACAGTGTATGTTTTTTAACTACGTGTGTTTGTGAGAGAGAGAGAGAGAGAGAGAGAGAGAGAGAGAGAGAGAGAGAGAGAGAGAGAGAGGCGCGGACGCGAGCGAAAAGTCGCATTGTGTTTGATTATATTTGTGTGTGTGTGTGTGTGTGTGAGAGAGATGGAGGCGCGGGCGCGATCGAAAAGTCGTAGAGTGTTTGATTATATGTGTGTGTGTGTGTGTGTGAGAGAGGGGCGCGCGATCGCAAAGTCGCAGAGTGTTTGATTATATTTGTGTACGTGTGTGAGAGTGAGGCGCGATCGAAAAGGCGCAGTGTGTGTGAGAGAGAGAGAGAGAGAGAGAGAGAGAGAGAGAGGCGCGATCGCAAAGTCGCAGAGTGTTTAATTATATTTGTGTGTGTGAGGCGCGATCGAACAGTGGAAACAAAAACATACTCCGTCATTTTGTTTATACAGAACATCATTCAAACTGCAAAGTGTTTAAGTTGTTCTGTTAGACATCAAGTTGTTGTTATTTTCATTACAAGATGCACTTTTTTTCCGGCCTTTGTGTTTTCAAGGTTTTATTGAATGCTACCTCTGACTAAGAAATGCATTACTTTGCACTTGTATAATGTTTTATTTTGGAATTTTAAGAGCAATAAACATATATTGCAATGTTAAGGAATTCATGTTTTTTTCATTCAGACATGTAAATCAACATGTATAAATTGCTATTATAGTCAATTAATGGGCAGATAATCGATAATCGAATCGAATCGGACTGGGAAAAATAATCGTTAGATTAATCGATGCATCGAAAAAATAATCGCTAGATTAATCGTTTAAAAAATAATCGTTTATCCCAGCCCTAATATATATATATATATATATATATATATATATATATATATATATATATATATAAGTGCGAAAATCTATTTTTGAGTATAAAAGGGAACTTTATGTACATACATCACATAAGTTTTGGGTCTGAAAAAAATCAAGAAGCAATACTTCAGAGAAGATAAATCAGAAACACGCGACTGAATGTACGTTTTGATGTTTCCCACATCCAACGAGACTTGTTCTACTCTGATATTCTCAGTCAGATCTGAGTCAAGAGCTCATTTTCACAGGAACGTCAGAGATCTGTGGTCATTACTGCTCAGTCTGTGAGTCTCTGGAAGAGTGAATTCAAAACTGTACAAGCTCCTCCTGAGAAATCATTTTAGAAGTCCTGCCATGCAGTTAGAGGAACATTTCTTTGCTGTGATTCAGTTTTTTTATGAAGCATTAATGACGTGGTCTACTGGTCTGGATATGCAAACGCGTGTATTACCTCAGGCAAGAATTTGTTTCTGAAGGCATTGCAACTTCAGCAAGCAACTCGTCCTGAGGTGTTTGTGCTTAAGACATGAATGATTCCTCAATTCGTCTTGTGCAGTGCTGCTACTTTACTAAGTGATCAGATTAGTTTTTCCTCAACTGGCAGACGATAAAATAAACCTAATAAATCCCATTCTGGGTATCAATCTGGGATTCATCGAGATTTTAGACTTCTGTTCAATATGCCTTATTGAAGCACTCTCTAATGCTGCACCTGCCTAATAGTGTGAAATCAAAATGTATCATTGAAAACCATAAATAAAATAAATTAAAAGCATAAAACAGCCTAAATCGCAATATGACAATATGACACTGTAGTTTCCGGCCGAAGTACGGCCACGTGCCGCGTTACCATGGAAATGTAATCGCGCGGGCTTTCGGTGTTTTAAGAATTCAAAAAAACGGACCTGCATCGTTTGTCTTTACAAAGCCATTTTAACCCCGAGAGTTTCACCCCAATTCACACATTCAAGGAGGCAATTTCAACAACCATTTACGAGTTTTATGCAGGCTGAATGGGTTCAACACAGGGTCTCCCTACAAGCCTACACATAATGA
This sequence comes from Phoxinus phoxinus, assembly GCF_949152265.1. Lineage (NCBI taxonomy): Eukaryota > Metazoa > Chordata > Actinopteri > Cypriniformes > Leuciscidae > Phoxinus > Phoxinus phoxinus. The sequence goes on from NC_136898.1 coordinate 4,005,660, forward strand.
AGTCTCTCGGTGACTGAAGGAACGCCTGCAAAAGAAATGGAAAACCTTGGTGGTTATAAAAAAATATATTTACCTTGACATTTCATAGTTTAGATGGGTGATATTTTTCGAGAAGAAATGCGGTCGTTTTGACATTAAGTAGGTAATCCGAGTAACAAGTGTACGCTGTACTGAAGTCTGCTGTACTCGCGTGTGATTGGTCAGCGCGTGACAACCCTCACTCCTCATTGGCTCTTTAGACTGTCCATCACAAATATCGGAGATACGTTTCTTAATAAGTCATTAATGTTGCAGTGTCTCCTCACATTTGTAATCTACTTCCGTTTGAAATAGTTGATATTTCTTGGAAAATATATGTAAAAAAAAAAAAAAAAAAAAAAAAAAACAGGAAATAATTGTATTGTGCAAGATGGTGTTTGTTGTCATGTAGTTGGTTTAATAGGCATATATTTGGTGGATGAGGTGATTCTTATGAGGTGATTATATTTTCTTGCAGGTGAACAAATAGTGATCATGCAGCACATTTCATGCTTTCCTGTTTTTTTTATCTCGAAACCCCTCACATATCCTTTAAATACCCATCAGTTGTGGCAAACAATAATTCTGCCATTTATGTTATGAATGCCTTGAGTAGAACCGCATTAGCAACGTGAAGCATATGGCACTGCTAAAATGAATAACGCGCAGATGAAGTCATTACAAGTTATAGGTGCATTAAGTGGTCTAATGATGACAAAGTTTGGGCAAAGACAATAAGTAGCATGAAATTCTGTGCTGAAGGATAAAGTGAAGGATAATTTTGCGAATCGGCAGCGAGAGGAGAGTTGATGGATGTGAGCAGCTTCAGCCCACTATATCTCACTGCTGTTTCTGTTCAAGAACCGTGGGACACCTCGAATGCTGACAGTAACCAGCCCAAATTGGCTCCTGAACACAGCCTGGGTTCCACCATTGGTGATGGGGGTCTTAGAAATGGCTATATATCTGGGTTGGGGGTCGACAGGTCCTGTACGCTGGAGACAAGCGGCTCAAATGTGGCTGCATCATTACCGATGCTCCTGCACAGAAACCTAGCATGAACATTGAGCAAGACCAGTTTGATGTGAACCTGCTGTGAAACCTGATAGAAGGGCCTCTGGAAACAATTGTTTGGCCCAGGGTGTTTATAGATAAATAAAAACTAAAACCGTATAGAAACATTTTCATCATTTGAAATAGGCTACAATAAACATTAGAAATACACTTTCAATAAATGCACAACTCAGAGTAATTAATTAGACTCCACAAATGATTTAAAAGTTCATTTTCCGTTAGTTGGATGTTAATGAAGTGCACTTATAAGATCAAGGACACAAATTAAGTCAATGGTGTTTCGATTTAAATGCTCCATTTCTGAGCAGCAGCAAATGACTGGACAATAAGATAGCAGTTTTTTCATTAAATAAGACAGCAAAGACTTTATATATATAGTCTACTACCCATTTTAGCTCAGTTTCATGCAGTCAACGGTGACCAGAAATGAATCTCACTGTCTGATCAGTGGGTGACTATTATTATGAAAATGAGTAAAAAATTATTGATAACCAGAAGCTTTAGCTTGGACAAACACACCTGGTGGAGGAGTTTTAAAAGGCGTATTATTTTAAATCTCTTCCAGGATTAGACCTAAACTCGGTTCCTAGAGATAAATAAAGGATTATAAATCTACAGATTGGGGATTTAAAATGCTTTTGATTTATTAATTTTTTTCCTTGAGACCTGTGACTACTGCAAATACTAAAACATCTTAGTGCTTATCATGTCTCGTTTGAATGCTTTTTAATAGATTCCTTCATGTGTTCTTTTGAATGGAGGAGACTGTATATGGCAAAATAAGTATTCTTAAAGGAAAGTTAGTTCACCCAAAAATGAAAATTCTGTCATTAATTATTCACCCTCATGTCGTTCCAAACCTGTACGACTTTCGTAAAAAAAAAAAAAAAAAAAAAAATTTTTTTAAATGTATATAATTTTATTTATAACAGTTTTTATACAAACACAAAACAGATCAAAGTCTCACAAAATGTTGATTTTTATGAAATCTGAGAGCTTTTTGTCCCTCCATTGACAGCTACGCAAAACTGACACTTTTTTATAAACTGACAAGTTTATAAAGAGATCGTAAAACGAATCCATATGAATTGAGCGGTTTAGTCCAAATTTTCTGAAGAGACTCGATCGCTTTATATGATGAACTGATTGAATTTAGACTTTTATATTAACATACATAAACATTCCTCAGCTCACACGTTTTGGTAAGCAGAAGCTCAAGCATGTTAGCTTGACGTGCAGGAAACCAATGAGGTTAATTCTCGTGTTACGCAGCACGTTTGAGCTTCAGCAAGAGCCAATGAGGTTAATTCTCGTGTTACGCAGCACGTTTGAGCTTCAGCAAGAGCCAATGAGGTTCATTCTTGTGTTACGCAGCACGTTTGAGCTTCAGCAAGAGCCAATGAGGTTCATTCTTGTGTTACGCAGCACGTTTGAGCTTCAGCAAGAGCCAATGAGGTTCATTCTTGTGTTACGCAGCACGTTTGAGCTTCAGCAAGAGCCAATGAGGTTCATTCTCGTGTTACGCAGCACGTTTGTTTTTCAGCAAGAACCAATGAGGTTCATTCTCGTCAAATTGTCAGTTACGTAACTGTCAATGGAGGGACAGAAATCTCTCAGATTTCGTCAAAAAGATCTTCAATTGTTCAGAAGACGAACGAAAGTCTTACAGGTTTGGAACAACATGACTGTGAGTTATTTATGACAGAATTTACATTTTGGGTGAACTATCTTTAAATGTCAAAACAGTGGTTTCCTTTGGCTCTTGATTTTTTTTTGTTAAAAACCTTTGGAACCTTTATTTTTAAGAGACAATCACGCATTGCTGCACATGAGGCGAGTTGCAAACCATCTGAAAATAAGTTGACTTCAGAAGCGAACCGGATAACAATAAACCTACTCTATACATTACCTGCTTAAACGTCCCTGTGGGATGAACGCAGAGATGCTGCTGAAGTGGAAGCAGTTTGATGATATATCGTGTTTGTTTCTGTGTGTGTGGTGGAGAGAAAGAGCGAGGGCTCTTTGCAGGAAAATGAAGTGTCTGTGCGCTGCCCGAGACATCCACACTAGTACATACCCTCTATAATTCGGTGTCAGACCCTCCGCTCATTAATTTTACTGCAATGTTTCCAGAAGTCCTCTGGAGCGATGCGTCTGGGGTAGACAGTCCTGTTCTCCCTGCCATGACAACCACAACCATGCCAAGCAAATATGTGCTTAAAAATACACACAGGGAGGCCTGTAAATATGTAATGTTATTTCTGTCCTAGAGAGCGATGACTGTCACTTCATGTGTGGTTGAGGAACTAATAACCAATAAAGACAGTCTTGCAGAAGTGGATGTTGTTATTGTCAACTAAAACTAAAACTATTACAAATAATTTAATTGAAACAAAATATAAAAATATTAGATGGAAAACCTTCAACTTATACAACCAGTGGGACACTTATTGTTCTTTTTTTATTGCCCTTTTTCCCTATCACATATTTTAGAAATCATCATAAATTAGTAGGGGTGCAACGATACCCTCATGTCACGATTCGATACATATCACGATACGGAACTCACGATATATGATATTATTGCGATACTCCAATGACATATGATAAAAGGTTAGCAAAAAATGAACTGTTGATTAAAATGCTAAATTTGTTATTACGTTGTGTGTGTGAATAAATAGGCTTGGACTTGGTGTTAATAACCCTATGCACAGGACAATAGTGACACCAGAATAACAATATTCATGATTCTGAAGCTGAAAACAGAATTATTTTAGATGAATATGCTGCACTCTGTCACTATATATTTTAAATAATGTAGGACACTTTTTACTGGTAACAGCAGACATTTGCCATTATCAGGAGCCACAAATATTCCCCCATTATTATACATTATATTCAACATTATATATAGTTTAATATAGTACTGACACTAAAACTCTGAAAACGTGAATTTTTTCACACACAGTAATTTTCATTTTGGGTGAACTATACACAATACGTATTGTTGCATTTTTGAATTGCGATATATTGTTACATCCCTATAAATTAGGTATCATTCGAAAGCTTAATTACTCAAAATTCATCCTGAGAAATCCGTTTTGAAATTGGGCATTGCATTACCATGAAAACGGTTAAAATCCATTTAGCAGGCGACACTTTATTTCGATGGTCCACTTTAGACATTCTACTAACTATAACTACATTTTCAACATGCCAACTAACTTTTAGAGTATTAGTAGACTGTCAGTAGACTAGGTTATAGTTAGGTGTTAGGGTTCGGGTTAGGAGAATAAGTTGACTTGCAGTTGCCAAGTTACTTATAGTCATAATGTCTGTTGGGGACCAACACAATAAAGTTTTAGCAAATTTTAAACAGACAGTCTATTAATACTCGAATGACAGTTAGTTGACATGTAGTTGCAAAGGTACTTATAGTTAGTAATGTCTAAAGTGGACTATCGAACCGGCTCCTCCCCCTATGGGTGGTGTCGTGTCTCATATTACAAAATGTACTGCACAAACACATATCGTCGGAAAGGTCTGAGACTCAAGGTTACCATATTTGGTTTTGTGATATAAGTGATATTGTGACAGAAAGTTTTTAAGTTGTTACAGGAGAACGCATTAAAAAATCAATGGAATGTGGATGGCTATTTTTGGCTAACTTCAAATTTGGTACACAACTTGGTTAGATATATGGCTTTGACTTTATAGCATTTTAGAGGAAAAGGTAAAGTACAATACATAGGTCAGTACATTTGCTTTATAGTAAAATTATTTACAAATAATGTTAACTCAAATTAAAATGCAAACTGGAAATATTAAAATAAAAGCTAACTCAAAATATTTTATATAATAAATACAATTATGGCTGGCAAGTTTGTCAAATCACTGATTTTATGAACTTAACTGCATGTCCAGATTCATGAAAAGAACAGACATTAGGCTTTAATTGGTCTTCAAAAAAGAAATGGCAAGGAATTGCCTTATGAACTTTTGGGTCATATTAAGCTCAAGAATTCTGCCTTGAATTCTGGCCATCATTTAGAGAAGCATAGAGGTTTTAGTGGTTTGTGACAGATGGTAAACCAATGTGTTCATGCAAAACAAAAAAATGGGACCAGACGATTATCAGCACATTCTAGTCATTATTTAGTAGTTTAATTTGTGCAGTGTAAACAATAGCCATGCATGAAATGCCTTAATGAAAATATCCATATTTGTTCTGCACTCTTGAAAGATGATCCATGTCTGTCACCAACATGTCAGTGACAGACACTGTTTCAGGTATAAAGCTAATAAAGATCAATTTGAGCTAAACAAAAGAAATCATAAGTTTGTCAACCAGTAAGCCAAATGAATGGGTCGAGATATTATGTAATAGTATATAGAAACTATTATCTTGAAGTAATTGGCATGAATATTTGACTTTTTCACGTTTATTTTTAGTTGTTTGAACAGGAAAAAAACAGATAGCAGAGCACATCATTAGCTAATCAGTTAATTAAGGGAGATAGTGGAAATGTAATATTGATGCATGCCAAGTAATCTGTCGGAAATAAAGATGCTGTGACCATTTCAATCAATATGATCAGCTGGGTTAAAGTCCAGCTTAATTACAAAATAAATCAAATATCTATGCTTGCCAGTAAGGATTGATGCTAATGTTATGCTTTTCATTGCCAGTAGGTGGCAGTATGGGATACCCTGTGATGTGATTTAAAATGGATTAAACTACATGTCTTAGTGCTAATGATACTAATTGGTGATCTATGATGTATTATCGTATTTTCATATATTTTTAATATTTTGAGTAAACAAATTGACATAAAAAATCTTAGAAGTCATGCATTTATGTCTTTAGAAGTCTTTAAAATCAGCACTGTATGATGCATTTGTATGTTGTATTTTCTGTGCATTTGATTATGTATCTTTGCAGTATAAGTGTGGTCGTTTGCAGGCAGTACTGCAGTTCTCAGTGTTGCAATGTGATCATTTGAATGCAGCAGAACTGCAGGTTTCAGTACTGCGTCAAATTTAACAACACTTCATTCGTGTTTATGTTAGAAAGTGCTTGACCACATGCATGTCAAGTCATTATTCTTTATGACTTGAAAAAGAATAAATGATGTCCATTGAAACTTGAACTAGAGCCACAGTCCACCGCTGTGTGTGAGTGACTGCATCAAAATTAATGATTTGTTGTGGTTTGTTGCACAAAATATGAGACAAAATGTATTTCTCTGCACATGCTACACAACTTTATTGTGGGTTGAATCTGTAGAAGTTTTAAAAACATAATTCGTCATATATTTTAAATGACTCTTGAGCTCGGTAATCCTTACCGACTCTTGCTTGTTTTTGGGCCATTCTTTGGCACACACGGATCAAGCAGAAACTTCCAGGAGTTTTCCCAATCGCTCAGAGATATAGAAACCGTTGCCGGCTCATGGCTTTTTAAATTATTTGAGAATTTCCAAGATTCCATCCATTCTGCAAACTTTCCTTTTCCATCTTCATCTTCCTTGTTGCCTGATCTAACATTACGCCTTGGTCGTGGTTGCGTCTTTGCTATTTTACACGCATCGCTCCATCTCTTCTGCTGTGGTTTCTGCTGATCTATGTTTGAGTAAATGTGCTTTCTTTTTGTTGCAGTCTTTGTCATTATCACAGATTCATCCGCAGCCGAAGCAGAGTTGTTCCCGTGCTTTGAGTCAAAGTCCATCTTCATGAACCTCCAGGACTTGCTCCAGACTTTCAGCATCAAGTCTTTGACCAAAGCAGAAGGTAAATAATAGATATGTTTGTGTTTTGAACAAAGGATCACGTCTTGTGCACTGAATGACTTTGACTTTGCATCAGGCCATGAGGCGATGTCCTTTGGTGGTTGTGGGTTTGACATCTTCCATGATTGACCCCACTCTGACCTGCCCTCAAACTGGACGGATTTGAGCATCGCAATGCTACTGACATCCGACGTTAGCTGGAAATTCAAATAACATTCGCCTTGTCTTTGGTAAAACTCTGTGCCAGTAAACATCCAAGAATTATCCCAATCTAGAACTTCTTTTTTTATGAGATGTGCAAGTCCAAGACCATCAAACCTCTTCTTAACCCTCCATGAGTCATTCCACTCTTTCGCGGGATGTCGTTCTTTGAAGGTCTGATAATCGAATGATCTGCTAAATGCATTCGATGCTCTGCGAAGTTCCTTTCTGCCTTTGATTTCCATTGATTTCTCAAACCAAGTATGTCCAGGCTGGAAATCCTCCAAGCCGGAGAACCTCCAAGAATCCGTCCACTCGGTCATGGAGGGTCTATCATGGTTGCGCTGATGAGTTGATGATTTCCATGATTGTTCCCAGTCTGCCACAGATCTTGCGTATGTCTGTTGACGCACTGGCTGGGTTGATGGACCTTGCCTTTGTCTTTCCAGAAGATGCTGACGTCTCGTAGTCCTCCAGGACTCGGCCCAGGTACGAACCCCTGCTGGTCCATTATGCGGGATATCCTCATTTTCTAGCACTCTTCTAATAGGTCTGGGCTGAGCATTGGAAGACCAACCCTGCTGCCACAAACTGCTGTCTTGATTGAGCGTTACGTTTGTGAACCTCCAAGAACTGGCCCATTCAGTGAGAGTTTGTGATGTGGAGGAAAATTGTGGAAGTGGACGTCTCATGTTCCTTAATGCTCTTTCTTCTCTCCGCTGGCGTTTCAGCATCTTCCAAGAATCCTTCCAGTCAATTTGCTCTGAGAACTGGAGCATCTCTCCCCGCTTTTGGATTCTTGGCAAAGCAAGTACGTTGAATTTCACATGTTCACTTTGTTGCTTTAAATTGTCTGGTTTCGGTGTCTCAACCTTAACTTCCACATCCCTACATTCAGCTTTATTTATCTCTTCTTTATACTCTAACAGATTTTTTATGGTCGTCCATGATTTTTCCCAATCAGACGCCGGTGCATCCCTCCCACCAAACTGAATTGTGTGCTTCAACTCTCTAGGCACATTCATTATCACATTGCAGATGTCAGGATGTAGTTCCTCCACCGCATGAGATTCGATTGATTTCTTCTCTTGTTGTGATGTGGTTTTTGCAACCCTCCAAGATTCACTCCATCCTAGATTATTACCTGTTTGTGACTTCATATGAAGCTGCTTCTTTAAGTACATCCAAGAATTTTCCCATGGTAATTCAGCTTGTGTTTCCTCATTATTCAAGGGCTGAGTTGAATCGGGCATGATATCCCCTCCTTTCACAGGCTTCATTGTCTTCCAGGATTCGTGCCAGTCTATTGCACTTTCCTGATTCTGATCTCTCCACAGGTTGTAAAATGTGTTGCTATCACTTTTATTAGTGCCTTCATGAGACTCTTTTAGTTTCTGAGTGAATATCCAAGACTTCTCCCACTCTGCACTGGCCAGATCTTGTTGAATGAGCTTGAGATCTAATGCTTTGCTGAGCTTCTCCCACAGAAACATGTCATTGGAGCTCATATTGTTGTTGGTGTCAAGCCCAAGATCAGACCAGGGTTTACCGTCAGTACTTGGCTGAAAATTGAGACACTTCCATGACTGTCCCCAGTCAAATGCACGGGGACTTTCTTCAGGTTGTGGCAAAGGCTGCGAGAACTTCCAAGACTTCGACCACACCATCAATCCCGGGCAGCTTTCATTGAGGTGACGTAACAGGGCCAGTTTGTTGGCTTTTGTTGTTTTCGTCAGGTCCACTTGCTTCTGAATCCGACTGCTCTGGAAACCTTGCGGCCTTCCCAGGTGCGTCTTTTTAGCCTTGTGTGCATCAAGAGTTGATTCTTCAGGAAGCTTTGCTTTTCTCTCCAGTCTTTTAGGGGTTTTTATCTTGTAGGACATGCGCGCCTGCCAATCTTGATTGATTCTATGACAATTTTAATTGGAATGGACAACAAATGAAAAAAAAAATCTCATTAATTAATGTGGTTTGAGTAAGCTTCTTTTGTTTTAACCGATTAATTAAAGATAGCTGTTGTTATTAAAATGAATATTAACACAATTAAAGCAATTAAAGTTGAAGCGACCACAAGCTCATTATTAGTCCTGACTCCTGAATGGCCTTATTATCTGCAAACAAAGTAAGCAGAGAGGCAGATGGGATCAAACATACAAATGCTGCATTCATGCCATATCAGAGCTACTGTAATTATAAGATGACTCAGAGAATCTTCTCTGAACTTTTCTTGTGTTTGTCAGAAATTATTATTTTCTATATCAACGCTCAAAATGCACCATTGTGCATTTCTCCAACTTGCAATTATGAGTTTGAGAAAGATGTGAGTTTTTTTATGGGGTTAAAATTGTTTCATTATTCCAAATAAATAGATTGAAATTCTGAAATAAATGTAAAGAGTTTCACAAAAACTAATAAAATTCGATTTGCATATTATATGCATATTATAATTGTACTATTAGTTTATTTATTTAGAAAAGGGACAGTGTACATTAATCAACAGTCACGAATGTAAATGTGCCCAAATTAGCCCGAAGGCTAGTTTTCATTGGTAGTCCCTTGGATTGGTATAGCTCAATAATTGGACTCCACCCACCATCTCCTTAAGCCAATCAGATAACAGCCATTTGCGCTGACCAATCATAGCACGCTCAAGCTTCAACCAATCACAATTTGTGATTTTATTCTGCACTGGCTAAAATAGGAAGTATAAGGCCCATACAATTGGTACAGTAAAACATGTTTAAAATGTGGATTTCTTTAGACCATTACACCGTGTATTACATTTACATTTAGTAATTTTACATTTAGTCATTTAGCAGACGCCTTTGTCCAAAGCGACTTACAAATGAGGACTAAAGCAAGCGAGTCATTGTGAAGAGGCAAAAACAACGCAAGAAGTGCTCACAATACAAAGTTCAGGCATTGCTCAGAGTAGCATAAATCATACAAAGGAGGATTAAAGGGAAAACATTTTTTTTTTTTTTATTACTATTATTAAGCCAAGCCAGTAGTATTATATTTTAGAAACCTTTAAAAATGCCAGAGAAACAGCATTCAGCCTCGCCATAAACATGTGAGTTTGTGTAATTGGTGAAATTGCTGTCACACAACAGCCATTTTATTTATTTGTGAATTTGATCCATTTTTGTGAAACTCTTCACATTTATTTGTGAATCTCAATTTATTTGGAATAACGCAACAATTCTAACCCCATATGTTGTTATAAAAGGGAAACTAATAATTACAGTAATTTTGACATGGCATGAGCACAGCAATATAGCATGATCATAGATATTACAAAAGGGTTACAAATATTTTCATCAACAAAACATATCAACAAACTGCCTCAAATGCACTTTAAAGAAAATGTTTGGCCCACAAAGTTGTTTCATAAATATTGAGTCATTTTAGAGAGTTTTTCTGATTGACAGATGCAGTAAAATGAGAGATTCGGCAGGTCCTCACCTTTCCAGAGCACTCTTCCGTACCCTCTCCTCTTCCAGCTGTCGTTTCTGTCGATGCTCCCTCAGTCTGATTTCCCAGACATCCTTCATAATTGAAGAGCCACATACTAACACCTCTGCGTTTTTGTCCATTATTGTAGAGACTCCTGCTGCAAGCGGAGATGAAGCTGTCAGTGGAAGAGCGAAATTGGATTTCACAAGACTGCAATGTTCCCTTGCATAAACTAACCATAAAATGTGCATTTGTTTACAATAGCTCATCTAACAGCATGCATTTGATTAAGCTATTTCATTTAACCAGGGCAGGCAATTAAATATAAACACGGTACAAAACAAATGCGGACAAAAAAAATACTATTTGAAACATTTGCGCAATTTATAGAATACATTTAGCATGCAGGGAATCATCACTTATCAGGCAAAAACAATACCACATGAAATTGCTTCCGTGATTAATTCTAAAATTGCATTACTGGATTGTTCTTTAATGCTATATTTAAAAGCAATAATCGTGTTTACTGCTAGCAATATTAATTGCAATTTCATAAGTGCACGCAGCATCCAATCCTGCGGTCCTGTCAACATAAAAGAGTATTTCTCTGCAATAATGAAATCAAAAATAAATGTTTACCCGTCTGACTGTCCTCTGTTAAATGAGCATCTGGCTTCAGAAGCGACTCATATAAGTGTCAACTGTAACTTAACTGGCCCGTGTAACCAGGGCTCTTGACCCGGCTATTTATAACACCCCGCGGGACGGTTGCCACGTGGCTCTGTAACTCGTTAAAGAAATGCTTGTCTGCATTCATTTAAAAATATTCTTTGTATTTCATGGGACTATACTCGACCAGATTCACCGTTAAACCCGTGACACGAGTCGCTACAGGGATGTCCTCACACTTGTATAATGGTTAACGTCGAGGGAAGGAGATGTCAGATTTCAGAATGAAAATGATGGAGCTGGTAATTAATTCACTGCATTTAGGTGGTACATGACACATTAATAACTTTATTCCTTTGAATTAGGATGGAAGGATAAAGTACAGTGTTTCAGGGCCGTGCACTCAATATAGCCACTAGAACATGATGTTTGCAACGAGGTTGAAATATGTTATGAATGTACAAACTGTATATGGAAATGACTGGGCATACAGTAGCGAGTAAAAATAACCATGAGCCATAAAGTCGTTAATTTAAAGGTGACACTTGCTTACACTGCATACATATAATCAAATATATTTCATATTTATATATTTCATTGTACATTTGACAAACTTTGATTTCAATTCAATATCTCTTGTTAGCAAGTTTGCACCAATATTATTTTGGTGTTTTATTCTCAATGCTGTTGTTTTTTTTTTACAAATTAGAAACTAATAATTACAGTAATTCTGACATTTTATGAGCTCCGCAATAGCATGTTCACTTCACAGATATTAAAGTGCCCCATTACCATGCAGTGTGTAATATGATCCTGGACCACAAAACCAGTCACATGGGTCAATTTTTTGAATTTGAGATTTATACATCATCTGAAAGCTGAATAAATAAGCTTTCAATTGGCGTATGGTTTGTCAGGACAGGACAATATTTGGCCGAGATACGACTATTTGAAAATCTGGAATCTGAGGGTGCAAAAAAATCGAAACATTGAGAAAATCTCCTTTAAAGTTGTGCATTTATGTTTGCGATTGTGCTGCATTCACTCACAAAAATACATGTTTTATATATTTACGGTAGCAAATTTACAAAATATCTTCATGGAACATGATCTTTACTTAATATCCTAATGATTTTTGGCATAAAAGAAAAATGTATAATTTTGACCCATACAATGTATTGTTGTGTATTGCCACAAATATACCATGCGACATGTGACTGGTTTTGTGATCCAGGGTTGTGAATGTAAAAGGTCTGTAAAGTTATAAAGATCGAAGTTGCATGACAAATAAAGTTATTGTCTCCTAAAAGAAAGAAGTGATTTTGAACTGCTGAAACGAGATGGCGTCCGTTTTTCTATATCAATTCGAGACTGAGTCATTCCCTTTCTGCCTGACGACTCGTTTCAGCAGTTCAAAATCACTTCTTTCTGCACTGAGGAATCAAGCACTGAGGAAGCCTCCGGAGCCGAAACTAAAGTAAGAAAGAGGCGTTTCGTTTCCGACGCACACTGTAAGCGCCAATCACGACAGACTGGGCCATCTGGCCAATCAGAGCAGAGTCTTTCAGTGAGGAGGGGTTTAGACAGACTGAATCTTCAAATGAACTGTTTTTAGACTCTGAGAAATGAGGTGATGTGCAATGTATATTATAAGAAAATTAAAGTATTTTTTGCCCTTGGCTGCATGTAAACCTATTGTAGTCTCCAAAACAAAATTAGGAGCCTTTAAAATAGCATAATAGGGGCACTTAAAAAAAAAAAAAAGGCAAAGGAATGAGTTAAAAAATATAATAAATTTTTGAACGTGTATAAAATATAACTTTTTCAATTCAATATCTCTTGCTATCAACTTTACACCACTGCTGTTTTTCTCTTTTAGTCTCGATGCTTGCATGAAAACTTTTCATTTTGCACCGCATTTGTCCTTGTTTCTCACAGAAGTTGCTGACATCCTGAATCGTAACCTTTCAAACGGAGTGAAGAAACAGTGCTGTGCCATTCAGAAGCCAGACAGCTCATTAGGAGAGAGAGCGTCAACCTTTGCGCGGCTGATAATGATTCGTCTGTCATTACCGTGTCAGTTTTCAGAATAGAAATCACAATAATCAGGTCTGTCAAATGTTCCCCATAAGAAGCAGAAACTTACACTCGCTGTCACAGCCAAGAATGACATGCATATTCAATCAATAACGCCTTGTCGAATGAATCCTAATTGAAATATTTCATTACATCAATCCAAAGGCAAGCTTGTTAAGTGTTTTGCAACATTTAAAAGAATAATCAACCCAAAATTCATGTAAATCAAAACCTGTATGCTGTTCTTTTTTGACAACTCTTTTGCATACAGTGACAGTTCATGACCATGTCTGCCAAGCTTCATAAAGGACAAAAAGTAATATAAAGCACAATGAAAGTGGACTTGTGCCTTATATTCAAAGTCTTCTGTTATTTTATGAGCAAAAGGCTCACATTTAGCATTTCCAATCTCATTTTCTTGTTTTTCCACAACAAATCGCAGCTTTTGGGTTTGGAACAACATAAAATGACAGTTTTCATATTTGCACTATCAGATGATTACAATTCCATCAATGGATGGCATTAAGTATTTCCTCAGATGAAATTGGATTACGGTCCTGATAAGGGATAGTTCACCTGAAAATGAAAAAAGCATTTTGTGTTTTGTGAAACACAAATCCAATTTCATATTTGGAAAAAAATTAAATATTTGGAAAACGAATATACCCAAGTCAAGTAAAAATCAAAGCACTTCTTACCGGTGTTGATGTTATTATATCCATGTAAACATGCTGGAACACGTAATGGGCCTGCACTGGCATTATCCGTGGGCTTGTTAATTATGGGAATGAAACACAAAGATATGTAAATGAATTATGAGCCAGCAGGGGGCTCGTCTGAGTCAGAGCCTGAGAGCTTCACTCAGCATCATCATCAAACCGCTGGTGTCTCGTTTCCTTTCACACGCAGCGCTGATCGTACTTTTATACGACATATTTTGGCCGGGGATCAAATGAATCCCATGTGATAAAGTGATGAAGTTACATAGATTTAATCAACTTTGACATGTATAATATTTAAGGTCTTATATTTACATGGTTGGAGATCACTGTTGCTCGTGTATGAAGACAACTTTAATCCTTTCATTTTCTTTGCACTGGTGGAAAATGAATGAACTGCAAACGGAGTGAAGATGAAGGTCAAATCACGTTTCTTGTTGAGGAGAGGTAGGCTACTTTCACTGTAAAAAATGTCACCGAAAAGATTTTTCGAAGTTGTAGCCTATATAAAACAATGATTATTGGAGTTTGTTTTAAAAGAAAATACAATTTCAGTCTTTCTACAACAAAATTTAATTTATTAAATTTAAATATAAATTTAAACTATAATGATAACTATACAGTATTAGCATCCACTCCACCGCAGCACACAGTAAATTCATCTGCAGTTTTAAATCCTTGAGCTCTTTAAAGCAGGATGGATTCTGATTGGCTGTCAAGGTTTTTATCGTGCATCAGCTGACAAAAAAAAAATCGTTCTGAAAGTGATTCCAGCGATATTGTTTCTCTGTGCCATTATCGTCCTTGGCAGGGTTTGACATTAACTTTTTTGTTCAGCCACTGTGGATAGTGGTTTTCCAAAGTTAGCCACTCAGCATTTTCAGTGGCCACAGTTTTGACATCGATACCATGGGGGAAAACTGCCATATACATTTTTAATATATCTCATAATTTGGTGAGTGAGTGAGTGACTGACTGACTGACTGACTGAGTGACTGACTGACTGACTGAGTGACTGACTGACTGACTGACTGACTGACTGACTGACTGAGTGACTGACTGACTGACTGACTGACTGAGTGACTGACTGACTGACTGAGTGACTGACTGACTGAGTGGCTGACTGACTGACTGAGTGACTGACTGACTGACTGAGTGACTGACTGACTGACTGACTGACTGACTGACTGACTGACTGAGTGACTGAGTGAGTGACTGACTGACTGACTGACTGACTGACTGAGTGACTGACTGACTGAGTGACTGACTGACTGACTGAGTGACTGAGTGAGTGACTGACTGACTGACTGACTGAGTGACTGACTGACTGAGTGACTGACTGACTGACTGAGTGAGTGAGTGAGTGAGTGAGTGACTGAGTGAGTGAGTGACTGACTGACTGACTGACTGACTGACTGACTGAGTGACTGACTGACTGACTGACTGAGTGACTGACTGACTGACTGACTGAGTGACTGACTGACTGACTGACTGACTGACTGAGTGACTGACTGACTTGAGTGAGTGACTGACTGACTGACTGACTGACTGACTGACTGACTGACTGAGTGACTGACTGACTGAGTGACTGACTGACTGACTGAGTGAGTGAGTGAGTGAGTGAGTGACTGAGTGAGTGAGTGACTGACTGACTGACTGACTGACTGACTGACTGACTGACTGACTGAGTGACTGACTGACTGACTGACTGAGTGACTGACTGACTGACTGACTGAGTGACTGACTGACTGACTGACTGACTGACTGACTGACTGAGTGACTGACTGACTTGAGTGAGTGACTGACTGACTGACTGACTGACTGACTGACTGACTGACTGACTGAGTGAGTGAGTGACTGACTGACTGAGTGACTGACTGACTGACTGAGTGAGTGAGTGAGTGAGTGAGTGACTGAGTGAGTGAGTGACTGACTGACTGACTGACTGACTGACTGACTGAGTGACTGACTGACTGACTGACTGAGTGACTGACTGACTGACTGACTGAGTGACTGACTGACTGACTGACTGACTGACTGAGTGACTGACTGACTTGAGTGAGTGACTGACTGACTGACTGAGTGACTGACTGACTGAGTGAGTGACTGACTGACTGAGTGAGTGAGTGAGTGAGTGAGTGAGTGAGTGACTGAGTGAGTGAGTGAGTGAGCGAGTGAGTGAGTGACTGAGTGAGTGACTGAGTGACTGACTGAGTGACTGAGTGACTGAGTGACTGACTGAGTGACTGACTGAGTGAGTGACTGACTGACTGACTGAGTGAGTGACTGACTGACTGACTGACTGACTGAGTGACTGACTGACTGACTGACTGACTGACTGACTGACTGACTGACTGACTGAGTGACTGAGTGACTGACTGACTTGAGTGAGTGACTGACTGACTGACTGACTGACTGAGTGACTGACTGACTGACTTGAGTGAGTGACTGACTGACTGAGTGACTGACTGACTGACTGAGTGACTGACTGACTGACTGACTGAGTGACTGAGTGACTGACTGACTGAGTGACTGACTGACTGACTGACTGACTGAGTGACTGAGTGACTGACTGACTGAGTGACTGACTGACTGACTGACTGACTGACTGACTGACTGACTTGAGTGAGTGACTGACTGACTGAGTGACTGACTGACTGACTGACTGAGTGACTGAGTGACTGACTGACTGAGTGACTGAGTGACTGACTGGGGTGCGTTTCCCGAAAGCATCGTTAGCCAACTATGGTCGCAAGTTCCATCATTATCAGCATAGTTCAACGATTTGGTGTTTTCCGAAACCATCGTTCCAACGAACGTTCGCAAACAGCATCGGAAACTTGTGTGGTTGGAACGACAGCTCTCGAGCTGTGGTTAGAAGCATAGTTTCTAGTTTACATGAGATATAGACTGAATAAATCCTTATCTTTAGCAAAATAAGCAAGCTGACATTCAGTACAACCCGTGTTATTTATTTAGAATACATACAAATGTAATTTACGTCTTTTAGTTTGTCAAGAGATTTAAAACACCGTTTTTGAAGACTGCGCATGTGCGAACGTGCTCTACTATGTAAGAACGAGCCAAATATTGAGTCTGGTAATAAAGCAAAATAACTGAGAAAAATTATAAATGGTCTTCAGATGACATGTCTGTAACTTATATGACAAAATCTAGCGTTAATTCGATCTTAAAAAGATGAATTAAAATAATTTATTAGTCCACCACGTGCGAGACGTCATAAACCAACGTGGTTGAACGATACTTTACGACATACGGTTTCGGGAAACAGTCGTGACGAGCTAGTTGATTTCTCCAACGATGCATCGTACTATGGTAGTTAAGCAGTGAGCTATATAGTTGTACGGGAAACGCACCCCTGACTGACTGACTGACTGACTGACTGACTGACTGACTGACTGACTGACTGACTGAGTGACTGAGTGACTGACTGACTGAGTGACTGAGTGACTGACTGACTGACTGACTGACTGACTGACTGAGTGACTGACTGACTGAGTGACTGAGTGACTGACTGACTGACTGACTGAGTGACTGAGTGACTGAGTGACTGACTGACTGAGTGACTGACTGACTGAGTGACTGAGTGAGTGACTGACTGACTGAGTGACTGAGTGACTGACTGACTGACTGACTGACTGACTGACTGACTGAGTGACTGACTGACTGAGTGACTGAGTGACTGACTGACTGAGTGACTGAGTGACTGACTGACTGACTGACTGAGTGACTGAGTGACTGACTGACTGAGTGACTGAGTGACTGACTGACTGACTGACTGACTGACTGACTGAGTGACTGAGTGACTGAGTGACTGAGTGACTGACTGACTGACTGACTGACTGACTGAGTGAGTGAGTGAGTGAGTGGTTGAGTGAGTGGGTGAGTGACTGACTGAGTGAGTGAGTGAGTGAGTGAGTGAGTGAGTGAGTGAGTGAGTGAGTGAGTGAGTGAGTGACTGAGTGAGTGAGTGACTGAGTGAGTGACTGACTGACTGAGTGACTGACTGACTGACTGACTGACTGAGTGAGTGAGTGAGTGAGTGAGTGAGTGAGTGAGTGAGTGAGTGAGTGAGTGAGTGAGTGAGTGAGTGAGTGAGTGAGTGAGTGAGTGAAGAGAGGAGGGTTTGTGTGTCACTCACTGTCGGAGAGAGAGAGAGAAAGTGCAGCTGGTATGGTGTATCTATCCTTTGGAAATTGAGTGCCTATTGGAAGCGTTTCAGATATTTTAGTATCGATATGTATTGACACATCAATATTTTTGACAACACTTACACTTAGTTTATTATTTCAGATGCCTTTTAAAAAAATTAAATAAGTTGTTATACATGAAAGTATTATACAAACATTTAAGACATTTCACCTTATATAGAACATTTTTGGCATAAAGGGTTCTTTAAAATTGAGTCAAGAAGCCTAGGGTTCAATAAAGGACCTCATCTAACCTTTTGTTCTAAGAGTGTACAATAAAAAAATGTGAAAATCAAACAGAAGAACACTGAAGAACGGACCAGCATCAATCTGGTATCTTATGCACAGGCAAATGTCTTCATAAAATGTACTGTAACAGTCTTATTTGAATTGCAGTCTAATTTAAAAAAAAAAAAAAAAAGTGAATCGTACAAGCACACATTTAATCTGGATTTGTCCCCTCAAATCGGTGTTTCGCTGTCCACCTCTGCTACTCTAATTACCTCTCATATTCCTCTGGCAGCAACATGACAGGCTGTCAGCCGTAAGAGACAGAAACGCACCTGTGAGCAGAGAGAATAAATCACCTTTTGACTCCTTCTGTGTCTATAACAAAAGGGCATCCGACCTGAAGACAGCAGAGCAGCGTGAAGAAGACCCGTGACCTTGGCGGCTCACTTGTTGCTCATTACCAGACATGATTTAATATCTCTTTATGTGAGTGAATTATCTAATTAAACCTCAGTAGCCCATAAGCAAAGGAAATGCATGCATTTATGAACTCTCCTTTGCAGAGAGTCCAAATTAAATTGCATATGAAATAAACTCTATTTTCAGGTGGTTTCTTGATGAAAACTTGCTGCTATGATGCTATTGTTGATGTTGCAGGACATTGCTATACACTCAGTATTTATTTTAATTACCGAAAACTATTTTTAAAAATAGAAAAATAGTAAACTACAAAAACGCCCATTTGTGAAATAGTTTGTTACTTGATGCTATAAAAACGGTGGTGTAACGTCATGATTAACAGCTGTGATTGACAGGTTCTCTGAGCGAAGTAGGCCTAGTCACTGAAGCACCAACAAACTTTGAGGAGATTGTATACTTTATTTTAACAAGCCTCTTGTCGTACTGCAATCAACAGACATCAAAATTGGAGCAGAACGGAGCAGACATAGGTCAATTGAAAAGTGCAGGGAGAGTGTGTGCATTCTGCAAGAGTGAGGTCGGGGCGTTGATTTTGCAGCTTTACTTCCTGCTCACTACTGCGCAGGTCTGGTCCCGAGATCGCCACTGCGCAGGTCTGGTCCCGAGATCGCCACTGCGCAGGTCTGGTCCCGAGATCGTTACTGCGCAGGTCTGGTCCCGAGATCGCCACTGCGCAGGTCTGGTCCCGAGATCGTTACTGCGCAGGTCTGGTCCCGAGATCGCCACTGCGCAGGTCTGGTCCCGAGATCGTTACTGCGCAGGTCTGATCCCGAGATCGCTACTGCGCAGGTCTGGTCCCGAGATCGCTACTGCGCAGGTCTGGTCCCGAGATCGCTACTGCGCAGGTCTGGTCCCGAGATCGCTACTGCGCAGGTCTGGTCCCGAGATCGCTACTGCGCAGGTCTGGTCCCGAGATCGCTACTGCGCAGGTCTGGTCCCGAGATCGCCACTGCGCAGGTCTGGTCCCGAGATCGCTACTGCGCAGGTCTGGTCCCGAGATCGCCACTGCGCAGGTCTGGTCCCGAGATCGTTACTGCGCAGGTCTGGTCCCGAGATCGCTACTGCGCAGGTCTGGTCCCGAGATCGCTACTGCGCAGGTCTGGTCCCGAGATCGTTACTGCGCAGGTCTGGTCCCGAGATCGCTACTGCGCAGGTCTGGTCCCGAGATCGCTACTGCGCAGGTCTGGTCCCGAGATCACGACTGCGCAGGTCTGGTCCCGAGATCACGACTGCGCAGGTCTGGTCCCGAGATCACGACTGCGCAGGTCTGGTCCCGAGATCGCCACTGCGCAGGTCTGGTCCCAAGATCGCTACTGCGCAGGTCTGGTCCCGAGATCGCTACTGCGCAGGTCTGGTCCCGAGATCGCTACTGCGCAGGTCTGGTCCCGAGATCGCTACTGCGCAGGTCTGGTCCCGAGATCGCTACTGCGCAGGTCTGGTCCCGAGATCGCTACTGCGCAGGTCTGGTCCCGAGATCGCTACTGCGCCGGTCTGGTCCCGAGATCGCTACTGCGCAGACTCAAGTCCCAAGATGTCAGCGCCAAATCGGGACAGTGGCGGCTTCAGTTCTCACCAATGGAAGAGAGCTAAGGGGCGTCGTCCATCTTCTTTCCGTCTGTATTACGTGTTCGGCCTATAGAAGCGTAGTTTTTCTATACAAAGTAACATCGCTATCTACTGGCCTGGCAGCAGAATACAGCGTTTTTAGTCGGTTTCACAGATCTGTGTGACCGGGATCGTTTTGACAACGTTGCCGTCTGTACGCAAAAAACGCAAAGGAAATACTATTCTGGTTTTAGTTCAACGTGGTCGTGCAAAAGTAGCTACCCTAAGGCCCCGTTTACATGAGAACGCTCGCGGGTGAAAACATAAAAAATATTTTATCAGATGTGCCTTTCGTTTAGACGGCGACGGCGTTTTTGGGGCTTAAAACCGCAAAAATTTAAAACCACCCTCCAGAGTGGAAATCTTAAAAACACTCCACCGCCGCGTTTCCGTCTAAAGGGTAAAAACGCAAAAGTCTGCTATATATATATGCTACATATTTTCCCTGGCAGGACTCCCAGTCCACCCTGTTGTGGCTTTGTGGCTTTGTAATTTAAGGTTGTTTGGAGCAATAACTCCAAACACCTCCTCGTCTGACAAAATTGTCAGCTTTTGCTGTTCGCTTCGCCATGTTGTGTTTTGATTTCGTGCTACTATAGGGAGAGAAGAAGAAGGAAGGTTGTACGCAGGCGCGCGGACTTGGTGTTGTTGTGTGGCAGTGCTTCACATTGCCACCTAGCCGCCTGGAGTGCACACTACATCGAATTTCACACACTTTTGCGTCACTATATGCACGCAGATTTCCCCCCCATAACGCTCGTCTAAACGCAGAATAAAAAGTGATAATGCAACGCCACTTTTGCGCTTTCTCTTCAGATCGTTTCCGTGTAAACATAGCCTAAGTTAACAGTAACAACAATGACAGTGATGCATGACTTACACTTTTAAAAATCAAGGTTCTTTAATGGCATCGATGGTTCCGTGAAGAACCTTGGAATCTGTCAATGGTTCTTTATAGTGGAAAAGATTCTTTAGTTTAGATTATTCACACTAAGAGAAAAATTATCTTTATTAAAGAACTGTTCATGTAATTTATTAAAGAACTGTAATTCGAAAACCCGAATTTATTTTAAAAAATGCACATGAATGTTGATTTAATCATATATTATTATTAAACACAAAGCCAAAAGGTCATTAGGTAATGCTCATGGGTCAAAGGTGCCTATCATGTAATATACCAGCAGCTTGCAGTCTGACCTTTAGCCTTTCAGGGCTGGCCTCTGTCACGTGGTCCACCAACTTTATTTAGCAACTGGTCTTGTTCACGCGGTCGACGTCTGCTGAAGATCTTTCCTCAGATGGACAGAGCGGGTGTTCTGCTGTGAAACAATTCCCTGCAACAATTAATGGAAATGTTGGCATGAATGTAAAAATAAAAACGTTAATGGCACTAAGAGGAAAGCTCTCTCGGCGGTGATGCATTGTGCTTTAAAATGAAAAATGCATCAACCTGAGCCATGTAATTTGCATCTAATTTCTTTTGCAAAAGGATTTTTTTTCTTTTTTCCAACCGGACAAAATTAACTTTTTTTCATTATGCAGAAGACATACATGAAATGTGAAATGTAAAATAGGACAAGTCTGTCTCTAAAGCTTGCATTTGGATAATATTGTGCTTGTTCTGTTTAAATATAATAATTTTGACTTTAAAATTAAGTTGAGGTTTAGAAAGAGAGAGTTTGTGAAAAGAGAAACCAAGGTACTATACTGAAGAATATTTTGACGTTTCTGGTTGTATAGTTGAAAAGACTGAATGACAAACTAAAATGTTGTAAAGTTCTTCACCTCACAGGCTCAGAGAAATCGTCTAATTAGAAACCAATAAGCAAGAATAAGGACAGAAATAGAGACGGCAGCGTCTGCTTGTGCTTTATGCTCCTCTTTAAAGAAGTGAACTGCATCAAACACAAGAATTTCCTCAAAGAAAAAACTTACTCTAATTACTTTAGGCTCTCAGAGGATATATATATACTGACGTTCCTTTGGAAATGTCAGCCAGTGGGAACAAAATCACCAGAGAATTCATTTGATTTTCATGCATAAATGTTATAAACAAATTAGAAATCACCATAGCAATTTTGCATCAACAACAACAAATACCAAACTACTTCCAAACAAATATAATTTGATGTTTATATCTGTTTTTAATTTTTTTGTAGATATAAGCTAAATGCAATATAAACATATAGAAATATGTAAATACACTACAATGTGCAATTAAAATGTACGCTTTGTGCAAAAGCAGGTGTGCACTGGATTTTGAAGCTGAATTAAAATGTAAAAATAAAACTGTGAAGGGGAAAAATATATGCAATATAGCAAAGTTTGACTTATGTTTCCCTGATTTAAAAAAATACCAGAGTGAACCGAGCTGGACTTTATTATTATTATTTAAACATGTGGATAATAGTCAGAATAAATAATGAGTACATGCACTAAGCAATGATCTAAATAATGTAAGCGTTTTTATTTTTAACTTAAACCAAAACACCACAGGGGAATAGGGTATAAAAAATAGATACCACCATACTTCCCCAGTTAATTGGTTAAATTAAGAACTGCGAACATTTTTTTGTAGGCCTATTATATTTGTTTTCTGAAACGTTATGTTTAAATATGCAAACAAGATGTTTAAATTTGGCATTATAGTTAAATATGCACTAATTTGCATACATTTCTAGAACAAAAATCTGAACAATGGATAAAGCCAGGTTCAAAATTCTTGTTTAATTAATATATATATATATATATATATATATTAGAGTCCAAGGCTTTTAAAGAAGGGATTTGGGAAAATTTTATCACAGAAAATACTGTCACCAGCCAGAAAAAAATCATATTTTTTTAGGAATAAAATGCTATATAAAATCAGGCAAATTATATATAAACACCCCCTCTGTAAAAATAAAGAACGTTCACCCAAAAATTAAAATGATCTTATTTTGTGTTCAGCAGAAAAAAGCAACTCATACAGGTTTGGAACAACATAAGGATGATGAGTAAATTCTGACAACATTTTTCAGGTGAACTATCCCTTTAAAGATATGAGTAATTGAAATCTACACATGCAAATAGATAAAGTGCTCTAAAAGATCCCCTTAAAAGTGTATTTTGGATGTTTTCTTTCCACTAATCTGAAAAAACACTTTATGAAAAGCCAAAAATCTCAAAATTGACAGATGGATGAAAAAACAGTAGCTAGTTGTTCGCCTTAAGAAACAAAGATCCTTGGTAAAAAAAAAAATACATTTAAGTCCCGCATTATCGAGCATCAAAGTGCTCTGATAGCCTCTAATCGCTTCTCTGTGATACTGAAGAGAATCGATTCATTTCAAACCGGTTTGACTGACGGAACGAATGTGAATGGAGGCTCGTTTGCATCTGTGGGTGTGCGCGCGATCTCATGTATGACTATGGGAGGGGTTTACAGGTGTTAATGGCGCGTCATGAGGGAGTCTGGAGCACTAAAGACCCCGGAGAGGGACAGATAGAGGGCGGTCTGGTTATTTGGTGTTTGTGATGGTGACAGTGCGGATGTTTTGATGGTGTTGCAGTGCATCAGTGTTGAGCAGAACAGTCACATCACACGCGCGCGCTCTGGGTGTTTTGCAGTTTGCCAGCGAGCGGAATGACGAATCAACTGTTCAGGTGAGAAAATGATTCATGATTCTTTAATAATCGGAGCGTTTGTCTTCTTTCTCCTCGGGCCTCACACATTTGCTCTTCTCCTCTACAGGTTCTTGCTGTCTGCTGTGGTGGTGTGTCGGGCTGTTTCTACTAGTGAAGCAGGTAAAAGTTGACGTTTAATTCCGTATGTGGCCGGTTGTTTCAAAGCTTCTTTCTAACACGGATAACGCGTTTTCTCTCAGGTTGTGAGGGCTCAGAATGTGGGAAAGCTGGAGTTCCTGGAAAGCCAAAGCAACAGGCGGAATTCTTGAATAAGTTCAATGAAATGAACACGCAAACCCCGCAGCGTCAACACCGCAACGCAGAGGCCGCGTTACCGTTCATCGGACTGACTGGAGGTGAGCTCATCATAACCAGAATGGAAGACATGAATGCATGCATGGATTGATAAACAAATAGACAGATATAGATGTGGTCGATGTACAGCTTATGTGTCCTGTATTTATGATGTGTATGCAAGTCACCGGGTCAGAAAAAGTTAGGAAACATTACTATTTTTAATGTTTTTGAAAGAAGTCTCTTATGCTCATCAATGCTGCATTTAATTGATCAATAATACAGAAAAAAACCGTAATATTGTGAAATATGATTAGCCTACTATTTAAAATAATGGCGTTTCTATTCTATGTTGTTAAATTATAACTTATTTTTGTGATCAAAGCTGAATATTCAGTATTATTACTCCAGTCTTCAGTGTCACATGATCCTTCAGAAATCATTTGAATATGCTGATTTATTATCAATGTTGGAAACAGCTGTGCTGCTTAATTTTTTATTTTGGAACCTGTGATACTTTTTTCAGGATTCATTGATGAATACAAAGTTTAAAAGAACAACATTTATTCAAAATATAAATCTTTACGATCATTTTTTATCAATCTTACACATACTTGCTGAATAAAAGTAATATCTTTGGAAAGTCACAGTTCCTGGACACAGGAAGTTATAAATAAAGATTAATGGAGTTTGATTTACAGAAAATACTATATTCAGATGTTGTAGTGGGTTGTGAACAGCTGTTTACTAGCAATTCCTGAGTGAAAATGTTTCTACATCAGTTCTTTTTCTTTCATTGAAGACATGGACAAAGGAAACTACTTGACTTTAATTGCACACCATTGTAAACAACACTTACAAACATGAACCAGAGCAAACCATGTGCCTGAAGTAGAAAACTGTGTGTTTTGAGCATTTAAGCCGGAGTTAAGTGGATTTCTCCATTTATTAATGTGAATTCCAGTGTTGTCGAGCGTGACGGCCTGCACAGTGTCTGGATGGTTCATGTTGTGTTGGGAAGCAGATGTCGGTAGCAGCTGTTTAGATTACACGTCATAAATTTTTGGGGCTGCTGTTTTGCGTTCGCTTCCTTGTATTTAATATCTTCATTTTGCTGTTTCTCATCTCAGT
This sequence comes from Phoxinus phoxinus, assembly GCF_949152265.1. Taxonomy (NCBI): domain Eukaryota; kingdom Metazoa; phylum Chordata; class Actinopteri; order Cypriniformes; family Leuciscidae; genus Phoxinus; species Phoxinus phoxinus. The sequence goes on from NC_136898.1 coordinate 4,031,283, forward strand.
TGCTAAACAAAGTCGTACCTGCTGCAAGAATGGTGGGACGTGCATTTTGGGAAGCTTCTGCGCCTGTCCGAAGTACTTCACCGGTCGGAGCTGCGAATACGACGAACGCCGCAGGTAACGGAGTAACGTCGAGGTTGAGCTGTGTGTACAGCGCTGTTGAGGTCGCGCAGGGTTTTAAAATGTTTGTGTTTTTACTTTTACAGCGATTGTGGTGTTATTCCACATGGAGAATGGGTTCAGAAAGGATGTTCATACTGCAGATGTGGATATGGACTTTTGCACTGCTTCCCGCATGTTTTCAGCAAAGACTGTGGTGAGTTTGTTGTAAAGGCTGCAAGTTTTGTTATATTACAGTATGGCCAGACACATTTAAAGGGATAGTTCACCCAAAAATGTATGATAGTTCATAATTTACTCACCCTCAAGTTGTTCCAAACCTGTTTGAGTTTCTTTCTTCTGCTGAACACAGATATGTTAAGGATGTTGGTAATCAGACAGTTGACAGTAACCATTGACTTACACAGTATGGAAAACAAATACTATTGAAGTCAATGGCTACCGTCAACTGTCTGGTTACCAACATTCTTCAAAATATCTTCTTTTGTGTTCAGCAGAAGAAAGAAACTCATACAGGTTTGGAATGACATTAGGGTGAATAAATGCTGATTTTTGGATGAACTATCCCTTTAATGTCCTGTAAGTAATTTAGTTAGAGATAAGCAACAATAGGCCGCAGACAGAAGTTCTCACCTCCTCCAACGATGCCCTAATAGGGCTGTGAATCACTGACTAGCGCTTGATTCAAACGGGCCGCAAATGATTATTCGGGGCGTCTGATTCTTGTTTGAGTGCCTGTTTCTTCAAATAACATTCCTGTATATCTTTTCATGAACATTTGTTTTTTTTTCTTTTTTTGTTTTTTTTCAGACGACTCTCAGGAAGTTCGGTGGTACCGTTCAAGCGGCCTCAGAACGTTGTCATCTTCAATCATCATGTTTATTTCCTTTATTTTACCCTTTCTAGTGTAGATTCAATTTCTTAACTGGGTTTTGTACATGGCATTGAAATCTAACACAGCAGAGACGGACTACAAACAAAAAGACGTTTGTTTTAAGTTTTCTTTCTGGGCAGCATTTATTGTCGGCACTGAAATGCATTTTGCTTCCAGTGGAAGTGTAACTAGCTGTGTTAAAAGCAACTGTTTAGTGAAGGAACAAGTGTATATAGGATTTATATTGAAAATATATTGTGTTTGTGTCAGTGCGCAGCCAAACCAAATGGATTCTGTCTTTTTCTATGTCTCTGTATGAATTTATTGTACCAGAGAGTGCACTAGCTGAAAGTAAAGCTTTTTTATAATCAGTGTCTGCAAACACACCCGCGTTTTCCTTTACGAATATACATGTCATCTTAACAATGAGCCGCAGTTCTTGATTTAAAGTCAAGTTCTCGCCGCTCAAATGGTCTCGTCCTCATTTGTGCTCCACTTTCGTTTGCTGTGCTTGTCATTGGAGAGAGAGTCAGATAATGCTCAGATAGCCTGTGATTGTTGACCTTTCGGCTATTTTCTCTTATCTTATATAAACAAGTCGTCCGTCCGTCCGGCCAATCAATCTCAGTGGCTGGAATGACTATCTTGACCTTCTTGAGTTGGCCGGTGATGCACTGTAACACTCTGTATGATTGAGCGAATGAATTTGTCTCATCCAATTAAAACTTGCATCAATAACTGAGATGGCTGACTGTTTACTGACTTCAATTAAGCAATTTATCACGGACGCTGAAAATGAGATTGGATCCCGACAAACTGAGGCTGTGAATAACCATGACTTTAGAGGGCAAAATTGTTTTATAAAGTTTTGGGGGAAGAAAATAAAAGGTCATTGTAATGTTTTTTCCCTATTCTGGTCATATTTATCCAAGCTCATTTTTCAACTTCTAGTACATTTTCTAAAGACCTACGTTCTTCTAGAGAATCACTTTGTGTCTGTGTCCCTCTTCCTGTTGGTTTGCTGAATAAACACAGAGGCTCGGGCCTGTTTTACACTACAATGCTGGGATCTCTTTGGTATTAATAGCCGGGTGGGGTTGGGGAGACCATCCTAAGCCCTGCATCTTCTCCATTGTCAAGCGTGATAACGGCCTCATTCTGCTTGAAGAATGTGCTCTTACATGCAAAAGGCCTCGCATGAGTTCAGTAGTTAGTCAAAGAGATGCTTATAGGGGTGTATTGTGTGATAAATGACCAGGATATGGCTCAGCCTGCTATTCAGGATTTAGGATTAGAAAGTTGACTTCAGGCAAACTCATTTTTGTGTAAGGAGAAAGTCACAAACTATATTTTCTTTATTCTTTTCCTGTGCTTTCTCAATATTCCCAGTGGTGAGTCTCATTATTGAAATGCAATCATTTTTTAATTCTTATTTACAAAAGCAAAAATAAAAGGCAATGCAACATTTATTAATGCAATTATATATTATATTTACAGTACTGTAGATTTTTTTTAATGTTTTTGAAAGAAGTCTCTTATGCTCATCAAGGCTGCATTTATTTGATCGAAAATACAGTAAAAACAGTAATTTTGTGAAAAAATATAATTTAAAATGACTTCTATTGTAATATATTTTAAAATAAAATGTATTCCTGTGATCAAAGCTGTATTTTCAGCATCATTACTCCAGTCTTCAGTGTCACATGACCCTTCAGAAATGATTCTAATATGATGATTTCAAGAAACATTTATGATTATTATCAATGTTGAAAATAACTGTGCTGCATATTTTTGTGGAAATGTATAAAATAATCTTTTGTGAGGATTCTTTAATGTAAAAGAAGGATTAACATTATGTATTTACTCACTTTTTATAAATTTGATGAGTTCTTGATGAATAAAAGTACACTCTAAAAAATGCTGGCTTGTTTCAACCCAAATGTGGGTCAAATATGGACAAACCCAGCCGTTGGGTTCAATTTTTTAATTAAAAATGTTAACCCGACGGTTGGGTTTGTCCATATTTGACCCATATTTGGGTTAAAACAACCCAGCATTTTTTAGAGTGTATTAATTTATTTCAAAATAAAATCGTACTGATAATGTTCTGTTTATCTTCATTCTTTCTCTAAGACAGTCATGAGGTTAAATGGAGAGCAAAGAAAGACTTTCTGACTGTCTACTTGAGAAGAAAGAAACATAAGTTTGGAAGTTGCTAAACGAAACTCTGATCTGTTCATCATCTCTGAATAACTGTACTATAAATCTCAGTCATATGATCTCAACATGTATACACCACTGTTATGATTGGAGGCATTGTTTTAAACAGATGTCAAAACTATATGTATTTTTTTAGGTGAATGCTTTTTGGTGTAAGTAACATATTTTACAACTTTTAAATGTTAAAGACTTTTTATTGGAGTCTATGTTGAGAACAGCGAGACTGAATCTCAGTGCTAAACTGATCCTGCTGATCTTTAACGCCATGAAGAATGACTTTAATCTTCAATTAGGTTTTACAAATTTGCACAGCAAGACATCAAATCTTTTCAGGTGTTTCAAAATTGTGCAAATTCATCTCTACAGTTTGTTGCTCTAAAACGTTGTTGGTATATTATAATCGTAATCATGCAAATGATGCACTGGAACCACATAAAAAAAAAATCGTACTGACCCCAAACCTAACGGTAGCCTATAGTTAATATACAATTTATAATAAATAAAATTTAAAAAAGCAGTGTATTACAGAAAATGTAATCCCAATTGATGAGAAAAACAACCAAAAAATGTTGTCATTAATGATATTGTAAACCTCTGGGACAAAATGTGACTTTTCTTTTGGTTTTGTGGTCTGTGTTTCTCATTGGTCGCCAACGTCAGAGTATGTTTCAGCGAAAGTGAAAGTTTTCTCAACTTGTGCCACTGTCACAAACCCTTGGGTTTCTCCTCGACGTCCTTGCGACGCACCGTTCCCACTGAACGCTGATTCTCAGGGTCCCCGAGGCCTCAAACTCTAAAGTGGCATTAGACATTCTTTAAGTTTCATTGATCCTCTTAAAATAAGCTGCTCTATCTTCTAACCTCCAGAGATTAATCCAGTAGCGACAAAGCTCGGCACACAGAGAGACTTTTTTTTTGACCGTGTTTCAATTCTTTGAGCTTCAGGAAGTCCCACGTTTTCCAGAGTCATGACATTCAGACACTCCGGAAAGGGGATTAATGGGAGCGTTTAGAAAGTGACTCCTGAGAGAAACTCACTCTGGACTATAGCAAACCTTTGTCCTGCTGGGAGACTAGTCTTCCCTTCCTCTAACGTCCCGCTGGTTCAAATGCGATTGTTTGGACGATAGCGTTTCAGATGCACAAGCTGCCCGGCTCCTTTGATGGACGCCTGGCATGTGGGTTTAATTGGGCTGTAGGCGCTCCGCAGGAATCTCCTCGCTGAAAAGCCTGGATGTTTGGGATTACACGCAGGAAATCTGTCTGGGATTGTTGTCTGGTTGAACGGGGGATGCTTCTGTAGCAATTGCAGGTAAACTTTTAAGTGATTGCATCATTGGGGAAAAAACAAGGGTTGGTTTCAATCCAGTTCCTGCAAGAGAGTGTATCTTCATCTTTTCAGAGGTTTTATCCATTTGATGAGATACAGGAAGCCCAGGCACTTCAAACACACACTCTTCCTCTCTCGGCAGGTGTTCTTTTTCTTTTCAAAGTGTTTGATTCAACTTTAATGCTCATATAGGTTCATTGTCTTAGATATGCACGGCTCAGCTCAATCCAGGCCGGGAGTCATATACTATTGATAAAAAGATGGCATTATTAATGCATGGCACCGAACCCGCATATTTGACTGCGGAACGTTTCATATGGAAAACCAAACGTGCAAAGTATATGCACCAATCAAAATCCTCAAAATCAACATTTCTTTTTCATGTGGCCCTAAGGTTTGCTCAATCTCCCTCTGAAAGTATTACACAGAAGTTTATTGAACTTAGAATGAAACTTAGTTAAAGCTTCCAGCTCAAGGAAAAGCTCATGAGACGAACACAAATCTCTCAAAATATGAAAAAAAGCCTGTTCTTTTCTGTCTAAGGTCATGCTAAGAATCGAGATGTTCTGTTTATCTTCATTCTTTCTCTAAGACAGTCATGAGGTTAAATGGAGAGCAAAGAAAGACTTTCTGACTGTCTACTTGAGAAGAAAGAAACATAAGTTTGGAAGTTGGTAAATGAAACTCTGATCTGTTCATCTGTTCATCTGTTCATCATCTCTGAATAACTGTACTATAAATCTCAGTCATATCTCAACATGTATACACCACTGTTATGATTGGAGGCATTGTTTTAAACAGAGGTCAAAACTATATGTATTTTTTTAGGTGAATGCTTTTTGGTGTAAGTAACATATTTTACAACTTTTAAATGTTAAAGACTTTTTATTGGAGTCTATGTTGAGAACAGCAAGACTGAATCTCAGTGCTAAACTGATCCTGCTGATCTTTAACTCCATGAAGAATGTCTTTAATCTTGAATTAGGTTTTACAAATTTGCATAGCAAGACATCAAATCTTTTCAGGTGTGATTTTAAAATTGTGCAAATTCATCACTACAGTTTGTTGCTCTAAAACGTTGTTGGTATATTATAATCGTAATCATGCAAATGATGCACTGGAACCACATAAAAAAAATGTAGGATTATTTATTTATTTTATTTAAACCTAAAAATAAACAATGTTTTAGGATTGTGAAAATGTTCAAATGAAGAAAGGTTTTGGCATGAAACAAGAAGAATTTAAGATGAAAATGTAAGCTTTTAACCAAATATCAGTAAATAAGTTCAATTTATCATGTAAATTATATTCTCTAAATGTATATTATAATTATATTTATGCAAATTATATCAAATGCACTGGAACCATATTAAAAAAATCTATCTATCTATCTATCTATCTATCCATCTATCCATCTATCTATCTATCCATCATTAAACCTGGAAATAAACAATGTTTTCTTCAAATAAATAAAAGTACTGACATAAAATGAAAAGGAAATATTAGAAGTTTTTAATCCAATGTAAGTAAGTGAAGTGTAGGCAAGAGTCAGATTGTCTTGCCTACATTGAAGCTTGAGATGTGTTAAGGCCCTGTTCACAGCTGGTATTAAGATGTTTTGGTGGATCGGATCACAAGTGGGCGACTCTAAATACAGGAGTAAACGGGTCTAAAGCGCTTTGAGCTCGTCCACTTTCTGCCACTTCCAGAGGGAGTGGAAAACACATTAGACCGGATTGCTTTCGTAGTGTAAACGCTCATGTGGTCGAATGTGTTCAAACCGCCACTAAAGACCGTCTGCTCTCCGTCTACTGACCTCATGAGGGAACATTACGGGAAGAGCTCTAGACAGACGGGATTTAAACTTTATCGGCTGAAGACCCAAGTTTGGTTTGAAGACTAAAAACGAACCAAGCACAATGTTCTCTCTCCATTCCTGATTTCTAACACACACTCACAGCGTTCGGCTGATCTCGCGGCTCAGAGAAGCTGATTCTCTCCGTATGTTTGTCTGTCGTCTCCAGGCGTGTTCATATGTAAATTTCATGAGCTTATTTTGCTCGTTGAAAGATCTGAAAAAGCCCATTAATTTACCCTCCCTTCAAAGAAATCAGGACAGAAGTGGTTGAAAGTGAACTGAATGTGAACAGGAATGGGTTTCCCTCTACTTGGGTCTACATGTGATCCGATCGACCAAAACGCATCTTCTTAATACCAGGAGTAAACAGGGCCTTAGAAACATCTCAGATCATCTTTTATGTGGCTCCAGTGCCGCTGAGACAATCTCACACACATGCATTTTTCAGTTAAACATTTCACTTAAATTGTGATCCTGATGATATAATTTGCTTTGAAACTGTTTGGCCTGAAGATATAGAGGGTCTCAGAGTTCTGGACCTCACTGTGTGTTTGTTATCCTGAGATATAATGCTTGTCACCGCGGGCTGTTTCTCAGGATCATCCCGGTGGAAAGCTTGTGTGACAGTGGCAAATGTCTCTGGTCTGTGGCAGTAAACAGAGGTATATAGGGTAAACAGAGCGAGGGCCGTCAGGGGCCAGGACTCGGGTCGGGGGACCGCAGTAATAGGGAGTTAGCAGCAAAGTGCTGTCTGCCTTACACTCACACAACAGACAAGCCTATACATCACAGAGACGGGGGACATATTTACCCTGACCCGCACGAGAGGAGGAGGAGGCGGAGACACTGACATTATTACAGAGACTCTGCTCTTCTGCAGCGCTGCGAAGGTACATGAGGAAAAAAGGAATTGCCTTGTCTTATTTTATCATCTCTCTCTCTCCTCGGTCACCCTTTGTACTGTCATCTTCTCTTATCCTTTGTTCTTGCTTCTATTTCTTTTCCGTCTGTCCCCTATCTCAACATTTCCTGTGGCTATGTTTAAACTCATCTGCGCTCTGTCCTTTCTTCTTCTTCTCATTCGGAGATTTCTCTTCTTATCTGAAGGTGGTATGTAAAGAAGGCAGGACTGGCCGATAGTCTACAGCCGTGGCGGGTCACGACCCAAAAATGGATCGGATGGGTCACGGACCGGGGCGGAAAAACAATCATGCAGAGGATAGGAAAAAATACATATTTTATAAATGTTCATAAAAGAAAATATATAACATTAAATATGGTTTCATTCACAATAGTATGCAATAACTATGTGTTGAAACCATTTAAAGTACTCAATTTTATTTTATTTATAAATAAAAATGTGTATAAATAAAATATTTTTATAAATGTATATTATTATTTATAATCTTTATATTATATCATAATATATATTTCATACTTTATATATATATATATGTAGGCTATATATATTGAAATTTAAAGGTTCATTTAAAAATGCTCAATGATTTATATTAAAATACATGTTTTATCATCATGATATATTATTGATATAATATATCTGTATATAAAAAATATATATTATTCATTATGATATTTAAAAAAATTATTCATAGTTTTCAAATATTCATAATTCTTTTTTTATATTACTTTTGAACATGAAGCCAAAAGAAAATTATAACATGAAACGTGGGTTTATTTGTAATAAACATGTGCCAAAATGTATACATGAAGCCATCAAAATTCAAGATACATTTAAAAATGCTCAATACTTTTATAATAAAAATTTATATTAAAATATATGATCCATATAATGTAATCTTAATATATAATAATATATTATTAATACTCAAAACATATTTTCAATGTTTGTTTTAAGGATGCTTTTGTTTACTTTGTACATTTAACCAAAATATTACCCTTTTAGAATAAGTTATGACATTGAATATGGATTAGTAAATATGCAATAGTAGCCTAAACACAGTTTGCTGAAAAAAATATGTACATTTGACAAAAAAATGCTCAATAATTTTATAATAAATGTGATATTAACATATTAACATATATTATCGGTAATTAAGGTTTCATCAGTTACTTTAGTTATCATGAGCAAGAATTGATGAATAAGAATGAACAATACGCCTAATTCTACAGCATTTATTAATCTTAGTTATTGTTAATGTCAAACTTTACTACAGTATTACAAGTACTGTAAACACTGTGAACCAGTGTCTATACCACAAATTTTATTTCTCGTGCCATTTGTACGCCAAAAATAGTTTTTGCGTGCATATGATACGCACTTTATGGCGTGTAATACGCACGCACTGCCCACCCCTAATCCTATGGTTTTCAGTGCGTAGCATATGCACGCAAAAAAAAATATTTTTTGGCGTATAAATGGCACGAGAAATAACATTCGTAGTATAGATACGCACTTTCATGAGATCGTGTTGGAACTAACATGAACAAACAATGAACAGATGGATTTATTAACTAACATTAACAAAGATTAATAAACACTTTAACTACCCACATAGCAAATGTTTTCTGGCCCAGCTCCGGGCCAGACAATCACTTTTCCCTTGGCCCAAGTACCGCAAAGAATGACGGCCCTGAACTGGCCCAGAACTGAATTAAAGACAAGGGTCACACATGGGCCCATAACTGGCCCGAATCTCAGCCAGTTAATCACCATTAACTGGCCCTGAATTGGGCCAAAACAGGTTTTATTATTAGTACCAATTCTCAGCCACAAGTTAACCAAATCAACACCACCCTTTAACCAGAAACCCCAAAACTGAGCCATATCCCAGCCTAATCTTACTCAAACCATGTGAACAAAAAGTCAGAAAAATTCAATTCAATTCAATTTAAATTTTATTAAACAATAACATAAAAATGATTACACGTAGAATGGTGTAACAGTGTGAAGACTGTAGTAATGCACAAGCTACAAAAAAAAAAAAAAGACAGCTAGAAATGTGCAACTGTGCTGCCTGAGCCATCTAACTAAATTAACCAAAAATTGATCTAGCACTGATATTTTAACATTATAGTATAATTTCCATTATTATTATTATACATTACATTATTTACATAATATAATAAGTGGGAGAAACTTGAACGGTGTTGCCTGAGCTAATTAAATGAATCTAAAATGAATCTAGCACTCATATTTTAAAGGGCACCTATTATGGAATTTTGAAATGTACCTTTCATGTAGTGTGTAACATAGATCTAAGTAAACAAAAACATCCTGCAAAGTTTGAAATATGAAAGTGCACCGTATATAAAGTTATTGTCTTTCAAAAGTAAGAGTCGACTCGGAGTCATTTTTATAAATCGTTAGAAGACCGAAGCTTTTTCTCTGACTAGATGACGTCAACTTGTCAAGTTATTTGAATACGATACGCCCACTTATTGCGCTCCAAGGCCAGGGAAAATATCATGGCGACGAGACGCTGTGTTCTGAAGTGCGATCTGCCCAAGGAGGAGCATTTGAAGACTAAGTGGCTACAATTCATACAACTATACCACAGAAGTATAGTCCGAGCCTTGTGCTTTGTTCGCGCCATTTTGAAGACGATTGCTTTACCAACTTAAATGCAATCAAACTTGGATTCGCGAGCCGGCTGATATTGAAGGAAGGTTCAGTTCCAAGTGTATTTGCATCAGCTTCCTTCTCCGTATCACAACCTGTAAGTGTTATTAATAATTAATTGTTGCTTTTATGTTTTATGTAGCATGCTTGATAATTATTTTGTTTGTTGAGTAAGCACCGTTTAGCTTCTAGGTCTTCAATGACAATTGTATTGAGATATGTGAAGTGTTTGTCGTTGTTTTCGGAGTTGTCTTACCTCGTAGTAACATATAACTGCATATTTTGTTGTTGTTGTAAAAACGTTATGTTTATGCATCGGGCTAACGCAAACAAAGACTGATTGTGCTTTTATAATATGAACTCTGGGCTATGCTCGCTAACATAACATTAAATTCTTTATCTTATTTTTCGTTTTTTACTACAAACTACAAAGCAGTGGACTATAATCATTATTATAACACAATTTAATTGATAAAAGCATCATTGTACTCCGTGTTAAACAATAAGTATTATCTAATATCTCTGTAAACACTGCTGGGTCATCTGACCAATCAACGCAGATTAGCGTCGCGCAAAGGAGGGGTTTTGAAAATGAGTCGTTGAACGAATCATTTGGGAGTCGGTGAGCAAATCAGGTAAAAATAAATGCATATTATACGACAACAAAAGTGTTTTTTGTCATTGCATGCATGTAAAACTGTTGTTGGGGACTCCCAAACCAACATTAGGAACATTTTAAATGTCATAATAGGTGCCCTTTAACATTATAATATAATTTACATAATTAATATTATTATATTATATTATTTACATACTATGATAAGTGGGAAAAGGTGATCCTATTTAGGAGGACTGTCCTCAGGAACTAAAGTAGAGTTCTGCAGCCCCTCTTTCCTCCTCAATCGCTCTCTTCTTCCTCCATCGCGATCAGGAGCAAGCTGAAGCCATCTTTGAATCGTTGCTTCAATCTCCTGATCGGTGGCGTGTTGCGTCAGGCGGTTTTTTCTCACAGCAGCTAAAAGACAAAATACAAAATGAATAATACAAAATTAACAAATACATATAGAAACATTCATCCACCTACTGTACATAAATTTAGGTAACAAATTAAAATAAGGTTGCTTTGGTTACATTTTATACAGAAAATGATTGCTTATGTGGCACTATTGATTGACTAACTGGCTTGTCAGACAAAAACTTAAAAATGTGTATATGGAAACTTTGGTGTAAACAGTAACCAATGAACTGTTCAAGTACTGATAATGTAACGCATTCAAAGCATAAAATCTTATTTTCCCTTAAAAAAAGCGCATTTAATAATCTTAAACAGTTGCTTAGCCTACTTATTGCATTGGTCATTTTAAACTAACAACGACCTCCTACAAATACCAAATGCATGTATTAGTAGCATTATTTATTTGCAAAGTATGCACAAATTAACATGTAAAAAGTATATTTATTAGGTAACACTTTACAATAAGGTTCATTAGTTAACATTAGTTAACTACACTAGTTAACATTAACTAATAAGGAACAGTAAGTTACTTATACAGCATTTATTCATCTTTTTTAATGTTAATTTCAACATTTACTAATACTTTATTAAAATCTTGTTTACATGAGTTAACACACTGTGAACTAACATGAACAAACAATGAACAGTAGAGATGCACCGATTGATCGGCTGGTGATCGGAATCAACCGGTTTTCACGTGATCGGCCGTGATCGGTGACCGGCCGATCACTCTGACAAATGCCGATTTTAAAACCGGTCATATGCACTTTGCGCCGCTTCGGACATTCCACGGGCCGGTCTATTGCACCCGGTTCGCGTCTGTATTGGCATTCAGGGGCAGTGAATCAGCTATAGGCAAAAGTTAACTTCAATAAAGAACAAAGTGGCATCCGAGTTTGAAATCAAGTAACGTTAGCTGCTAACGTTAGGCCTAGAGAGAGGGAGTGAACTTCACTTACCTGAACACTGAACAGCAGTTGTCTGTTCTTCTTCAAACTTCAGCGGGAGAAATTTCAACCGACGCATCACGTGAACCTCATTCACCAATCAGAAAAGCTGCTGTTACCATGGAGATCGCGCCTGAATGAAGCTGTATATTTTTAAATAAACTGTTATTTAGAAAGAAAAAGAAGATGTTTAGTAAGTTTAAAACATGATTATGATGATTAAACTAAAAAATATGGAAAACGTAGACTTTTGTATGTGGATTTTTATTACTATAAAAACAAATTAAAATAATTATTTTAAAACTAAATCATCATGTTAGGAAAATGTACATAGGCCTATTGTTAAATTTTATGATTATTACATTTTGTGAACATTGCTGAAAACAAAATACTATATTCATTATTCATATTTTTTTACACTTACTCGATTATTAGCTAGTTATTATTATAATTATTATTAATTAATCAAATATTTACATCTATTCAGAACGGGGAGGATAATCTTGCCTTGAAAATATAGTAGCAGTAATTATCCAGTACACAAGTATATGGCCCATAATAGCTACATTAATCTGGGCCACACATGCACAATAAGCTTGTCTGCTGTCATTGCAGTGCCATCATTACCACACCTGGCCCATCTAACAGATGGCTGACATTGATCTGGGCCACACACCTTCAATCCACAATCGGCCCAAATTTGGTTTGCCGTCATTCATACAGTGCCATCACTGCCACACTCGGCCCACAGTTGGCTGACATTGATCTGGGCCACATACCTCCCATCCACAATCGGCCCAAATTTGGTCTGCCGTCATCCATACAGTGCCATTACTGCCACACTCGGCCCACAGTTGGCTGACATGGATCTGGGCCACATACCTCCCATCCACAATCGGCCCAAATTTGGTCTGCCGTCATCCATACAGTGCCATTACTGCCACACTCGGCCCACAGTTGGCTGACATGATGCATGCCATTGCCGGCAACACGCCAGCAGTGCCATAATGAGGCCACATTTGGGCCAAGTCCGTTTGCTATGTGGGTAATGTAGGCCTATTGCTCCGTGTTAATTCATGTTTGTTAACAAACGAGACATTCCTGCACGTGTTATCCACATTGTAATGTTTAGCCTATATTATAATGTATAATCGCATTGTAATGATATTAAAAATAAATGTTCATATTTTTTTCATAATATTTTTTAAAGGACATTTTTCTTTAGGCTACTTTTGCACTTTAAACTATTTTAGCTCTTGGTGCTGGCCATGACTTGATGTCCAGTGTAAAATCAAAAGCACGAGCACTGCACTGGTCACGGAAGCCCTGATCTGCAGGCCATCTGCGTTCCGCACTGTTGCTCAAACTCCAGCGGGAGGACGTACATCTGGGCCGCGTGATCAAAATTCTGCTCAGAAAACCCACATAGCAAGAATGTCACGGTTTAGTTCTCCTCCAACCCAGTTAATTGCTTAAAGGCAGACTCGTGGAATGAAATATGTCTAATGCGCGGGTGCCAATAACCCCTCCTGACGACAGTCGCTCTCGCATAAGAATCAAACCCTCCTCATTACGCGAAGGGCAATTGGAGCTGAATTAATTGACAGGTGGTGCTGCCGTAATGAGCCATAAATTAAACACACCATGATCCAATGTATTCACATTCAATACCAAAGATGTGACATTTCTGCACAAAACGACTAGACTGATAGCTCTTCAAAAAACACAGAAGAAAAAAGGGCACGGAACTGAAGACCGACTGGATGGACATTCCCTGATGAAAATGAGCTGAGCTTTCATGTGTTGCTCTACTGTTGGTGTTCTTGGTGGTTTAGGCATTGACAGGAGGTTGTGAGGACCTTGCTTTGGTTTTAAAGGTGTTTTTATTCAGTGTGTATGGTGTACATGGTTTGTGTCTGGGTTTGTTAACATAGCCTAACTAACACTAACTGAGTCATATTAAATGAGTGATGCTTGACTTAGAAAACATCTTTAATAAATCTCACGTTACAATTAAAGGCTAGTTTTACGTTTTTAAGCTGCAGCGATTAAGATCAAGTCAGGTTTTGCATGAAAACACGAGTGTATAAATTGACAGGGGAGTGAGAGATGGAAAGCCAGTGTGAGTGGGAGTGAAAGAGGAGGAGTGATTGAGACGCTGGACGCTGTGAGATTGGAGTGGGGGTTTGGTGGAGGGTTGAGACCAGAGGCCTGGGATAATTACTCCAGGAGATCCTGCGATCCATCATTCCCTCCATCTCTGGGATTACACTCCGTCTAAGCTCACAACACCTTGTTTCCCTCCAGGCTGGAGTTGTATTTAACATGGAAGAGCTTTAGACGCGGTGGATTATGGGCTTCTTAATTAAGTGCAATGTTAGTTCATGAATCACTGCAGTGATGCAACAGAGCCGAGCAATATCCTAAGGGCTCAGGGGGATCTTTAACTCAGAGCTGTTTGTTTGTTTGTTTTTTAAAGTGTTTTTGTTAAGTATATGTAATATGTGAAATTACGTCAATCAGTATACCACAACATCCAATAGGAAAATTCAACTGCAGTAGCCACCGTTCAACCTGAAGAGGGCAGCACTCAGACGTTTTTACACCATATATTGTAGAATTGAAACACTTTATACCCAAATGTCAAAAAATTTAATTGAATCAATGAACAGCACTAATAAAGACCCAGTCTTACAGATCATTAACTAAAAACAAGTTGTTTTAGGGTTTAGTTACCCCTTAACTCAATCTGCTTATTATCACATCGTTCTCTATGGGGCACAGCTGATTGGTTCCTGCTGTATCAGAAGCCAATGAGCTCGATCAACTATACTGTGGTGCGTTTCCCAAAGCCAACTCTCAGAAAAAAAAAAGGTACGAAAGCTGTCACTGGGGCTGTACCTTTTCAAAAGGTACACTTTTGTCCCTTTTAATATGTACCATTAAGGTACCAATATGCACTAGGTACAAAAGTGTACCTTTTGAAAAGGTACAGCCCCAGTGACAGCTTTCGTACCTTTTTTTATGAAAGAGTGTATATGGTCGCAAGTTCTGTCGTTACCAATAGAGTTCAATGGAACTTTCGACCTAACGATGCTTTTGGGAAACGCACCCCTGGTCAGCATTTGCTGTAGTTGCTGCGTGCTTTGAGAAACCCTCCCCCTTCCCCAGCTCCACCTGTATAGATCTGCTACGGGTAATTCATGTACAGTATATTGTACAGCAGCAGCATGTCCTACTTGCTCACAGCAGTGTGTCGTGTGTGTGTGTTGACAATAGCAAGTCCCGTACTTGTTCTGCAGCAGCAATAACCAACAGTAACAGCAGCGTAGCAGATCTATTCTGCCACAAACATATCAACATTGTCATATCCATTACCATGCATGCCAAGTCGTCATGACAGAAATCTGGTCAACTGCTTTCAATCCTCGAGACAAGTAATGTGCCCTTCAGACTCCAGGTGGACATGTCGCTCACACACAAGGAAAGCTCTGTGATCTCAACTTCTCCAGTTGACACATTTTGAAGCCCTGTATAAACTTCATGTCTGTCAGCATATTTGACTGTGAATCCTGTACAAACTGCTTCCTCAAAGACTGTAAATCCTCCACACACAGATTTCCCAAGGCAAAGCAGATAATCATTTTTTTTTAATACCTTAATAAATACGTAATTTAAAGGGGTCCCACTGTATTATGCATTTTTATATGTTCATCTTTCTTTAGTGTGTAATGTTGCCGTTTGAGGATGAAAAAGCTCTGCAAAGTTACAAAGTCCCTCCAGCGGGAGTTCTTCTCTATATCACTGTTTCTGAACTCATGAAACGCCTCCATTGTAGTCTTGAGTTTCTTCTGGGAACGAACACGTCACAATGTTCCTCATTTAAATAATTAATGCGCAGAATAAAGAGGCGGGGCCTGATTGAGTTAGTTAGTAGTGTGTTGAAAGTGTGCTATTTATTTATGCATGCATGCATTTATGGTTTCCTCATTTGTGATTTTTCTTTCATACAGGTTTGCAAACACACATAGTCGATGTCTGCTTGTTTTCTAACTACCTTTGAGTCGATGAAGCTCATCTGTCATTAACGCTCTGTGTGAGTTCTCAGGTCACAGAATCTCACCTCGTCCTCACAATCCCAAACCTGATCGATCCCGAACCCTTCCCTGCAGCTCAGACGAGTTCATTAGAGCTGTTAGCAACCCAAATCTCAGCAGATCGTGAGAATCAAACGCTTGTCAAACACAACAACATCCAACACGCTTCTTCAAACCAAATCTAGTGCTGTTAACATCCTGGAAGTATAGATAAAAAGGTTTGCTGATAACCACCGAGGGATCTTTCTGTGGCTTTTTGCACTCGAGTCTCTTCTATTTTTGGAGACAATCACTCGGCCAGTCATGGCTGTTTCCATCTTGTCAATAAAGTCGCCTCGCCGGTCTCTTTGTCTGAGCCTAATATCCACTTACCTCGAGGCAGCACGGATCTCAAGAGAACATCTCCTCAGGGGGAAGCTAGTCTGCGGGAGCTATGAAATTCACAACTTCTATCACTTGAACCATACAGCATGTTATAACCAGCGCACACAGAGTGCTGACACCACATTTGGTGATTTTAAACTCAACAGCATGTCTAAAAACGACATTTTCACTGAGTAAGAAAGAGAACAAAAACGAAGGCTAAATGTGTCTCGACAAATAGAGTAATCATCATTTATGAAGCATGCAAGTGAGAACGTGAGTTTGGAATAGCATGCAAACGTACTATTCTGCATACTGTGCACAGTAGGCAACTTTTCTATGCAATGAATGCTCAAATGCACTATATTTGCCAAATATACAGCACTGCATTGATGATATCACACAATGCAATGCACCCTCCTTTTTCTTTTTGATGAAATACATCAAATGCAAATTTGAACGTTCTTCTCCTGCCGGAAGTGAATGGGATTAAAAATGTAAAAACAACCATTTCTCAGATGATAACTGGATGACGACACTCGCTGAATAAAACATGCAACACAATGACATCATGTGACAAAAATGCATTCACATTAATATTTCTCGTCCTCCGTTGTAAGCAGTTCACTAAGTGCTTCATCTAAGGGTGTTCAGGGGGTTTCATATGTCTGTATGCAGTACATACCGTAGCGGTTTGTCATCCAGAAATGTAACACTGCCATCTAGAGATTGGTCTGAGATGTGATCGAAGATAGGGATCATGTTTCTGTGGGGTGTAAATGAGAACATGTCCTGTTGAATATCTGCTGGGCCGCCCTTGGCACTGGTTTATACAGCCGGAGAGATGAATTTATAGTGCCGGGAGCGCAGGTCATGGGGACTCTCCTTGGCAGCGCTGCACAACAGAGGAAAGAGAGCAGGATACATCCAGAGAGTTGCTTAGTCACTTTTCCTCTGCATTTTTTATAGAAAAAAAAGACCTAGTGTGAAAATGTATAGTAAGAAAGAGCCCCAGTAAAATAATTGCTATTGGGCTAAATCTGTCAATAGTGAATTTTAAAGCTTCTACAATATTTCAGGTGTTTCTTAATTTTTCACTTGTCTTATTGAAAACAAAAACAATTTGCAATATTTTAATAATAAAAAAAAATGTATACTCTTTAATATTGAGTAGCATTTTACATACAGTAGCGCTTAGGCCATTTTGTCTATTTTTGCTCCACCAATGAAAATAGTTCCAAATCCGTGTTTGGGAACGATTCAATGACTCACTCATAAAAGCAGGCAGTGCATTCTTCAACGAATCAATGTTGTTGAACGAACCGGTTGAGTTAATAGTTTGTTCCACTTGAAGCAGCGCTGTGCAGACCGATCGGTGTATGACATCAAAGTACAGCGAGAACGATTCCAAAGAATCAATATACAGTCTTTAATGACAAAAACATGGAGAAATACAACACAATTAACACAAACAGGAACGGACCAAGAACTAAGGAGAACTCAGGGCTTAAATACATGGAACAAACAAAGGAACTAATTAGGAAACAGCTGAACAGAATGACTAATAATGGAGACTAATGAGAACTCAGGCAAGGAGTTAACTGAGGCCCCGTTTACATGTACACGTATTTTGAAAACGGAGACATTTCCCTTCGTTTGTGCCCTTCGTTTACACACAAACGGAGAATTCGCCTCTGAAAACGATTATTTCTGAGGCTACATTTACACATAGCCGGGTATTTAGAGAAACTAATATCCCCCCCCCCCCCCCCTCCGTTTTCAATAATAACATTGTTATTATTTTACATCAACCCACATAAATATGCCGTCGAGCGCCATCATAACTATGCCAAATGGGCGGCAGTGTAGGGAGAAGGATAAAGCCATGCAAAGCCAATCAGAATCCTCAGAATTGACAACAACGAATAACACGACTTCCTGTTCCTTTCATAGGGCGCTTACATGACGTTAAGCATTTTCTGGTGCATAATGTGATGTTGAGAACCTAAAACCCCATTTCTCCCAGTTGCCACGGCAACACATAACCGGCGTTATCAGAAATCTCCACTTTGGCCGGAGTTTTTAGAAATAATCGTTTTCTGTGATAAAAACGGGGTTTCCGTGTAAATGAGAGGCCAAACCGGGGCATAAAAACTTCGGCCAGAGTGGAGATTTTGGAAAACTTTGTTTGCACGTTTGCATGTAAACTGAGTTTTACGCAGCCAACGTCACAGTGTGCGACAGAACTTGAACCTGCGCCAAAAGTGGGACCTGTTTACATTTTCACTTGGCTACGGTGATGTATTCAGAGTAGCAGCTGCATTTATGTTGGTGCAAACCCTTTTCGTCTGTTTGAAAGAGAAAGAGAAAGTGATTCGTTGCTGTTGTTGCTATTTTCGGGATTCTGATTGGCTAACATGGGCTTGAGCTTCTCGTTACACTGCCACCTACAGGTTTGGCATGAATACACAGTTTGTGTAAACAAACACTTTTCTGAAAACTGACAGGTGTGCATGATGCTGTTTTTGAAAACGGGGAGGGTGAAATGTCCATTTATGAAAATAACCGGCCACGTGTAAACGTAACCTGAACCAAAGCCAACAAGACTCAAACTGAACATAACCGAATATATACGTTACAGCTTTGATGTCATACACTGATCGGTCTGCACAGCGCCGCTTCAAGTCCAACACACCTAATGATTCAACGACTCGCTTATAAACACAGCCACTTGTTTCTTCCCTGAATGAATCAGTGTGTTTGAATGAATCGGTTGTGGAACGGTTCAGTGACACACATGAGACATACTTTGTTGCCACCGGTGAAAGCGATCACAAAATCCCCATCACTAATGGACCAAATGAGCAACTAGCTTTTTATTTCATTTTCTTCTAGTTGTGAATTAATTAAGCATCTGGAATTAACCAGAGGACATTTCTGAAAGTCTTCACAGAGGGAATGACCATTAGAAAAGCCGCACTAAAGTTTTTGTGGCTTTGGATTCAGTGGGAGCAGTTAGTTTTAAATGGGCATGAAATCTCTCTTCTCTCTTTATAGAGCAATGGAGGCGAGACAGATGGACAGTGATTGGCGTTTCTTTATCTTGCAATCACTCTTCCGCCTCTAAGCGTGTCACAACAAGCACAACAAAATTGAAAAATGAACAGGAGTGCAGGCCGGATCTGCTGCTCCGGAACAGTTTCTTCCAGAGCTGCGTGTTCAACAGTGTGAGGTGTTTGACAGCAGCTCTTTCTGTCATACCAATCTCTCAAGAGACGAGAAATACTTTTCCAAGCTACACTTCTGCTCCTGCTTTCAGATTTGAGGTGGATTCAGCGGGCTGAGGGATGATGCTTGAATAATTCCTGGCAATATAACAAACGACTGGCTGAAATCTTCTAAACATGCACAATGATTCCTCAGGTAGTGAAGAAACATTCACTAAAGACCTTCAGGAGCATATATTAAAAACGATATTATTTTAAGGTGGTAGGCTGAGGTTGAACCATCAAACTTATTGACAGTTTTATGGCCAATTCAATTAAAAAAATTTAACCAATTACAATAAAATATGAAGTCTTGATTTGTGCATATTATTATTATAACCTTCTCAACGCACCTTTTCCAAAATGAGCAAATTAATATTTTCAGCTATATGCTTTAGTCTTTTCAAGACTATTTGTGCTTGTCAGAGACATGGCTCCATAAAAACTCTCCTTCTGCTGCGCTGCTTATTCCTGGGTATAATGCCTTCAGAAAAGATAGAACTGAGGGTAGAGGTGGGGGGTTGCTGTTTTATATTAAAGATCACATATCATGTAAAGAGATTCAACACTCTGTTGAGATTGAGAATGACATAGAATGTATCTGCCTAGATGTTGTACTATCACCACAAATGTCTTTCCTTCTAATTGGAGTCTATAGACCACCATCTGCAAAGTCTGTCTATCTAGAGAAATTAAATACTATGCTTAGGGAATGTAGTTCAAAGAAGGAAGTAATTATGATGGGTGATTTTAATATTAACTGGGAAGACAAGTCAGGTAAAAAGGCTCTGAAACAAATTACAAATAAATTTGATATGACACAGCTGGTTAAAGGACCTACTAGGATAACTTCTTCATCTAACACCCAGATTGACTTGATATTTAGTAACAAACCGGAGAGAGTAATCAAATCTTTCAACATGGTCACAGGTTTGTCTGATCATAATTTAATCATTATAGCCAGAAAACTGAATAAAAATCGGTCTACATTTTCCAAAACTATAAAGCCATGCCAATTTAGAATACCTAAGAGTGAAGTATGTCAATATGAAAATGCTATTAAAAACATAAATTGGAATGAACTATTACTTGGTACAAATGTTGATGCTGACACACATGTATTCTTATCCACAATTCAAAACATAACAAAACAATTTCTAAAGAAAAATAAATCTAAAGGTAAAAGTAAATATACTCTCCCATGGATTAACGATGACATAAGGAGGCTAATGAAGGAGAGAGACCAGGCACTACGAACATTTCTTAAAACTAAGTTACCGACTGACCGATATATGTTCACTTCTTTTAGAAACAGAGTAATAAAAGACATCCGAGTAGCTAAAGCACACTTCTTCGTTAATCTGATAGGTGAAGCTAAGGGAAATCATAAACAAATCTGGGACTCCATAAATAAGTTAACTGGGAAATGGCATAATAATAGAGCAAAGCAGTTGGTGATTAAAGATAAAGGATCACTGGTTAAAGAGGCAACAGAAACGGCTACTCTCCTCAACTCCTATTTTGTGAATTCTGTTAAGATGACAGTACACACAAATCAAATTGAACTTCCCAGACCTTTACCAATTGACATCACTCAACCTGTTCTATCCTTGATGAACGTCTCTGAATTAAAAGTTAATACAATTCTCAACTCTCTTAAAAACTCGAAATCAAAAGATATATTTGGATTAGATACTATCTTCCTTAAACGACATGCAGATTCGTTTATTGAACCAATAACAAAGATAATTAATGCCTCTTTTAAGGAAAATACGTTTCCAAAGGATTGGAAAACAGCCATTGTTATTCCAGTTCATAAATCAGGAGACCCCACTGATGTGAGCAATTATAGGCCAATTAGCATTTTACCTGTCATTTCAAAAATTGCAGAGAAATGTGTTGCTGAACAACTGACCACACATCTAAATAGTAGCCCTTATACACTGCACCCAATGCAGTTTGGTTTTCGAACTAACCATTCCACTGAGACCGCAAACTGCTTCCTTTTAGAAAATATCAAGCTAAAATTGGATAAAGGAGGTGTTGTCGGAGCTATATTTCTAGATTTAAGTAAGGCATTTGATACAGTCAACCATCAAATACTTATTTGTAAACTAGCAAATTTTAATTTCTCCGATAATATGATGAAGTGGATGAAATCCTATCTTGAGGGCAGAGTTCAGTGTTTAAGGGTGGGTAGTGAAACATCACCCTTACTGAGTAATGCAATGGGTGTGCCTCAGGGATCCATCCTGGGCCCTCTCTTGTTCAGCTTATATATAAATGATT
The DNA here is from genome assembly GCF_949152265.1 of Phoxinus phoxinus. NCBI lineage: Eukaryota > Metazoa > Chordata > Actinopteri > Cypriniformes > Leuciscidae > Phoxinus > Phoxinus phoxinus. The sequence continues at coordinate 4,053,260 of NC_136898.1, forward strand.
TGCCATCGATTTGTACTGGGTGTGAAATTCAGATGTATGCAGATGATACTGTAATATATGCTCACGCAAGAACCAAAGAACAAGCCGCTTCTAAACTCAATACAGTAATGATTAATGTAAACAAATGGCTTAATGATTCACATTTGTTTCTTAATGTTAAGAAGACTGTCTGCATGTTTTTTACAAAAACAAACTCTGCATCTGAATATCATCCTAAAGTATATGTGTCCGGTGAGGTCCTTCAAGTAGCATCTCATGTTAAATATCTAGGCGTTATCCTTGACTCCACCCTGTCCTTCAAAAAACAAGTGAAGAAAGTTATGCAAATAACTAAATACAATTTGGCTAACTTTAAGTATATAAGAAACTGCTTAACTACTACAACAGCAAAATTATATGTTAATGCAATGATCATCCCTCACTTGACTTACTGTATGACAAGTTGGACTCAAGCAAAATGTACAACACTAAAGCCTATCCTTTCTTTGTACAAGCAGACTCACAAAGTGTTATATAGGAAACCCAAAACCTACCATCATTGTAATATCTTGGATAAATACGAAATTCTTAGTTGGGAAAATTTAATGAAATATAGTGACATCTGTCTGGTGTTTAAGATTTTAAATGGAAAAGCTCCACCACCACTTGGTACTTTTATTAAGCAGAAAAATGTCACCAACAGAACTACAAGATCAGCTCTAAGAGGAGATTGTGTAATCCCTTTTAGGTCCAGCACGTTTAGCCAATCATGTTTTTCTGTAAGAGCTTCACAATTATGGAACACCATACCAACTGAAATAAGAATAGAAAACAACTACTATATTTTCACGCGAAGTCTTAAGGCCTGGCTCTTGAAAAATCAAACTTGTGAACATTTTAATTAAAAAAAGTGCATTGCACATTTAATTCTGTAATACTTCAACCTGCTGCTAATACTTCCCAAGTTTTCTGTCCGTTGTCAATTAACTGTACTGATGTTTTAATGTTTCTGGATGTTCTGTGTGGTTTTATGTTGTGCAAATTGTTATGTTTTACTTGCTGCTTTATTATGTCTTGATGTATGCTGTTTACTGTATATTTTAACATTTTAAAGGCTTCAAAACATCTTGCCAAAGGACTACAGTTGGAAATTAGCCAGTAGGCTAATACTGACACATTTACTGTAATGTTGATTAATGTGTGCTGTCCTTTATAAATAAAATACAATACAATAAAAAGATCTGTCTTGGTCGAATTGCTCTGGTGGTATTCTTGATGCTCTGTATCAGCATTACAACATTTGAGAGGCTCAACTTCACCCCCTGGTGTTCAACAGAGGATTCATTTACCAAAGCACTTGAACAATTAGTGTTTGATGAGTTTGATGTTTAATTTTAATAGTGTTATTAAAAAAATATATATATATCTTAAAAGGTTAAAAAAGGGTTTTGTGAAAAGTATGTATTTTCTTATCCATCATTTTATTACATTTATTGTACATATCAAATTTTATATTTCACATGTACACCATTCGAAAGATTGGGGTCAGTAATATCTTAAATAAATTAATACTTTTAAAAAGTGACAGTAAAGACTTTTATAATGTTTCAAAATATTTCTATTTCAAATTGGAAAAACGTTTCATTCATCAAAGAATCCTGGAAAAAATTAATCACCGAAGCAGCGCAACGGTTTCAACATTGATAATAAATCATAAATGTTTCTTTAACAGCAAATCATCATATTAGAATTATTTCTGAGGGGTCATGTGACACTGAAGACTGGAGTAATGATGCTGAAAATACAGCTTTGATCACAGCAATAAATTAATTTACATGATGTTACAATACATGCAAATAGAAAACAGTTATTTTAAATTGTGATAGTTTATCACATGAACGCTGCCTTGGTGAAAAGACACAATTCAAACATTTTACAGACCCCAACATTTTAAAGACTAGTGCATATATTTCACATTATGAATTTAGCATATTTTTCATATTGACTTCCATAGTGAATATTTCTCAGGGTGGGTTTTTCTCAGCTTCTATGAAAAACCGTCCACCATTATATCCAAGTTCACTGAACACATTTTGACCTTTTGTGACCCAAACCCATTTAATCACGTCTAATATTGCTCTTATTCTTTGAAATAATGGACCAATAAGAGAGAGATAGAGATTAAACTGATCAGTCCTGATCCTGATACTGTTGAAAGCTCTTCATTTCCTTCATTCGCACCGGATGACACTGAAGGCTTGGCATTTCTCCCTCTGATTCTAGGCTGATGATCACTCTGTTAACCGAACTGTTCCCTGATCCGTCTCATCTTACCCTCCTCTATTCCCAACACTCCCAGCGCTCACGCCAGCCCTCTCTCCGCTCATTAGCCGCTCTGACAGCCCTGATCTATGTCTGTGTATAGCGTCGATCAGCTCGTGTAAAGTCCACTATTCTCAGGTTATAGTTCAGGTTTGTTATCCGCCTCACTATAGCCGCAGTTAAATTGGTAATGACCTCCTGAGCAGCGGTGGCTTCGGTTCCCCGAGGCTCCTGCAGTAATGGCCAATGGAGACGTTTTTTCCATGAGGTCATTTTCAGGGGCAGCGATGCAGCCGGTCCAGACGGACTCAGCCCAGCTCATGGTTTGATGATGGATGGGTTTAGTCAGAGACTGTGCAGAAACATTTTCCCCCAAAAACTTCTGGAATACATTTGCTTTGGGACACTCCTGACAGGAAAGATGGTTATTCTTCTCGAGCAATTTCCATTATTTACACCGTAACTGTATGTACATATGATTAGGTTTTTTTTTACATTGCAAAATGTAGCCCAGCTCTTTATATAAAGTTGGATGTATGTAAATTTATCCATATACATTCAGTACACTCACCTAAAGCAAGACTAGTATATAATCTCATATACCTTGATTGTTTATTTCATTACAAAAATGTAATAGTATCTATTGCCCAGATGTAATCTGCTAAATGCAAAGATAATATAAACATAAAAGGGTTAGTTCACCCAAAAATGAAAATTATTCCATAATTTACTCACCCTCAAGCCATCCTAGGTGAATATGACTTTCTTCTTTCAGCCAAACAAAGAGTTATATAAAAAAATATCCTGGCTCTTCCATACTTTATAGTGGGAGTGAATAGTATCTTGTTTTTTTAAGCCAATAAAGGTGCATCCATCCATCATAAAAGTAATCCATACGGCTAGGGGGTTAATAAAGGCCTTCTGAAGCAAAGCAATGCATTTTTGTAAGAAAAATATCCATAATTTTAACTTTATACACCCTAATGACTGGCTTCAACGGCCATACGCAAGTCTTGTTCCGGCGGAAGAGTGACCTCTGACCCCACACATGACGTATTGATGAACGCGGAAGCACAGAGGATAGAGCAAAAAAAACACAGGTCATGAATTAGAAGTCTAAAATTATAATTTTGAAAGAGAAATGTGGGAGGAGCTTGAGTTTGTTGCCCAGCCCTGTTTGTTTAAACCACGAGTCGCGTCAAAGCTTACGCTACGCCTCCATCTACGGCATGTGTGGGGTCAGAGGTCACTCTTCCGCTGGAACTAGACACGCGTACGGCTGTTACCGGAAGCCAGTGATTATAGTTTATGAAGTTATAAATATGGATATTTTGCATGGCTTCGCTTCAGAAGGCCTTTATTAACCCCCGTATGGATTACTTACTTTTGTGATGGATGAATGTGCATTTTTGTTTTTTTGGTGCTTCAGAAAAAAAGGTACCATTCACTCCCATTATAAAGCTTGGAAGAGCTAGGATATTGTTTTAATATAACTCTGAGTGGGTTTGGCTGAAAAAAGAAAGTCATATACACCTATGGTTTGAGGATGAGTAAATTACAGGATAATTTTCATTTTTGGGTGAACTATCCCTTTAACGTCATGATTTTCTGTAAAGAACAAACTGTGTATTGTGAAAAGCGATATACAAATGAACAAAGTACTACAAATAACAGAGCATTGTTATGAGGAAAAGTGTTTTTGTTTTTTTATGTTGCGACAGGCCATCCATTTTTATCAATTTTCTAGTCAATTCACTGTAATAGTCCTGCGGTGTCACAATTTAAACTAAATGAACGAATAAAAGTAAAAAATAATTAATTAATATGAGGTCATAAAGATGAGTATATTATAATTATAAAAGAAAAGCAATAATCATATTAAATATAATATAAAAGTGTCATGCATTGTAAAGACAGATGCATAAATACACTTTTCAAGTGAAACATTTCACAAATACAGAAATGATAATAAATCATTCGTATCTAATAAAAGCTAATCGCACATGTTTTGTTTTTGTGTGTATGTGTGTGTGTGTCCAGACTACTTGTTAGCCATGTATCTTAGATCTCAGTTTGATCCGTAATGATTCATGTGACATCTCATATCTCACAGTCAGTTGATTTACAGTATTCCTGTTAAATTAGCGCGAGTCCAGGCGTAAATCCCAGCACAGCTGACAGGTCATTCTGCCCGTTCTCGAGCAGGCGTCAGCGGGGAATCTGGGAACTGTCAGTGCGAGTTTGTGTTTTTGGTGCTGGGACGTCTCATATTGCGTGAGTGTGTGGGTCTGGCAAGACCCTCTTCACTGCCCTCTGTGGCAGCGTCATGTTTTATTGGACCGTAATGAAATTCCCACGCATCATAAACCCTGAGCTATGGCCTACATGAGTCCTGCAGTAAGGAGGAGATGCCCTAGAGCGGCTTGTCTATTCCAGTTTACGGCTCGTACAGATATCTGGGTTCAGACCTGACGCTTCATCTCAGAGCTTTTTAATGGTGAAGATATCAGCCCCTCTGAAGAGAGGCCCTTAAAACACACGCCGCAAGAGTTTACAGCTTACACACAATTCCCACTGACATTATCAGTGCTGTTTCCTGCGGCAAGAATCATTACTAATGTTGCAGTTATTATTAGTGTGTGTGTGTGTGTGTGTGTGTGTGTGTGTGTGTGTGTGTGTGTGTGTGTGTGTGTGTGTGTGTGTGTGTGTGTGTGTGTGTGTGTGTGTGTGTGTTTTTGACTTTGCAATTTTAACTGAAAAGTTTAATGGAAAAATTAAGGATTAAGTTGATCATAAGTATTTCTGATTCCTCCGTAGTATCTCATTCTGCCATTTGTTTTAAACCTTAAGGGCAAAAATTGCTTTGTTCTGAAAGCTAAAAGATATAGTGATGAGAGAAAAAATATGAGTCAGTGTTTTGAAGCGCTCAAATAACTACACTAAAAAAAATGCTGGGTTGTTTCAACCGAATTTTGGGTCAAATATGGACAAATCCCAAACGATGGGTTAAAAATGTAATTTAAAAATTTAACCCAACGGCTGGGTTTGACCCAAAATTCGGTTGAAACAACCCAGCATTTTTTAGAGTGTACAGGCTGGCAGTCAAACCCCAGCAACATTTATTATGACACAAATCAATTGCAAAAGTTTTCATTAAAGTATAATCTATAACATGTAATCTGATTGTAATACACAAATATTTAAACACCAATAAATATGAAGTTTCTCTAAAATTCTTTAATTTGTAGAGCTTGTTTTGTGTATTATTGTATCATTAGGCAGGGTTTAGGACAAATAGAAACAATTACCTATCATTCTCCTTGTTGTGTTAGGGCTGGTACACACAAAACACATTTTTGCTATTAAAAACACGAGACACTGGTCAATGGAGCTAGAAATAGAGACACGTTTTTTAAAAGTTGAACGTCTTTTAACTTGAGCGCCTCGTTTTTAAAACGCTGTTGTGAGCGAGACTCTGCAAGACCCGAGCGCAGCGGTTAAAGACGTCCATCTAGCGCGTGTTTACTTTGTGTTGTAATGAATTAAAAGTATTAAATTAAAAAATAATCAGTTAAACAAGATCAGTTTAATGAACACCTGTTCATGAGTTCAGCAGATCAATGCCATCTAGTGGCGAGTCATCAGAATATTGAAACGTTTCGACAGTGGCCCTGTCCCAAATGGAACACAAACCCTCGTGATCTTCCTCAAAATACACACTTGTATCACATAATGCCGTTTTGAAGGCGCATATCGGCCAAAAAAGGGACGTTGGCAAGCACCATTCTGAAACCTAAGGCACTGTCCCAAATGGCACACTTCATAGTGTCTTGTGGACTGATGGTGCGTTCTTATATTGTCAACGAACCGACTCGGCCCCCGGATATGACGTCACTTCCACACTTCAAGCGTTCTGGTATGTTCTCCGAGTCGGAGAAAAAAAATGGACACCACCCGGAAAGCTGTTGCTATGGTAGCACTGGCCGAGTACCAGTGAATCTTCACTTTATTTCATGTTTTAGTTTATCTTCTGTTAACACTAGCCACGTTAGTAACACCGTTTGAAACAAGGCTTCATTCAATATTGCACTCACAAGACGGATTCCCATACACACAGGCAGTGATACGGACACAGTGAGGTATTGCAGTAATACGAGCGATTAAAGTCATTTAAACAACCAAAGCGGTCCAAAAACAATGAAAACAATTCATACTTACAAGTCACACAGGGCGCAGCCATCTTGGATTCCGTGTCGGAATTCTTGCTCGGTGTCCTCTCGGTTGTCCGACTTCCGAGCTGGGAAATCCGAGGAAAGGGGTCGCGTTGGTGCGTGTTGCTAGGCAACGTCTGTCTTCCCAGTCGGAACTCCTACACGGATAAATAATAGAACGCACCATTACAATGGCCACATAAGCAACATTCTATTTAGAACACCTTAGAACGTGCATAGCAACACCCTGGCAACCACTCACAACACCCTAGGAACTGCATAACAGTGGCATAATGCATCTGCATCATCTGTGAGCTTTATCTCTGTGTGTCATCCTGGTGTTTACTGTGAAGGGCACAGCGGCAGGTGTGGCGTGTTTTACTCCTGTGTATTCACACACAGACTCACAAATCCTCACTGCACGTCAGGCTGGCTCAACACACACATCTCTCACCCAGACGACTGTCCGACAAATCCCAGCAGGCAGAAGCCCAGAATATCAGAGCAGAGTTTTGTCATGCTTACAGGGTGACTGTACGCTCCGAGATTACACACAGACGAACGACAAAATGACAGCGCTTATTAAACACACACTCCCTCGTCGCTTGACGGTTACGGATATATTGAATTTTTAGCACAGACACAAGTTACCGCAGTAATGATGAATGTGTCTCCGGCACAATTACTGGCTTTATCTTAACATATAAATCCATTGAGCAAAGAGAGAATGTGGATGTGTCATAAAAATGCTTCGATGGTGAATATAACATCACATCCGTATATAACGGAGTATTATATGGATGAGATTTTATGGATTAATATATCAAATACTATTATGTAAGATAAAACTGGAAATTTCAAACCATGTTTTTGCAGCCGTTTTTTTATTTTCATTAATTTGGATATATACACTGAATATATAGTCTATGTAGGAAAAGGTGTCTCACAAATTACTCTTCGAAGTGTCATTCTCCAGTTGACTTCTATGGCAAAATATTATAGTCATTTTAATTTATATGTATGAACACCAACAAAGGTCAAGAGGTCAAATCAGCAAGGGAACATCCGCAGTATGTTTTCATTTTTTACCAGGTTTTATGCCTTAAGTGCATAAAGTTAATGGTTGTGTCCCATTACAAACATTTACTAACTAGACAAAAGTCACAGTCATAACTTAAAAAGTCAAATTCAAAAGTCAAATGAATATTAAGGAGCCCCTAAATGGACACGGTGAAGAAAAAATATGAGATAGGAGGAAAAATAATTTGGCAATGCTTTTGCGTTCTCTCGTGAAACGCATAACATTAGTGAGCGAACGCAAAACCATTGACTTACTATTTTTCCTCCCATCTCATATTTTTTTCTTCAGCATGTCCCTTTAAGGGCTCCTTATTCTGTGAGTTTCACTTGAAAATAATTCACTTTTTCTATCCAATACATCTTAACTGCCTCAGTTTTTTTTTTTTTTTTAAATAGCTACATTTGCATGCTAAATAAATGGCTTATTTTTACTAAATGTAATGTACAGGAGAAGCAAGTGAACAGTAATTGATCACTGCAATATTATCAGTGATTTCACATTGACTGGCACAACATGCATTAAAGGCTTCATCTCACAAGTGTTGCTTCCGTACACTGAACAAGGAGCATAAATAAATTGAGTGCATGTTTATCCATCCACATTTATCAAACCCATGACTTAGCTAAGCCACAAGACCACGAGAAGCGCTTCTGACCCTGACGTGACCCTGACAACGGTGCATTTTCTTCGCAGCTTTCTGCTGAAGAGAGCCAGGGGCTGAGGAGTGACACATGATGGGACCGGCCTGCGTTCCTCTAAACCCTGTAAGTCCACAAGTGCCGTTTGGTGTGGTAAGTTGCCGACTCCAATGGGAACGGTGGCATTCCTCTCGGCTTAAACACACCAATACTGCAGGTCAGAGCTCCATTTGTCTTTTGTGTTTTTGCTCCAGAAATAAACGATGATGAGATTGAAGGGAAGAGAAAGGGAGGGAAACTGCCAGATCATCCAGCACACGCCAACCAGATCTTCTGAGGCGACCTTCAGTTTGTTGGTTCTCGTTTCTTTCTGAAATTTTCTCAGCATTCTGATATTTTCTCTTCACAGAAAGTGCAGGACTGGAGCTTGTGTGGAGGTTAAAAGCTCAACACCTACACAAAAGGTACTTAATATGAGTTTTATGTTGCCGGCATGTCACATCAGAATGATCATATTTAGGAAATGAGTGGATTTTCTTTCCAATTTGAAGGCTTGCCAAGTAAAGAATCACATTGGAAGCTAATTGGTACTGATCGTAATAAATTCGAATTGTAAATGTTTACTAGATAATGTAGTTTGCATGAGTAGAGACAAAGCTTGTCAGAAAATAGTTTTGTTGCATTACTGCTAAAAAGTCAAACACGCAGTTTCTGAACTTGTAATGAACTTCCAGAAGAGGCAGAAGTGAGATTGTGCTGCGTGTGCATTTGGTAACATGTGCAATTTCTTATTTATCTTGATTATGGATTACATGTCATGTGCAGTTGCATTGTTTTGTCTTAGTTTGCTTGGAATACAATTATTCCCTGTAAAAAATGGTCTGTCCATGTATAATAGGGATCTACAGATATTGCATGCTCCAATGAAAAATTGTGATTGGTTTTCGTTAGGAGGAATACCAGAAACACTGATGCACAGCTATCCGTCACCGTGAAATATTCTGGTTTCATTGTTTCAGATGATTAATTTGGCACGTCTTCATGATAAATACGGGCTGAAGATGTTTTGGGAAGAGAAGATTGAAAGCCACGTTCAGAGGATGGGAAATGAGGACTCGAGAATGAACAACAGCGCTTTATGCAAGTGTGTATATCACGGGAAGTCAAAGCTCTTCTCAGATGATTGCCGCTAATAACTTTATCCAATGTGTCGCTTTCCTTTCTGTCCCTTTTTCGAGGTTATTTCTGGGGCGGTAATTGCGAAGAAAGATTAGGTCGAGTAAATCAAAATGAAAAGATCATATTGATAAACGACCACAAGTCACAAAATCAAACTCGCAGGGATGGACTTCATGGGAGGGAACTGAAGAAACTCATAATTGTTTTTCCTAACCTAGTTTTGGATCCATAAACAGCATCTTGCTTTTGGAAATGAAAAGCATCCCAATGACAGTCCTAAGGCTCGTGGGTAATTCCAGGCAAGCTTCTCTTGCTTGTTTTTGCTGCCCTCTAGTGTTTCCTCACCGTCCCTTCAGAAAGGTCAGGGTGGATTAGCACGTAACATGGGTACAAATCTCCAGGATTTGGACCTCGTTCAAATCAATGTGTTTGCGCTGCGGTGGAGACAGCTGTCGAGGCGAGTGCGGCTTTCAGTGTGTGCAATGAACACATCGATTATTCTGCAAAAGGCTTCAAAGCAAATTCAAAGGTTTATTAAAAAAGGCATCAAACTTGGATTAAATTTCAATTAAACAGTTAAAAAGATCCCCCAATTAATTTGAATCCCTGACCAATAGCATATATGTGACCCTGGATCTCTGGAAGTATATTTGTGGCAATAGCCAACAATACATTGTATGGGTCAAAATTATCGATTTTTCTTTTATGCCAAAAATCATTAGGACATTAAGTAAAGATCATGTTCCATGAAGATATTTAGTAAATTTCCTACCGTAAATATATAAAACATGTATTTTTGTGAGTGAATGCAGCACAATCGTGAACATAAATGCACAACTTTAAAGGAGATTTTCTCAATTTCTAGATTTTTTTGCACCCTCAGATTCCAGATTTTCAAAAAGTAGTATTTCGGCCAAATATTGTCCTATCCTAACAAACCACATATAAATGGAAAGCTTATTTATTCAGCTTTCAGATGATGTATACATCTCAATTTAAAGTGTCCCTTGTGACTGGTTTTGTGGTCCAGGGTCACATATATGTGTGTGTATAAATATACACACTGTAGCCTATATCAGACTCGCCAATGTAAAGTCTATGTAAAAATACGGCAGTAAAACATTTGTATCATAAAGACTCAATGTTTTCCTTCAGGTTACGTGAGGAGTGGGTCCAGCGGCTGCAGTTCCGGAACCAACATGTGATCGAGACCATGAGAGAGGAACAAATAAGAAGAGCTCAGAGGGTACAAGGGATTTTAAGATTTTAGACATCATTAGACATCACTTCTCTAATGCACTTCCTATAAGAAGAGCCTGACATTATACACTCTCAGAAAAAAAGGCAGAAAAAAGCTGTCACTGGATAAAAAGATTGTAATATGAACACGTCTGGTACCTTTGAGGTGCTAATGCCCTCTTTAGGTACAAAAGTGCATTTTTTGAATACCGTCCTGGTGACAGCTTTTGCACCTGTTTTTCTGAGAGTGTATATCAGTATAAAAAGTCAGTATTTCTTTAATTTAACTAAATCGTTTTTTGATGTAGCCTTTGAGACAGAAAGATGCAGACATGCACCATTAAACTAAATGTGATCTTGCCTTCCAGCATTCGTCGTTCATATAAGGCTCATTGGGTTACATAGAATACATTCTTCCTCAGCTTTGTTTTTATTAAAATTGAAATATCATCCTTTCACTGTGTAGTGTGTGTTTATTTATGCTTTATGCTTTTACTGAAAAAGAGCATATGCATAATTTGTCATGGTCGCTCGCTTTCTGTTCAACTCTGTTAAACATTTCCATCTTTAAAAATAAGTTTGCTCTTTTTGATAAATGAGACATGATGTCAGTTGTCAGTTTTTCATTATGTTAAGACTTATATTGGTCTTGTCAAGCTCAGTATAAATACACACACTATTTACATTACAAAAAGGCGTGTGTAGATGTAAATAAAGATAACCTTTTCCATTTTCACTTTCATTTCATTTGCATTTACATCGACAAAAATCAATTTGGCATGCAATCCTTAAAATCTGCCATCTGTCTTTTCTATTGAGATGAAAAAGAGGAACTTCTTAAGTTGCAGCGGTCAGTTTTCTTAGTAATTTCCAGCAAACGTGTCTAAATGTGTTTTTTTGTGTGATTTTGCTCATGATCACGAGTGAAAATGACTCCTGAGTCCTGCCTAGCATTTTGATGGTGATATTGTGGATTATGAAAAAAAGTTTTTTTTAAATTTCAGGTTAATTACTGTATGAAAAAATATCTCAACATTGTTGAAAGTTTGAGTTTGAATGGCTTTTAACAATGTGAGTCAGTAGGAGATTTTCAATCGGTCACCTTGACTTTGCCGAGACATATTTCTGGGTTAACATATTTTGTTGATCCTGGAACAACAATCCTGTCTGGAAATGTAGTCCCATCACTACCCCTACCCCTAAACCTATAACGCTACCCATAACTTATCCCTAAAACCAGAGGGAAATGATAGGTGAATAACACTGATGTAGAAGCACCTAACCCTGGTCGGAAGCCTAAACTTGACATGAACTTGTCACCTCAAATCTGATTGGTTGACTGGAATGTTGATCCAGAACATGTTGTACTTGGTGAAATCATGTTCACCGCCTCGGTGATCTCCCTAGTCTGAGCATTGACCAGGGAGTCGGTCATTGTAAGGCCTGTCTCAATCGCAAAATCCTTCCAGTGCACTGAACATTCGTTCCCTAAAAAGTTCCACAATTGACCGTTTGAAAAGACCCGCCCCCCTTAGTTACTGTCACTATGTCCGACAAGCTACGCCGTTCTCACGCCACACCATGTTCTCACCAAGGGGGTAATCCATCCGCCGGAAACTGAAGCCTCCGCGGGCGCCGCCATTGTAGCAGAACTTCACCTGCTGTTAGCATTCCATTGACTCCCATTCATTTTTGCGTCACTTTGACAGCGAATAACTTTACATCTGAGGCGTCTAAAGACTCCATTTGTCCATTATTTATTTCTAAAGAAACTCGACAATGTATAAAAGGCTCCATTACCTTGTATCTTACGTTATGGCCCCGTAGAAGCCGTTTTTGTAAAAATAGGCTAACGATTGCGTCATAACTCACGCGACTCTCTGTCGCACTGTAGAGAAATTACCGTATAGACCGGCGGAGAAGCTCGCAGGCAATCGGGGGGACGTGGAGGCATTAAGTCCGATAAAGTGAAGGGAGAAGCCCATAGAGAGTGATAAAGTTGATCCTACTGCTAGCTCATGGACAGCTAATGCTCACGCTCTCCGTCTCTGAGAGATTCGGAAGGGATTCTCTCCGCACAGCTATACTAGAAGACTGACAGCTGTCAGACACGTTGCTCACGTGTTCAAGCTCAGTTTGAGCCTGCGCAGTTCGCCTGGCGATCAGGAAGTGAGAGCTTCAAATGGGCTTCACTTTTCTCCGTTGAAGTCTATGGGGTCGCTGTGTCCATCTTATATACTGTCTATGGTTCTCACGCAGTGAAAAACACATCGCGGAGCAGAGAGGAGACTGACAACACACTGACAGACACAGACCAGCTTACTTTCTGGTTACTTTTGATATTAAACATATTAAACAAAGTCTCACCTTTCAAATTTGGTCTTTTTTTTCAAGAAATTTTAACAATAAATACAGTTTTGTGGCTCTTTAATGTGTCTGACAGATCGCTGTAGAGCATCAGTTAAAGCTGCTCGTGAACCGATCATCTCTTCCGTCTAGTTCATTTATAGCATCAAATAAACATGAATGAACATCAGAAGGAATGTTGTTTTAACCGCAGAAAGGCGTCAGTACACTCCGCTTCTCAAGTTCAAATCCTCCCATGTTAATCTACTAACTCTCCTGACTGCTCTGTCAGACAAAATGGCGGATGGTGAAGTATGATTGGTCAGATCACCTGTCAATCAAGCCCCCTGCGAAGGGTCAACCGTGAAAACTATAGGGAGCACCGATGCTCACTACGTTCCCTTAACGAAAATTCTGATGCGCGAAACATAAACTGCGCAGCCAACTCACTACACTTAATGACACTCGATGGATGTTTTGGAAAAACAAAAAGTTTACATTTCAGCATAAACATACATCACTAGACAGGTACTGAACATAGTCCAGCTAACATTTATAATTAATTTATGTTGTAATGTCAAGTTTCAGGATTGGGTACCCGTATTGGCAACTGATTCACAAGCTAGGGAGCTTGAGAGCTGTAACAGACACACAGGTGATGCACAGGTAAGAGATACTGACCTCTGGTGGTGAGTGGACGGTACAGAACCATCTTATATTGACGATAAATTACAATGTATAATGGAGAGATTTGTGCAAGTGGTCAGTGAAATGTTTTTATGTGCTAGGCGACGAAATAGTTTAATGTAATGCTATACCAATGGATTAGGCATATTTGTCATAGCATAAAACAACAATGACAATCAAGTTGCAAAGACTCTTAAGATTAATTAGGTTGATTTTTGGATATATTTCCTTCTGGGAAGTTGACATAATGTGAGATGCAAAACCCCATCTAAAACTAGTTAAAACAGCTCAATTGAGCTCATATTAATTGAGAGACTTTGAAATATTAGTAGCCTATAGGCTACTTTTAGTAGGCCTACACTGTCAAAATGGTGATTACAATGGTGAAGTTTATTACAAATGGTGACCAGTCGCAGGACCTGAGATATTTACTTTCCCTATATAGGCTACATAGCTAAAAACTGTAACAAACCTATAATTTTAATGTTAAAAAAGGGCCACGTTATGAATCAACTGGCCGTGTAGCCTACTTGTGAGAGTGCAGTGACATCCTAATGCATTAAAAAAAGAGGAACATGTTTAAATAGGCAACTATTATTTCTGAGAAAAAGTCAGCAAAACATGTTATAGGCTACATCCTAAAAGTGATCGCTTATTTTAAATTTTGTCGAAAGCAGTAATGCAAACTACTTACTGAAGAGGAATCCAAATTCTCGTGATTCATGTAGGCTACAGCTGAAGGTTTTTTTTTTTAATGAGTAATTAGGCTAAAACATCTGTTTTAATCAGTTTTTTTTTAATCAGTTGGACATCGCGGATAAAGTTATAAAGTTAGACTAATTACTGTTACTAACTGTTTCCCCCCACTTTTTGTGCTTTTACTTGTCATTTAAAAAATGTGTCATAAATCTGTCAGAGTTTAAGCATAAGTGCCTCACCTCAGAAATTCGCGCCATTCCCTGCTAGCTTGGCTGCGCGCGCTGCTGTAAAGCGCATGCGTTCAAGCTAAAAGCAGGTGAGGCACTTGTGACTTATGTTATGCTTGACGAAAACATTTTTTATATATATATTTAAATGACTTAATAATAATAACATTAAATGAAGTAACCTAAGAGCTGGGGGTTAAAGTTAAATTGGCTAAAATAAACGATTAGCCTATTCGTCAACTTTATATGATATGGGAGCAGGTAATAATCCAAATATTATTATTTTATATATCATAGGCCTACTGTATATTTTCTTTTACTATTTCTTGCTGTCTATGTTTGTTCAATATTGTTATAGCCTACTGTGTGTTGGACTATTGTCATGTTTATTATTTGTAATGTGATTGGCATTTAATAAAATAAAAAACAGAATGCAAAAAAAGGTATAATCAAAATTGATTTAAGATGGTGAATTAGAAAAAAAAACAATATATAAAGAAAGCAATTGTGTTTCATATTTAATCACCATTCTATTTATCATTCACTCTCAAAATTAACTTTATGTTATTTGAAGTAATTTTGGTGTGCATTGTAGAGGAAACATCAGGCATCCAAGTCAAAGTAGGCCGGACAAGGTACAGTCAATCTGTCATTTTCACAAAGTAAACTCCAACAGGATGATCTGGACGCCAATCGGCCTACAAAGCTATTTATAAATAAAATAAATGTAATGACTTGAAATATTGATTTGGGTTTAAATGGTTTTATTAGGCTATGTGGGAAGAAAAGAGAGTGAATCGAGAGACATGAAACTAAAAGACTAGGAAATCATTTGACTAAAGCACTAGCCTACAGTTTAGCCTCATTAAATATTTGGCCAAATGACACCATTGACCAATCAAAAGTATTCCTTTCATACAGCCCAAATATAACACTGCATATTTTTTGTTTAAATAAAAAATCAGTTTGAATGTTTAATGATCATAAAACAGTAATTCTATCTTAAAACACATTGTATAATATATTTTAGAGATAATGCAAATATGTGATATGTGGCATAACAATAGCAAAACTATAAAATGATTGAAGACAATGTGATAAAAAGTTTTCTAGACTGATGTTACATCAATGTATAGCATTATTATTATTATTAATAGTATGTGTACTGCATATGCTGACACTAGAACTTTCCCTTTATGACAAAATATTAATGTACATTTTTAATCAAGACAAGTGTGCAGCTGTATAAGTAGACACACCATTAACTTATAATATACATAACATTATTACATATTATTTTAACATTATATTACAGCACATGTCTAATAATAGCATCAGGATTGCAGATTGCAAGCTATTGTCATAAGCCTGTTCAACAAAAACCGTGTTAATTCAGGATAAAAACAGTGCAACAAAAACTGAGCATTGCTAAGATTATCAAAAACTCACTCCATCTCTTCTCTATTACATCCGTTTCAATGCAGATGTTTTAGATACACCAAATAAGAGTTTCATAACTTCCTGAAAAAGAAAAAAAAAAGTTGACACTTCCTACTGAAAAGTGCTAGAATAAGCTGCTTGTGAGGTTTTGCATATCTTTAAGTTTCATTTACAAAAAAGAAATGACAAAGGCAAAATATTTTTGTCAAGATACTTCATAAAAGTATTTGGTCAGGAAAATTATTCTGAGAATAATACAAAAATATCGAACCAAAAAAAGACACCAAAAGTATTTGGACATGTCAAGTCGCACTCAACAATGTCTATGTAATTGCATTAGATACAAAACATCAAAGCAAGTCTTGTTTAAAAGTGCATTTGGCATAGAAACAGATAAAACTCTGAGTTCATATCTTCACTACACTGAGTGCATTTGTTGTGACTGGGTGGATCGTGAAATTTGCGTTCCCTCCTCAGAGAAAGCCCTTTCAAAAACACGTCTTAGAGAAAGTTTAACTTTGTTCTTAAAATCCTGCCCCATGAAAACATAGAGAATGGGGTTCAGGCAGCTGTTGATGTACGCCAAAGAGATGGCCAATGGATCCACTGCCAAAGCCACCAGGGCACTTGATTCCCCTCCGTACTTCATTATCAAGTCCACCGTGTGATACGGCAGCCAGCACAGAAAAAATGCCACAATAACAGCCAGCATGATGCGAAACGCTCGGCCAGAGCGAAAATTACTCCTGCCTAACTTGCGTGCGATGACTCCATAGCATGATGTGATGCATATGAGCGGTATCAAAAAGCCAAACACAAATCTGATGATACTCAACAATCCAGATGTTGTAAGATCACCTTCTTCATCAGCAGGAAATGTGCAAAGTGTGATGTTAAAATCAGTTAAAGTGTGTCTTAATATCATAAAGGGCAAGCTGAGCACTAAAGCCAGAACCCAGGCCACTGCACAGGACAGCCGTGCAAGAAACAAGTTGCGATGATTTTGAGCCCAAACCGGTGTGATCACCTGGGCGAACCTATCTAGACTAATCAAGTTCAAGGTGAAAACACTGGCAAACATGTTAATAACTATAACAGAGGGGAGAATCTTGCACATGACGGATCCATACGGCCAGTGATGCTCAAGGAGGATCTCCGCCACGCTGAACGGTATGGAAAGGCAGCACAGGAGGTCGGCAGTGGCTAGATTGAGAAACCATATTGTATTAACGGTCCTCTTCATCTTCATTCCAGCCATATACACAACAAAGATGTTCCCGGGAACGCCGAGGAGAAACGTCAGGCTGTAGACGACCAGAGAAATCGTCTTCATTGAAATTCTGACTTCTGGAGACATTCCAGATTCCAGATCATATTCACTAAAGTTTGTGTAGTCGGTGTAATAATCCAAATCGTCAGTAGACGTTTGGTTCATTTTGCTTGAGTTGATGCCGTCCAAAGCGCTGATTACCCTGTAAATATCACATATTATCAGTCAAACACTCCATTTATTCATTTAGCAGATGCTTTTATCCAAAATGACTTGCAAATGAGGAAAGCACCAAGCAATTTGACTCGGGCAACAAATTTATTAAACAATAAAGTTTATATTTTATGCACATCAGATATTATTGCCTTACAAAAGTGTACTCACCTCACCAGCTGCTCTGTACTTGCTAGTGATACTTTAGCCCTTTCACAACCGCTTTAAGGAGGAACCGCAGGAAATGGAAGGAAGTCCTTTGATGAAAGGAAAGGACTACAAGAACACTTGTGCTAATTACACAAATACATTCCTTATTAAACAGACAATTTCATTTTCATCATTCTATCTAGAAATGTTAGTGTTGATCGTGTGGCACGAACACAATCTAATACAATATTTCACATTCTTGGTTTCGTTTTAAGAGTGGCAAAACAAAACCACAATAAGAGAAGTTACAGCTGCGGATAACAACAATGTGTTAAACTGCAAAAGTTACATTATGGCCACCAGTCATTATTTGCTGCTATTAGTAGAAAAGGCTGCAACCACCAGACATCCCCCAAATAAACAGCAGTTTCTAAACTAGTTCACAAGACAATATCATTAAACTATATGGTAATAGCATCATTAAGTGGAATCCGTTTACAAAATGATGGCTGCTTACAGTCAGCAATGTTTGTGAGTAATACATTCCTAAGAGATTACTACATGTGAATCAGGAAGGTACTTAGATATTTGTTTGCTTTCCCAAATTGGATGAGTTGGCTTACATTAAATGACCCATGACTTTTAAATTCTGACTAAATTTAGATATTTCTCTTTTTTTTTCCTCTCTTTTCCCCTAAAAAGTTATAACACACAATTCATTGAGATTATATTTAAACTGGGAACAAATAAACTTTTAAAAGGAGTCTCTGTGAAAAAAAAAAAAAAAAAAAACCTTTTTCCAAATTAACAGATCCTTAAACCCATTAAAAGTCTGGAATAAAGAATCAAGACATAGTCACAAAAATGATACAGTTTATTGTGTAATTTAATATTTTTATTGGAAATATTTTGTAAACATTTATCTGCCCACTTTATTGCATGAGAAAAATACAAATAAAAAAACTAAAATAAAATGTGATTATTTACACCGTGGTTTTGGCAAAACAGTTGAACCTAATTATGTGCTTAATTACTAAATAAAAGGGAAAGCAAATGAGCTTTTAAAAAGGTACCAACACCAAAACCTACAGAAATAATTTAATTTTCAAACATTACTTCAGTCTTTCATTGAAAATACACCCACCTCATCTGGCAACAACTATACACAAACAGCAGAGCAATGGAACTATGTTTTTTCATATAATCTATGTCAACCGTCAACATCATCATTCAACAGTTTTGAGAGTTATTTCTTGCTGTCAAAAGCGCACACACAAAAGTGTAAAATGTTACACTACAGCTATCAGTACAGGTCATATGTCCACAGAAATGTTTATCTTTATAGGAAATACTATACCACTGAATCGGTTCATGCAAGGAGAAAATCCATTATGTAACACACAATTTGCAACAGTGAGAATGAGTTTAACATTTGAATTAATACAGGTTAACAGTTCGTTAAAAAAAAAAAAAAATCAAATGCAATAGTATTGAATTCCACCAGAAGCTTACAGGCATCCCAAATATTCCACCATTAGCCGTAATTCTTGTCAATTCAAGCTAAATACAGGATCCTGATGTGCGGTTAAATTAAATATATACATAATCAAATCTGTACAGTACAAATTGTCAAACATTTTTACTCTCAGATGTCTCCCTACTGCTGTTTCTATGGATTTGAAACCAACTTTAGCTTAAACAGCAATCAACCAGCAGAATAGGTTGCCTAACACAGGGTGCAATAACAAGAAGTTCTAAGAAAGTGGCATTTTGTCTCCACCAAAAAAATTTTCACAAAGCAAATTATAAACAAGTCTATAATAAGTTTTTCTGGCTGTCATCATAAAGGTCTATGAGTAACTCCAAACTTACACAGAGGTGACAATGTAAGACCCACTTTCAGTCGTGTCTCCTTTAGTGTCTCTTTTTTTTGCATTGCTTGTAATAGGTGTTGGGATCTGAGATGGTCTAGGAGTTGTGTTGTCAGCACTACTCTTTCTAGGGCTTGGTGTGTAATTAAAAGGACTTACTCTAGCAGCCACGGCACCACTAGGGGAGCTGTGTTTGCTGGAGTTAGTTGAGCTAAATGGTGTGCGTTCAGCAACTGGGAATTCATGGACCTCAGTGCCAATGTTTGGATTACTTGGTGCAGGCTTGATGTCAGTGACTTTTTTATCAAGAGGCTCGCTACTCCTGAGTAAATTCAGATTTGTTTCTGAACCCAGGTGGGCCACAGCTGCATTCTCACTTGCTAGTGGCTGTTTTGAGTGTGATTCACTTAAGTCCCTGTCACAAGGAAGCCCTTTGCTTGACTGGCTGTCAATAACAGGAGGTGTGTTTGCTGTGGGTGATTTACTAGACCTTGGATTGTTTATGGGGCAGTCTTCAATTCTCACCCAGACATCTTCTGTCTTGGACATAGCAGCACCCATTGAATGAGCAGCATCATCATTTGAATCTGGTAAGTCCAATGTCATAGAAGGTGCATATGAGGTTTCACTCTCTTTCATTTTCCTCCAGGTTCCTTTGCGTTCCAGGCCCCCCTCTTTACCTGATTTTTGAGGTGGATTAGCAGGTTGCCGCTCATCCTCGCTTCTCCCCTTTTCACTGGACTCTGACGAAGCAGAGAGAATGGAAGAGCTGCTGCCCGTTCTTTTCCAAGTGCCTACTCTTGGGAGAGAAGATGAATGTTTGCTGTGCTCCCTTTTCCATGTCCCCGTCCTATTGATTGGGAGCCTGGAAGGGCTTTCTGAATGAGATCGGGAGATGTCATGCCTTCGGAGTGACTTGCTATCACCATTCTCTGCAGAGTTCTGATCATGAGGGGACTTTCTCCAACCACTTCCCTGGTAAGGTAGAGAAAGTGACATATCTGGTAAGGATGGACTAGATACTGGAGTCTGTGACTGGCTTGGAGACGAAGGAGACAAGGACTCGAAAGATGCAGACTCCTCTAATTTCCTTTTTAGTGTTGGACTAGGGGCTTCTTTGATAAACGTTGACTGCCGAACAAGTCCAGGCTTCTCGGACCGGTCAGACTCACTCCCACTTGACTTTGTGGATGACATTCTGGACAACTCTGCCTTCTTTGAAGGGCCTGTGCTTCCACACTGGTTTAGACTTTTTGAGGCAGATTCACTTCTAGGAATTCCACTGGTACTTCTCTGCAAACCACTCTGCTTTGCTGGTGTTTGCAGGCCCAGTTGCCTCCCTGGAGAAGTGTAAGCCATGCGTCCGGATCCCGAAGATTTTGTTGAAGCAGCACTGGGGGAAGCAGTGCGAGGAAGTTGAGATAATTTGTTCGATGGGCCCAAACCATTCCTACCAGGTGAAACTGAGGCACGACCAGGAGACTGCATGGGCCTTGTTAGAGATTGCTGAACTGGTCTAGAAGGTGTAGAGTCCCTAGACCCAGATCGAGAGGAAGCTTTACTTGACCCTCCTTGAGAAGATGGTGAGTCCCTGGCAGGACTAGGCTCAGAATTTGCTGCGACTTTCATGGTTCTTGGAGAGTTACCAGGACCAGATGCTTGGGATGGTGGTTTTGACATTTGGCCACGCGGAGGGGTTTTTTTGGGTACTGGACTGGTGCTAGGAGAGCTGCTCCTCACACCAGGAACATGAATCATTGTCCTCCCTCTGGAGATCACAGGAGCTTGAGCTTGTCTGTGCTGAGAGGACATGCTTTCTAGGCTGGGTCTAGGCTTTCCTGTGATTAAACTTTTATACACTTTCTTTCCTCCTTTCAGACTCTTAACAGATTCTTCCTCTTTCTTTTTGACCTCTAAAGTGGTTTTTTCACCAGGTTTTAGAATTCTTGGCCCTTTATTTGTAGCAGGCTTATTGTCATCTTGATTTAAAGGAAGGTGGAAAGGTGATCCAATGGAGATGCCCGACTTGAGAGAGAGAATAGAGTCTGAATCCGAAGAACCTTGTCTGGAGAGACTCGCTGCAGCCTGATGTAGACTGCTAACTATAGAATTGGCGCCCTCTTGAATGGCTTTCCAATCAAATGATTCAGAGTCTGGTGATAAGGCTTGCTCTGAAATAGGGCTATGTGTGTCTGTGAGGTCTAACATAAGATCCGGTTCCTCGTCCAAAATACCATCTGCCAATAAGCTCTTTTCTTCCTTACCCCCTTGTTCCTCCGTCTTACTTCTTGGTGTCTGTTTCTTTTTCTTTGGCATTGCAGAGCTGATGCATTCTTGGAGAAGGTCATCTTCAGAATCGATACTGAGAGAGCTAAGGGAACTATTTCTAGAGAAGCACACAGGGGTGTCCTCCACGTGAAAGGCCTTTGGCGCATAACCAGAGGCTTGTGGCCTAGGAACTTCCATCTGAGTTGCATCATCTTTGTGTGAACAATCTTTGTTGTTGTTTTCTTGGTCAATGTCACTTAGTGAGCTAAGTGATGAGTTTCTTGAAAAACATACAGGTGTGTCTTCAATGGAAAACTTTTGCTTCTCGTCGCACACTGCAACTGTATTTTCTTTGGGTGCTTGTTGAACACTTACTGGTTTTTGAATGGGTTTTGTTGGAGCCGTCTGAAATGCTGATACTCTGTTGGTGTTTACTGGCTGTTCTACACTGCATTTCAAAGGGGGGAACTTTCTTTGCTCTTTATCTTTTCGTAGCTCAGCTTTTTCCTTAGACAAGTCAAGATCGTCATCCTCAAAGTCAAGTGAACTCAGTGAATCATTGCGAGAGAAGCAATAAGGTGTGCCCTCAATTGGTGTGTAATGATGCGGAGAATCAAAGGCAAACCCAGGACGTGTTCTTTCCTCAGCATTAGCAGGCTTATCTGCAAACTCTCTTGTGACTACTTTGGGCTCCTGCTTTTTGGTTTCTTTGTTTTTATCTGGGTACGATGCTGCTTCTGACAAGTTATTAGGACCTTCTGCCCGTTTGAGCATCCTTGCTCTGTACTCATTGCTTTGTGGCATAGGTTTTACAGGAGAAGTTGGCTTTTTCTTTTCCAGGTCCTGCTGAACTAGATTGCCAGTGACGGTAGAATGGTGTGGAGCCTGATCAGGCATTTTCTGCACTCTAAACGGCTTGTGAATTTTGCCTTTGGGCATTGCTGAATTGATACACTCCGCAAGAATATCGTCCCCTTCGTTCTCAGCAAAAGCAGACTGCATGGGAGGTGATAAACCTGTATCTTTAGCTTCTGAACTTTTCCCCTCTGGCAGAGTGTCTCGTCTTTGACCAGGTGCTTCTGCATGGGGAGCTGAACTTTCAATACCAGCCAACTCATTTGGGGGTGAATCAATTGTGAGGTCACTGAGAGATGTTGCTGTGGAAAAGTTAATGGGTGTTCCCTCAACACAGTATATCCGGGGCATGTCCTCACCGTGTGTTAGAGCTACATGTTTCTGCTGTTGTCCTCTGTTTTGAGGTGGCAACAATTTATAAACAGGGAGCTGACTTGGTTTACGAGCCACAGGTGGTGGTAGTCTTGAGGTGCTTGAGGGCGATTGTTTTTTGGGTTTTCTTGATGATTTTGTTGGCATTGCGGAGTTAATACAAGCCTCTAGAATCTCTATATCATCATCATCATCTGAGTCATCCAAGATGTCTTTTCCGGCTCCAGATGTTGATGGTGGTTTCTCTTGAACTTTAGGCTCTTGGATGTCTTCTGTCTCAAGCTCTGCCTCATTACTATGGTCATCCTCATGAACTGGGGGCATTATCTTCAGCTCAACATCTTTCTGAATAAAGGGTTCATCTAAACTTAGTGCACTAAGGCTTGAAGCACAAGAGAAACCATCTGGAGTGCTTTCGGTTGCAAAATGTAAAAGAGTATCGTTATCTGGTAAAACCTGCACTTTCTGTACAGCAGCACTTACAACCGCATGCCTTGGAACCAAATCACGTTTTTCTGAGTGGGGTGGCACAGTAACTTTTTGTTTTACTGATGTGGATCGTGGTGGTGGAGGTGGTGGCGTCTTGCTGCGACTTGGAGGCATTGTTTGCCCAGGGCTATCAGGCAGATCACTCGGACTAATAATCCCACTGATCATCCCACTGCATGGCTCACTCTGTACAGAACTTGCAATGGAATGACTTTCGAAACTGTCGAGGGAGCTGACAGATGTGCATCTGCTGAACATAAGCGGGGTCTCTTGCACGTAATGTTCAGGGGGACTTTTGGGTGTCTGGGCACCACTTTTGGATGGTGATTTAGCACCTGATGAAAATTCCACTGTTTTGTGATGCCTGGAACCATCTCCATGTCCCAAGTGATTTCGTGGAGGCTTGATGCGTACATAATGGACTGACGATTGGTTCTCAGCTGTGCGTTGATCAGGTGCAATGTTACTAGTGGATTCTTTTTGTGATATAGGTAGAGTTGGGTAGTTGTTGGCTGAATTGACATTACGCTTGCAGCACTCCATTTCATCTTCCTCTGAAGACAATGACGATAAAGAGCTACCACGTGAGAAACAAATGGGTGTGTCCTCCACACAATACGTCTGTATTGTTTCTTGATTTATTGTGGGAGCCTTGCATGTTGAGTTCTTCTGAACTGCTCTCGTAGGTCCTGATCTGCTTTGAGCAGAGAAAGGGTGGAGTTGCTTTTGTCTACCCTGATGCTTTAAAGATGCCACAGAGGAGGAGTTATCTTGGTTTAAATGGTCTTTGACAGAACTTTGGGTAGAAGATGGCTTTGAATGACTAAACATGGCCTTCTTGGAAGAAGTATCAGAGTACTTCAAACTGTAATCAATAGGCTGTTCTACATGATGATTTTCATTGTATTTCATGCTGTAGTTGGGAGTTTGATCATCAAGCTGCTCTTCTTCTGAATATCGCTCGCTGTAGTTCGTGGGTTTGTCGTCAGCATAATCATCAACAGTGCAGATGGTTTGAGAGATTTTTTTGTTAAGTCCATGACTTGACCCACTGTTGATTTGTTCAGTTGAGCCCCTTGATCTAAATCCAGGCAGGTCCTGTTGAACAAACCTGGGCTGGTACTTTTTTAGTTTATCTTCTCCTTCACTGTTGCCTTCAGAGTACATGGGGTATCCTGGGCTTTGCGATCTCGATGGTTTCTGATCTGGCCGTTTCATTTCATCATCAAGGAGCTTAGACCTTGCCCACCTTTCATTCTGGCTTGGGCTTTGTCGACCAGAGTTTAGCTGCTCATCAGAATATTTCAAACTGTAGTTAATAGGCGTGTCAAGATCTCCATTGTCATCCTCCATGTGATTTGCATTGTGTATCTTATGGGCAAGGTCCGCAGGATATTTTCTGTAGACACAGCATTTGCCGTCATCATCTTCTGAATAGGAATCCACTGAGGGCTTCATTTGACCTCTCTTTCCATAGCCATCGGTGCTGTTGACACTATTAAGACTGTCATTAGAAGCTGTGGACTCCAGTTTGGGCAGTGCGCACCGTCTGCCTGATGGGTCAGTTTTGTTGTAGTTGTACATGTTTTGGTGACCATGAACAGCAGTTTGACGCCGGATCATGTCGTCTTGCACTACATGAGGGTCTGGTGTGGATCCTGTGGTTCTATCATCCATACTTAAGTGCATGCTCTGCACTTCGTCCATACCCACTGCAATTTGAGCTGCAGTCGTGGGAATCTGCACCATTCTCTTGGTAGCCTCAGGATCTGGATGGAATCCCCTTCGCTCTCGATCTAGACTTCTGTCCCTTTCGGCTCGGACACTTTCTGCATTTCCTCTGTTGTCTCGAGAGGATGGGCTTGAGAGCACAGGGGTGTTCATATAAGGTGATCGAACACCGACTCCATTGGGGTTATAGCCATCTGATCGACAGACACCATCATAATCGCCAAAGACACTATGCTTATGTCTTGGTTTGGCCCTATGGGAGGCTTTCGGGCTCAAGTTGTCAATGTTATCAAAGGTTTCGGATAGTTGCTGTGCATCTAGTTCTTCAATTAGTGCTTTCTGTTTTCTTACATGCAGGGATGGCAGACTGGATCCAGGGGACATTATGTTGGCATCCTTATACTTGGCAGGCCGATTTGCCATAAGGTTTCTCAAAGCAGCTGCACTTCCCATAGCTATCATCTTGTGCTTGGAGTGAATGAGGTTCTTCAGCATGCTAACTGCACCCATGTCCCATAATGCCTCCTGATCTTTTGCATTCCGAGCAGAGAGGTTCCACAGTGTTCCACAGGCATTGCTCACTATCGTCAAACTGTGTGATTTAAGGTGCTGAAGAAGAGTCTGAAGACAGCTGTTTTCCCTTAATATTTGCCTGAAATAAACAAAAAAGAGAAAATGGTTTGCTCCCATGTAAACAAATTAAACTTCTGTGAACGTATGCAGATTTTATATAGCATACTCTACCTGTGCTCCTCATTTGTGGCGATGAGGCTTGACACATTTCTCAGGATGCCACCACCACTTTCTATGATGGCAAGGGTGTTGGTTTGGCTTCTGTATGTTAGAGTGCTCACTAAAAATGCCAAAGCTCCAGGAACGTTACAGATATCCGCTTTGTTTTCAGTGCAATGTGCTGATAAGTTCCAAAGGGCACTCAGGACACTTTTTAATGTGGATTCCTGTAGAAATAATATGAAAAACAGTTTATTGACTCGTCTGCATTCTGATTGCAGAATTTATCAAAGAGCTTCAGAGAAACCTCACCTTCTGAACCTCTAAGGCACACTCCATCAGGGCCCTAACACTGCCGACTTCTCGCAAAATCTTCTTACTGTTCACATCAGCTCGCCATGAGAGGTTCCTCAAAACACTGGCAATTACCTAAAGCAGTACAGAGTCTCTTAATACAAATTGGAAATATTGCCTTGGCAACTGAAATAAAATAGTTTTAAGCTTAAGTGCTAAAATTGAACTAAACTAAAGTTGAAATAAAAATAAAGCTGCATATAAATATTTAACAAAAACTGTTAAATAAACAAATAAATTAATAAAACTGAAAATACAAAAATAATAGCTAATTCAAAATAAATAATTATTTAAGAAATAAATTCTATAATAGTATACTAATTATACTAAATATTAATTATAATACAGAATTATACTAAAATAACACTGATACAAAATACAATTTAATGACCGCAAGATGTACACAAATTGCAAAAAAAAAAAAAAAAAACGTTTTAATAAATGTTCACTTAAAAATAAAGATTATATTAATCCACACAATCAAACTAAAAATGATGACACCACAAGGACCACTGTCAATTACCCATAAGGGTGATCTGATCAGGATGTAATAATACTACTACTAATAATAACTATATTAAATTCTATAACTATTATTTTATAATATAGCACCTTCAAAAGTAACTTTCATAGAGCACTGTGCAGAAATGTACTGCAAACAGTATCGGCCGTTACTGATCACCGCTGTGAAGGCAAGAAAAAAGAAATATCGCTTTGACTAATATAGCAGGGCCCTAGTTTCTTGCTTTACACTGCAATGTCTCCGCAATGACTTTGCAAATGTATTGAACTGCCAGACTGGTGAATGTAGTGAAGCTATTTTAGATGCGTCATCTGATCGGCCTTTAAAGAGACCACCGATCAAACTATTCAAAACAATTATCGGCTGATAACGATCGGCACCCAATCGATCAGAGCACCCTTAATTACACAAAGAAATATAAAGTCTCGTAGCACAATAGCTTTGCATTAATGTCTTTCTTCTAGATAGCATGCATCAGGAAATGATTATGATCCTTTTTTTTG
Organism: Phoxinus phoxinus; assembly: GCF_949152265.1. Classification (NCBI taxonomy): domain Eukaryota; kingdom Metazoa; phylum Chordata; class Actinopteri; order Cypriniformes; family Leuciscidae; genus Phoxinus; species Phoxinus phoxinus. The sequence goes on from NC_136898.1 coordinate 4,080,639, forward strand.
CTTTTTTGGAATAAGTTAACTATTCATCACATACAAAATATGATGTGCATTTCCAAAGAGTTATACCTGCTGTAGGTCCTCACTCTCTGACTTTAGTTGAGCTACCATGGCCCGCATACAACCTTTCATTGAGCAAAGTGTTGCCTGTAGACAAAACATGAATGTAAAAATTAAATACAGCAATAAACCATAGAATTCTACACAGACAATGATGAGAGAAATAACGCACCTTGTTAGCGACATCTCCAAAAGTAAGATTAGTTAGAGCCATGCCAGCATATCGTCTTAGTGTAACACTGTAGTGATCATTGGTAAGACCGTAAATCTCACAGTCTACCTGCAGGAGCTCGCCAATCGCCTGAAGTCCACCTGCATAAACAGTATATTGATATAGTTAGTCAATGTCTACCCAAGAAAAGACTGGAGGACACGTTTAATTGATGTCACAGTTTTATGGATAAATGAATACGTTTGGAAAAACACTTACCAAGCTCATTCATCGCGTGCCTGTGCTCTTCATCAAATGAAAGTTTCATGAGAACACAAACCGCTGGGCAAATCTGATGCTCGACTGGAGAAGGCACTGCAATGAAGGCAAAAGTACATTAATGAGGTTGTACAGCTCTACATGTATTAATTATATGTCAACCCACTTAGAAAAGTCATTATTAAACTCCTCCCAATCAGAGCATTTCAAATGAATCACATTTATAAATTAATAAAATGTTTGTAGTATATGCCAATAAATCAAAATGCATGGCATTTACTGCTGCAATATATTTAATGACATAGGCACATGGTTGACTTTTTTATTTTTAATGGCTAATGCAGATGCATCAGATTCAACGCAATGCTAAATATTTCAGTATATACATGTTAATTGTTATTGTTAACAAAAATTAAGACTAAAACTGAAACTATTAAATACTGTATTCGTTAATTGATATAAAGTGTGTGTGTGTGTGTGGGGGGGGGGGGGGGGGATTTAATATAAGTTAGCAATTGTTCATTATTCATTGAAAACACTGTAGGTAGATTTCAAAACCACTGATGAGAAAACATTAATCCACACAGTTACTAAAACTAAAAATGACACCACGAGGATGCCATGTCCCATCCCCTCTGCTATTCCATATCAATGGCAGATGTGTTAGGTCTTACTTGGGTTCTTGTCCTGGTCCACGCCGCGCTCATGGCTTTCCTGCCACTCCCAGCAGGTCTCGCAGTAAGCTCGGATCTGCTCCAGCAGGTGGAGCACCCGGATCTCCCGCCGCCCGCGCTTGTCATCGGGCTGTGAATGGATAATGTTATGCAGGGCGGCACTGGCCCTCGCCCGGGCCTCTTTGCTGCCGCGAGAATTTCCCAGCAATACAGAGTCCTTGTCGTTGCCATGGAGTAGCTGGATGAGCAGCGGCAGGCACCCGGATTGGCGCATGGCAATGCAGCTGTCCTGAGAGCTCGACATGGCCAGAAGGGTGCGAGACATGTCATCTTTATCATGGGTCCCCAGCATGGACAGCAGGGAGTACACCATTTCCACCTAAACATATGCAGACTTGATTCACTGCAAGCTGACATTGTTTTTTTAATTGTCAAATAAATAAAAAAAGTAGCACAGAGAACTTCTCAAATCTAGCACAAGTTAACCTTAGTGCCCAGATGGCTAGTCAGTCGGCGTGGAACGGAGTAACTTCCCGCACTGCTCATCTCACTGGCGGTGTCATGATCGACCCGAGAACTTGAGCCCTGTCAGGCAAAATAAATACAAGGCAGATTCAAACAACTTGCAGGTCTTCAGCAAACACAATCAAACACCTTTCAAAAAGTTTACATTTAGTTTTCCACTGTAGATATTACACACCCTAAAAAATGTCATTACCCCCTTTCACACATACAGTCTTTACTGGTAAATAACCGGCAACTTACCGTTAAGAGATCATATATGTGTATATATGTGATTATTTAAAAGGAAATCTATATTTAAATAAATTAAATTATATTGAAATTTAAATTAAATTATAAATTAGTATTATATTTAATAGTAGTTTTTATTTTATTATAATTATTTTTTAAAGTTTATTACATTAAACATAATTTCATAAATATATATTTATAAAATTTATATTTATAATATATTTCTCTAATGCATTTTTTATCATTTCCTCTTGTGCTCAGAATAGTGTAAGTCAAGTTAAGGGAAAGCATTGTTTTATTGCACTACTGAATTTATTTTATATTGAAAAAAAAAAAACATTGTTATCATAAATAAGTACAGATCAAATAATTTAAAAACAAATCTTAAAAAATGAAGATGCAAAAAAATAAAATACAATTTGCAAACACAAAATAGAGGCAATTCTCTGTGCTTCGTAAACAATGTATGGCTCTAGTATTAAACTCGATCCCTGCACCTAATCCAGTGACATACAGCTCACACCATCTGTCTGAAAAATACCACACAGGCTTAATGCAAGTGAAACAGTGTGAAGTACAAAAAACTCTCCTGTTTCTGCTTAGAATTTCAAAGTCTAACTAGGTCTCTATGATGAACAATAAAACCATTAGCATCTGCATTCAAATCATTATTATTCAAAGCACACCGAAGCTCTTGGCATAGACTGAAAGGGCTTTTTAAAAAGGTCCTGAAATCCTTGGCACCCACTGGCTGAAAAAAAGGGCCACCGGAAAACACTTCGGTTCATGAGAGCATCAACAAAATGAGTCTAATTTAGTGGGAGACTACTGCAAATAGATCCAGTTCTTACCTGTGAGCATACTGCACTACCACCACCTCCACCAGCATCTCCTGATGCATGAGCACCTTCAGTCTGAGTCACAGGGTCATGCTTGACCTGATGATTCAAAGAGGAAGATGAGGAATCAGCGCGTTAAAAGAGTAAGTCATGAGGAAAGGCATAGGTCAAGGCAGGTGGAACATGGGACAGATAACCTGTGTAATCAGCTCTGAGAAGTAGGGATAAATCAGCGTATAGAGATACAGAGCGAGGCTGAGCAGTCTTGAGCTACAGGACAGCAGCTGCAGGAGCACCAGGCTCTTTCTGACCTACATTGCTTCCTCATTCAGCCAACAGGATTGAAACAAGAGGGGGAGGAAAAGCAGAAGTGTCCAATAGGATTTATCCACTTAATGGGAAAATCACGTGCAAACTCGGAGCATGTTAGTGAGCAACTTCCACTTGTGAACTATTTTACTATATAATATGCATAGACATCCTGTGGCACAGAAGAGCACTGCAATAGCAATGGCAAGGTAATAGGTTTGATTCCCAGGGAAAGCATGAAATTCATATCTTGAATGCAAATGTAAGACGCTTTGGATAAAAGCATCTGCCAAATGCATAAAAGTAAATGTGAACATAGCTGTGCATCCTAAGCCTAGGTGCCACTACTGTTTTTAACGCTCAGCCACACCGAGCACGATACATTAGTAGAGCATGCAAATTCAATTAAACTTTCATGGCTTCAGTGTTTATGCTCAGAAGCACTTTATGTGCACTATTTCCATTCGCTACAGAACAAGCTCTAAAAGCAGAACATAAGACATTGAAACGTGCACAAAAACACTGACGCTGAAATGGAAATTACAGCCTTTCTAAAGAAAATTAATTAAACGTGAAGAGGAACAAATGCTTTCACAATCTGACCAAAAATTTCCATTCCATCAAAATATGATTAACCTTATAAAGCCTGATGTGTCATATTTATTATTTCAAAGTCCTCTTAATTATCAACTTTGTTGAAAACCTGTTAATCTTCCACATGCCTTCTGTCATCTGATCGATAGTTTATACTTTTTTAGCAAATAAAGGCCTTTTAATATAATTGTAAAAACATCCATCTTCAGCTCGTGGATCACGTGTCTTTTTGCTGTGAAATCTTTACTGATTTTTATAAAGTAAACATAATATTAACTTTTATATTGTTAGTAATATTTCAAGATGAACACTTACTGGACTGAAGCGCTTAGGTTTACTTCATTTTTTATAAAAATCATGTTAAAATGTAAGTATCAAGTATGATCCATTAGGCTTTTGATGAACATTTATTTTTTTCATCTCTCAATCATCATTGTATTGCATTTCTTTGAAACTACAGAGCTTTGATCATTAAACTATGATATTAATATGCATTTTATGCAAGTAATCTGTTATACTGTTATGAAGATATCATTGATTTACATTACAAGCTATTAGAATATTATTTGACTTTTCTGTTAAATAAATATAATCTGCTCCAACTAAATAAATTATTTAAATAATACAATATTTACATTTTTATTTTTATATGAGTGTATGAGCTCCATATTCTCACTATATTAAACTATATGATCCATAAAGGCCCGATGTATCAAATATGATACTCAACATAAAACACACTTTTTGATTTAAAAAAAAAAATATTTTTTGTGTAAAGCTTCAATAAGCTGTTCCATTTAAAACATTAGATTTTTCAGACTATTATTTTATTTGTCAGGCTTTACAAGGTTAAACAAGACTTCACAAAATGACTTTCACGTGTTCATGTGGACATAAATAGAGATCATAACACTGAGCTGTACAAATGACTATTTATCCTAAATGTAACTTTATAATAGGCATCAGATTAATCCAGTACCTCCGTGTCGGCCGACTGGGCCTGTAAACGTGTCCGAATCCTCAGCATGTCTTTTTCTATCTGCTGTATCCGAGCGACGCGGCCCTGAAGACAAATGATGGAAACTTCATCACCAAACTGCTGGTTTCATACACTGAATTTAGACGCCTGTTTTAGTTTCATGAGCAATTTTATAGTGTTTCAGTTTCTGCATTTCAGCCCACCTGTGCCCGTTTCTCCATGTCCTGACACGTGCCCAGTTGCTCCTCCATGGCGGCTCGAATCTGCCGGGCCTCGTATTCCAGTTGCCTGCGAGTCATATCGGTCTGGAGAGAAAACTACAACAGCAGAAGAAGAAGAAGTGTGAAGCTACAGAGATCATGTAAGGCCCAAAATCATACAAGTAATGATGTGTATTAAATCTACTGCATTGAACGCCACATGGCACACTGCAGCTTTTATACGTTTTACTTACATTCTCGGTCAGTGGCAGACTGTCAATCCTTTTGGTCAGGTTTTGTAGCTGGGCATAATACCAGTCTTTTTCCTTTTCTTCCTTCTCAAGTTCTGCCATCAACAAAGACCTAATAGAAAGAAAAGTCACTCATGAAAACAATGACATTTGATTTTAATTATTATTGAAATCAACATGTAATGACAGTAAGGTTCCAGAAGTCAAAATGCCATTTATTTCCTCTATAGAGAAACTGATCGGCAATTTTCAAAAGAAGTCTCTTCTGCTCACCGAATCTGCATTTATTTGATAAAAAAAATACAGAAAAAAACAGTAATTGTGTGAAAAAATTACTGTTTTCTATTTAAATATATTTTAAAATGTAATTTATTCCTATGATCAAAGCTGTATTTTCAGCATCATTACTCCAGTCTTCAGTGTCACATGATCCTTCAGAAATCAGTATAATATGATGATTTGCTGCTCAAGAAACATTTCTGATTATTATCAATGTTGGAAACAGTTGTGCATATTTTTGTGGAAACCATTATATATTTTCTTTTTTCAGGATACTTTGATGAATAGAGAATTTATTTGAAATCGAAATCTTTTTAATATTACAAATGTCTTTACTGTCACTTTTGATGCACAATTTAATTTGATGCACAATTTAATGCATCGTTGCATTATTATTATTATTATTTTATTTTTTACATGTTTATTTTATATTTTTGTTGTTGTTATTCGTTGTTTTACGTACTCTGTCTGAATTGTACCACAATGCCTTGTATTTGTCTTGTACCTTTTGCATTGTACTTTGTAATTGAACTACCGTAAATAAAATAAATAAAAATTACAAATTGTATTGTAAAAAAGATAAGAAAAAAGTCTTACTGACCCCAAATGTTTGAACGATATATATCAGAATATTTTGCAATAAACTTCTGATATTCAAACACTTTTTCGCTTGAAATCAAAGCTGGCTATCTGGAATGTACCATCACTACCACAGTTTACCATGTACGGTAAATCTCATCCCGTAGCAAAACCCTAGAAGAGCTTTAGAAGAAACCTTTAGTTAAATAAGGATCTAACCGGTCAAATGTCCATCTAATGCACAGAATGATCCGTTCATGTGAGAGCTCACCGTTCCTTCTCCAGCTCCTCCAGGTAACCGGCACTGTCTCGACCTCCGCCAGTCACCCCTCTCCTGGGGAAGGAGCTCATGGGACTGGGACTGGGACTGGGACTGCTGTCGGCGGAGTGGCCCGAACCGGAGCCCTGCAGAGAGGCCTTGGACCTCAACTTCACGCCTGGGCCCGAGAAACTGCTGGGGTCAAGACTCATTTCTGCAGGACAGAATGGGAGATGATGATGATGCCACACGTACCGTATTTTCCAGAAAAAGCCACACCTAACAGTAGATGCGTCTCATTTCGAAGGCTGCATCCTCAAAATAAAACACTGCAGTGTGGGAAATGCACTACACAAATAAACTTGGGGTCACGTAATCCGCATCGGCACAAATCCAAATGTGTGCATATTGCAATATTTTGCATGCCTGATGTTAATTGCATTATGTAAGTTGCTTTGGAATAGAAGTCGCAGCACGTTTCAGACGATTACAAAAAGGAAAAATGGTAGATTAAGGGAAGTTTTTACATCTTTATCTTCACGAAAGACTCTGCTCCAAACACTTGTTTCTACTTCTATATAGACCTTCTAAGGCAGCATCGAACTGAAATGAAACGCCACAAGTGACGGATTTGGAACGGCCTACATATGCAGCAACCACACAAATAGCATTTGATTCTGATAGGGTTTGATATTACCTAGTTGCTAAGCTAACAACAATATTTGGCCAAGCATACAAATACACAGCACACACAATAATTGGGTGAATAGTTTGTCTAAAATTAGTTATTATTTGGAAGTTTGCTTAGGAATGCACCTATGATGTCTTAAGGCAAGACAATACCGGCAAAAAAACATTGTTATTTCATGCACTTGTCAATTTTGGGCTATTTTGTTTTCCCATCACGACTTCTTTCAGATGAGTGGAAAGAATTTTTTTTATATTTTATTACATTTTATATATTTGCATCTGTAGATTTAAATTACAACATATTTTTAAAGGACATGGGTTTTTTCTCTTTTTTTCCAATCTATATTCCGAAGGGTTTTACACAGTGGTTTGTTCATATATCATTTGCCCGATTTATTCCTTTTTTTTTTTTTTCTGACTGTTGACAGTATTTTCTGATTTCTGGAGGGATATAAAGAGATTTCCTGAAATCTCCTCTTTAAAAGCCTTTAAAACTATGTCAACAAAATCAAAACTGGCTTTATCCAATGTTCAGATTTAATTTCTGGAAAAGAATGTCAATTAATGCATGTTAACAATTATTTACAACATAACATTTTAGAAATCTTTATAAGTCTTAATGTACTGTGATGAATCAACTGGGTAAGTATGGTGATATCTATCAGTTAACATTTTTACCATATTTATCAGTGATGTCTTGAGTGAGTTTATAATGCTAAAACATGCATTGTTCACAGAATAATTGAACTTCCCTCACCTTTAAATCTTTCGAAAAACTCAATCTGCCCTTGCGAGTCGTCAGGATCCTCTACAATAGTTCCTTGTAGCTGCTTCAAAACCTCCTGAAAGAGAAACAGACAATATCTGTGTGTGTGGTAGTGTTAGAAGCCATCTTCAGATAATACAACATGATGCACGGAAGGTACCAGAAAAAAAGAAAAACATGAGATATTTCCATCTCCCACCACATGTAAGAAGACTTCTACAGCCTGTGGGCTGATAAAGAGAAGAAAACTTCCATCAAAGAGCTTTGCAGCGCTTTGAAGACGCGCGTGTCAGAGACATAAACAGCTTTGAAGCTGTAAAGATGCACCTGCTACTTCTTTAGTGCCGTGTTCATGCGTGATCTGGCCGTGATAATGCCTGAAAGGCCTTGAATTCTGCTAAAGGTTTTTGATGTAGGCAAGAAAATCATCTAGCGTTCACTCCTCAACCGAACTTCAGCTGGTCAGGGCTTTACACATCATAAACCACCGCATTTTGCCGTACTACAAATAAAATGTAGCAGAGCTCGCTGATTATATGACTTATATGAGTTACTAGAATCTAGTTTTTTACTTTTTCAGAAGAAAAAAGAAGGGTGCAAAACCTATTGCTATGACACTAGCATGTTTAAGACACATGAATCAATTATGTTTGGAGCACAAATACTGCAGTTATATTGATGATCAACCAATAGTAATTATTGATTAAAAGCAAAAGTCATGTCTGTTGACACAATAACAGTAAAGTATAAGAAAAACATTGAGGCTATTTGTAGAACTTACCACAAGGTTTTGGTCAATGTTCCTTTACGGTTACGGCCAACATAACTCAAACCCTTGATTATGCCAATACGGCCCCAAACCATATCAAACATTACTCCGAGTTCTCCAGCGTGTTTGTAAGCCGAAAAAGCCCAAACAATGCGACTGCCTTACAGGAAGCGACTACCTCCCCCTTCCTTCATCCCATCCCGGAGACCCAAAGCCTCATGAAGAGCACAGATGCTTCCCCGTTCGGCTCACAGGACCACCCTTCCCAAACGGCCCGGGGTCACCATGTCCACAGCTCACTGGAGACGCGTGGAGAAGGCCGGAGGTGTCCAGAAGGGGAAGGTCACACATGAGCATGCCGTTTATCTTCCCTTATCCAGTAGAAAAGAACAACACGGGGTTATTCCGTGTCTAAGGAGAGTCACTCGGGTGTTTTCTCCCAAGGGAGCATGACGTCACACTGAGCCGTCTCAGGAAACAACAGCTTCATTATAGGGGAGGTCATATGATTACAGACCGCTGTACTGCACTGTGAGTCAGAGAGATGAAACGACGGCAGCATCATCATCATTCTCTCTGCTTGTTAAAGACAACATGGCCTCTTCAGAAATGTCTCTGGTCTTTCAAAAATAATCTTCATTCAAATATGACACAGTTTTAAAACATAAAATATAATAAAATACAAGATAATATAATATAAAATCTTATTATATCAAATTAAATTAATGAAAATATCAAATTAAAAATAATATAATAATTACAATTGTATCAAATTAAAAATATATAATAAACAATATAACGTATATAGTACAAAATAAAATATAATGATATATATTTAAAAATTAAAAATTAAACAACACCACAATAAAACAATTTAAAAAAACTTAAAAACATAAAATTAAACCATAAATATCTAATATAAAACAAATTTCATATATTTAAATATCAATTATAAAACTTAATATTAACGATCACTTAGAAAACTTAATATTAACGATCACTTAGAAAACTTAATATTAACGATCACTTACTATGAACAATAGTACCGTAACTGTGCTAGATGCTTGACTAATATTAAAAAAACGTTATGCAAATTAACGCATTAAGAGTTCACATTTTTTAAAGGTCTACTTGCTATTGCTAATATTACAAAAGTGATTTGCTGAAATCCTAAAATAACCTTTATGAGAGTAGATTACAGCTATAATAACATTTTCAACAGCCAAATCCACATTCGAATGCACTTCAATATCCTAATGCGTCTGAGGCTATAATGGAGGTCCTAGTTTTTCCTCTTCCCAGAGTCAACGTCCGAAGGAATCAGGTTACAGCGATGCAGATGCCCTTGGTACAATATTAGAGTCAAACAGCCACTCATGTGCGAAGCTGCAAGCACACAACACTTTTAAAAATGTCATCCTATCCTCCCAGTAATGGAAATCAATGCTCCTAGGCAGCCATCTGCAGGGAGCCCGAAATACTCGCATATCTGATTCCTATCTAGCATGCATTTCATCTGACCTGGAGTCAGACGAGACCCGTGGGCCTGCGGTGGGAGGTATTGTTCGAGTGCGAGAGGAGGGGACCGGGTTTGTGTGGGCGGATGGAAGGCCTCTTTGCTTTCCCAGTGATAAAGGTAGAATGTCCTTGAAACGTGGAAAGAAAACATCACATGACACACATGGCATGCACTCAGGAGAAAACAAGCGTGGCGACTGACGACAAACAAGATTTAAACCATGAACTAGGCTACTCTTCTCAAAAAGACTGAGGCTTAGGCTATGACAAGAACATGACGTCAATAAATGAAATGATCTGAATTCAACGCTTCTCAACCAACATATCCATTGAGGAAACCAGTGATGCACCAAAATATTTGTTGCCATAACATCAAAACTGAAAGTTAAGTTTAATCAATGAATGAATCAACACTCATGTTGAATATAAAAATGATAATTGCACATTTTAGAACAAATTTCTTATGATATATTAATTTGTTGTTGAAATATAAACAGTTAAACGGTGGCTGAATAAATCTGTCATTAAAGCAAGTTATCACAAACATACATAAAATTTAAAACAGACAAGAGGTTAAGTAAAAATTTGAATATGATAAAACGAATGTTATATCAGGGGTTTTCAAAGTGTGGGGCGCCAGAGCATGCCAGGGGAGGTGCGGAGAGTGGTAAACATTATAGCCTAATAATTCATTTAAATTAATAAATTAAAAAGGTTACATTGTTATTATTCTGAAAATAAGGCCTCGTTTACACTGCAGGATTTGATGCCCAATTCTTTTTGTTTTTTGACCGTCCGTTTCAACTGTATCCGATTCACGCGTTTACACTTGCCATATATCTGAAACATTACACGTTTAAAGGGTTAAATTCTCTTGCATAGATGGACGAACGTGAAATATGCTTGATGCTAGCTCTGCGATATATGCAAAGTTCACCATGATTTTGAGGCGGATGAGGACGAAAAGTGGCATCATTGCAGCCTCCGCATATGCTTCAGTTATTGTGTGCGAGAGAGATCTCAGGACTGGTGGGATCATTATTGTGTTTAAATATTGGCTTTAACGGGGAGACGTGGGTCCGAAATTTTAGGACGAGCAAGCCAACCTTTGATTTGTTGATGTGTCAACGTTTGTCCACATTCCTATGACGCTTCGTCGGACCATCCCTTGCAGATGCGTTTCTCGAGGTTTCTCTCGTCACTAAACCGCGGAGATGTTGCCCAATGCCTCAGAAAATCCGATCAGCCTGTTTACATGACAGTCGCATTGGCACATATCTGATTAATATCTGATTTATTTCCACATATAATTATGAATGAGGCCTGAAACCGATCTCGAAATATCCGAATGCATGCGTTTTTTTCCTGTTACACGATCATAGAAACACATCCGATCTGTCACATTTGAGTAAAAAAAAAAATCAGAATTGGGTCACATTTCACTGACAGCGTAAACGAGGCCTAACGGCACTTTTCAGCACATTTCATGTTAACACAAACGATGATAAAAGTTAGGAGTTAAGAGTCTGACATTGCTATGTGAGGGGGTTTTACGCCATTGGGTAAGTTGTGTCAAAAGGGAGGCCCACTGTCTTAGACTTTGAAAACCCCTGTGTTATATAGTGCAAGTATTTAGCAAAAGTTATGTTTTTTTTCCTAGCTTTCCTGAGGTAAACGTAATGTAACATTGATTGTTTACGTGACGTGAAACACTGATTGAGCGATTACGGTACAGTACGGTACTGTTTCTTTCAGCACACCTTCTGATGTTCCTTCACATTTGTTTTGTGCTATAACTAGTAGTAAAGAGTAGCTACAGCGATCAGTCACGTCACTGTGAAGGTAGTCTCGTGTAGCCAGAGCTTCAGACTGACGGCAGAAGGTCTGGACTCTATCGCAGCTTTTCTTGGTCAAGGACCGCCCTAGAGGACGTTTGACTGACATGTATCGCAACCAATCACAGTTTGTTTTGTTCAGCGTCATGTTTAGGGGCGTGTCAATATAATGTCGATGTCTCTTACAATAACAGACCGGCGTGCATGTAATAAATTATTCATTCAAAAACGTTGTGCAAGTTTACTACAACAATAGAGCCATGACCTTCCCATACTTTTGAAAATCCAGTGTTTAGTTGATCCAGATAAGCGCTCATTGTCACAGTTGTAAACAACTCTTTCTTCTTCCACGAGGGGTTTTGGCGTCATTTGTTTCCAGGCGGATCGATAAATAGCACGACACACAATCAGATCGCAACTTCGAAACTCCTGAAGTGTTTCCAGAAAAGTGTGCCATATGCATCAGACGTTCAGCCAACGGTCCGTAGGCGTGACGTCTGAGGCTACGACTACTGTTAAAGAAACTTCAATTCTTCATTTTAAATTCTAGAATAACTAGCATTGACTAGAATAACTAACAAAAGCGGAGACTTTGTTTCATATCAGATTCAATTGTGATTATTGAATGGTAGGCGTGCTTCAAATAATGTTTAGTGGAGTTTTGTTCATGAATCAGCTGAAAAGGGCATAGACTAAAACATCTTGGTTCATCAAAATTAAGACCATTTAAGATAAAAAACCAAACGCTAACGTCCACACAGCTGACATGTTGTAGCTTATCCACTGACAGTCAAAACACGCAATCAGAGAAGCGCTAATTAAACGCCACCATTTCAACGATTTTGGCAGTCAAAAATGTTATATTTTCTGTTGCTGAAATTTTGGTGCATCACTACCAAGTAAGAACGAACCTAAAAATAAGGTTGGACAACATTATATACACTCACAAACACAACATCTAGACCTACCTACTTTAGAGATTAAGAAGAAAACAAGTTCTGGACAGAAAAGGCAATGTCTAAGCAGATTTTTCCCCTGCAACGCTGCACTTTTCTGGGCAAAGTGCAAACTGTGTCCAGGAAATCCACCAGAGATGTTTCATTAGAAGATTACAGCATTCTGAGTCATTAATGTGGGAAAAGAGAAGCATTATTTGCTGAGCTCATCCCATAGGGAAAGTTCATTTATTTATAATGAATTTATGTATAAATACATTCTTCAAAATATCTACTTTTGTGTTCAGCAGAAGAAAGAAATTCATATAAGTTTGAAACAACTTGAGGGTGAGTATATGATGACAGAATTTTAATTTTATTTAAGTGAACTATTCCTTTTAAACAGTCATGAATGAGACACATCATGGCCATATTGCAGGATGACAGTGTCAAGATTCATCAGGCTCAGATTGTGAAAGAATGGTTGTGAGGATCATGAAGAATCTTTTTCACATATGAATCGTCTCCTCTGAGTCCAGATCTTAAATGCACTGAGTCTTTGGGATGTGCTGGAGGAGACTTTACACAGTGCTGGACTCTTGCAGTGACAATACAAGATCTTGACCTAAAATATATGCCTATAAAATAAATGTTGTGATACTACTTCCATTAAGAGGTGCATACATTTTTGGTCAAGATCTTGTATTGACAATCTGAGCCTGATGAATCTTGAAATTGTCATCCTGGAATATGGCCATGATGTGTCTCATACAGGGTTGTTAAAGAAATGAAAAGCTACACACTCCAATTAGGGTTAGAAGAATCCAATCATAGACGCTTAATCATTTGCCTATTTTAAACCAAACAACAGCTACTTTTTTTGGGCCGGACAGTGTATAAACATGGCTATAAACAATAATTATTATTATTAAAAAAAAATTGTAAAATACTGTCAAAAAAAAAAAAAATCTAAATATTTCAATATTGAACTTAATTTGATCATTTTCAAACATAAAACCATCAAACTTTTATTTTGACAGAAAACCGCAGATTTTGCCACTAAATCTTGTATTGCTCTCTAATATATATAAAAAACAATTAATGGAATATACAAAAGGGTACAGCAATATTAATAAATGTATACATTCCTCTTTTACTTAACCCTCAGTAAACCCTGACCCCCCGAGGAGGAAAAAAAAACAGAAGTATATTTCCAAATTACACCAAAAAAAATAAAATTATATATATATATATATATATATAATACAATAATAATAAAAATGAATAAATAAAGGGAAGAATAATACATGGCTCTCTCATGTTGATTAATAAAAGCTAAACTCCTCTGGTAGTTGGATTTGGGAGCAGGGAGGGGAAGCCCAGACGCTGATACATCATGCAGTTTATTTCTGCCGCAGATGTTTGTTTCAGCTGGCCGGAGGGGAAGGGAAATGACTGCAGGCTGAAGCGGAGCTGCATTCATGCGACGAACAAAGACAGGAAGGGAGATTCTCTAAATTAAGCCGCAAGTCTCTCACAGGCTGGGAAACGGAAGGAGCCTCAAACGCTTCCATGCAAAATAGGAAAATGTTAATGATGCTGGGAAAAAGTGCATAGCACTTGTGAATAAAAATGAAAGTGTTTTTCCTTCTGTGCCACTGTAACACTAAACCACAGTTACCATGGACAGAGGAAGATGGAGAGGCAGTGGGTTAGTGTTGCAGGTTTAAACGTCAAGATAAGAGGAACGCTTAACAAATCCTGTCAAAAACACTGCCTTTCTCATAGCATTTCACAAAAATGAGGAAAAAGACAGTCTGAAGTTTCATCGGCAGAGGGCAGCACATGAATGATATGAGGAACATACAATATACTGAAAATAGATTTATTTTTATATTTTTCATATATATATATTTTTATAATGGATTTTTTTTTTTCAATTAAATGACTAATTGGATTTTACATTTATATTTATGCATTTGTCAGATGTTTTTATTCAAAGCAAACTTGCATTGCATTTAACTCTTTCCCCGCCATTGACTGAATTTTCCGTCATTTACGACACAACGCTTCCACGCCCTAGACAATTCATGTTTTCACAGTTATACGGCAAGTGGTGCTGTTATGCATCTCTGAAATCGTACATAATCTCTGGATCAAAACAAAGGCAAATTTTTTTTCAAATGAAACTTACCCACATTCAAGTGTTAATAAGAATGCATGAAGCTAGAATAAAACTGATTATTTTGTCTAAAAGCAGAGGATCTGTTCTTTCTTTTGATATATTGCATGATCAGATATTCATACAACATTATATTCTGGGGGCCATCAAAGGCTTGTGAAAATTATAAAAAACTAAGTGGTCAAAAATTAAGCTATAATTGTTTTTCAGTTCAAGCATTCCCATGGGAATCGATACACTCTGCTGTTCGCAAATATTCAAACTCATGTCTATTTGTATCCTATAATGTGTCAGCAAAAATAGTTTCAAATTTGAAGCTTACATAATTAAAAAGAATATCTTTAAAATACTTTTCATAATACACAGTTTCAAAGCAGGTTTACAGGTATCATAATATTCTTTAAAATAGCATCACTCATGGAGGATCTCTGTGCAAAGAGCTGACTAATCGATAATGAAATCTGTTTTTGATTATTAGCATTAGAGATTTGATCAATTATCTGCTGCAGTCGTAGAAATAGCAGACACTCAAAACTGGAAGGCAGCATGAAGGACTCAGCAGATGCACTTCTGGCCTCCGCAGAATCTGTCACACAGTTAAAAACACACTAGACAAACCCAGTTGTTTAAACACTATGATTACGTATAGGGATGACATAACCACTGGCATCCGGGCGGCCAGAAGAATGTGCCTAAAATCAGATCATCCTAATGAAAGAGGTTAAGCCCAAAACCTCTTACATAAGCCAAACATCAACAGGGATTTCACTTCCTGAGACACGACACAGGCAAATATGATTCCGCTCTTCTTCTTTTTTTAGATGCAAATGGATGACAACTTCCTTGAGAAATAGGGACACCCAGAGTTTAGACGATCCCTCTGGCATTGGAGTCGTGATGACAAGGACACCTTTGTTGGACATTGAATGCACTAAAAAAAGCAGTATTTAAAGTTAACATGAAATTAAAATGGATCCTATTCACTTAACTCACATTGAATGAATTAAAAAAGATGATCTCACCAAGTCCATGTAGAATGGCTAATGTTTACACAGTAGTTTACACAATGTTGTTTACACAGGTTAATGAAACTATGGGCAAATAGCCTTGACTTTAGGCTGCCGTACTATTACAGTCAGTTAACAATAATCTAGCTGTAAATGTAATGATTAGCTTTAAATTGTATAAAAGTATGCCAATAATATGACGTTTTTAGTAATTATAGCAATATCCAGTCTTGCCCCACATTTTCTCGTTGGAAATACGGCACATTAAGGAAGTAATATTCACTTTCATGCTGACTATGAGCGTGTTCAAAGTCTATGAGTGTCTATATATGGGGGTGCATGTGGATAATCTGTGTCGAAGGGTGCAACAAAACATGTTTCTCAGAGGGTCATGTTGATGTTTTATCATGCCTGTGTTGAGTCCATCTTACTGTATGGTTTAGCGTCCTGATTCGGTAATTTGACAGTTGCTCTTAGATCTCAGTTAAACCGTTTGGGTGAGTACAGCAATGAAAGTGGTTGGTCTGGGGGTTTACCCCAATGTTCAATCTATATTAAATAAAATTATTATTTTTAAACAGACGAGGAAAATGACTTTGGACCCTTCTCGTGCGTTTTATCCAGAATTCGAACCACTTCCATCTGGTCTACGTTTTCGCACCCCAAGGTTTAGATAAACACGCTATAAAAATGATTTGTTCCTTTGGCTACAAAGCTGTTAAACTCTGGGTCAAAGGACACAACTGTGTGATTGTTATGGTATTGATGTGAGTATCTTGTTCTGCAGCTTTCACCTGTATTTGACCAAAACAAATTTCTCTTTAAGGGACAAATAAAGTACAAGTATAAAGTGAACAAGACCGGTTTACCAAAGCATAATGGCACTCTATACGGCAAACATGATGCCATTAAACACACACACAAAAAAACAATTATTCTGATCTGCTAACTTTTAAAACTGACACCTTTACTGCTGCTTTCCCCGAGCCAACTTAAAAAAGACCTCTCTTAACCCTTAAAGGATAATTCCGGTATTTAACACCTTGAGTCTATATTGTAGTTTGTTTTGGATGAACAAGAGTGGTGGACAACATTTTTTTGACAATGGTTCCTCTCTCGAGTTTTTGACTATAAAAGAATTGGCCATGGACCCATTTAACATTGAAGTCAATGGTCATGTCCGAAAATGTCATTAAAACAGCCAATAATGTTCGTTTACAAAACTGTGCAACTCACCGAGTGATTAGTGGTGTTCGTTGATGATTATAAACAATATATCGTCGCAATATATGATTCCAATCAGTTTATTTTGCTATAGTGGAACTATTTTTTCACAACCGTGTAACTTCCGCTCAATATTTGAATCTGAAGCGTTAGCACACTCCCAACCACTTGATGGCGATAACCGATGTTTATGTCTCGCGGGACACTCACGGTCACAGTCGAGTTCAACTTCATATTCAACTTCATATAGAAGGTTTTGTTTGTTAATTTCGCTTACTCTCCGGGAGCACAGTTGCTCTGCTCGCTAGCCTTATGAGAAACGGAAGCGACAAAAAGACTACATCGACCAAATGTAAACAGCCCCCTTTCCGTTTCCGGTAGCGCATTTATATTAACGAGCACTCCGTCCTTCAACAGAATTCAATGGGATTTTACAAAATGACGAATAAAACACGACAGAAACTGTATTTCGCAACACTTTTTGTTTCTGGAACATCAACTAACATCACTAATCACTCGGTGAGTTGCACAGTTTTGAAAACTAATGTTAAAGGTTGTTTTAATGACATTTTCGGACATGACCATTGACTCCAATGTTAAATGGGTCCATGGCCAATTCTTTTATAGTCAAAAACTCGAGAGAGGAACCATTGTCAAAAAAAAATTGTCCACCACTCTTGTTCATCCAAAACAAACTACAATATAGACTCAAGGTGTTAAATACCGGAATTATCCTTTAAGGACTTGTATGAACATGAGGAGAGACAATCTGCTTCCGCTTCAAAGATTCTCCCTTAGCAACACCAATCTCACGTCTTCAGAGCAACATAAATTCCCTTCAGGAGACTTTCACACGTCTTAAACAGTACAAGACGTGACAGCGACCCGTTTCCTGGTCTTCAGCACCATATATCTGCACATATCTTTATCATGAACTCGTTTGAACCTTGTCTTTTAATTGTGCAGACAATCCGGGTTGACAGGCTCGCTTTAAAACTTCCACATTAGCCAACTTTTAATGTCTCACCACATTCATTTTGGGCCTAAAGTTCTTTCAAAAACCCTCTCTCCTTTTTCTTTTCCTTCCCGAGAGACTGCCAGGTCACATTCAATTTCTTAATGTCCACCTAGCAGGCTGCCGCTTCCACTTCAAAAGCTCGACTCAAAGAAGTGCCTGAGAACACTGCCTTTGGTGTCAGAAGCTGCTAGAAGAAAGAGTACTTAGTGGAAAATCAGTGGCGGAGGATGACATTTTAAGTCTTGAAAGTCTGCGACATTAAAAGCAAGCCCAACCATACAGCATTTGGATGACAAAATGAGTCGCTGAGGCGTTTAAGTACAAACCCTTTGAGGTTGAACTGAAAATGACAAAAAGGTAGGAGGAAATGTTCCTGTTCTAGTTTACTAGCGCTCTCTCTTCAGAATGTTGTAGGTTTGAACAAACTGGCTACACAATTATTCACTGCTAGTTATTGCGAAATTAAAAATTCTGATATCATTTTTCATTCTCCAGAATAACGTGCACTGATCAATTCTGCACAATAGATTGCTGAGGGATGATGCATTTTTTACAAATTGCAAATTAGCATTTAGCACAACATCCTGAAGTCTATAGAGACAGAGCGTATTTAGGCCACGCCCACACCGGGGGAAAACAATCCAACCGTCTCCATTGACTTTGCATTGTGAGAGGCTGCCTCCTTGTCATTTCTTGCTTCTAACTAAAGACAGAAAAATGCCTAAAAGCTGCTGTGTGACGAGGTGTCCAGCAAACAAGCTAAGAAACCCAGAAATACGTTTTTATAAGCTGTCGACCCCAAAAAACGAGCGTTTAAGGACTTAAAAGTGGATACAGGCTGGAACGAATAGGTAAATTGTGGGATCCTGACACTCAGTATGCACTAAAAATACAGTTACGTGTGCAGTAAGATAAACATTTGGTCACTGGTGAGTCAAATATCCAAATGTCAGTTTTATATATTATATTTCTGTAAGATAAGCGATCCTGTGTTGCCGATGACGTTCTCCTCCAGCGGGCGTACGTTAGTTCTCTGAGTAATGAGACACGTTACGCTCTGTCTCAACTGCCTGATCCACTTATGTCCTTAAACACTCGTTTTTTGGGGTCGACAGCTTATAAAAACTTATTTCTGGGTTTGACAAGGAGGCAGCCTCTCGCAATGCGAAGTCAATGGAGACGGTTGGATTGTTCCCCCCCCCCCCCCCCCCCCCCGGCGGTGTGGGCGTGGCCTAAATATGCTCTGTCTCTATGGGTTATTTTGGTTAAATGACTGAAATAAGGGATGTGGTTCGCACGAATTCAAGATATTCTAACGTTTTATTCTGTGACATAAAAACATCAGTAATACTCTATTGTATTTTTTTTAAGCTTGCTAACAAGTTGCTAAATGGTTGGACTACAGAGGTTGTTGAGGACATTAATAGTCATCACGCCGAACAGGAAAACTAATCCACTTACTCTTCTTTTACAGTTTATAATTGCTATTCTAACTCAAACTTTCAGGGAAAATATTTTTTTTTAAATAAACACTGTCAGAAAATTAGTGAAGGTGACACTGAAGTCATGCGACTGTGATGTATTTGGTTTACATCTAACGTTTAGCTTTTTACTTCTGCTGATTGTATTTATGCTGTAAAAATTCATGAAAGTTGTATTCATTAGTGAAGATTATCATAATGAACAAAATGCTTAAGAATCATAAACTTTATTGGTAATGAAAAAGTCCATTGGGTTTTGGTCAAGGACACCAGGGTGATGCTAATTTATGGGTTGGTCTACAAAAATATAACATGTTGATATAGTATAGATCACAATAAAACAATATTGATATTCTTTCTTTAAAATACAGTAATTCAAAAAGCTGTTTTATTTATAGTATGCAATTATATCCTTTGCTCGTTTGGATATTGGTCAAGCAGAAGTAAACATTGTAGAGCAGTAAAATATACAGACATGAATAATAACAAATCAATGCAAATGTCAATACATCACTGCTGGTCTATAAACTTCACACATAATACCATACTTATAATTCATACTTATAAATAGGCACTTCAGGCTCAGTTTTATAAGCACTTTTTTGATTTGGTAAACTTAACACAAAAATGCATCATCACTGCAGCGCTCTATGAGTCAAGAAACATAAGTTAAGTGGGTAAAAAGACCTGGTTTTGATGTCATGTTGTCGTGTATGATATAAACGGACACTGTACCTTCATATTAGACGCCTCGGTCTCTAGTTTGGTGAGGTGGTTGGAGTTGTCCTCGAGCTCTTGTCTAAGGTTGGAGTTCTCCATCTTCAGTGCCTCCACTTGCTTCAGCAGCTGATCATAAGATGCTGCAGCCATCTTGGACTATCTCTTGACCTACAACATCCAAGAACGGAGGAACAATCACATGTGGTGCTCGATTAATATGACCCATGCCAAAATTGATTGATCATTTTTGACTGAAATACAAATTGACCAAAGGGAGCAAAATTGATTTAACCAATATAAGCTATTAGCCTATATGTCAAGATCAAAATAACTCGTATTGAAAAAATAACTGATCAAAGGAAATAAGCAAACACGTATAACTGCAGAATCAGCATTTACATGGTGATATGACATAATATGGATCACAATAAAACAAAATTGTTTAAAATATAGGAATTCAAAAAGCTGTTTTATATGCATTGTGCAATTATATCCTCCGCTCGTTTGGATTTTGATAAAGCAGAAGTAATTATAGCTTTAGTTTGCTGCATATTTGACCTTTTTGCAGATGTGTGCTAAAATGCTTTATATTTTTTTCTATATACATTTAAAAAATATTTTTGTTATATATATAGAATATATTTATACACACACACATATATATATATATACGTGTGTGTGTGTGTGTGTGTGTGTGTGTGTGTGTGTGTGTGTGTGTGTGTGAGAGAGAGAGTGAGAAAGAAATACAAATGCATATGTATATATACACACACACACACACACAAACATAACATATACATACATATATACATTCACATACACATATGTGTGTGTGTACACACATGTAAATATTTGTATTTCATACATATATTTATTTTTTTCATAGCATTTTTTCTGAGCAAGTCTGTGAATATGCCAAACATACAGTAGCATTACTTCACTGGACACTACGGCTATACTATACATCTTTTAATATCTAGTGAAAAGAAATATTTAAAAAAGGCCACATAAACATGAGGCTTATTAAATCATGTCTAAGTGTTGCCCAGAGGGCTTCCTCTTGTGTGAGGTCTATAAAAGACCATCAGTGTCATGTGTCAATCATGAGTGAGCATCATCCTCTGAACTCTGATGTTTGCCATGTAGTCAATGACCATGTCATGACACTCATAAAGAACTATAACACACGTGCCTCACGTGTGTATGTGGATGGCAGAGCCGATGCCTCTGGGCCATTTTTTACCCTTGTAGTGAGCCCGGTCAAGCAAACAGTTCTGAAAGACAAAGCGAAAGTTTCTATTTTTATCTCCGTCCTGAAGTGAAGGCCTGATCAACCATGTGGAAAAATCTATCACCACATCGCCACTAAATTACCACTGACATGCTAAAGAACAGCGGCAAACCCTGCTCAGCTCTCTGGACTACTGATAAAACATAATAATGTGTGCAATCGTACCAAATAACTTTAGGAAGAACCTGTTTTATGGTAAATATGCTTTAATACTTAGCATCAAATCACTAGTAACTTATGAGCAGTATGGCTTTGTGCTTTTGCCTTCAAAAACATTTTGGTTTCTGCCAAAATACCAAATAATATTCTCAGCATTGAATATTGATGGCTTGTGAGGTGTAAACAACATTTTCAAAATACTGAAAGAAAAAAATAGAGCACATGCAAAAGAAAACATGCTATGAAGGGGGAAAAGGCCCATTCAATTATTGAAATGCTGCAGGATGATGCACACATTGAACTGAAATACTTCATATCACTAACTTGTAAGCAATGCAACTACGTGCATTTGCCTTCAAAAACACTTTCTGCCAAAATACCAAATTTCCCAGAGCAAAACAAGTGTCGAACAAAACAAGAGCGACTTGCCATATAGGAATACACACATCGCAAGCTGGTATCATGACAATTTCACAACGCACAATAAATTGAATTCCTTCCATTCCACTTCCACCGTATTATGCTTTGCCCTGGTTTTACATTAACCAACAGCCTACATTACAAGCAGCCAGACAATGTGTCAGGGATCATTTGCAGCTGTGTCCAATCAATGTGACTGTGCTACGGATTCTGCCACTGTTTCCAGGGCATCCACGGCCAATATGAAGCAGAATATATCAATAAACGGAAGATACCCCTATTTGGCATTTCCTTACAGATCAGATTTCTGATGTGAAGGTCATTAAATGCAGACAAAAATATAGAACTTGTATGTGTGAAAACTAAGCATGATAAAGCATATCTTCTTTGGTCTGCATAATCCAAATAACTACATCAAGATCTTGCAATTATAAAACAAAATGAATAATAAACCAGCGTGGATGCGTATGATTTAATGCCAACAGCACGTTACACACGCGTTGAGCTGTTATGAGGGCAGAATGAGTCCGATTGCCACAGAAATCTGCTGACACACATCTCATGACACACATTTAGTGAAAAAACAAACACTTCCACTTTTAAACGTAATAAAAGGCCATTAAAAGGTAAACAAATGTATATTATAATACATTTTATGCTCACATATCTTGCTGAACAATCTTAAGTGTAGCTTCACAATTTTGTAGTTATTATTTATAGAAGAATCATATAAAAAAATTGCATTTTCATGTTTATAAATTATTTAAAAACCTGAAGCAAAGCTCTCTTGGCGTGTAGACACAGCAAAATGGTCGACATCTATTCAGCAAAAAAGGCTTGAGGTATCGAGACAGAATCAAAAGGAAACAGGGAGGAGTGGAAAGAAGAAAGACTCATTAATATTTCAGCACTTTCCTCAAATCTGTATCAACGCATCTGAATTTGTTTGCACCTTCACACGTCTTTAATACCATGAATAAAGCGCATTATTTGACTATTGCAACTGTGCATTTTTCTGCATTTGTTCACCAGAGGTGCAGTTGTGCATGCAGCGCTTACGATGCATTAAAGCAGTCACCTCTTCACCAGCAATGCAAGATACAAAATTCCCTGCAGACAACTGCAAGAGATGCCCTTCCCTCCGCGCACAAAGACACCGCGATCATCATCTCACATCCTCGTCTCACAGACACACACGCCATCATCTAACCAACCCGTGTGTTATCCGGAAACAAATCCACCATTAAACGTCTGCTTTGTTCAGGCATCGCCAGCTAAATCAGAAAAACCCTCTCTTGCAACAGCCCCTCCATCTTGACAGGGGCAATTATCGCTTACATTTACTGTGGAATCCGTGTCCACGGCCGGGATCACTAGAAATAATCAGCCTGCGAGCGCATCTGTCCCTGCACAGCACAAAAGAGGCTTTTAAAGCGTCCCGATGATAAAGCCAGAATCCCAATCTATGCACATCCCCCCACACCCTCTCAATAACCAGCCATCAAGACAAAAGGGTTTATCGGCACCGCCTTGCTGTACCGCACAAACGCACTATTATTTCCTCCACACTGAATAGCTGGAATACAAGACCACACATCTGCGCGTTTGCATCGAGAGATCAGGGCGTTAAACGGAGACTTACCCCATTCTGCACCAGTGACAGCCTCCATCCCAGCAACCCATCAACTATGTCAGTTGCCGGAGAGCATCCAGCCAGCACCGAGTCACATGGGCGAGGGCTCGGCCAATCAGAAGGCGGCCAGCCCAGGCCGGTGTTGGTGCAGTGGCTGATGGTGGCTGGCCAGATTTCTGCCCCACTGTACAGCTGCTTCCCTTGACTGGGTTTAAAAGCTCTCGTGGGGGGGGGGGGGGGGGGGGGGGGGGGTGGAAAGCGGTGAAGCCCCAGGCACACACACTGGAGATGCAGAGATGGGTCATAACGTCTGAAGGTCACATGACCTGATTTATAATGAACGGATCAATATGGCAGCCTAAACCAGACCATGTAGAAGATGCATGCTCAATGCATTAAAGACAACAAACTGACAGATGCAATTGAAATCTATACCGACATTCAAAATCAAATCGAAACCAACATCTTCTACATCAACAAAATTATAGGCAAAAAAAATGTATATGATAAACAACTTTAGACATTCTAGGGCTGTTAAACGATTAATCGCATCCAAAATAAAACTTTGTGTTTACATAATAAATGTGTGTGTGCTGTGTATAATTATTTTATATATTTAAATACACACACATCATGCTTAAGAAATATTTGCATGTATACCCTATACTTGATATAGATTTATATTATATATAAATTATAAATATTTTATATATAAATAACACATTTTTCTTAAATATATACATGAACGTGTGTGTATTTATATATATAAAATAATTATACACAGCACACACACATTTATTATGTAAACACAAACTTTTATTTTGGATTTGATTAATCGCGATTAATCGTTTAACAGCCCTATTGTATACATATATTGTAGGCCTAATTATATGCATTTTATAATATATGCAATTAATAATTATATTATTTTATTAAATTATTAATTTTATAAGTTAGTTAAACATTTAATTAGATAAATATTACATTTAATAATTGAATCAATACAATTACATAATCTACATTTATTAATTTAGTATACTTTTATCCAAACCGACATCAATACAACAAGCACTTTTCCATGTTTCCAACAGTATCTCCACAAATATAATCAAATATATGTACAAAAAAGCCTAAAGTAAGACTCTTTCTGACACTGCACAGACATAATATCTATAATTTACTCACAATAGATGCTTTTATCCAAACCAACTTTCAAATACTACACAAGTGATTCAAATACTTCCAGAATTTTCCATGCAGCGCGCACAAGTACGCAATATTTCCATCACAAAATACACAATGACCAGTTGCTTGCACAATAATGGACCTTATTCATGAAACACGAGCAGAACGAATCTGTGTAAACTGCTCATCAATCCTTTTGGCACAAATGGCGTACAAATGGTTTTACGTATGATTTATACAGTAATTCGTTCGGCTCATGTTTCATGAAAAAAAGGCCATAGACACGATTTTTCCTTTCACAGATATTCTGAAGCCAAAACACAATGTATACATAACATTTGCTCCAAAATGTGAAGGGAATAAAAGGTTTTGTATATGGCTAATGGACAGAAAACGGTGCCTTGTGTATATTAAATGAAACAAACCCAAACTAAACTAGTTTGTTAACAAACTTAACTAAATTCAGTGCATCAATCTCAGTCTTAAACAACACATTAACTTGGTTCATAATCTGTACTATTTGGTTACACTGGTGTTAATGTCCATCATTGTGTGTTTGCTGCTACTGTACAACTTTATCATTGCAATTACAGTCTCAAGAGTTCCTGAATAAGCCTTTGTGAAGAATAAATCATGCTCTATAAATGGCTGTGATTTGCTTTCTCAAACTGAGGCGGTGAATAGATAACACGGGACACTTCCATGGCTTTCTCTATCCACGCTGGAAGTGTTTTTTTCATGTAAATGAGCTTTCGCTCTTTGAGAGCTGAGAAATGGACGTTGGCAGAGACTCTTGTTGGTCAGCCCTCTCTTGTGGTGCAATTTAATGGGAAACTGTCCACACTTTTTCTTCCTGGTGTGGGAAAACATTTCAAACAGAAGGGGAAAGGCTAATGTTTTGTGCTGTTTAAAAAAAAAAAAAAAAATTGATTTCCTTCCTCAAGTGCCCATGTTCATTTAGTGCCTCAAATATTCACTATGTAGGATATACAGGCGAAACTGGAAAAATTTGAATGTGGTGCAAAAGTTCATTTATTTCAGTAATTCAACTTAAAAGGTGAAACTAATATATTATATAGACTCATTACATTCAAAGTGAGATATTTCAAGCCTTTATTTGTTATAATTTAGATGATTATGGCTTACAGCTTATGAAAACCTTTTCACAATATTCTAACTTTGAATTTGGGGTTTTCATAATCTGTAAGCCATAATCATCAAAATAATAACAAATAAAGGCTTGAAATATCTCACTTTGCATGTAATGAGTCTATATAATATATTAGTTTCACCTTTTAAGTTGAATTACTGAAATAAATGAACTTTTGCACCATATTTTCAGCTACACACATTTCACTACACACTTTTTTTAATCAATTTGATAGGTGTTCAACCAAAATCCACCACTTTTCTGGAAAAAATAACATATTAAGCTGTAAGTGACAGTAACTAAAAGTAATTTGAATGCAACTTTGCACAACATGGCCAAATCTGTGACTCACTTCATGTTTACTCACTTCAAAACTAGATTAAATATTAAAGCTGCAAGCAGCGATTGCGGGCCCAAGCCGGTGGCACCGCCACCCTGGTGCCTTTAGTGGAACTAAAGGCACCGGGTGGCGGTGCCACCGGCTTGGGCCCTCCATCGCTGCTTGCAGCTTTAATTATATATATATATATATATATATATTATGTAAATTCTTTTTTTCCCCCTATTTTTAACATATATATTATTATATATATACAGGGGCGGAGTGGGACCAAAAAATGTACCGGGAAATTTCGTAGACCACCGGCCCTACAGGGGGAGTTACAGTGGTGTAGTCTAGTTTTTTGTAGTGAGTATACTGTGACCCCCCCCCCCCCCCCAACCCCCCCCACACCCCCATCACCCCCATCACCCCAATCACCCCATCACCCCATAAGCACCACCACACTCACTAATGCATACAGTAGCCTATGCAACGACATGTAATTGAGAGCATTATGAGACTAAGTGTTATCAACATGTCAATTTATTATAAGCAACACAAGACTTTAACAGCCAATGACATTTACAGCTGAGGAGACTGGACTGATTTTCTACATTTAGCCTTAGATGTTATATGAATATGGTCCCTGAAGCACAGGTTTTATCAGCTGACAATAAAAAAAATAAAAATAAAACATTATAGGCACAAATACAAATTTACTTTTAGAAATGGTGCTTTTGAAAGAAAATTGTGTTTTGGCAAGTTTACTGTTTAAATTAAAACATGTATGAAAACTTGTGTGATATTCCTTTTTAAAATAAGTTTTAATAGATTTCATCATTATTATTATTTTACAGTACATTTTACTGTGCAATTTCTTTCAGAATTTCTTTGAGTTTATACCGAACTTTTATTTTGACAGGTTGTCGTAAAGACATTACAGTTTCTGTGTGCGTATGATACGAATGAATGGCGATAGTTTTATCAAATGAAATGGTGAAATTCTCGTGAAGTGATCGACTCTCATAGCAGCGCTGTGATGAAGTTCATGTGTCATGTGTAGCCTACATCATGTCCTCATAGCTACAGAAGCGCTGACACAAGCACGCGCTTGCTTCAGTGTGTGTGTGTGTGTAGTGGAGCACACATTGAGCGCTCATTCCCAGAGACGCGTTGAACAACTGCAGTCTCTTTGAGTTTTTAATATTCACGCGATTTGATCTGTGTCCATTGCAAACACAGACGCGGTGAATTTATGAATGAAAGTGTGAAAGTTCTGTCACAAAACGAAGTTGTTACGTATCCTCACGCTTTTTTTAGTGGGTATACGGAAATACTTGGCATTTCCTAGTGGGTAGCCTATACGGCGTATACGTATATCACGTAGACTACACCACTGTGGAGTTATGAATCTATAAAATAGTTTTAGATTAAGAAAGCCACCGCTACTGGTCACATATGGTTAGATTGATTTGTTTATTGAATTGATACCTTTTGAGTCTGCCCTTCTCAACGCCACCTTTCCCTTTTCTTTTTTGCCTTTCCATCATTTAGACCAGGGGTCTCCAAAACGTCGCTTGCGAGCTACCAGTAGCCTACACTACGCTACCAAGGGGCCGTTCACATATTGCGTCTTTTGCGCGCTCGAGTTCGTTATTTCAAATGTAGGCGCGCGGCAAGTGCGCTCATAATTGAAGCGACGCGCTCATTTTTTCCAGGTGCAGCGAGATGAAAAAAGAGAGAGGCTGCACAGTTTGACCAGCGGGCAGCGGCCGCACATCAGGCCGCCGGATGGTGTTGCTAACTTGCAATGTATAATTATTATCAGACCGGCTTCGATCGCGGCCTCAAAACAATAACGGCCCACCGGGAAAAGTCCCGACTCTCCCGATTGCCACTCCGCCCCTGTATATATATAATAATAATATATATATTATTAACATTTTTGGATGCTAAACTATTCTTTTTATAGGCTTTGTACTTTGTACACTTTGTACACTCACGTTCCAATATAGAAAAATTAAAAAAAATTATTATAAACGGCACAAACTGTACAAATGACTATTTAAACAGAGCAGTGTAATTTTTATATGTAAGGTTGACTATTTTATTATTATATTTTATTAAGGCTATAATGAACATTCAGCGATGTCAAGATTGCAATGCTGGAATGCTGTGTGTGTGTGTGTGTGTGTGTGTGTGTGTGTGTGTGTGTGTGTGTGTGTGAGGCTCGATCGAACAATGGAGACATAAAAACATACTCTGTCATTTTGTTCATACAGACCATCCTTCAAAATGCAAAGTGTTTCCTTATATTTGTGTACACTCGCAATGAAACACAACATTGTGCTTTTGTTAAACTATAAACTCTTGTCAAACTGTAACCTATAACTGTCACCCAACCAAAATCACACACACACACACACACACACACACACACACACACATCCCCCCTCCCCTCCCCTCCCCTCCCCACACAGACAGACACACACACACACAGAATGGCAGAGAGACAGAGAGAGAGAAAATACACATT
The DNA here is from genome assembly GCF_949152265.1 of Phoxinus phoxinus. Lineage (NCBI taxonomy): Eukaryota > Metazoa > Chordata > Actinopteri > Cypriniformes > Leuciscidae > Phoxinus > Phoxinus phoxinus. The sequence goes on from NC_136898.1 coordinate 4,109,683, forward strand.
CAAACCACAATATCTGACTTCCTGTTGGTCGGAGCTAATGACTGTAAATTAGAAAGTTGTCCGGATCGAAGAGAAGAATATACGTACCGAGTTTGGTTACTGTAGGTAAAACTATAACTAAGTTATAACACACTTTATGCATCCTTTTTTAATCATAAATTTGTTTCCTCGCCACAGCCAAACCGTTCGAGATATCAAAAATCCCCTGGCAATTTATCATCTTCCATGTCTTGACTTCATGCTGACCGAGTTTCGTGGTCATCGGATGAATTCTCTAGGAGAAGTATTTCAAATGCGAGAGCAAGCGTTCTCCAATCAACCCGTAATAGCCGACTTCCTGTTGGGCTGGCGTAAAACTTGACCCAGGGAAAGTTGTTCGGCCCGATTAAATCTGTATATGTGTACCGAGTTTCATATTAATTCATGCAAGCGTGTTTGATATACGGACAAGTGTTCGAATCCCATTCCAGGGGGCGCTGTCGAGCCCCCCTGCCACGCCCGGGTACCAGCTTCAGCCTGGCCCTAATGGCCGCGGGTTCTGACCTGTGTGCAAAATTTCAAGAGTTTTCGAGCATGTTAAGGCCCTCAAAAGTGGCAGAGATTTTGCACACAGCAGAGAAATGGTTAAACTAAACTAGCCCCCCTCCTCACACACACACACACACACAGAGGGGCAGAGGGAAAATGCTCCAAACAGTACACATTCAAACCAAAATATCTGACTTCCTGTTGGTCGGAGCTAATGACTGTAAATTAGAAAGTTGTCCGGATCGAAGAGAAGAATATACGTACCGAGTTTGGTTACTGTAGGTAAAACTAATACCCCATTTTTGACTAAAGGTGGCGCTACTGAGCCCCTTACCACGCCCGTTTCTGAAACTTCGCACGTCTATTACACAATAAATGTCAAATGCATGTTGAGTTTCATGCAATTTGAAGCATGTTAAGAGCCTCAAATGCATCCAAAAAGAATATAAAAGTTTAAAGCGTTGCCATGGCGACAGTATTAAAGATATCAATAATCCTTTCACAGGTCTACATCTGTCGTGTGTTTACATTATACAGATGAAGTTTGAAGCAAATCGGGTAAAAATAAGAGGGTGATTTCAAAGCATTCCGAAAGTGACACACTTCCTGCTGCCAGTTGGTGGCGCTATAACTTTGACTCACAATAGTCACATCCATGTGATCGGCCTCTTACAGCGAACACACTGCTGAAGTTTCATCAAGATCAGTTAATGTATGAGGATGTTATAACACACTTCCTGTTTCCAATATTCGCCATAAATTAGTTTCCTCGCCACGGCCAAACCGTTCGAGATATCAAAAATCCCCTCGCAACTTTTCATCCTCAATGTCTTGACTTCATGCACACCGAGTTTCGTGGTGATTGGTTGAATCGTCTAGGAGGAGTATTTTAAATTCCATTGCATGTGTTTTTTAAACTACGCCAAATAGCCGACTTCCTGTTGGGCTGGGGTAAAAAGTCAGAGCATGAAGGATATATGAACCGATGAGATCTATAAGTGTACCGAGTTTCATATCATTTCATGCAAGCGTGTTTGATTTATGGACCAAGTTTTCGGACCCCGTTCCAGGGGGCGCTGTCGAGCCCCCCTGCCACGCCCGGGTACCAGCTTCAGTCCAGCTGTAATGGCCGCGGGTTCTGACCAGTGTGCAAAGTTTCAAGAGTTTTTGAGCACGTTAAGGCCCCCAAAAGTGGCAAAAACCTTGAAAAAAAAATTATTATAAAGAAGAAGAAGAAGAAGAAGAAGAATAACAAAAAATCCTTAGAAGAACAATAGGGCTCTGCGCCCTTTCAGGGCTTGGGCCCTAATTAATAAGGTCTTCAAAACAACTTGTTCACATGCAAGTAAATATTCAGTTAACTTACTTTGTCCATTTAACCCTCAACAAGAATTCACAAGATCGTCAATAAAACGTAAAACGTTCAGTTTTAGCGGATAAAAATTAGGCCTGCAGAAGGAATACTAATGCCAACTTAAAGGAATTATTTAGCTACAAATATTTACTTATTCAATTTATAATTTATGCAGGGCAGGTAAAAATCAGAACCGGCCCGACTGGACGAGTGGGAAAAAAACCTTAGCGTTGAGCCCTGATGTATTAAAGGCACAGCTAAATGTGACATTTATTACAATGGGTTTATGTGAAGATGTTTACTTAAATAAAAAAAATTGTAAAATCATAGCTTTTTCAATTATTCTGTAATGTTGAATGGCTAATTAATAGCTCAAATTCTAGGGGTGTAACAATATATCGCAATACAAAAATGCAACAATACGTATTGTGGATAGTGACAATATGTATTGTGTATAGTTCACCCAAAATGAAAATTACTGTGTTTGAAAAAATTAAAGTTTACAGAGTTTTAGTGTCAGTAGTACTACATTAAACTATATAATATTGAATATAATGTATAATAATGGGGGAATATTTGTGGGTCCTGATAATGCCAAATGTCTATTGTCACCAGTAAAAAGTGTCCTACATTATAATAATTTTAAATATATAGGCTAGTCAGTGAGTGCAAGCATATTCATCTAAAATCATTCTGTAATATTCATGATTCAGAATCATGAATATTTGTTATTCTGGTGTCACTATTGTCCTGTTCATTGGGTTTCCAGCACAAGTCCAAGCCTATTCATTTACATACACAATGTAACACCAAATTTACTATTTTAATCTACAGTACATTCACGTGTGTCTTGGAGTATTGCAATAATATAATCGTGAGTTCAGTATTGTGGTATCGAATCTGGACATGAGGGTATCGTTACACCCCTATAACCTTCATGTAATCATGTGAAAAGTCCATGTAATAGAGACATCAGCATTAGTACCGGCATCAGTGATACTGGCCTTCATTCGTAGTGCTGCTGCTTAGTAAAAAGATGCAATTAGACAAATATTTCAAGTGTACTGTTTTTATGTTGTTTCTACATTATTTTGGAGATTCAATGTGAAAGTACTACAACATAAAAATATAATAAAACCTTTAATGTTAGGTGCGATTCGTCGTGATTACTTACAAAACATTAATAAAAAATTATAATTATCGATTGACAGCACTACTTATACTTTTTTTCCCCATGGAACACAAATGGAAACATTTTTGGATACCATTCTGCTCACTCTTTTCCATGCAAAAATACAATAAATGAGGATTTAAGCTTTCAAGAAAAAAACAATCCAAAGCTGTACAATACTCCTCACAATGAAGTCATTCACTGCAGCCACAAAAAAACAGACACGGCCATTATAAACCCCCCAAACATCCAATACAATTACTAAACAACACACTAACATAAAATAGAAATATTAAAACTGCCAGGATAGCTTTTGATTGGACACAATGTCACTGCTAGATTTCCCATGAAAGATCTTAACCGCTGCATCAGATATGACAACAGCAGCTGAAACAATGGCAAACCACATTCAAAGGCTCCGTCAAAGCAAAACAACACGGATTACGCTTCAGCAGGGGAGTGGTAAAAATAACTACACTTTTCTTCATCTCAACTCTTTGGTGTCACTCAAAGACCATCATAGCACAGTGATTTAATATATATATATATATTTCCTCACCGTCTGCCAAGGGTTGCAGCACAGATCCACTGCTGGACTCCTGCAAAGGAGAATAGAGTTTATCAGAGAGTTCATAGTAGTTTATTAGAGTTTGAGTAGTTTATTATACTGCAATTTGGATTAAAAGAGTAGAATTAGAGGAACAATAGACTTTGTTAAAGCAGATTATTAGAGCAGAATTTATAGAGCAAAATAAAAGTCTGTCAAGTGTAGCAGATTATTAGTACAACAATACCAGTGTAGAGTTTATTGCGGTACTAATAGAGTTTATTAGTGAAAAGACTTTATTATCTTCCTGGTAATGAAATGGGAAAAAATTGTAGGCAAATTAGAGGAAGAATATACAATAATGATTTATGTAGAGAATGGTACATAGCTACATTTATGTTGTGAAAATTTTATATAAATGGTATAATTTCAACAATTTATATAAAATAATATGAGGTATGTAGCATATTAGAGTACAATACCATTGTAGAGTTTATTAGAGGAAGTAACTTACAAGAAATAACATTAGTAAAGTGTAGAGTAAACTTTAGGCTATGTAGGCTATATTTCAAAGACAAGTTGTTAAACATTGTAGAGCAGTAACATACACAATATACAGATATGAACAAAAACATATCAATGTAAACGTCAATACGGATGGATGAGTGTTCACATCACTAGTCTATAAACTCTTCACACATAATTACTTATAAATACACACTTCTTCAGGCTCAGTTTTATAAAGCACTAACGTTACTTGTTTTAACAGCACACTTTTATGATTTTATAAACTTAACCAATGCCGTATCAACATATATTTCTGAACATTATTGTGTATCAGAGCTTATTGTGTTTATATATATATATATTACTGAAGCTAGTTAAAGTCTTACCTGCACAAACATTCGCCTCTTCCAGTAAATAACTCGAGTTTATCGCCCAGGTCGGAATAGATCCCGTGAATTCATATTGTTGGAGCCCTATTAACGGATATTTCTCTGTTCGCTGATTATATCATTTGATTGTTTGAAACTTTTTCTTCTTTTGTGTGAGTGATTTTCTGCTCAGCAGCTCCAGTCCCCGCGACGCTTCGCCATATTGTTAGTGGAGTCAGACTTTGAGCATGCGCAGTGAGCTGTGTGCTCACAACGACACCATGTGGCAGGTTACAGAATTGCTTTAATCTCTTCAATAATTTGTAGACATGTAGATAATAATAATAATATATTGTTTAATATAATAATATTGTATAATTAACAATAATGTAATCATTGTAGTAAATTAATTTGCATTACTGCCCTCATCGAAAGAAATTGAACAAAAATACAGACACATTTTCTGGAAAAAAAAGAGAAAAAAAAGAGCTGAAAGAGCCTGATATGTTGTTACAACAGTCGAAATAATTGCAGTTACTTTGATATTTTCCTGGAAATGCAATCGAATATTTTTATTTAATTTAATTTTCGCACAAATTAATACATTTAAAATTTAAATCTATTTAATTATTATATTATTGCTCCTTATAATAGAATTATTAATTACGATAAACAATATTTTATTTACATTGTATTTATTATACATTATTTGAGGAACAGTAAATTAAATAATGTTACATATTAAATAATATTAAATTGTTTTATATTATATTTTAAATATTTTAAATCTAACAATGTTATGACATATATTATAAATATATATATATATATATATTAAATATGATATAAAATATTTTTTCATTACTTAATATGTAACATTATTTAATTATAAAAGTATTTGATTATAATATAATAATTATTAATTACAATAATAATGTTTTATATATGCCTAAATGTTATTTATCAAGTAATAGCCTAAATATATTTGAAAGAAAGAAAGAAAGAAAGAAAGAAAGAAAGAAAGAAAGAAAGAAAGAAAGAAAGAAAGAAAGAAAGAAAGAAAGAAAGAAAGAAAGAAAGAAAGAAAGAAAGAAAGAAAGAAAGAAAGAAAGAAAGAAAGAAAGTCACTAACAGCACAACGAGATGAGAGGATGCGCTGAGTTTCCAACAGGTGGCAGGACAGTCTTGCAGGACTGTGTGTGTGTGTGTGTGTGTGTGTGTGTGTGTGTGTGTGTGTGTGTGTGTGTGTGTGTGTGTGTGTGTGTGTGTGTGTGTGTGTGTGTGTGTGTGTGTGTGTGTGTGTGTGTGTGTGTGTGTGTGTGTGTGTGTGTGTGTGTGTGTGTGTGTGTGTGTGTGGGAGGAGTCACACACACATGAACAGCCGCTCGGGCTGCTTGGCAACACACAGCATGAATCCCAGTGAAACACGTTCGGTGGATCAGGAGATTTTGATGGGACACTTTGCTCAATCCAGCCCGACAGCTCCAGATAAAGTCACCTGCAGGCCCGGAACCTGCCGAAAGCTTCGGGATTCACTTTCAGGACCGCGATGAGCCTTTACACATAACAGTTTTTATTCATCATATGAGTTCAGATGGGACATTTGGATGGTGCACACATGAAGAATGAAGAGGATAAGATGTAACAAAGGAGGACACGAGCTGACATCTCCTCCTGATGGATTGTAACTCTCCGGCAGAAGAGAGCTTTCTGTAGGCTTGTTCGGCTGGGATCTTCTGTCTAGTTCAAGATGAGTTGTTTCTGTGCAGTCCAAGAGGAGTTTTACTGTGAGGTTCTGCTGCTGGACGAGTCCAAGCTGATTTTAACCACTCAACAGCAGGGAATAAAGGTAGGAATTATTTCTATATGATCAAAAGATGAACTATACTGATCCAGAGAGCCAATACAATCACTTTTCCTTTATTCCAATACTACTATACACTCTTACAGTAAAAATAAAGGTTCTTTATTGGCATTGATGATTCCATGAAGAACCTTACATTCCACAAAAGGTTCTTTAGAATATGCAAATGTTCTTTACACTAAGAAAACAATTACATTTTAAGAACTGTTCACTGAAAGGTTCTTTGTGGAATCAAACATGGTTCCTCTATGGCATCACCTTTTGGAAACTTTATTTTTGTGATGTATATATTTGCAGTACAGTAATATAATGGATGTAAGTATGATTATCGCATTCATAAATGGTAGTTAAATAATAGTAAAAGCAACATATGATACAATTAGATGATTTTGAACAGTTTCTGTTTCCATATTTAATACTGGTGTGGTCCACACCCAGAACACATGAGCTCAGCACACTGTTAACCAGATTAAAGTAACCAGATGATCTGGTTAAACAGTGAGAACGGCCTAATTATATAGCTGGCCCGTACTACTGCATGCATGGACATGGTTTTGTAAAATGTTATATAAATAGCCAATTATATATCTATATATTGAATATGATTAAATATACTGCATTACATTATTAAATATTAAACCTGTAAGTGAACTGAAGTATCATAGATTTGTGGACATGATAGCATTGTTTTACTATATTATTTTTCAGACGTGCACAGTTCATGCACTAATCCCTGTTGCAGTCTCTTTGACATTATACATCGCTTTTCACTTTATTTGCCTGGCAATGTATAATGGTAGAAGTTTAGTTCTGTTGTGCAGTCAGTTTGATAAGTTAGCCTCATTTTTCTCTGACATATTTCAACCAGGCTGTTAGTTAATACAGAACAAATGGGTTGAATTTGTATATTAGCCTGTAGTACTGCTCTTTTTCTAATCGTTCACATGCAACATGTTTGACTCTGAACAGAGAGACATCAGATATCATATTGCCTTTGCTCTAAATTGTTAATGGAAAGCAGAGCAGGAGGATGTTTAGCACGTCTTTAATGGACTGTACATGAGGGAAAATGAGTTTGAACATCATCTGCACAACACATTTGTGTAGCTTTTAGCTGATATCTACAGAGAGGAGGTAAAAACAACCGTGTGAAGGGGTCAGAATGCTTTTAATCAGAGGTTTTGTTAGTTTGTTGCACATTGCCAGGCATGTAGGTCATGGTCATTACAAACCACAGGAACAGAGAGATAAAAGTTGATGAAAGTGTCCATCTGCCTGTAATGCTTGTCTCCCTCCATTAAGACATTATGGCATTTGTTTTATAAACACTTTCTGTTATACTGGTTGAAACTCTCTTCACATCCTGATAGCAATCGATCATAGAAGTGCTCTAAATATTAAAACATATATATATATATCTTCTGTGGAAGTCACAGGACCAAAAAAATATTCGTCCAATCATTACATTCGGTCCCAATGATACGCTGTCCTGCCGGCCTGTCAAGACATGTTTCCATTCCTCCGCGCACCTTCTCGCGCAGACATCACACGACATCAGCGCGTTCTGTAAGGCTATCCAGAGTTGTAGACAGACGTCAGTCACAGAGCGCCACAAACAACAACAGCCGCCTTTTACAGTTCCTCCTGAACCAAAACAACGAGCTTATGCTGCGTTCACGCCATATCGTAACAGTAATTATGAGATGGCAACCTATGACGTTCACATCCTACACTATCAACACCATAATGAATCTGCAGCAGTCAGGTGGTACAAGGCCTCTGTAAGTTGTTTACGTTCATTATTGAATTGAATGTATTTCAGGATAACTCTGAGATGTAACATCTCATTTTCAAGGGGGTCCTGCGCGTATGTACAAACACAAAGGTTAATCACACAATACATATACAAAAAAGACACAGACCCAAACATACAAAACAATACCTCGCTCACCTGCCCATGCCCCCACAATTAACATAGCACACATTAAAGTATATTGACAAATAATCAGCCGAATACATTAAACAACTAATGCTTCAAAATGCCTTTTGACAAAATGTAACATACAGAATAACATCCCATCTCACATAAAAATGTTTAAAAAAATGTAAAGAAAGAAAATGACAAAGAAAGTCATAATTGTATACATACTACTATATATTTTTACATAAACCATTTATATGTAACACCATTGGTGTCCCTAATTGCAAAAACATGTAGTTTTTAGAAAAGAAAAAGTGACGATTTGAATAAACCAAATGTAGAAATAGACCAAAAAAAAATAAAAAATTATACAGGATTATTATTGTAATGTTGTGTGCTTTGAGACATGAGGTAATTCATAGCGCTTTGCAGACGCTGCTGTATGTTTTGTATTCATGGCTGCATCCTAAAGCGCATACTTCCCTATATCTAGTAGGTGAAAAACAGTATGTGGCAAAAGAAGTACCAGTAGGCCTATTTCTGACTTCACAGTACTCATAAAAGTGTAGACAAAAAGTACCCGGATGACCTGCTACGATTCTGAAGTGCGCCGATGGACACTTTACTATCCCATGAGGCTACGGGAGAGGATTTAAGCGACGTAACTGATACTGTTTGGTCACATGATAATGACAACATGGCGACAAAAATCGGTGTTGCCTACACTGTGTTATCCTATTTAAAAAATTTGCACCCTGTTGACTTGAATGGGGCAAGTTTTAAACCTGCTTTTATTTCTCTTATCATCCTTGATGTGTCATTACAAGTGCCCAGCCATGTTGAGTGATTCATTCAGAGTGAACACGAGTGAATCTGACTGCAGTAGATGTGAAAGATATTAATAAAAATTATGTTATATCAGCCAGCGCAAATACCTGTATTTAGTTCCTGTTTTCGGTCAAAGTCCAAAGTAGTCGATTGTCGAGTTCACGCGCATAGGTTTAGTTACTATGATCACGCGCGTGAACTCGACAATCGACTACTTTGGACTTCCACCGAAAACAGGAACTAAATACAGGTATGTGCGCTGGCTGAAATAACATCATTTTTATTAATATCTTTCACATCTACTGCAGTCAGATTCACTCGTGTTCACTCTGAATGAATCACTCAACATGGCTGGGCACTTGTAATGACACATCAAGGATGATAAGAGAAATAAAAGCAGGTTTAAAACTTGCCCCATTCAAGTCAACAGGGTGCAAATTTTTTAAATAGGATAACACAGTGTAGGCAACACCGATTTTTGTCGTTGTTCTCTGTATTGACAGCACTCCAAATTTACTAAAAATTGAGCTCAATGTTAAAATTGACCGGAGTTCTCCTTTAAAGGGGTGTTTGATTATGATTTCACTTTTCTAACTTTAGTTAGTGTGTAATGTTGCTGTTGGAGCATAAACAACATCTGCAAAGTTACAACACTCAAAGTTCAAAGCAAAGGGAGATATTTGCTTTTAAAGAAGTTGCTTTTTAAGGACTACAACATACGGCTGGTAGGGACTACACGACATTCCTTCCGGGTTAGTGACATCACCAACCCTAAAATCTACATGAACCCCGCCCCCTGAACACGATTGATAGATTATCAAGACAGAATATGCTAATCAATGACTAGAAGATAACTCCACATCAGCAACATAAATTCAGCAACTAACCATTCAGAAATGTCCTGTTGCTTCTACATGTTGTCACTTCTTCTTGAGTCTCTCCATCTTTGTCCGACTTCTATTATTTGAACATAATAGGCTAAAAGTTGTTGAAATTTTCAGTGCATGTGTGTGTGAAGTAATCAAAGCTGCTAAGAAGGAGCTGTTGTAGCTCCGCCCTCTCCCTCTTTCCGCCCTCATTTGCATTTAAAGGGACAGACACAATTTTGCTCACCCTCAAATATTTACAACTTTAACATGATATATATATAAATATCTGTGGGGTATTTTGAGCTAAAACTTCACATACACATTCTGGGGTCATCAGAGACTAATTTGACATCTTGTGAAAGGGGCATTTTACCAGCATAAATAAAGCTAGTGTTGCTATGTGGGCCTAGGTGTTTTTCAGTGTGCGTCTGTGGGCTTTTTTCACCTGTTCTTTGGTCCAACAGGTGAAAATGGTGCATCTGATCAGTTAGTAAAGTAGAAGCACAAACACTGCAGAACGACACACGCTGAACTTTAATACTTATTGTTAGAGGTTTGATCACATGCACTTGCACTAAATATGAGCAATAAAAATAGTCCTTTTGAATTTAAGTGTTTTATTTGTTAGGAAGTGCTTACAAAGCCACACATTTGCTTATGTGCACAGATGCTTACACACACAAAACTTGGAGCGATTCACACACACTCACGACACAAAGGCCTCATTGAGTTGACCCAGACGGCGGTGTGTGTATTTGTGCGTGAGGAACAGAACAGCTCACATGTTTCCATCATTGCAAAACAAAGACAGCAGCTCAGAGCAGCGAGGCCGTGCTTCTGTCGAGGTGATGCTCTCCTGACAAAGACAAGCGTTTCTTTAGGGTCTGACCAGTGCGAGATTTACACCGTCTTCCTCCTTTGTGGTTCCTGCGAGAGAATGGCTGTGCTTTCTAAACAATAAGGTCCTTTGGCACTTTTCAACACAAAAAGATTAATAAAAGCTGTTATTGTGTTCATTGTGAAGTTCAAGGGTTCAGTATGAAGCTGCGGGGCATCAACATAGGCTCATGATGGTTCATGGTTCAGTGGTGATATCACATATTTGAGTGAATCTCTGGGTCACATTTCACTCTAAAACGAAAATAAGAACATTTTAATTTTAATGGCAATTAAACATTTAAACCACCAAATTCTCCTTATTGTATTGAAACCAGGCAGTAATATAAATACAGTGATATGTATGTCCTGGTAGTATTTGTTGTGCTGCCGCCTTTTATTTATATTTTAAATAAAAAATAATGAAAAACAGTGATTTTTTCCTGTTATATACTCAAAAATATACTACTAGTAGAATAATGAGAAAAAATACTGGTGACAAAAAAGCAATTACAAAAGATATAAAATATAATTGTATTCATTGCTTTTAAATAAATGAGTGTGTGTATAAAATGACTGAAGAAAATGGTCTTTTCCAAGTCATTTTCATAAATCTCTCTCTCTCTCTTTATATATATATATATTTATATTATGTATATGTATATGCGTTTTTGGGGTGAAATATTCTGACATCTTAATGGTGGTTTGATATATACTGTACTATGGGATCATATTATGATTAGCATATTCATATGGCACATAAATGACTGCATCCCATGTATTTCAAAGAATGCCATGGCATTACCAACATATTAGTGTCCAAAAGCCTGGTAATACCTTTGTACTCTTTTGTATTGGCGACAGACAGAAAGTGAAAGGCAGGATAAATGTGTATTAAGTATTACTCGTCCTCCAGTCACACACACCCCATCAGCGCGGATGGAGGGGGTTGTGTGGCGTTTGGGAGTGTGCCGGCCTTTCCAGACAAAGGCAGAGAAACCCTTGTGATAAGATGAGCAGATTTCCTCTGGCTGGATTTGAGTTGGACTAATGCGAGCATTGGATCAAATCCCTCATCGTTGCGTTTAATGGGATTCCTAAATGGGCTTGTGTCTCGGCGTTATCCTAACTGAGTGTGCTTTATTGTACTTATTCACCTACAAACACACTTCACAGCTCATGTTAATAATGATGATAACCAGAGAATTATGCAGTCCAGAAGAGGACAGAGTGAAAATATTGAATGTTTTTTTTAATGCAGTCTGACCTTTTAAGCCCATTATCTGGTGCTCATCTCGTAATGACAATGTGCCATGAGAGACAGAAATAAACCAGACTAGAGAGCGTCATGCATTTGCAGCTCATGTGGAGTGTGTTTTTGTGCATCAGCTTTTCCCCATGGTAAATTCAATCACTGACAAATTTCATAAATTGGAAAATCAAGTCTCTTCTGCTCACTAAGTCTGCATTTATTTGAATAAAATGCAGTAATATTGAAAATTTGATTACAATTGTTTTCTATGTGAATACATTTGAAAATCAAAGCTGTATTTTCAGCATCATTACTCCAGTCTTCAGTGTCACATGATCCTTCAGAAATCATAATATGATGATTTGTTGCTCAAGAAACATTTCTAATTATTATCAATGTTGAAAACAGTTGTGCTGCTGCATATTTTTGTGGAAACGTGATACATTTTTTCAGGATTTTTTGATGAATGGAAAGTTTAAAAGAACAGCATTTATGTAAAATAGAAATATTTTGTAACATTAAGTGCCTTTTCTCTCACTTTTCATGCATCCTTGCTGAAAAAAAAAAGTATTAATTTCTGTCAGAAAGTTCCTACTGACCCCAAACTTTTCAATATTTAGCTTTTGGGTCATTCCATGTCAAATCAACCACATTTTCATACACATCCCCGACTCAATTTTTTTATTTTGTTCATATTTCTTTTTCTGAAGAAAGACAAACATTAATAGTGATGAAAGCCAAAATATTAAATTGCATGGATGAATAATTATCTTCAATTTAGAGGCCTTATATGGTTCAATCCCAGATATATGGAGATCTTAATGTGGCTCCATGAGTAAATTGTTAAATTGTACACATTTTTAGTAGTCAAAAAATAAATGTGTAAGTAAGTAGCTGTATGCAAAGTCACCCACATTTGGCTTTCAACCATTGAAAATGGATTAGGTTCAACAATTTGCACATAAAGCAACGTTGTCCATATCTCCTGGAATAAACATAGGGACATATAACTTTGGGGATAAAAGTGCTTCTCCCCATTTTTGAATGGTCTCTGTTTGGTATATAATGCAATAAGGATTGCTAAAGCCCAGAATTTACTATTGATCTATGTGTAAAAAAATTAATTATATTGTATACCCCCCCTGTAATTTGGCTTTATTTTTTTAGGTGAAAATTTCATTTTTACCACCCTCTACAAAATAGTGGATTATTTAGTAAATATTTATTAATTGCATGTATTTTTAATACTTTCATGACTATATGTTTGTGTTTCTTCAGAAAAAATTTGAGCCAATTTGGTTGAAAATTTGGTTGTTGAGTTGCCACGGAATGACCCATGAGAAATCTATGTCCTCATTTAGATATTAGTGTTTATGTGTGTGCGTGCATGCGTGTGTGTGTGTGTTTGTGTAATGTAGTGGTTAAGTTTATGGGTGTTTCGGAGACAGGCACAGACAGACTCCAAACCTGAACTCTGAAACCCCTGACAGCCCTGAGATGTTTTATTGGCGCTGCCAACGTCACATTCAAGAAAGGAATTCACACAGAATATTCTCTGCAGCCATCCATCAAAAAAATTACATGGCATTTAAAAAAAAAAAAATTATAGTGGTGGCTAATATTAGGATATCATGAATCCCTTTGCATACTAATATCAAGGATGCATGCAATCACACAAACCCATGGAATGACTTATGATACTTTTTCCTTAGTGAATTCAAGTGGAAACTTTACATTCTGTCCATTACGACCCACGAGCCTGTCATACCACATTCCACTGGGAAATCTCATCTCACAGGTTTGGTGAAAGCAGTTATTAAAAACAATTTGTATCAAGGTGTTCGCTTGAAACACACCTATTCACATAGGGGCTGCTCAAACAAACAGATCAATGTTTTGAAAGCGCCACAGTGTTTCACTCATAAGGAAGTAAAACTAATGGATTACTGATAGTCAGAATCTGTGCATGCAAAACCCCACATAAACCGAATTAGATTGTGTGTAATTTACAAATTGCATTTATGCATTTGAGGGATTGCTTGTATTCAAAGCAACTTGCATTGCATTCAAGCTTTACATTGGATCAGTGCATGCATACCTTGGGAATCGAACCCATGACCTTCGGCTAGTGCAATGCTCCACTGTTTGAGCAACAGGAATGCCTCTCTGTGTTTGTTTGTTTGTTTGATATTTTGTTGAATTTGATTTTGCTTTCAGCTACCAGTAAGAGTGTACTCTTAGTTCTGCTTTTTCAACATTTAAATCCACTTAATTTCTAAAGAATTCCGCAGATTTGGTCCCAAATTGGTGCAGAAATGCGAAAACCATCTGGGGATTTGGTGTCAGCAGTGTTTGTGTGTCGGCTGAGGGTAGAGGATTTAACAGGCATTTGAAGGAGCGAGAAAAGAAACGGGAATAATCTCTGCTTTCTTTAGTCACAATGAGGGTCGTAATCTCTCCTGTCAAACGCAGAATCAACACTGATCAGTACAGACACATTCCTTCAGCGTGAACATACGCCGTGATTCACTGCAGAAAAGCCCACCGTCAGTAATCAGAATGCTAATTATTTAGTTGATTGAGCTGATTGAGGTGCTCATCAAAGTTACATCAATCTCAGTTTGAGATGAGCTTTGAATTATAGATGGCAGTCAAAAATAATACGGTTGGTTTGTCGTTCTTCAATGCTTTATTTAAACGTCTTTGATAAGAGTCATTCCAGATCAACTGCTTAGCTGTGGTTTATTCTGAGCAGTGAATCGTGCCACGCTGAAAACGATCTGCATCTGTCTTTAGTTTGGTAATGGCCCTGGTAAGTTTCTTCAAATGTCGATTGCAAGCGTTCAACAAAGGCTTTCAGAAATGCTCATCCGTCATCCCTCATCAACAGTGCCGCGTGTATTTCAACAAGCCTCGTGCATATGAATTATTACTGATGCTGGAGTCTAAATTTAAATCCGTCTGCCGTGTAAAAACTTTCCCAAAGCGCAGAGCTCCACAGAGATGTGGTTTCTGGGTTTTAGTTCCCAGAGAAACATTGAATATTCTATTCTTGATCTGTAGACTTGAAGACTAGAATCATAAACTCAAATCCAGTAGTTGGGAAATTTCCTGTATTTTTTATGTATTTCATTAATAAAGAACTAAGGCTACATTCAGACTAGGGTAGGGATGCACCGATATGAACATTTTGGCCGAGACCGATGACCGATATTTTTTTATATTTGAAAGTCGATAGCCGATATATTGGCAGATGAATCTAAAACCAAATTTTTATATAATTTCTGAGAGTCTGATTACAAAAACAAAAGTCTCACCATTTAAAGCCATGTCCCAAGCACACAATTATAATGTTCTCAATACAATTTTATGTAGCCTATCTGACAGACTTGCACTACACATGTTGGACTTGTTGGACTGTATTTTCCTATTTTGAGGTGATTCAAACCATATTTCAAGCAATTCAAAACCATGGTGAACAGTGCGCATCTGAAGTGTCTCAGCTGAAGGAAATAACACATTATTTATCAGCTTTAAAATATTGTGCAAAAGTTCATTTATTTCAGTAATTCAACTTAAAAGGTGAAACTAATATATTATATACAAAGTGAGATATTTCAAGCCTTTATTTGTTATAATTTTGATGATTATGGCTTACAGCTTATGAAAATCTTTTCACAATATTCTAATTTTGAAGCCATAATCATAAAAATTATAACAAATAAATGAAATATCTCACTTTGCATGTAATGAGTCTATATAATATATTAGTTATATATACTCATTTTTCGCGTTTCACCCATATCTGCCGATACCGATATGGTGGCCGATATATCATGCATCCTTAATTCAGACTGCAGGTAAATGTGGCCCAAATTAGATTTTTTTGCTCATATGGGATCTGTTTTTGGCAGTGTGAATAGTACAAACCACATGGAATCCCAATTTCTTTTAATCCCAATTTAGGCCACTTCCATATGTGGTCCATAATCCGATACCGATATCTAATGCAATGTGACCTAAGTCTGAACAGTCATATCGGAATTAATGCAACTTTTACGTCAACGTTTGTCAAAATTCAGCACTCAAGGGAGTCACTTCAAAGATTTTACATACCTAAACTTATCAAGAACGTCGCGAAAAGTGTCTGAACTTACTACTATAAACTTGCAACTACTTACTTACTACTTACTTATGTAATAAATTGTAGTCTGCCTCGACCCAGATTCCACTCCAAAATATATTTTAGAATAAGCTCATCCCCAAAATGGCTTAATTATCATAGAGATGAAATAAAGTCAAGTTATATTGTTTCTTCACCATGGGTTGATTAAATCCTGAGCAAATGTCAGTTGTAGAATGGGACTGGGTGTGGGACACCTTGGGTTCACCGGCGTCAGAATGAACCTTAAACCTTTTATCCTGTTACAGTTTACACTTACAGTTACTATGTGTTAGAAGTATTACAGTGACAATATACAAGCAAAACATGTGGGCCCGTGTCATATAAATGTTGAAAAATACTATTTTTTTCGGATCCTCGAATAAAACGATATTGTCCGCTGGTATGGACGCTCATATAGTTATAGTTATCGTTATCGTTATAGTTATTGTTCTTCTTGGTGTGATTCTTTATCGGACTTAACGATGTGAGCATTTCATAATGTTTGAGTTCATACTGAGATCTCTGATTTAGGTTTGCAAACTTGTTTGTGGCGAGGAGACACATGTGAGATTACTGTGGTCTTTTTCTTCATTTAATCTCCGCTGTGTAGCACATGTAATCTCAGTTGTGATTTTGCTCTCCTGTGAGTTTCGTCCTAGTAAATAGCGTGTTGGCTTTATTTATTCACGGTTCATGTTTGAGTCGCATTTAGCTTGGCTTCATCTTTCAACATTGGTTGTTGTGTTTGGTTTGTGCGAGTTCCTCTGCCTTTGATTGCAAAAGCTGGTATGTACCGTGTGTTTCCTCTAGTCATTGTGGGAGTTTGCAGAACACACACTTGCTTTCCACGTGATTTGATTTTTTTTTTGTGTGTGTGTGTTCATGGTTTTTGGACATGATTGCATTGAAATACATGTACCATGGCAATTATTGCACAGCTCTCTAATACATTTAACTTGACAGTACTATAGTATTCTTGCAGTATCGTGTAGCCTATACATTTATTAATCAACCTAGTGTATATCAAGTACCATTATATGACCATGTTACGTCCTTTAGAGGATCCTGCTTTTTTAACCCATTATTGTTTGCATTCACAGAAGAATGTTAACCGCTTGTAAAATTGCTGGTTAACAATACCGCGTTTCCCGTGTGACTCAAGACCGTGCTTGTCAAAGAACCGCCTCGGTGCCGGTGTTGTGTTGAAAGTGCAGGCGCTGTAAACCATGTGTCGCATCTTTGTCTTTATTTTTGAGTAACTATGGAAACTAGGAGGGTCTGTGCCGCCACCGTACGGGGGGGTCACAGACATCTGGAGCGTTTCCAGCAAAAAACAGAAGAGAAGTGGCTTTTCTGTTGTGTTAAATCATTGAAACACACTCACGTCCCAACTGAGACTGGCCATTATGAGTTTTCTATACCATTGTATCTGTTGTGACTTCTCAAAGCAGAGCTTTCAGTGTGTGTTTAAGTGAATCTCTATGAAATTTAATTAAATATATAACAAAATAGTGTTTTAAGAATTGTTTCCCCCCAAAAATTGGTAATTTTCAGGAATTTAATAGTGTTTTTTTGTATTAAATGAATCATAAATTAAAAGAAGTACAACAAATATTACCGTGATATAAGTAATACTTTCACAACTAAACAAACCCTTTCACAATTGTAGTTTTTTTTTTTTTTACATTGTCTGCATTAAAATTGTGGGTTTAATGTTATGAAAAAGGATAAATTTTCTCTATGCAAATTATAATTTCTTTATTTATCTTGAGTTTGAAGAGAAAGATTCTTTCTCAAATAATTTTTTCACGATTCTGTCGCAAAGAATTTTGGTCCTAACATGTTTAATTGTCATGAAAAAAATAATTCTCTTTATGCAAATTCTAAATAGTTTTTCATGATTCCTTTTCAAAGAATTTTCTCAAGATTCTTACCATTAAATACTTCGATGTTTTTGGACTTAATGTGTTTAATTGTCATGAAAAAGGCATAATTTTTATGCACAATATAATTTCTTCTTTCTTTCTGTTGTTGAGTTTGAGGTAAAATGTGACCTGGACATGCTCCTGACAGGTTTAGTCAGATTCACCCATTTAGGCTCTCTCTGGTCTCTGGAGGAGTGAAGGAACATCTGCTGATGGGGAAATCAGCAGCGCCACACACACACACACACACACACACACACACTGCCACACCCGTACAGCCGGCAGCAGCAGATGGTCAGGTCTCGGTAATGTAGTGACCCCGTTGCTATGGGGACAGCAGGGCATGTCAGAGGGAGTTAATTGTTTCAAAGAATGTCTTAAATGACCAAACCTTCAGAACGTCCCACGCTGCCATTAGAAGCACACATACGAGGATGGGTCTCACGAAACCTGTCAAGAACATGTCCGGGTCATATCCACCCCTAAATCACATGAAAGAGAAAAAAGAAGCCTGTTTTAGGACCTTTTTGGCATTGTTCTCATAACTATTAAGCACATTTGATTCATTGATGCAATGTTTGATTTCAGATATTAGTGTAATTGCATTGCAACCAATTAAATTTTGCTTAATTAAGCAAAACTGGATGATGAGAGAGTATTTGAAAAAGTGCATGAGCACAGTGTGTTTTTGTGGGTGGACTCGAGTCGGATTGTGTTAATTACTTAATCTTCTTTGTGCGCTTTTGGACATAATACCACAATCAGGCTTTGATTTGATGAGCTTGTGTTATTATCAGACGCTTCACTTTCTGCTTTCAGTAGACAAGTCTTTACAATCTCAGTCTCGCTCTCCATGAGTTCATCTGTCTTCTTGACAGTGTCATATTGATGCAGGACGCATAAGGACGCGTACCACGACAGATCAATCTATATTTTATTAGATCTATGCTTGTGCTCTTTTTATTTACTTCCCAGTCTGCCATTATTAACAAAGGCTATGTTCAAAAAGATTGCCATTCTACCACATTAATCTTACTACTATTGCAAAATCCAGTATGTATAATTTTATTAGATTATAATTTTTATTTTTATTTTTAAGTTTGTAATATATATATATATATATATATATATTAGTGCTGGGCAAAGATTAATCGCAATATAATCCCATATGCTTTGCCCAGCATATAGCCTATATATATATATATATATATATATATATATAGATTATAGATATAGATTATATTGGGATTATATATTTGTGATTTTAATAGAACAGTATATAAGGCACAGTTTAAAAATGAAAGTAAAGTTAGGACATTGCCTTTCTAAGATTTCTCTTTGTTTAGATTTATAAAGCATTTCACGGCTTAAAATTTCTGCAAAGGTTTTTTTACTTTGTCATTTAACATAGGGCTGTTATTAGTGTAATGCATGTGAACACTAATCTGTTGTGGGTTTGTTATCAACATTACTATCCGATGAAACTAAAAAGACGTGGGCATTAAATATAATGTGGCAGCTGAAGTTTCTCTCCCAGCGCAGAAAAGCTTAGCCCTTCTATTGTATCATTTATATCTACAGTAAGTTGGAAAATTGCCGATGCCAAGCAGCGTTTCTCGACACAAGGAAATACATTTCCTATCTATTCAGTTCACTCTTCCCTGTTATTTTAACATTCCCACCCTAACCAGCACAAATGTCTTATCGGGAAGAGAGATATGGCAGGAATGTGGAAGGCATGATTTAGGAGGATCTTTCCCGGCCGTGTTCGTGCCGAGACCTTTTGGACAGCAGCGTGTTTGCGGTTTGTCATATTCACCTCTCCTCCCGTTGGGCTTTTGGGATTTGAATTACGACACTGACATCAGAGGTCACACACAATGGGGGGTTTTTCCCTGGTAAGCCCGTACCTGTGTTCCCATGTTCAGCTTTGATAGATATTTCGCCACCGGGGACCAGCAGTGTGGGAACGTGAGCACCTTAAACACACATATGAGCAGTGATCTCTTCTGTTCAGTATACATAGAAAAAATACATATACGCAGAGTTTACTAAATACCATGGTTATTTTTTTTTACAGTAGGGGACATTTAAACAACAGCGTTTTCAACTAAAATTTTTAAACTTTTTATGCGTTCATTTACGCGACGACGGCATTTTGGGTAGCCTGGCTCCGCCCTCCTACGTACTTCCACTCAATTTTCATTTTCCTTCTGTACTACGTCTGGGATTGTGGTGTATTCTTGGGTTTTCTCCAGTCAATTTTTTACCGGTCCAATCAGCGAACAGAGGGAGTGTCTGAGAACGATGACGTTGAGGTTGTGCGCTAGTTTGAGTCGTCATACGTCACGAGACTCACGACCAAACGTTAGCGATTGGTTATGGCAGATCCAGAGTGACTCTGTGCAGATCCAATAGTTTTAAACTTCAACAGAGGACACTTCAACTTCAAGGAAGTTAACGCTTGCCAATAGGGTATAAGTCGAACGTCGCATGACGAAACCGGAAACCTGGTCTCATCGCATCCGCTTGTCATAGAAAGTGTTAACAGCCGTATGAACTGACGCCGATATCTATGGAATTTTAAGGTAATCAGCTAACCTACCTATCTCACTTTGTTATTGGCGTTTTATTCTATTTAAATATCTTAACGTTAGTGTGAAGATTTTTTTTTTTTTTACTTTTAAATATCGATCTTCACATGCGAGGGACATTGGTTATGATCATCTTTGCTCGCTCCTTTTAAGTTATTTTGAGTAAAACAGTAAAAAAATGCATGAAGCACATACAAAAGACCTTAACCGGAAGCGATGCCTTCTGTTTTCCGGTTTCGTAATGCGACGTTCGACATATACCCCATGGAGAGAGGCCAGACTCTCTGTACAAATAAAATGTACCAGAGTCTGGTAGAACCAGGCTACATTTTGGGGGCCTGAAAATGCAAACTTTGAAAACGGGTTTCAAAGAGCACGTTTTTGAAAATTATACCGCTATCGTCTCTGTGAATTTGTGAAAATGGTGACGTCGTGTGCATGCGTAATACATGTTCAGTCTATAGACGTGTAGTGTTTCTTTACAAAGTGATATCGCCATCTACTGGCCTGGCAGCAGAATACAGCGTTTTAATCGTTTTCGCAGATCCATGTACCGTATTTTCCGGACTATAAGTCTAAGTTGATATAAGCATAAGTAAGCATTTATTTAGAAATTTATTTCACAAAATCCAAGACCAAGAAAAGACATTTATTCTGGAAAGGCAAGTTATTCAACTACACAATAGCACACAGAACAACAGGGTGAAAAGGTGTCCGGTATGTTAACGTAACACATTAACAGTTATTCAGCTACACAATAACATAAAGAACATATACCTGGGAGGCTGAATAGGCTTAATTAACATTAGCCAGCGAGTCCAACAAGCAAGTTACCGGTAAGCAAGTTCACCAAGCTCCCGATCTCATTCCACATCACTGAATCCATTGAGTTCTTCCTCGGTGTCGCTTCTGAACAACTCTGCTAACTAGAGCGCCCTCTCGCGGCTGTAGACGGTAATGTCAGTATGAATTAATTTTGATATATAAGTCGCACCTGACTATAAGTCGCAGGACCAGCTAAACAATGAAAAAAAGTGTGACTTATAAAATACGGTTATCGTTTTGACAACGCTGTCGTCTATATGTGAAAAATGCAAAGTAT
Organism: Phoxinus phoxinus; assembly: GCF_949152265.1. NCBI lineage: Eukaryota > Metazoa > Chordata > Actinopteri > Cypriniformes > Leuciscidae > Phoxinus > Phoxinus phoxinus. The sequence continues at coordinate 4,131,554 of NC_136898.1, forward strand.
GTTTTAAGTACATCATTGTCGCTTAATTAAACGTACCCATAGTGATGCACCGAAGATTTTTCGGCATCCAAAAATGTTTGGTCGAAAAGGCACATCCCATCCACTGATCTATATAATGTCATTATATAGATCAGTGATCCCATCCAATAATCGCAATAAGCTTGGCAATTTGTTAATTTTCATATCAATTTTCAATTTATGTCACTTTTATAATAAAATGATAACGTGATCGGATCATCACTTCCTCTTTACTACTAGTTATAGTATGAAATAAACACGAATGAACATCATCCAAAGCATGTTGAAATATACAACTTGTAATGTAATCGTCAATCCGGAAAATAAATTAAATCTAAATGAAAACTAAAACTTTCATTTCGTTGTGAGTTTTAATAAAGAAATAATTTTGGTGCATCACTATTGATTTTATCCCTGTAATTCTATTAATGCTATTTCTCAAAGTGTGCTCTTTTAGGGCTCATGAGGCTTCAATTACATTACATTTCATTTCATTGAAGTATCAACTGTATCAAAAGTATTTTTTCTGATTTTAATAAAAACAGACCCAAATGCATTCATTTTTGTCATCCAGTGCTATAAAATGAACGTGGATAACAGCTCAGATCGTTTGATGAGAAATGCTTGAGATCACGTTGAGATTTTATTGTAGACTTCAGCATCTGGAATATCTGAGAGACATGTTTTCGATCTGTTTTGAAAGGAGACGCATGTGAGATTACTGGGGTCTCTCCGTTTAATCTCATCTCTGTCTAGGAGATGTCGAAGAGATCGTGTGTGTGATATTTCAGTCCTGTGGGTTTTCTGCTGAATATAGTATTTCAGATTTGAAGTTTATTGTGTTTCACCCTGCAGCGTGTAATAGGAGCGATCATGACATACGTCTGTGTGGAGCTGCGAAACACTGAATACACACCAAACCCTTTGTGTGTTTTATAACACACACACACACTCCCAGCAGGGAGAAACTCCTGCAGGTTTCCTCTCACTCACCGTGTGTCATCTGAGCTGACGTGTGTCATACGTGTGAGCTGCAGTTGCACAACTATCAGCAGAGATGTCACATAAACACTGAAGATTTATGAACACAGTAAAGCTTTTATTAGTGGTAACGTACTTGTTGCATGAATTTACTAGAACAGGGCTGAACTGGTTTCGTTTTTTTCTCAAACACACTGGAATTAGGGCGGGTATGATTGTGATGTTTTAAATCTGCCTCTGATTTAAAGACCCTATGATGCCCAAAAATATAAACTTTAAGCAGATATACACATTTACAGTTTTTTCTCTTAGAGCAAAACAGATCAAAAATATTAATGACTCCTCTTGTATTCAGGGGGGTAACCGAATGTTTATCGACTAACCCATATATTTTCATGTTTTGATATTTTCAAATTCCCAATTCGCTTACTCTCTGTTCTAAATAGAGTGTGCAAATCATGGTATGTTGAAATGAGTATTCCAAAGATTCTAGATGGTCTACTATTTCTGGTTTGAACACTCTAATATTCTATTAGAACTACAAACACTAATACAAAGTGTTAAAAAACTACAAACATGGTGGATATGCGAGACTGCATCTTAATACCGGGTGTAAACAGTGTAAATAGGGCCTCAGAGCTAAAACAATATTCAAAAACAAGGAGTATATATCATCAGACAGAGTGTAACGCAGGATTAGTCATTGTGTTTCCGTTATCTGTACTCTTTTGACCTCTATTTACCTTAGTCATGCTCAACTTTATTCGCATTAGTGGTGTGTGTTTTCATGCTGTAACCGGTGTGTGTGCACGGCTCATTTATCATATGTGTGGTTTGTGGTTGAAAGTAGCCCGTTAAACACTATTGAATCAGAGAAGAAAGCCACAAACCCTCCTCTCGCTGTCAGCAGATCCTCAGGAGACATGCAGTCCAGCTGAGCTCGTAACTTTGTGTTTTTCTGAAAACAGTGTGTTCATGATGAGACTTCTAATGCATTTCTAATTTCTCCACAGAAATCAACGAAGGGTTCTGTAGTGCTGGACTATGTGTTCAATCACGTGAACCTCGCTGAAACAGAGTATTTTGGGCTTCGCTATTGCGATCACAGTCATCAAACGGTGAGTGCTTGAAGATAATCACATGACAGCTCTTAAAGAAACAGATCATCCCAAAAGTTAAGATTCTCATGTCATTCCAAAAAGGGGATAGGGATATTCCAACCAAAAATGTTAATTCTGTCATTATTTACTCACCCTCATGTCATTCAAAACCTGCACTCAAAAAATATCTCTTTGGCTGAACATAAATCAATCATGGACAGTGATTCCACGTGATTGAAACAAGCAAAACCCAATAGAACCAACTAACTTGAATCAATGGTGTTCAATTAACTTGAATGAATGGTTTTAGTTTAACTTCAATGGTTAATGCTTCTTGATTAGTCATGTGATTTACATAACAACAAACTAAATATACAGTCAAACCAAAATTTATTCAGACACCTTCTTCAACATTTCGCACATTATCACAGTTTATTCGCTATAGTTTAGAAAATAGTAATAAAATATGACAAGAACTCTGAGTTATCAAATCAGTTGATATTTCATTGGTTTTGGTCATCCTTCTGACTGTCTCACACATGAATTATGTTGAATATCTGTCAGCTGTCAGCTGTTAAATTTAAGTACACAATTATATAATACCAATTTAGCTCAACCAATTACCAATCAATGCTTCATTTTGTTCAGTCGGTGGTGTAAAAAGGTCACATTAGCAATTAAAGACAAATGGTGTCTGAATCATTTTTGGTTTGACTGTAACTTTTCTTTACACATGTGATGTTCAGTGTTGGCGGTCTAGAAGTCATCACTACCATAGTGGTACTTTTAAAGCACTTTGAATTGATGTTAGCAGGTCAACACTTCACCAAAATGGCAATCCCCAAAACCACTAACATAAGATACACTTTTTAAAACCAACATAATAGAACATCAAACATTAACAAGTCTTCATTTTCTCATCTTGCTAAAAAATGCAAATTATAACACTTTATTTCAATATTTAGTCTCCCAATTTAGCCCTGTGGAAAGCATGATGGGAATTTAAAAAAAAAAACATGAACTGGTCACGTCTGAGGTCAAGGTGGTAAGGTTTACCCAGGGGCCAAATTTTGGGAAAGGCAAAGTGCAGTATTGTGTCATTGCCTCATACTCTCGACCAATGAGAAAGGTGTTTCCCACAATGCCTTCCGGGCCCTGTCCCATGAGCCTTGATTTATTACTGAGCATGCAGTGGGCGAGAAGCACCCCGTAACTTACATTTACACAAATCTATCAACTCTATGAACGGTTATTTTGGTCAAAAGAGACAGGAGGTAAAAATCCCTCTTCAAAACAGTGTAATTTACACCGTAACGTGGTGGTTTCTGCACTGTGGGTGTGGTTTACATGCGCTCTTGACTCATGGATGTTTCATCTAATTGTAAGGCACTGAAATTCCTTTGGCACAGATTTTGTTGGGACATTTTTAACATGCTGTTAGACGTGCAAAAAAAACAAAACATCTGTCCGTATTTACAGGAGGAAAAACCTTTTATTTTGAACATTTCTGTTGCATCTTTTGTTCTGTTGCTATGCAGTTGGGATCATTGTTAACATGTTGCGTGCGATTCAGTTGTTAGGGTTATTCAGAGTTACTAAACATCTTGCTATTCAGTTTCTAGTGAGTTTTGGGTGGTTTCTAGGTCGTTGCTATGTTGTTGTTCTGAGCAATGTTATTTTAGTATTGTTTAAATACTATAAGTGAGGGATAATGTATATCCAGCCGGTGGTTATCTCAGAATAAACCCCGACAGGGTGATGAGTTCACGTCGGGTCTTGCATCAGCCTGAAGGGGGTTTATTCTGAAATAACAAACGGCTGGATGTACATTATCCCGCTTATTACACGACTGCTTGCCACATAAGTAAATAAGTTGAAATATTTTATTAGGTCTTTAAACGCAAAGCTTCCCGCGGAGAGAGCGGTTGCTAGTGTGGCAAGTTCAAACTAGACGTACATTTAAGAGATACAATATACAGTCATACCACTTATTACACAGCATTTCGCCACATAAATCATTATGGAGATAAGAGATATTGATTTCAGATTAAACTGTTTTATAATCGTACCTGTTTGTGTCTTATAATCCAACAGTGTACAAAACAATAGTCACAAAATGGCAGCAGCTGCGTTTGTATGAAACAAGAGAGAGTGAGTCCACAAAATAATTTGTGTGTATAATTAAATAACTGTACACAAAATATTGATTTGACTGAGTTTTAATATTTTATTAGCGTATAGCGCTGCTGACTTCAGTAACCCGGATGAGCTTGCGTTATCTGTTTTCAGCGATTGACCAATCAGAATCAAGTATTCCACAGAGCCGTGTAATAGGGTTTATTCCTTCGATGAATTCCTTCATTGTAAATTTGACTTTAACTCTGTCATGGAAACTAGCATCTATAAACCTTAATTAAACTATGTAATAATCAATTAAAAAGGAATGTATACCTGTGTGATATTACACTGTAGCCACATTGGACCTGCGGTTTGGACTCTCACAAAGAGCGTACATCAGTTGTACACTCATTATTGCAGTGCATTGTGGGATTGAATGAGTGCACTTGATAACATCCGCAATGTTTTCAGACACCACTACAAATGGCTGTCCCTTCAAATAGTGCCCTAAATTGTGTGACTTTGGACACAGCCTTAGACTCTCTCTGTTGTGTGTTTGAGCTCTTCAGTTCGGTGAAACACACCAGCTGCTCTAATGTGATTATTAAATGAGTCTTAGCGACTTAATGTATTCTAATTTAATAACGTGCAGCACTAATCCTCTTTCCGTCTGCACACACACCTTCACTCATTTCCTATTGTTTGCACATGTTTGTTTGTTTGCTTTGTCTCTCTATGCAAATGCGGTTCTGAGGGAGTTTATTATGTGTGTTGGGAAGTGAGGCTTCCCTGTGCTCACGTATTTCATGCATGCATTTGCTCATCCATTAAATGGCATATAAATCTTGTCTTCAAGGCAATGCCAGATACAATCCCTCATGACTTCAGTGAAATATCACCTGACAAGAGTCTAAAACATTAAGAAGATCTCCAGGCTGTGTTTATGCACGATAATCCCTGAGATCCGTTCTTTATAGAGGCCATGAGATGTTAATTAGCTGAACCGCCTCACAGATTGAGTAAATCACTTTTAATGCCCTCAAAGTTGATGTTTTGTTTGCTAATGAAAGCATCTCTTTTTATATTGCTCATAATTAGTGTTAAAGTTCAGTTTGTGCATGGCCATGTAGCATTTGAATAACATTCGAGACCGGTGAGGCGCAAAGGTGACGCTCATTAACGGTGCGCCACCGGCACCGCTCCATTCCCACGGCTCTCGGCCCCGCCCCGCTTTCCACAACAATGCTAGCTCATATTTCGCTCTTAATAGTCTATTTATAAACCCATTCTATCTCTATAATCAGAACCATTGTTAACAATCACAGCCGAAAACAAAAAGTCCCTCAGCTAAAATGAAACGATGCTAAAACACACAGTACAGTAAGTGGCGGCAAATCATTGTCTTAACGAGTTGAATCATTGAATCATTTTAGTCAAACGATTCGTTTAAAATGGCTTATTAGCAGAAGTGAATGAAGTTTCCAATTTGGAACTATTTCCGTGGCAAAATATAGAAAGTCACAAATAGCCTATTAACTTCTTGTTTATTGAATTGTATCAAATCAACATCACATTTGCAAAAGTGCTGATATTCGGGAAACCGGTGATATGATATTGCATATAAATATTAAAAACAAGAGCTTCAAATTAAACTTTTTTTGCAACATATCTTAGTTTTTGGAAGCCTTTTTATTAATTTTGGTCTCATTCTGTTGCGTCTAACATAGCAAAAGCCGCTAGTGCCCACAGATCCGCGTTCAGCTCCAGACGACATGCTCTGACGTGCTCGAACTTCATGTTTTATTGATGGAGGCCACAGTGACTCTCACACACATTTTTAACGAGCCTGTTTCAGAGGCCGGTTTTAATACGCCTCATATTATGCCAGCACTTGCATGACTGAACATCTCAGCATCTCAAAGCTTTCAGGGGGAACTAAAGCAAAGCTTCAATACTACTCACTAATTAAAGCCTGATGCTTCAGTTACATGATGTTTATTGTGTTTTCTTGTATCTGATCAAATCTCTTATATTTACAGTATTGGCTCGATCCCTCAAAAACACTTGCTGAGCATAAAGATTTGATAACAAGTAAGTATGCACTGGTTTTCTAATAAAAAATACACTTCGCCGTCTTCATAGATGGTCTTTAATTCTTTGTGCATTATGGGACGAAACACATTGACCTAATGATTCCCCCCCTCCATTTTCAGTGGAGATTAAAAATGGATCAGCGCAGCATGAGCCGGAGCCGTAATGTTTCTTTAAAGGCCTCCTGATAAAACTCACAGTGCATTTCAAATGATCATTTGGAAGTAATTATGCAGTTAAGCCCATCCAAATAAGTAGTAATGAATAAAGTTATGTTTGTATGTTTAGTTGCACAGCAAGTATTTGCATATCTACTGATGTGAATGTAGGGCAAGATTTACAACACTTTTGTTTAATTTGGTAATTCACTCCTCTGGGAAATTAATGCATTATATATCAGTGTTGCTGTTTTTTTATTCCAGAGGACCTAGATATATTGCTAACCCTATTGTTTTAAAGATGTCATTATGCTTTTTAACATTTTCAAATGTCTTCAGTGTGTAATGTTGTGGTTTGAGCATGAAAAAGCTCTGCAAAGTTACAAAGCACAAAGTCCCTCCGTTGTAGTCTTGAGTTTTCTTCTGGGAACAAACACGTATTTAATGAATTTAAAAATTGAATTTAAAAATTCATTCATTATCCCGCCCTAAAATTGCCTTGATGTAGAGAGTGATACTAATAAACGACATGTAATTGTTTTGCGCAACTGCTCAAAATGACCTATAATTAGTGTTCTTACTTTGATAATTAATTATTGGGACATGTAATCTGTGTAACACTACAATATTAAATCCTTTCTGGTCCTTGTTAATGTGTGACTATTTTAATTTGATCTTCTCTTGGATTATATTTGTGGCACATCATGCTAGGTAGCCACGCCCACCGTGGAATCTCATTGGTCAAAACATTTAATATGTTCTGATTGGCTGTGATTGTGTCATATTGTGTATCACTTTTGCTTTAATTGAGGACAGACAAATCACTTGATCCTGAAAATGTTGCATTGCGACTGGTTAGGTTCAGGTTTATTTAGCTTGTTTATTTAGTGTTGATTGGTTGTTTTCTTCTTTCCAGCTGGACCTCCGTTCACGCTCTACTTTGGGGTGAAATTTTATGCTGAAGATCCTTGTAAACTGAAAGAGGAAATTACAAGGTGTGTGTTCTGTGTAACGTGAGAATAAACCAGCACTATAGTTTAGGAATAGTAATTTCAGTAACATCATGCTGGTTGTGGGTCTGGTGATGCTGTTTGACTGCAGTGCATCTCTTACTGTCCATCTTTCGGTCTTCTCTCAGGTATCAGTTCTTTCTGCAGGTAAAGCAAGATGTTCTGCAGGGAAGACTTCCCTGTCCGTTTAATATCAGCACCCAACTGGGAGCTCTTGCTATTCAATGTACGTACAAATTCACAACATTTATCCTTATTTCATACAGCAAATGCCACTTCCGTCTAGTTATTATTCATACAGAAATAATGTGTCTGCAGTTATAACTTCACTGAATTATAGACTTTCCAACTTCTTTTATGATACATTTTATGACTCATATTTGTGTATATATAACATCAGAGTTATGTGATTGTTGTTATCTGACACATAATATATGTATGTGTATGTTTTTATAATTGTATTTATTTTTTATTTAATTTATTTTTATAATTTCATTTTATTAGTTTATTTTATAATGTACTAATCTATTTAATATTATAATTTAATTTTTTTCATTTTATTTATTTATTATAATAGTATTATTTCATCATTTTATTTTATTTAAATTTATTTATTTATTTTTAATTTATTTATTTATTATAATTGTATTTATTTCAACATTTTATTTTATATATATATATATTATAATTGTGTTTATTTCATTGTATTTATTTATTTATAATTTTATTTATTTCAACATTTCTTTTTTATTTATTTACTCATTCATTTATTATAATTTTATAATTTCATTTTCTTTATACCACATGACACTGTCCTCTTTGTCTTTTCCTGCAGCTGAGCTTGGAGATTACGACCCATACAAACACACACCAGGTTACGTGTCAGAATATCGCTTTGTCCCCGACCAGAAAGAGGAACTAGAGGACACCATTGAACAGATTCATAAAACTCTCATGTAAGAAACACAGTTCATCTCACACACCTTAATCCGTAATAATCCCATCACAGATTAGATCTCACCGCTGCCGACAGCTCGAACATCACATTCCTGTTGAAAGGACAAGCTTCAGTAGATATAAGAGCTTCCCATGGGAATAGGGCCGCTGGTGTTTCTTTGAGGGACAGTAAAGATTCCTCCCTCTGGCTGTCGTCCATGTCTGTTTGAAAGACTTGACCCTTTGCCAAACACTCACCTGTCCGCATTTACATTACATGCTTCAAGCGAACCAATTCCGTTTTTTTCCTCCCATGTGGCACGGATCGGATATGACCCGCGAACGTGTAGACAGGAAAAAAGCACCTGGATTCGGATATTCTCAGATCGGTTTCAGGCCTCATTCAAATGTGGAAATAAATGTGATATGAATCAGATACGTGTATTTGCGTCTGCCATGCAAGCGGACATATCAGATATTCCCATCGATGCGAGTCGTACGGTGACAGTGAACACCAATCTCGATCACATGACTCTTTTTAATGGCGCAATGGAGGACGAAGGCTCAACCCAATATGTTGTTGACCTTTAAAGCAAAAGCTTGTATTATAATTTCATCTGCGCTGTTTTTACTTCCTTTTTGGCCTAAGACTTTCGGGGTCAGTACGTCTACCTTTGGTTGTTTCACCAAGTGTTTAGTGAATGCAGATATCAGATACGGGTCACTTTTATAAGAAGATGTAAGCTGGTCAACAAAAAATAACATGATGTACTTTTACAGTTTTTCTCAGTCGCTTTGGTACATTTCTCAAATCATCCTCGACATTTGCAAAACAGTAAGTGCATTTCTCAAAACAATTTGTACAAATAGCAAAACACCAGGGTTACCTGCAAAAGCCAGTCTCTTGCTCAAAATCCTTAGTTCATCTCTCAAAAGTAAATATCTGTGTCTATGAACACATCAGTGCCATCAGAATGACAAGTCCTTGTGTCGTTGTGTACGGATAAGTCAAATTGCTTAGTCATGTTGTCAACATAAGTGTACTCCGGAGGGATGTTCTGATGTAAACTACGGCAAAACAAAAAAGTTTTGATGACAGTTACTGTATTGAAATGTACAAAGCTGCGCTTCTTCTGTATGCCATATCCATTTCAAAAGTACAAATTTACACACAACTGTACGTGAGTTATTGATTGAAAGAGACTGGATAGGATTCACAGTTACACTTTTAGTGGTCTGACAAAAAAAAACTTTATTTTATTGTGATATAGAAAAGAACAAGAAATAGGAGCACAAAGGCGAACATACAACATTAGAAAGGCAAACACAGGAGCCACAACTTTGCTCTTGCGTACAGATCTGTGTATATGCTCGCCAACTGAAGGTTCATGAGATGCAACTGTGAGCTATTTCAGAGAACTGGCTTCTCATTGGTTGATCTACATTCTCTTCATTAGTGAAAGTCAAGATTCACCTGCACAATTCATCAATTCATGACACATTTACAAAAAGTCTAATAGAAATGTGTAGAAAATATGCTTGATAGTTTATGACAACTAGATTTTGCATTTAATGACCTATACGATGAGCTAATGACTTGATGTTTCGAGGGGTAAGACTATTGCACAGAGAACCATTTAATACAATCTGTCTAATACAATACATTTAATACTTGTTCAAAAGAATGAGAAACTGCTTTTATGTGCACAAGTGACTAGATGTTGTGGAGGTTGACCAAGTAGTTTTGAGAATTTCATTTCTGATCTGAGAAATGCAACAAAGTGACTGAGAAAAACTGTAAAATACTTGTGTTATTGTTGCAGTATGAATCTGACGTGACTTTTAAACTGTTTTCCAGATTTTGTTTTCTGCTCATTTAAGTCAGCGCTCTTACCTTCCTCGGATTTCCAGCGAATTTGTGTTTGACTGGTGATTGTCATGTTTTTTTGCCTTCAGGGCTCAAGTCCCCACTTGACTCTAGTCTAGTACGATTATCAGCGGGCTGATTGTTAAGAGCTTGGTGAGGAGCTGAAGTAGAGCAGATCAGTCAGTTTTCTCTAACTGCGGAGACTGACAGAAAAAACACATTATTGAGTGACTTTGTGTTGCGAGTTGAACAATATAAACCACATTCAAAATATAATCTCGGTAACAAGCTTTAATCCCTTGTGCAATTTTGATCGTCAGGTGAAGTATCTTGTTTTTGGGATGTTTGGATGTTTTTTTACTGGATTTATTGCAGTGAGATCGCTCAGAGAGGCAGGAGAAAGAGAAATGAAAGAGACGATAAGGCGTTGGTGGTAAACTGAGAAACTCTGATCAGGAATGCTGGAGCACTTAAACATGTCAGGGGATTAAAGAACTGGAAACATGAGAAAGCAATGTGAGAAAGTGCAGAGACTGAAAATATAAAGAGAGGATGTGTATGAAAAGATGAAAAAAGATGGATATTAATACTACTTTATATATATACCAGTCACAGGTGAAGCAAATATCGTTGATCATCTCCTAACAAGGCCACATATTAAGGTCTGGGTAGATTTGATGGTGAGCAAATAATCAGTTGTTATAATCAACATGTTGGATGCAGGGGAAATTCCCAATTCCCCAGATCTCAATCCAGTTGAGCATCTGTAAAATGTGCTGGACTAACAAATGCACTCCACTTCACAGTCTACAGGACTGCTGCTAAAGTCCTGTATATCTGCTAGTCCATGTATATTTGTCTCCTTTTTGACTGATTATTTGATGTCAAAAGTTCAAATATTTTACACCAAATGTTACACTGGACCACAAAACCAGTCACATGGGTCAATTTTTTTAAATTGAGATGTATACATCAACTGAAAGCTGAATAATTAAGCTTTCCATTGATGTATGTTATGATATGATATGACAATATTTGGTCGAGTTACAACTATTTGAAAATCTGAAATCTGAGGGTTCAAAAAAATCTAGAAATTGAGAAAATCTCCTTTAAAGTTGTGCATTTGTGTTGGCGATTGTGCTGCATTCACTCACAAAAATACATGTTTCATATATTTACGGTAGGACATTTACTAAATATATTATTGGAACATGATCTTTACTTAATATCCTAATGATTTTTGGCATAAAAGAAAAATCGATAATTTGAACCCATACAATGTATTGTTGGCTATTGCCACAAATATACTTGTGACTGGTTTTGTGATCCAGGGTCACAAATTAGGATAAAAAATACTTCTGTACTTAATTCTAGATTACAACTGATCACCACTCGTTGAATTAAACATGCAACATAATGAGATAATTTGACAAAAAATGTGTATACTAAGGTTTGAATTGCATACTGTTTTGCATACAATAAAAAAAGAGTTTCCTTCTGCACTCAGCTAAAATAGTTAAAACAAAGAGAAACGCGGTTAAAGCAAGAGGGTGACCCTCTCAGACAGAAGAAAAGGATCATGGGTACTCCCGTCTGTGATGTGTGCTGCATTATATTTTCTGTATGCACTGAAAGCTCCAGCGATTAAGTAATAATATGCATTCGCACGCTCAGGGCCCAAAACAAAGAGATGAATGCGCAGAGTCTCCGGGGTTCCTGCAGACGACACTTATAAAAGAGCATCTATAATCATCAGAGACCCACCGCCGCTGTGAGGGGAATTCAGAACGCATCCGTGCATAAGATTGACCACAGGGACAGGACAGAGATTAAGCTTTTATTCATGCATTGCATTTTTTTATTAATTATGAATTGAAACTAATTATTATATTAAGCATGTCATTGTTTACATTGATGTAAAGATAGACAGACAGACAGACAGACAGACAGACAGACAGACAGATAGATAGATAGATAGATAGATAGATAGATAGATAGATAGATAGATAGATAGATAGATAGATAGATAGATAGATAGATAGATAGATAGATAGATAGATAGATAGATAGATAGATAGATAGATAGATAGATAGATAGATAGGTTAGTATAGATAGATAGATAGATAGATAGGTTAGTATAGATAGATAGATAGATAGATAGATAGATAGATAGATAGATAGATAGATAGATAGATAGATAGATAGATAGATAGATAGATAGATAGATAGATAGATAGATAGATAGATAGATAGATAGATAGATTAGTATAGATAGATAGATAGATAGATAGATAGATAGATAGATAGATAGATAGATAGATAGATTAGTATAGATAGGTTAGTATAGATAGGTTAGTATATACAGTATATATATATATGATAGTTAGTCAGTCGTCACCCATCTTGAATTTCTCTCTGGGATCTGTACATTTGTATCCTCTCTGAACCCTTTTGTACTGTTGCGGGTCAATTTGACCCGGTTTGATTTCGGAAATATCAGTTAACCTATTTTTTTTTTCTTACGATTTTGTGACTTTTTCTCATTTAGGGTCATGACCATGCATGCAAAGTTTCAACACGTTGATGTGTTTCGACATTACATTAAATTCTATTACATTTGTGATGTTCGTGGGTCAGTTTGACCCGTACAGGCTGTAACCAGAAACCAAATAGGGTTGTGATTGCAATGCATGAAGGTTAACTGTTGTGTTGAGATCACACACTGCACATTCCTGCTAAACACACACTTTCAGCAGAGCTTTCAGGTTTGACCTCACTATCCTGTCCGTGACAAACACACATTTACAAATCACTGATTTCCTGAATAAGTTTAAAGCAACACCAAAAATCACATTCAATCTTTCTGGGGAAATCATTGAGTTAATGATTAAAAAACATTCCTTAGTTTTTCTTCTTTTACTGGTCACATGCTGCACGTGTTTGCTCTGGTATTCCAGATGTTTGCTTATAGTCAATTCTTTTCTGTTGCAAATTTGGATTTTTCTTCTTCTTTCTTTTATGCTGCTCTTGTTTACTTTGGTATTTCAAATATTTCCTCAAAGTAAATCATTGTTTGTTTGAATGCACAGCTTAGCATTTCTTCATTTGATAATCCAGGTTATACACCTTCTTCCAAAATGGTTTTAAGTTTTTTTTAAACACTCTCATGTGTATTTTGATAGTATTTCTTGTTGAGTGTTCAGTAACCGGTTGACCTCTCTGTGCAGGGGTCAGGTGCCCGCCGAGGCAGAAAACAATTACTTGGGAATTGCCAAAACCCTGGAAATGTACGGAGTGGATCTGCACCCTGTGTTTGTGAGTCGAGTCCACAAGCGTTTCTGCTGTTATATCAACTGAGGATTTTCTCTTCCTTCAATGATAAAACATCAACATTTATCTTTTCTGACAATGATTTCATTCTTTGCATTTCTCCTCTTCTCTAGAACTGTATGAGTTTCTTTGTTTCAAAAGAAGATATTTTGAAGAATGTTGGTAACCAAACAGTTTATGGACTCCCATTGACTTCGAAAAGGAAAAAAAAATACTATGGAAGTCAATGGGGACCAGCAACTTTTTGGTTATCAACATTCTTCAAAATATCTTCTTTTGTGTTCAACAGAACAAAGAAACTCATACAGGTTTAGAACAAATTGAGGGTGAGAAAATGAAGACAGAATTTTAATTTTTGGGTGAACTATCCCAACTGTAAATGTATTGCATATGTGTGTTTTCAGGGAGAAAAGCAATCGGAGTACTTCCTGGGACTGACGCCTATTGGGGTTGTGGTTTACAAAAACAAAACGCAAGTCGGGAAATATTTCTGGTAGGTTGATGTTTAAGCAAAATTTTTAACCTATTAAAGGAATAATTCACCCAAAAAAAGAAAATTATGTCAGTATTGACTCATTCTCGTGTCAATCCAAATCCGTATGGCTTTTTTCTTCCTGAGTCCAATTTAGCAGCTCAAAAATGGGTCTGTTCCTCTCATAAAGCTGACTTTGACTTCTTTAGAAGACTTGAAATTTAGCACACAAGTCATATGGGCGATTGCTATTATACGTTTATGATGCTTATTGAAGATCGTAGCCTCCCATTCATTGTAATGGCTTTGAGCATAACTGTTTATTAAAACAAAAAATCATTTGAAACGAGCAGAGTAGATTAATTTTTTTTATTTTTGGGTGAACTATTCCTTTAAACATATTATTATTTTATATTATTTATATTATATTATTTTATATTGTATTGTATTATATTATATTAATTATATTATATTATATTATATTATATTATATTATATTATATTATATTATATTATATTATATTATATTATATTATATTATATTATATTATTCACTCTGTCATTCAGTTTGGGTTTATTTTTGTACACAATGTTAAAAAAATTACTTCTAATTTTTTATTTTTCAGGCCTAGAATTACGAAAGTGTATTTCAAGGAAACACAATTTGAGCTGCGGGTTATGGGCAGAGATGTAAGTCTTCTTTTCAATAGAAAATCACAATAATTATAGATGTGTTTCAGATGTGTGATCTCAAAATCCCTTTCATTTAATGCAAACATTGCATTATACTATCGCCCCGCACTAATCTGTTAAATGTGACTATAAGGCATGAAGACATCATAAACATTAACATCATGATTTTCTGTATAGCGTTTTGAAACATGTGTTTTTCTGAGCGCTATAGAAATATATTTGGCTTTAAATTTCCCCTTCGGTGTTGAGCCTGTATTCAACAACACTATACTGAGACTTTGTTTCTCCATTCAAAGCAAGCAACAAAATTCATATATAAAACTGCTTTAATTTACTTTATTGCAACTGCTTCCATGACATCTATTTCCCCCAATCCTGACCGCTGGGTGGAAGATCCCTCATGAGGAGCCAATGTAAATCCCATTATTGATCGAGTGTTATGACTGGCCTTAAGCTTCCTTGACCCGTTTCCTCCAGGGGCGATTTAACCCGCGAGTGAAGACGTCTTCTCATTCGAGACCTTAATGACCCTCTTCACCTAAACTAGTGAGAACAGACTGACTAGACACATGAGGGGCATCACTGGTTATGGGACAACAGATATACAGTCAAACCAAAAATATTCTACAGATTTTTTTTAAACTAGTGGGTGCATTACACTATAGTTCATTTATGTAAGTGAGGATAGCAAAATAAAGTAAACTGTGACATATTATACCCAAAAATTCTTCATACAGTGGACTACCAGCCAAATTAATAAAAAATTTGGGACCAAAAATTATTCAGACACTTTGACTTGACCATGTTTTGCTGAAGTGTTTTTTCTTTAATTGCTAATGTGACCTTTTTACACACAGACTGAACTAAATGAATCATTGCTTGGTAATTGGTTGAGCTAAACTGGTTTTATCTAATTGTGTAGTAAAGTTTAACAGCTGACAGATATTCAACATAAGTCATGTGTGAGACAGTCTGACAGAAGGATGGACAAAACCAGTGAAATATCAACTGATTTGATCACTCTTGTCATATTTTATTACCATTTTCTAAACTATAGCGAATAAACTGTTATAATGTGAGCAATGTTGAAGGAATCTGAATAAATTTTGGGTTGACTCTACACATACAGATATCATAACTTCCTTGTTTCTTTGCAGTGTAATGAGACGTCGTTCTTCTTTGAAGCTCCCAGTAAGACGGCCTGCAAGAACCTGTGGAAGTGCAGTGTGGAGCATCACACCTTCTTTAGGTAGAACAGCCATTCTCTACATCATATCAAATGCAGGGTTATTATCGTCAGCTACGTTTACATTTATGCATTTAGCGGACGCTTTTATCCAAAGCAGTTCGTCAACGAGCCAACAATATCCGTAAGATACAATGGCAGGTTTATTTGACAACTAGATTAGTAAGCAAGCTAGATGGGATGGGGGGAGGTTGGCAGTTCTCTCCACCAGAGAGGAATAGAGACGGTGAAAGTTTTCGAGAGTGACTTTTGGTCTCTCGTTCTAAAGGAACAATAAGGCGTCCCTCATTCAGTGACCTTAGCTGGCGTGAGGGAGAATAAACTTGTAGGAGAGAATTGAGGGAGGTGCTGTTTCAGTGGTACTTCTGAATGCCAGTGTTAAAGGAGTAGTTCACTTTAAAATGAAAATTAGCCCATGGTTTACTCACCCTCAGGTCATCCTAGGTGTATGTGACATTCTTTTTTCAGACGAATACAATCGGAGTTATATAAAAAAATGTCCTGGCTCTTCCAATCTTTATAATGGCTTTTTCTGATTTTAAGTCCATAAAAGTGCACTTATCCATCATAAAAGTGCATCTATCTGTCATAAAAGTGAATTTATCCATCATAAAAGTGCATCTATCCATCATAAAAGTGCATTTATCCATCATAAAAGTGCATCTATCTGTCATAAAAGTGCATCTATCCATCATAAAAGTGCATCTATCATCATAAAAGTGCATCTATCCGTCATAAAAGTGCATCTATCTGTCATAAAAGTGCATTTATCCATCATAAAAGTGCATTTATCCATCATAAAAGTGCATCTATCCATCATAAAAGTGCATCTATCCATCATAAAAGTGCATCTATCATCATAAAAGTGCATCTATCATCATAAAAGTGCATCTATCCATCACAAAAGTGCATCTATCCATCATAAAAGTGCATCTATCCATCATAAAAGTGCATCTATCCATCATAAAACTGCATCTATCCATCATAAAAGTGCATATATCCATCATAAAACTGCATCTATCCATCATAAAAGTGCATATATCCATCATAAAAGTGCATCTATCCATCATAAAAGTGCATCTATCCATCATAAAATTGCATCTATCCATCATAAAAGTGCATCTATCCATCATAAAAGTGCATATATCCATCATAAAAGTGCATCTATCCATCATAAAAGTGCATCTCTCCATCATAAAAGTGCACCTATCCAACATAAAAGTGCATCTATCCATCATAAAAGTGTATCTATCCATCATATAAGTGCACCTATCCAACATAAAAGTGCATCTATCCATCATAAAAGTGCACCTATCCAACATAAAAGTGCATCTATCCATCATAAAAGTGCATCTATCCATCATAAAAGTGCATCTATCATCATAAAAGTGCATCTATCCATCATAAAACTGCATCTATCCATCATACAAATTGCATCTATCCATCATAAAAGTGCATCTATCCATCATAAAAGTGCACCTATCCATCATAAAAGTGCATCTATCCATCATAAAAGTGCACCTATCCATCATAAAAGTGCATCTATCCATCATAAAAGTGCATCTATCCATCATAAAAGTGCATCTATCCATCATAAAAGTGCATCTATCCATCATAAAAGTGCATCTATCCATCTTAAAAGTGCACCTATCCATCATAAAAGTGCATCTATCCATCATAAAAGTGCATCTATCCATCATAAAAGTGCATCTATCCATCATAAAAGTGCATCTATCCATCATAAAAGTGCATCTATCCATCATAAAAGTGCATCTATCATCATAAAAGGGCATCTATCCATCATAAAAGTGCATCTATTCATCATAAAAGTTCATCTATCCATCATAAAAGTGCATCTATCCATCATAAAAGTGCATCCATCCATCATAAAAGTGCATCTATCCATCATAAAAGTGCATCTATCCATCATAAAAGTGTATCTATCCATCATAAAAGTGCATCTATCCATCATAAAAGTGCATCCATCCATCATAAAAGTGCATCTATCCATCATAAAAGTGCATCTATCCATCATAAAAGTGCATCTATCCATCATAAAAGTGTATCTATCCATCATAAAAGTGCATCTATCCATCATAAAAGGGCATCTATCCATCATAAAAGGGCATCTATCCATCATAAAAGTGTATCTATCCATCATAAAAGTGCATCTATCCATCATAAAAGTGCATCTATCCATCATAAAAGTGCATCTATCCATCATAAAAGTGCATCTATCCATCATAAAAGTGCATCTATCCATCATAAAAGTGTATCTATCCATCATAAAAGTGCATCTATCCATCATAAAAGGGCATCTATCCATCATAAAAGTGTATCTATCCATCATAAAAGTGCATCTATCCATCATAAAAGTGCATCTATCCATCATAAAAGTGCATCTATCCATCATAAAAGTGCAGCTATCCATCATAAAAGTGCATCCATCCATCATAAAAGTGTATCTATCCATCATAAAAGTGCATCTATCCATCATAAAAGGGCATCTATCCATCATAAAAGTGTATCTATCCATCATAAAAGTGCATCTATCCATCATAAAAGTGCATCTATCCATCATAAAAGTGCATCTATCCATCATAAAAGTGCAGCTATCCATCATAAAAGTGCATCTATCCATCATAAAAGTGCATCTATCCATCATAAAAGTGCAGCTATCCATCATAAAAGTGCATCCATCCATCATAAAAGTGCACAAACGCATCGCTTCGCTTCAGAAGGCCTTTTTGATTCTGGATTCAGAATTTGATTCTGGCGACAATCCGGAGATTGTAAATATTTTAATGAATTAAATTAAAAATAAATAGATGACAAAAACACTTTAAAGTTTTAACTAAAATTAAAATAAAAAAAATCTAAGGTAATATATCAATGATACAAAAAGTTCAAACAACCTCATGCCCTTTAAAAACATCTTAATCCTGTCTAAGCTTCTTGTTTTAGTGCAGAAAGCCAAAAGCGCTCCGTCCTGTACGTTCTCACAGAGAAAGGCTGTGAACTCAAGGGCCCGGGGCTTTACTGAGGCTCTCGTTTACAGGAGAAGCTTTCGGGGGCTGTTCTGCAATCCTCCCCGCGTCGCCTGGCGCGCTCAGAGTCGTCTCTGGTGTTTGTTTCATCAGAGCGCTCCCCAAAGAGCTTTACGCCGCACAGAATGCAGGAGGCTGGAGATTTCTGCTGGTAATCCGCGTGTGAAACTTAAGATCGGGAAACACAAAGAGCGACGGGAGAGAGATTTAGACACGTTACATGTACACCTCCAAACTGTGTGAACAAAATACTAACATTTATTAGAATTATTGCTAACATTTTACAGTAAGGTCCCATTTGTTAACATCAGTAAATGCATTAGCTAACATGTATTTTTTACATGTTCATTGTTTGTTCATACACAGTTCGTGGATGTTAAAATTAACATTGACTAAGATTAATAAATGGGTAACACTTTACGATAAGGTTAGTTAGTTAACATTAGTTGTAATAGTTGTTAGTTAAAGGGATAGTTCACTTTGAAATTAAATTTTGGTATGTTTTAGCTTACCTGAAGTGCATCCAAGATGTCGGTGTCTTTGTCTCCGCAGTAGTTTCAATTTTGATATTTTTAGGTCAAACCGTTCTTGTCTGTCAGTCATATCATGCAGGTATATAGGTACTGTCTCAAATAGCATGCATAGAAAAGTCCAAATTAAAAAATTCCCCATCGTAAGTGCACATTGATGGCCACGAAACAAGCGGTTTGTGTGATAAAACTAACAGTATTTATATCGTTTTTATCTCTTTTACACAAACACGTCCAAGTGATCTTTTTTACTTAGTCTGCGCAAGTGCCGCAAAGCGCCGGAAGGAAGTGATCTCTCGCGCGTGTACGTCACTCATTGTTTACACCAGAACCTATGCACAGAACAGAGATTGTAGGTAGGACGGCTAATGGTACTAGTTTGCGCTTATCCGGGATGTTTAAACCGATGTAAAAAAATACATTTACGTAAGCTCGCGCGAACTCATCCGGGAGACCACTTCCAGAGCATTCCGGCGCTTTACGGCGCTTGCGCAGACTAAGTAAACAGATCAGATGGACGTGGTTGTGTAAAAGAGATACAAACAATATAAATGCTGTTCGTTTTATCACACTAATACTCTATTAAAATCTTGATAACATTAATTAATGCACTGTGAACTAAAATGAACTAAACAATGAACAGCTGTATTTTTATTAACTAACTAACTAACTAACGTTAAAGGGGTGGTATAATGCCCTTTTCACAAGATGTAAAATAAGTCTAGATGTCCCCAGAGTGTGTGTGTGAAGTTTTAGCTCAAAATACCCCACAGATATTTTTATATAGCATGTTAAAATTGTCACTTTTTTGAGGGTGAGCAAAAACACACCGTTTTGTGTCTGTCCCTTTAAATGTAAATGAGCTGCTGCTCCCGGCACAGGGGGCGGAGCTACAACAGCTCGTGTCCTTTTACCTCAAACACACATGCACTTAAAATTTTAGTCAGACAAAGATGGAGAAACTCAAGTAGAAGTGACAACATGTTGAAGCAACAGGACATTTCTGAATGGTTAGTTGATGAATTTATGTTGCTGATGTGTAGTTATCTTCTAGTCATTGATTAGCATATTCTATCATGATAATCTATAAATCGTGTTCAGGGGGCGGGGTTTATGTAAATTTTAGGGTTGGTGATGTCACCCGGGAGGAATGTCGTGTAGTCCCTACCAGCCGTTTGTTGTAGTCCTTAAAAAGTGATTTCTTTAAAAGCAAATATCTTCCTTTGCTTTGAACTTTGAGTGTTGTAACTTTCCAGATGTTGTTTATGCTCAAACAGCAACATTACACACTAACTAAAGTTAGAAAAGTGAAATCATAATCAACCACCCCTTTAACAAATATTAACAAATACAGTAACAAATGGATTGCTCATAATTAGTTCATGTTAGTTAATACATTAACTAATGAACCTTATTGTAAAGTGTCACCAATAAATGCCATAGAAGTATTGTTCATTGTTAGTTCATGAATCCTTATTATAAAGTGCCACTGAATTATTGTATTGTTTGTGTTGTTTGCTATTGCTATTGTAACTTGTGCAACTTGTGCTTGAACGAAACAGGACTGTCCGGACTTTAAGAACAAGCCAAATCATGTTCTGTCATCTTAACAGAGATCTCTGAATGTTTTATCCAGCAATAGCACAGTCTTGTACAACATGCACCAGTTCTAGTCTGATCTCTCGTTGTGTTTTGGGTTTTAATTTCTCTGCTGGTTGGATGTGTGTGTTATCAGAGCTGCATGTTTCTAGCTTTTGAATTTTAATGAGAGGAAAGCTCTCCTTTACGCTCGTTCTGTAATTTACCTCATTAAAATATGGGTGTAAACAACAGATTTGCTCCACAGATGTTTGAAAGGAGCATCCATGTTTCATCAGATGTAAAAAAATGTTTAAAGGAGAATGGATAAATACATAAAAACTGTAAATTAAAGCTTTCTTGTTCATCTAAATTACAGAATGCCAGAGAACGAGTCTAATTCGCTAACAAGGAAACTGTCCAAATTCAGCTCTCTGGGCTCGAAGCACCGCTACAGGTTAGTAAAAGAGAAATAAAATTAATTCAGAATGGTATTTTTAAAGAAATTAATGACTTTATTCAGCAAGCATGCATTGAATTGATCAAAAGTGACTTTTATAATGTTACAAAAGATTTATATTTCAATAAACGCTGTTCTTTTGAACTTCCTATTTATTGAAGAATCCTGAGAAAAATAAAGTATCACAGTTTTCACACAGATATGAAGCAGCACAACTGTTTTCAACATTGATAATAATCAGAAATGTTTCTTGAGCAGCAAATAATCATATTAGAATGATTTCTGAAGGATCATGTGACACTGAAGACTGTAGTAATGATGCTGGAAATACAGCTTTGATCACAGGAATAAATTACATGTTACGATATATTCACATAGAAAATAGTTATTTTAAATTGTTTTCACTGTTTTTACTGTATTTTTGATCAAATAAATGCAGCCTTGGTGAGCAGAAGAGACTTTTGTCTCATTAAAAACATTAAATAATCTTACCAACCCTAAACTGTGTAGAAGCAGTCATAAATCTAGTCAGATAAAAACACATGAGTTATTGAGAAATTACATTTAATATGTAGAGACAGAGATATTAGTCACAGACAGCGATATAATACTGGATGTGTGTTAAACAGCAGTGACTCATGTCCTTTATTCTCAGGGTTAGTCATTAAACAAACTTGCTTAAACGGCGGCATCACATCCATCAAATGTGGGCCAAACTCAAAAGAAAAGAAGGTCAAATAATTGGCAAATTGACAGCATCTTTGCAACACTCGAATCAACCACTAAACTCCCGTTTTAGAAGGAACAGTTCACCCAAAATAATTTATTTCATTTCATACAGGTACATGCTGTTTTTGAGTGAACCATTCCTTTAATTCACGTGTATTTTTACAGTGATGCAGGAAGACTTGAATCATAATGTGTGTTTCTGCTTCTAGTGGAAAAACTGCAACGCAAATCGTAAGAGAGCCGTCTGTGACTCTCCCCCGACCCGACCTACAGGTGATCCGAACCCGCAGCAAGACCTACCAGAAGAGAAGCGCACCGCCTGCAGGTCAGATGCATTTACTGTCACACTTGACTAACATCATGTGCTCTGAGACAACCAAACACACACTGCACCCTAGCAACTACCTGACAACCACACAAAACACCCTAGCAACTACCTGCCAACTACACAGAACACCCTAGCAACTGCCTGCCAACCACAGAACACCATAGCAACTGCCTGCCAACTACACAGAACACCCTAGCAACTGCCTGGTAAACACACACTACACCCTAGCAACTACCTGCCAACCACACAGAACACCATAGCAACTGCCTGCCAACTACACAGAACACCTTAGCAACTGCCTGCCAACCACAGAACACCATAGCAACTACCTGGTAAACACACACTACACCCTAGCAACTACCTGGGAACCACACAAAACACCCTAGCAACTACCTGACAACCACAAAGAACACCATAGCAACTACCTGGCAACCACACAGAACACCCTACAACTAACTGACAACCACACAGAACACCATAGCAACTACCTGGCAACCACACAGAACACCATAGCAACCTACCTGGCAACCACACAGAACACCCTAGCAACTGCCTTCCAACCACACAGAACACCATAGCAACTACCTGGCAACCACACAGAACACCCTACAACTACCTGACAACCACACATAACACCATAGCAACTACCTGGCAACCACACAGAACACCCTAGCAACTACCTGCCAAGCACACAGAACACCCTAGCAACTACCTGGGAACCACACAGAACACCATAGCAACTACCTGGCAACCACACAGAACACCCTAGCAACTACCTGCCAACCACACAGAACACCATAGCAACTACCTGGCAACCACACCGAACACCCTAGCAACTACCTGACAACCACACAGAACACCATAGCAACTACCTGGCAACCACACAGAACACCATAGCAACTACCTGGCAACCACACAGAACACCCTAGCAACTTCCTGCCAACCACACAGAACACCCTAGCAACTGCCTGCCAACCACACATAACACCATAGCAACTACCTGGCAACCACACAGAACACCCTAGCAACTACCTGGCAACCACACAGAACACCCTAGGAACTACCTGGCAACCACACAGAACAGCCTGACAACTGTATAGCAACACCAACTCATGGCAGGTTAAAAAAAAAAAAAAAAAAACTTGCCTTGCCTTACCTGCCAACCACACAGAACACCATAGCAACTACCTGGCAACCACACAGAAACCCATAGCAACTACCTGGCAACCACACAGAACACCATAGCAACTACCTGGCAACCACACAGAACACCCTAGGAACTACCTGGCAACCACACAGAACACCCTAGCAACTACCTGGCAACCACACAGAACAGCCTGGCAACTGTATAGCAACACCACCTCATGGCAGGATTGCTGTGAATATCTCCATTCACATTGTATAATACAGTTGGTGGACGTTACACTGACAACGTTGCATTCGGAGATCGACTACTTTTGACTGACAAAATTCCAGCCACCGGAAACACTGACTGATAAAGTGAGTCGTACAAAACCTTTCTTTTTAGTAAACTCTGTATACACAAACAATATAGTCAAAGCTGGAGTTCATGTGTAGAGCCGCTGGTGACACTTCCAGCAGTTTCATGTCGTGTCGAGCCGCATTAGTGTTTAAAAATAGCGATTTTGATGTTATCATTGTAGTGCCCAATACACTCCCATTCAAAAGGCATTTTGACCGAAAACGAAAATACAGTCAAACTTAAAATTGGAGTTTCCATCTAATTATGCTTTTACAAGCCTATCAGTTTTGGCGAGAGTTACCCTTTAAAAGAAAGCCTGCGTGTCACGTGACCTGCAGCTCAGGTGTGCGATCGGTCAGTTTGGTTCCACCTGAGCTGGTAAAACCACCTTCACTTCAGCGCTCCACAGGCATGTGATTGAGATCAACACTGTTGTTGCTCGGCTGAGACAGGAATGTGTGTGTGTGAAGCGGGTCGCACCTGACCTCCACGCATGAGCTCAAACGCAGCTCTATTGTTCTGTTCAGACGGCAATCTCTTGACACAACAGAGGAAAGCCGTGAGAGGCGGATACAGATGGACTCAGCCAGTGTGATTACGAGTTGTTCTGGTTAACTGGATGGAGACGCTAACATCAGATTGATGTCTCTGGCCACAATAGCACTCATGTTTCGGAAATATGTGCTTTAGGACGGACCAATGGAGGCCAGACGATCACAAAGACGGAGAACATGAGCGAGAGCCAGTCCAAAACCACTGCACTATCACCCGTCAAGAGGTATTAAACTCCTTCATTAAAGGGGTCATGAACTGGCTTTGTACATTTTTTTATATTGTTGTCTGAGATGACGTTCGCTTGGTTTTTACATAAAAAAACATCAAAATTAATAATAATCGGCTATTTTTTACGCTGGTTTTGAGCCTAGCTCCTGAAACGCTGGGTTTTTATGACCATGCTGCATTGAAGACTTGGAAGTAAACGCCCACTGCTATGATTGGATAACAGTTTTGCATATTCTAATGAGTTTCATGTCATGCGCGAGTCGGTGGGCGGGGCTAAACAGGCGGTGTTGATGTAGGCGTCGATCTTCTTCTGCGGAGGCGGGGGTTGATACCCTGTGACGTCATAGATCCCCACTTTGAAAAACCTGTCATTCGCTGAGCCTGGTGTCAATAAAAGCTTTTATTGGACTAAACAAGGACGTTTTCAGTTCTGAAACTTACAGGATATTCTTATAGTATGATGACCTCTTATATGTCAAAAGCTCAAGGAAGATATGATTTCTCAGTTCATCACCCCTTTAAGCCATCCAGAGATTATTGTTCTTAAACGGTAAACAATGACTTTCTTCCTCAAAACACTCTGAAATGAGGTCTCAATTGTTTCTCATAGGCCGCATTTACACTGCAGGTCTTAATGCCCAATTTAGATTTTTTTTGTTAGCTTACATGTTTTAAAAGTGACCCATAGCCAATATTTATATTCACTAATATACACTTGCCGAAACAACCAAAGGTAGACGTACTGACCCGGAAAATCTTAGGAAGTAAAAACGAATAAAAAATCGGAATTGGGTCATTTGAAGCATGTAATGTAAATGCGGCCACATCAATGACATCAATAGATACTGTGCTGAATTTCCTGTTTGTAAGGCGCTGTTCACAGCTGGTATTAAGATGTTTTGGTGGATCGGATCACAAGTGGACGACTCTAAATACAGGAGTAAACGGGTCTAAAGCGCTTTGAGCTCGTCCACTTTCTGCCACTTCCAGAGGGAGTGGAAAACACATTAGACCGGATTGCTTTCGTAGTGTAAACGCTCATGTGGTCGAATGTGTTCAAACCGCCACTAAAGACCGTCTGCTCTCCGTCTACTGACCTCATGAGGGAACATTACGGGAAGAGCTCTAGCCAGACGGGATTTAAACTTTATCGGCTGAAGACCCAAGTTTGGTTTGAAGACTAAAAACGAACCAAGCACAATGTTCTCTCTCCATTCCTGATTTCTAACACACACTCACAGCGTTCGGCTGATCTCGCGGCTCAGAGAAGGAACTAAAGCTGATGTTTTCCGTCGTCTCCAGGCGTGTTCATATGTAAATTGCGTGAGCTTATTTTGCCCATTAGATTGAAAGATCTGAAAACCCCCATTAATTTACCCTCCCTCAAAGAAATCAGGACAGAAGTGGTTGAAAGTGGACAGTAGAGGCGGATTAAAACACCAGGTGTAAAGGGGAATGTCTCCCTCGTCTACTTGTGATCCGATCGACTAAAACGCATCTCTATACCAGGAGTAGGAGTAAAAAGATCTAATTTTAGAGTGTTTTTCCAACAGGATTCTGTGAAATAGTAAAACATGCTTTTTGCAAACTATCACATATGTCAACATTCATCATTGTGTTTCATTGTATTTTCCCAAAGTCCCAATGCAAAGACAGACAGCACTTCAGACCAGCAGAACAAGCCCAGTGCACCATGGGAGGAAGATGCCCCACAGAGGTACAGGACTGATCGTGATTATGTGTTCAAAAGTTGACAATATATCTGGTGTATTTACCTTGGTACTCTTGCATTCATATTATATATATATATATATTTTTTTTTTTAGGTTTATTTGTATACTATTTTAGTAGTTATTCATATTTTGAGTGAGCATATTTAAAAAATATATTCTACTTTTAGTTTAAGTTTTTGTAATTTTATGTGCTTTTGTTATTTTTATCAAATTAAAATGTATATATCTATTTAGCTTTCATTTATTTTATTTAAATTTAGTTTGAGTCATTTTAGTTTCAATTTAAACATATTTCAGTTATTTGCCAAGGCAACATTTCTAAGTTTTTCATCTAATATTTATACTTTATTTTACTCCAATCCAATTTTTGTCAGTTACAGAAAACATTTTATAAATAGTTTTAGTTAACAGTAACACCTTTGTTATTTTAGTTTTATTATAGTTGTATTAATATTGCCTTTTATTTTTATACTTTTAGCTTTCATGTTAATTTTGTTGTTTTTGTTTGTTAATAATTCATTATGTGCTTATTGTCATGAATTGCGTGGAAGCAAAGACGGTAGTCGGATCTAAATGCAAGTAGACTTTAATCACTCAGAACTTGAATAAACTTATAACAAGGAACCGGGAAACTCACATGGAACGTACATACAATCACTGACAAGGAACAAGAGAGAACACAGGGTTTAAATACACAGAGGGGAACAGGGAACGAGACACAGCTGGGGCAAATGACATAAACGAGAGGGACCATACAACTAACAAGGCACACACCTGAAACAGAGGAACTAATAATTAAGCAGGCTAGGGATAAATGAATACAATAAGCACACACAGAATCAAGCAAACTGAATGAAATAAAACAGACCAAAAACACAGAAACAGAACCTGATCATCACATAATTCCCCCCTTCCGAAAGGCGTGACCTCACGCCGTTCAAGATCAAGGCGATGACCTGGGGGGGGGGGGGGGGGGGAGGGCGTCCTGGAGTCCCAGACAGGGTAGCTAGGGACCATGGATTCCAGGACGGCCTCGGAGCCGGTGGCCACGGCGGAGCAGGTCGTGAGGGTGGCCACGGCGGAGCAGGTCGTGAGGGTGGCCACGGCGGAGCAGACTTAGACGGGGACCAGGGCGGAGCAGACTTAGACGGGGACCAGGGCGGAGCAGACTTAGACGGGGACCAGGGCGGAGCAGACTTAGACGGGGACCAGGGCGGAGCAGACTTAGACGGGGACCAGGGCGGAGCAGACTTAGACGGGGACCAGGGCGGAGCAGACTTAGACGGGGACCAGGGCGGAGCAGACTTAGACGGGGACCAGGGCGGAGCAGACTTAGACGGGGACCAGGGCGGAGCAGACTTAGACGGGGACCAGGGCGGAGCAGACTTAGACGGGGACCAGGGCGGAGCAGACTTAGACGGGGACCAGGGCGGAGCAGACTTAGACGGGGACCAGGGCGGAGCAGACTTAGACGGGGACCAGGGCGGAGCAGACTTAGACGGGGACCAGGGCGGAGCAGACTTAGACGGGGACCAGGGCGGAGCAGACTTAGACGGGGACCAGGGCGGAGCAGACTTAGACGGGGACCAGGGCGGAGCAGACTTAGACGGGGACCAGGGCGGAGCAGACTTAGACGGGGACCAGGGCGGAGCAGACTTAGACGGGGACCAGGGCGGAGCAGACTTAGACGGGGACCAGGGCGGAGCAGACTTAGACGGGGACCAGGGTGTATGAAGCACAGAACTGGACGGGACCAGCAGCATAGGGAATTCGGGCGGTACAGGAAGCTCAGGGGTGTTAAGCCGTGCAAGGATCCATGTAGGTGCCGCCTCCATGGCCCTCTCAGGGTACCTCCTGCCCCCCCCCAAAAAATACTTGGGGAAATTTACGGGAGGAACCTCTGACCTGTAAGCGGGCTCAAGAGAAACCTCCCGGAGCTTGAAGACCGCAGGTAAGGCGAGGCGCCGAGGCGGGACCGGCAGGGCGAGGCGCAGAGGCGGGGCCGGCAGGGCGAGGCGCAGAGGCGGGGCCGGCAGGGCGAGGCGCAGAGGCGGGGCCGGCAGGGCGAGGCGCAGAGGCGGGGCCGGCAGGGCGAGGCGCAGAGGCGGGGCCGGCAGGGCGAGGCGCAGAGGCGGGGCCGGCAGGGCGAGGCGCAGAGGCGGGGCCGGCAGGGCGAGGCGCAGAGGCGGGGCCGGCAGGGCGAGGCGCAGAGGCGGGGCCGGCAGGGCGAGGCGCCTGGGAACGCCCTCCGGAGCCTGGCGAGCCCAACGAGTCCTTCTCCTTCTGCGACGGCGCTTCACTGGGCTTGACTCATTACTGGATGCACTTGACTCATTACTGGATGCACTTGACTCATTACTGGATGCACTTGACTCATTACTGGAAGCACTTGACTCATTACTGGAAGCACTTGACTCATTACTGGAAGCACTTGACTCATTACTGGATGCACTCGGCTCACTCGATTCACGCGGCTCACTGGGTTCGTCGAGGCTGACGTAAAGCTCTGGTCCGTCGAGCGCGGGCTCGGCTGGGCAGACGTGGAGCGCGGGCTCGGCTGGGCAGACGTGGAGCGCGGGCTCGGCTGGGCAGACGTGGAGCGCGGGCTCGGCTGGGCAGACGTGGAGCGCGGGCTCGGCCGGGCAGACGTGGAGCGCGGGCTCGGCTGGGCAGACGTGGAGCGCGGGTTAGGTGGGCGTCTCTCGCGACGTAGGGTCGGCCGAGTACGGGAGAAGCACAGGTTGAATGAAGCCCACGTGAAGCACTTTTACCTCCTCTGTTAAGCCCACAGCAAACGATGAACCACTCATAGAAAGAGCCCACTCGATATACTGACTCAGAGTCCCAGAAGGATCAGGCATGGGCATCGCTGAGTAGAGGGGCTCAGACAGTCCTCCACGGAAAAAAAACGACAAACACAAATCATTCAGGGGATGATTATGAGCCAGTTTCAGAAAGTCTGTCACGTAGTCCTCGATGGGTCGATTCCCCTGACGGAGACGCATGATCTCTACTGGATCCATCACGGGGTCCTGGGAACTACCTGCTAGATCCTGGTGTGGTCAGTGATTATGTCATGAATTGCGTGGAAGCAAAGACGGTAGTCGGATCTAAATGCAAGTAGACTTTAATCACTCAGAACTTGAATAAACTTATAACAAGGAACCGGGAAACTCACATGGAACGTACATACAATCACTGACAAGGAACAAGAGAGAACACAGGGTTTAAATACACAGAGGGGAACAGGGAACGAGACACAGCTGGGGCAAATGACATAAACGAGAGGGACCATACAACTAACAAGGCACACACCTGAAACAGAGGAACTAATAATTAAGCAGGCTAGGGATAAATGAATACAATAAGCACACACAGAATCAAGCAAACTGAATGAAATAAAACAGACCAAAAACACAGAAACAGAACCTGATCATCACACTTATATCATTTCATTATTTAATTTATACATTTTATATATTTTATATATTGCTATTATTTAGGTTCATTTAGTTTTATTTCAGTTTTAGTTTCCAGTTAATAATTTTAGTGCTTCAACACAAACTTCTTTCAGTTAATTGCCAAGGCAACATTTCTAATTTTCAAGTTGTTCAACTAATATTTATATTTTATTTTATTCCAGCTATATTTTAATGAACAGAAATGTTTTTAATAGTTTTAGTAAACGATGATGCCCCTGAATAACACTGATTCATATTCATGAACTGTGATATTTGATTGCATTGCATGCACACACAAACACACTAATGCCACTGTAGTGTTTGCTTCTGTTTTCTGTGCATTCTTGTCCCCTCTAATCTGTCCCGTCTTTGTTTTTCCTCAGCGGACTGTACAACTCGGCCAGTGAGCGGAACAAATCTCCCAAATTCCCAAAAGCTCACAGACGTTCACCCTCAGGGGGCAGCGAGAACGAGACGGCTCACTCGGCCCGCCGCAGGTGTGTGCTCATGTGCTCACATGCATTTCCATTCTGCATTAACACTCATTTATGACCTAAGCTGTGTTGAGAATCACCCCCTATACCCTCATTCACTATTCCCTACATTACTCCACTAATATAGTCCAGTTGAAGGAGTGAATAAAAGCGAGTGAGTGAATTCAGACACTTTTGTGTAGTCTGTGCTTGCTGTTTAACAATCATTTGAAACTTAGCAAACTGGCAGCTCCAGGAGTAATGAAAAGATTTATCTTCTACTCTGGCACGGAAACTAGCATGTATAAACCTTACTTAATAAGCAATAAAATAGTAAGTTATATCAGTGTGATATTACACTGTAGCCACATTGGACCAGCGGTTGGGAAAATGGACGGATGGATGATTCAGCCACGGTGCATTTTCTGGCGAGACGCAGGAATTCATTCGGCACGCGACACTCACAGTGGATTATGGGTATTCTTTAGCCGTTGAATGAACACTTGTTATTGTGGTGCATTATGGGATTTAATGAGTGTGCACTCGATAATGTCCACTATGGTTTCGGACACCACTACAAATGGTTGTCCTCTCAAATAGTGCCCTATTTAAAGGAACACGCCAACTTTTTTGGGACTTATTTACCGTATCCCCCAGAGTTAGATAAGTCCATACATAAACTTTTCATCTCCGTGCGTGCCGTAACTCTGTCTGACGCACCCACCGCTAGCCTAGCTTAGCACAAAGACTGGAGGTAAATGTGAGTCAGACAGAGTGACGGAGATGAGAAGGGTATGTATGGACTTATCTAACTCTGGGGGATACGGTGAATAAGCTAAAGTTCTAAAAAAGTCGGCGTGTTCCTTTAAGGGTATAAGGGGCGATTTCGGACACAGCCCTTGTGTCTTAATGCAGTTTGAGGAAGCACCTAAGAGTCTTTTGAACATCAACACTGAGGCTGTGTCCGATGCCTTATCAGGCAATAACTTCGCAGGCAGCGTTCTCACACGAATGTTCCTCACAAAACTGATTTCGGACAGACTTTTGAAGCTGTGTAACGGTTTAATGATCTGCAGCACAATAGAGCCAGATTTATTAAAAAATAAGCAAATAATTGAATTTCTACAATAGTAATTTCTCGCTAGAGATGACATCAGAAGTGGAAAATGATTTCCACACAACTTTCAGATGCCATCTTTATTTTTTAGCTCAACTGTCAATAGAAAGCACAGGATTGTGGGATTTCAATCAGATGAGGGTATCTCAGGAGATGTGCCTTGATGCCGTCCTCTCTTGTAAAGCAGCATTTCTAAGCTTTCACACACAGCCTGAAACTGAATCCAGACGCGTTTGCTCCCTCTAGTGGACATAAAATGGAACAAATGTCCTTTGTACTACGAAGCCAAACACAAAGTTGCATCTGAAAAATTCCTTTGGTCCTTTTATAATTATTGATAACACCCTGGCCTGAATATGTTGTTACAAATGGCATCATGTAAACATGATTTGATACTTCTTTTTCAGACAAAGTCTCATTGTCTGGCAGTAAAGGAGCTGAAAGTTACTCTAGTTCTGAGATCTGGGCATCAATAAGACTCGAGGAACTGATGAAACAATGCCTGAGAATAAATAAATAGTGATCAGTCCTCAAAGCATCGCAGGCGTTCGTGTCTGTCAGAGATGATCAAACGGCCAGTGTTTCTCTTTAAACGCCCCTCCTTGTGTTTTGTTTCTCCAGGAGAGGTCAAACCACTGACGACCCACAGGCCAACAAGCAACACAGGAGGAGGTTCACTTCTATTCACTACTATTACTGCATTTTTATATATAAAACTATTTAATAGTCTAGTTTAATAGGCGAAACCTGCAGAATGAATTGTGTTAAACAGCTGAGTGTGAATCACAGTTTTTTTGGGAGCTAAAAGCACAATCAGATTCACCAAAATGTTTAATAAATGATCATGCATGTATAAGATGTGTAATTTTTTATTTTATAAAGAAGGGGTTCATACTCAATTATTTTTAAAGGGGTGGTAAAGTATGATTTCACTTTTCTAACTGTAGTTAGTGTGTAATGTTGCTGTTTGAGCATAAACAACATCTGCAAAGTTACAACGCTCAAAGTTAAAAGCAAAGGGAGATATTTGCTTTTAAAGAAAAGGACTACAACAAACGGCTGGTACGGACTACACGACATTCCTCCCGGGTTAGTGACATCACCAACCCTAAAATTTACATAAGCCCCGCCCCCGGGAACACACAGTACATGTTGAGAAGAGGAAGAGTTGTTGTAGTCGAGTGCATTTGTGAGTCAGCTCAAACTTTAGCATCCATCTTTTCACATGCAATAGAAAGCCACTCTGTGTGCATCTCACAACAGTTCCTATACGAGCGATTTATAGATTACCATGACAGAATATGCTAATTGAAGATCGTTAACTTGACATCAGCAACATAAACTCATCAACTAACCATTCAGAGACGTCCTGTTGCTTCTACATGTTGTCACTTCTTCTTGAGTCTCTCCATCTTTGTCTGACTCCGTTTTAACATTAAAGGCAGAACAGTTTCTGTCATTAGTGTGTGTGTGTGTGCGTGAGGTAGTCTCAGCTGCTAACTCATGAGCTCTTGAAACCCCGCCCTCTGCAGCAGCTCATTTGCATTTAAAGGGCCAGGCACAAAACGGTGCGTTATTGCAAACCCTCAAAAAGTGACAACTTTAACATGCTATATAAAAATATCTGTGGGGTATTTTGTGCTGAAACTTCACACACACACTCTAAGGACATCAGAGATTATTTTACATCTTGTGAAAATGGCATTTTACCACCCCTTTAACCCCTTATCAAGCGCCCCTATTTTTGAGAATTTTCTGAAAACGGCATACCCAAATACAAATGTCTGTAGCTCTTAAACCCTATGGTCCACATTCATAATTCTTGTCTTTTTTTAAACTAGACAATTGAATCTTTGTTACCCAAGAGTCAATTTTAACTCAAAGTTGAATAGGAAAAGAGTAAAACAAGGTAAATTGACATGAAAGTGACTTACGATTTCTTTGAATGAACTTAACTTAGGGAAAAATTGATCAGACTTTTATGTCAAAGGCCTGAAAACACCATAAAGATAAAATTTAATGTCTGGACATGTTTTGAGTCAAATTTGAGATTGATACTCCCAAAAATGTAGTTTCTGTAAGCTTTTATTGATGAAAAGTATAGGCGTCCTTTCCAAAAACCTATTTGGAGACTCCAATAGACACCTGATAACCAAATGACATAAGAGTAAACAGTACATACTACATGCATGTATATCAATTCAAGACTGTTTTGCCCATCAAACCACACAATAAAAAACTATTTCAGCAAAACATTTTAACATTTTAACAAAATACCCTTTATTTTGATCAATTCTAATAGCAAAAACAGTGAAATAAAACGTCTATCATTAAATGTATAGCCTAGACATTCCAGAAGTGACCGTTTTCCAACTAATGTATAATATATATATATATAAAAAATAGTTTTAGAACATTTGTAATTAGAACAGTGTTTTTTACTCAAATAAATTACAGTAAACGGATTATTATAATGGATATCCTATTACTTTCTGCTGCTCTTCGTCGCTTCTTCTCTCCACCTTCTTCAAAACACCACCAAAGTATTCTGTAGTCGACGATCAATGGTAGAGATGTTCAGATATAAGCTTTGGATTAAATCCGTGTGTTTATATACTGTCTATGGTTTATTCGAACTCCGTGGGCAAAACGATGTAAAACAACGCTATGTGTGTGTATGTGTCGGCGCACTATGTGTGTGCGCTCTTGCGTGTGGAATGGCGAAAGCGCACGTGTGAATGAAAAGTTTGCGCTTTGTTCTTGTATTACACGTTTCATGCAAGCAGATTCGTCAATCACTGCATCGATGTTGGTTGGTCAATACTCCCATCAATCAAAACTTTGCTGACTAGACATTGGCTGGCTTTATCCAGGCTTTTATCCAGTTGAACACCGAGGAGCGCGATTGACAGTTCGCGCATCCGGTAAAATGCTCCCTTTTTGTTTCAGTCAATAACAAAGCCTGTGATTGAAGGATAGACACGAGGGAGGGCTCAATTTACCCGGAAGATTCCAAACTACGGGGGAGATATGGCTTTTGAACGTTGGAATCGATATTTCATTGAAAATGAACATGATGGATTACTCTAACTCAAAACGCTCATGTAAACAAAGGAGGATATTTCGTTTTTTTCCCTATTTTGTTGTTGTTTTGGATTAAACAGTGGGATGCATTTTGAAGAGTAGACCCTTACATTGAAATGTATGCTGGTGTTTCTTGGATTCGTCCGAACTGATCTGAACCATACGCGATCAAAGATAAGTATTGCCGTTCATTGTGTTCATGTTTACAAGGTCAGTCAGTCAGCATTTAATTTAACCCTTTCCTCTCTGGTGTATTGATTGCAAAAACAAGCTCAGAACATGATTCTTGAGTGTTTTAGCTTTCAAATGATGCATAGTTTATGATAGTTGATTGAATATTTGTTATAAAACAAAGCCGATAAAAAGTAAGAAAAGTTTAGCCACGCCCCTTCGGCCCGCCCGCGGGCCGGTGCTTGATAAGGAGTTTTTAAGAACATCTAATTTGGAGTACAGATGCCATTTTAATTTGCATACCATTTCTAATTGCATACTACCGGTATTTCTTGTATTACAATTTTTTGTTTCATTTTGTTTTTGCAAAACTGATGTTGATAAACATTTTAGAATGATTCGGGAATGTGTGTCCCTCTTTCATTCTGTCCTGTCACCTTTTGACCCCTCTGATTTGCCGCTTAGATCCCGTTCCCGTGGCAACACCAGCAGTGGCAGCGAATCCGAGAATTCCAACAGGGAACATCGTAAAAAAAGAAACCGGTGGGTGAATCCACTGAGCTTTCGGGACAATACAATTCAGAGGGCTGCTGTCCTGGTGCTCTCGTGAAATATGTGCACAGTATAAATTATGCAATTTATGGAATTTTTAATGGAAATTGGGAAAGTCTTTGGGAAAATCTTTTCTGTCTGAAAGAAAGCATGAATTTGAATGACAGTACCAATGCATTGACTAGTATAAATGTGTGTGCGCCGCAGGTCCCGCCAGGAGAACGAGATGGTGGATTCTGGGCCGCAGTGGGAGGTCGTGCTGCGCAGACAGAAGGAGAAAACACCAAACGATCCCAACCATCGTCGCTCACGGCACCGCTCGCGATCGTAAGCCTGAAATACTAACCCTGATCATTTATTTTCAATGGAAAGGCTATTGAATATTTAGACAAAAAAAAGATTGCAGATGTTTTATTCGTCGACTATCATATTTGATACATCAGCCTTTAATATAGTATGATATAGTGAGAATATGGTGGAACAACTCCTCTATTTTTATTCAGCAGCCCAAACTGAGTAAGAATATGCAATTAGGTGCAGTTGCTGATATTCATATGGCTAAAAAAGTAAGATGATATTCTGATAGTTTGTAATGTAAATCAAGGCGATCTTTACAACAGTATAGCTGATTACTGAAATAAAATGTATATACATATCTACCTATATTTTCATTTTCAATTATACAGTATATTTTCACTTTCAATCGTATGTCTTGGTAAGATTATATTTAAATGCTCAGTTTTATGATCAAAGCTCTGTATTTTCAAAACATATAATGTAATGCAGTGCAACTATTATATATTCAATGGAGCTGATGGATCATATTTTATACTCGCATGATTTTTCTATAAAATTATGTATGGATAATTAAGTCAAGTTGAAGTAATTTTGAAGTAAAATCTATGATATGACGATGTCTTACGCCAGTCTTCAAACTTTCTCTTGACGTAGACGAAGTCCTGACGTTCAAGCTAAAGAGCAGCTCTGGAAACACATCCAGTGAGTTAACGTCACTAATTAGCATTATTAATAAATCAATCTATGATAAAGCAGAAGATGAGTCGTGATGATCATTTTATGTTTGTGAACAGGAAGGACCTGATCGATCCTTCCGGTCTCTCTGAGGAGCAACTGAAGGAAATCCCGTACAAGAAAGTGGAGTGAGTCACATCAAACTGTCCTATGAAAGATGTGCTAACCTACAATTGTCAGATTACATTTTTTTACTTGCATGAAACAAGTTCATTGAGATGTTACCATATATAACTATTTAGGATAGCCAAAAAAAAAAAACGTATGTACACTCTAAAAAATGCTGGGTTGTTTCAACCCAATTTTGGGTCAAATATGGACAAACCCCAACATTGGGTAAAAAATGTAATAAAAAAATGTAACCCAATGGCTGGGTTTGTCGATATTTGACCCAAAATTGGGTTGAAACCCAGCATTTTTTAGAGTGTACCCGTTAAAAATTCAATTCAATTCATTTTTATTTATTTTATATTTACAGAAAATGCATATGTCTATGTTACAATTTAGAGTGATCTGTTATCAGAGGTGACTGTGTCCAAGTTATGGATTTAAAACATTTACATATAAAAATCACAGTCGGCTTATAATGTATTAATTTAAACAACGTATTAATTTAAGGCAGAAACAATGAGCTCATTGAAGTAATGAATACATGTTTGTTAACCAAGAATTAAGATATGCAGAAGATTTTTGCCTTGCTGAAAAAAAAAAAAAACGTTTTTCCTGCAAATATAATTACTGTGTAAATACATTTAAACCGCATCACATTAATATGTTACATAATTAAACCACTGTGAAATGTGTCTTTTGACTTTAGATGCTCCATTCCTCATTGCGATGAAAAGTTAAAATATTTTTTATTTAATTGTGATTTAATTAAGATGAAAGAATGACTTTTCTAGTAATCAATGTTAAATTAAATAATATAAAAAATAATTTAGTTGCAGTATATGTGTGAAACTATTAAAGAGAGCGAATGGGAAACTATCACTATATATGGACTGATTATATATGAATTTTTTTATGTCTAAAACATCATAAAACATCAAATATTCCCACAAATAAACCCCCAAATTGTTATATTTGATAACACGGTTGCAAACATGTATGCAAAGACTGTTTGTTGGAGCGTTAAAGTGGGCATCTTCAGATCTCATGTGAGTGACAGGTTGTCCCGCCCTCGCTAGTGAACACGCCATCAGAGAAGACGAGGGAGGGAAGATATTCTGATTAAAGATTATGAGGCACATGAATAAAAAATAAGAAAGATGATGTCTGTCAGTGTGTAAAAATCCCCAGTGCATTCCACTGAAAATAAGTGACCATAGAAATCATGCATTATTCCTGTCCCCGATGAGCTGCATGTAATATAGCTGGGATATATCAGTCTCATGAATGCTGAGTTTGCAGTAACCCGGAAAGTAAGCCTTTAAAGACTTGGTACAAAGATGCAAACAACTGCATGTGTCTCGTTTCAGGACACAAGGCGACCCGATCAAGATCCGCCATTCACATTCTCCCAGGAGCTTCCGGCAGTTTCGGCGCTCCCACTGTTCGGATGGCGAGAGGTCTGTGCTCTCCGAGGTCAAGTAAGTCCTGAGCGCTCAAAGGGATTTTTCAGAACACACTCACTGTCACTGTTCTTCATTTTAAAGTATTATGTTCTTGATTTTGTTTTGGGCTCTACTAGAAAAGGTTTTCATGCTTAAATGTTCAAAAAAACACATTATTTTCCACCATATTCTCCATCGTTGCAGCTCCTCTCTTCCCAGTCTGTCAGTAACGCTCTGTTTAGTTCCTGTCTCTGTGAAGCCCCTCCTTCTGAAAAGCACACTTTTGGACACGATACGATGGACACTTTACTATCCCATGAGGCCACGGGAGAGGATTAATGAATGGCAATGAAGTGACGTAACTGACGCTGGTAGATCACATGAAAATGACAACATGGCGAATGTAGTGCGTCCAGATTACATAATACACACACTCATACTATAGAACAAACTTTTTTAGCAGTCACACAGTAAGTACTTATAAAAAATAAGTACCTGCTCAAGAGAGATTTTGGATGCAACATGGCGACAATACACTAATAAGTAACTAACTAACCAGGCCACGCCGCTTTATTCTGCGTATGCCTTCGGTGGGAATTATTTAAATGAGGAATATTGTGACAATGGAGGCGTTTCAGGGAGTTCAGAAACACTGACACTGATATAGAGAATATCTGGAGAGACTTAATGCTTTGTAACTTTGCAGAGCTTTTTCATGCTCAAACGGCAACATTACACACTAAAGAAAGATGAACATGTTAAAAAGCATAATAGGTCCTTTTTAATGCTCGTTCCACTTCTTGATGTCTGCAGCTCTCGGACGGATCTGGTTCCTCCTCTCCCTGTGACCCGCACCGCAGACGTGCCCGGCTCCAGCTCGACCCCTGCGCAGGTCAAACGCCCTCCTCCTTCATTCCTGCAAACGCATGCTTCATTATTAAACTCGTGGAAAGTTTCATTGCTAATTTAAATATTAACCTTTAGAGTCAGTCATAAAGACTATATAATATTCTGTAATTTCCGATGAGTTTCTTTGGGTTTTAAAAGACAATTAATTGCACTGACACTACAGCTCAACCTCTCAAACTAAATTGAGCTGAATGATTTCTGAAGGGTCATGTGACACTGAAGACTGGAGTAATGATGCTGAAAATCCAGCTTTGATCACAGGAATAAATTATATTTTAAAATATATTACAACAGAAAACTATGGAAGCTTGTTTCCGCTACAGAATAATAATATAAAAGGTAATAGCATCTTTTTTTCTCACAATTGCGAGTTTACATCTCACAATTCTGAGAAAATACGCCAGAATTGCAAGATATAAACTCAGAATTGCATGTTATAAAGTCAGAATTGCGAGTCAATTTTGTTGCAATTGTGAGTCTACAGGTGAAACTCAAAAAATTTGAATATGGTGCAAAAGTTCATTTATTTCAAGAATTCAACTTAAATTAAAACTAATATACTATATAGACTCATTACATGCAAAGTGAGATATTTTAAGCCTTTATTTGTT
The DNA here is from genome assembly GCF_949152265.1 of Phoxinus phoxinus. Lineage (NCBI taxonomy): Eukaryota > Metazoa > Chordata > Actinopteri > Cypriniformes > Leuciscidae > Phoxinus > Phoxinus phoxinus. Next base: position 4,171,209 of record NC_136898.1, read on the forward strand.
ATAATTTTGATGATTATGGCTTACAGCTTATGACAACCCCAAATTCAAAATTAGAATATTGTGAAAAGGTTTTCATAATCATCAAAATTATAACAAATAAAGGCTTGAAATATCTCACTTTGCATGTAATGAGTCTATATGATATATTAGTTTCATCTTTTAAGTTGAATTACTGAAATAAATGATCTTTTGCACCATATTATAATTTTTTAAGTTTCACCTGTATATCTCGCAATTTTGACTTTATATCTCGCAATTAAATAAAGTCGTAATATTGTAATATTATTTCACAATACTACTGTTTTTACTGTATTTTTTATCAAATAAATCTTTCAATAAGACTTGATCTTTCAAAAACATACCGTCATATAATCCGTGTCTGATGTTTCTCACTGTGATTTTTGTTTTGTTCCTTCAGAAGAAGAAAGGCTCCAAAGACACTCTCTCGGAGAGCTCTGAACAGGACACTAAAAGCACCGCCAAGGTGGTGAAGACCGTACACACATCTCGAGTGAAGGCAGAAACGTGAGCGACGCGTCAGGGACGAGCGAAGGGAAAGTCACGCTCTGCTGGAGTCTGCATGAAAAACACTGAAGTGATCCAGATACACGGACACCCTCAATGCAAATCTGTCATCGTACTGCAGAAACTGAAATGCAAAAGTTCGTTTATTTCAGTAATTCAACTTAAAAGGTGAAACTAATATATTATATAGACTCATTACATGCAAAGTGAGATATTTCAAGTCTTTATTTATTATAATTTTGATGATTATGGCTTATAGCTGAAAACCTTTTCACAATATTCTAATTTTGAAGCCATAATCATCAAAATTATAACAAATAAAGTCTTGAAATATCTCACTTTGCATGTAATGAGTCTATATAATGTATTAGTTTCACCTTTTAAGTTGAATTACTGAAATAAATGAACTTTTGCACGATATTCAAATTTTTCGAGTTTCGCCTGTAGTTCATAAATCAGTTTAATTCTACAGTTAAACATATTTCTTCACATGGTCTAGAGTCTCCTGTGAAATTAGATTGATTTCCTACTGACAATCAAATGAAGGATGGTGGACCGTTGTATAGTTCACACGACTCAGTCTGATATTGTCGCAAACAATATCTTTTGAACACATTTTCGTACAGTATTAAACGTCTGTGAGCTAAATCAGCATGTGGGAATGGTGGTAAACAGTGCTTTGTATTATTATTATTATTGTTGTTGTTGTTGTTTGTTGTGTCCTCAGATTTTAGAGTCAGCTCTGCTGTAGGAAATGTTGCTGCTGTATTTCTATTTTTGTTTTTGCACAATAATGTAGACTCGTTTCTGTTTAAAAAAATCACTGTAACTAAACTGGAAGCTCAAATTCTTGTCAATAAAGACATTTCATGACATTCACACTGGGGTTGTTTGACCTGCGTGTTGAAGTAACACAGCCAGTAGAGGGAGGTGGTAAAGATATTAAACAGTAATGTACAGATACAGGTAATCATTGTATTGGGGAAACACAATACAGTTGGGCAAAAAAGTATTTAGTAAGCCACCAATTGTGCAAGTTCTCCCACTTAAAAAGATGAGAGAGGCCTGTAGTTTTCATCATAGGTGCACTTCAACTCTGAGGACAAAATGAGAATGAAAAAAAATCCAGAAAATCACATTGTAGGATTTTTAATGAATTTATTTGCAAATTATGGTGGAAAATAAGTATTTGGTCACTTTACTTTTTTCAATTTGAACTTTTTAAGTTATTCACCTTTTAAGAGTCACAAACGACAGAATATGGCCGTTCATACGTGTTATCAACAGCTCCCTAACAAATTATTAATTTAACATAATTCAAAGAATATATAACCTTCCTTTAAGTAACATCATTTTATATATATTCAATTGTGTTTGATTCACTGACCCATATGTAAATATTCACTGGAGAAATAGCTTGAAAAACATGTTAATAAATCTTTTGCAACATTATTAAGGTTATTAATGTGACTATATGTACAAACACCTGTTTTATGTTCTTATGGGACTGGACAATAAAATGGTCTTTATAATGATTGTCTATGGTAAAACATTTAACGTTCAATTTAGCGTGATGCCTTCATATTCTGGATATATTAACATTAACTAAGATTAATGGTAGTAAATATTCTTAGTTAGCCGACTGAATCCATAAATGTTTATTTGATCGATTATTGTTAAATACTCAAATGTAGTTTACGTATGGTTTAGAAGTGATGTAAAACAATCACTCATTCTTGAACTGGTTTAGTTCCCATAATACAGACTCGTTCAGAGCTCTTTGCTGCCATCATGTGTATTTCTGACAGACTGAATATGATTTATTAAGAAATTAAATTGTTTAAATTAATTATCTAAAATAAATTGGAACAATGGAAGCAATTAGGAGTGTTTGAACATTGTATGTCAATAAAATAGATTAAATAATCAAAGCTAATGAGGAAGAATGTTTATTTTTTACTTATTTATATGTTAACCCTTTGGTTAACAAATTTGACGCATTAAAAAAAAATTATTATTATTTATTTATTTTTGGTACAAAACTTGGCAAAGGTGCTAAAGTGCTAAAGCACTTGCTGTGTGAATTAAAAAAATAAAATAATGGACATGATTCGAAAAGTTTAAATTGTCCTGAAATGGAGACAAATTTCATCTATTGGAAAATCTTTGTTACTGCGCACAAACAAAATCTTACTGAAAATGAATTTTTTGAGATATCAACACAGCTTATTTAGATTTATGGCTTTGATTATCTCACAGTTTTAGAGTAAAACGTGTTTTGAAAAATATATATTTCATATAAAAAATTTAATTAGCATTTTTCATAACAATAAATGTAAAATTGTATAACTTTCTTCAAGTTCACTTTTTTTTCAACGTATATATATATATATATATATATATATATATATATATATATATATATATAGCCTAATATATATTTATATTTCTGTAAAAAAAAAATCTGGTCCATGAAACCGTGAATAAATAGATTATAACTACTGCATAAATATAATTTAGTACTATAAAATCCCCTAAAAATACAAAATATTAAATAAAATACATTATCGAACTAAAATATAGTAGTATAATTTTATTGGAAAAAAAAATCGGTTATTTTGACCGACAAGCGAACAGTAGCAGAGGGTTATTTTTGCTTTTTTTAAAAAAAGAAAAAGAAACAACATAAAAAACAACAACAACTGCTGGACAGATTGTGTCCACTGCAACTAGACAAAAGAGGTTGATGTGACATTCTGTGATGGGTGTGTGTGCACTCTGCGCATGCGCACTCATCGTCTCTCTCTCTCTCTCCTGACCTCCTCCCGGGTTTTGCGCTGCTGAACAACTTCTCCCGTGAAACCCGCTCAAATATAGCCATACAGATCCTGGCACACACATGAGGCATGGCAGCTCTCTTCGGGAAGATCCAGATCGGCATTTATGTGGAGATCAAGCGCAGTGATGGTGAGTCACACCCAGCAGCCGCTCGTTTATCAGGCTGAGGTGCAGTTTGTCGGCGCATCATCTTTGTTTAACCCGGTAAAGCCGTTAAACACAAGACAGCTCGTGCAAACGACGGCAGGTGATCGATATTGGCCTATGCATTCATATCCAATACCTCTCCGTCCTTGGCACGCCGTTGTATTGCACGTTTTGGGATGCATGCTCCTGCTAACCCGTTAGCGAATTTACTAATTCTACTATGGCGGAGGCTTGACTCATAATTATTAATGAAGTCCTCCTGGCGTTGCTTGGTAACCGTTCTAGAGCGTCTAGGCGCAGAATCAACGTAAAAAAAAAGATTCGCTGGCTGACAGACGCTTACTTGCTAATGTGTGCCGTTCAGCCAATCAGATAAGCGCACTAGGTAAACGTCACGTTACGTAATTAATATTCATAAGCCACGCCTTCTCCATAGTACGTTCGTAAATTCGCAGTCTCTTAGCATCCTCCCCGAGGAAGACGCCCAGAGACATCGCCTGCAAAACTCGTTTTTGTACTGCTATTTTAGTTTATTATTATTATTATTTAGTTCATTGTCATTCCTACAATGTACAAGTGCAGCCAATTTTTTCTCTCTTTAATGTACATGAAATAAAGCATTAACCTTTGGCCTAAATGTTATAGCTGAGCAGTAGTCTGTCCATAGTAAAGTTGTGTGGAAAGCAAGTGTGAACCCTGCAATTTGGTTGTTAGTTATGGTTATTCTACAACTTTTATCTTCCTGAAGTCTATTTATTCAGTAGTTTTTCAAGCAATCATGTATAATGTGCAATTAGCTGGTCATTATCACAAAGCAAATTAACTGACTATACTTATATTCCTTTCATAACTTGTGCCCATTCTCTCTCTCTCTCTCTCTCTCTCTCTCTCTCTCTCTCTCTATATATATATATATTAGGGCTGTCAAAAGATTATTCGTGATTAATCGCATCCAAAATAAAAGTTTGTGTTTGCATAATATATGTGTGTGTACTGTGTATAATTATTTATATATATATAAAACACACACAATCATGTATATATTTAAGAAAAATTGGTTATATTTATATATTAAATATTTATATATAATATAAATTATATAAATGTATACAGTATATAAACGTAAATATTTCTTAAATATATACATGAATGTGTGTGTAATAATTATACACAGTACACACACATATATTATGCAAACACAAACTTTTATTTTGGATGCGATTAATCACGATTAATCTTTTGACAGCCTTAATACATATATATATTGTGTGTGTGTGTATGTCTCATAATCACAAACTTTTATGTTAGATGCAATTAATCGTGAATAATCGGTTTGACAGTACTAGTTTGTAGTGTTATCACCAGGCTGCAGATCTTTGCAGTAAACCATTGTTTTGTTATCTATTTCAGGCAGAATACACCAGGCCATGGTTACGTCACTGAATGAAGACAATGATAGTGTGACGGTGGAGTGGATTGAAAACGGAGACACAAAAGGCAAAGAGGTGAATTTCTGATATTCATATTTAATATGTCCATCATGTTGGCATAATGTACTAAAGACAAAAGCTTGTGTGATTCCAGCAGAGTCACCATTCTTGCTTTCATGAGCCTTATGTTTTTAAAATGACTGTAGTTGTACATCTCTCATATAGACACACAGATATAATATTGATGTGTCAGGAATCAGGATGAATGGAGATTTATTCTAAAGCAGGTTTTGTATCTCTGCCTTAAATAGCTTCCAGGTTGATCATGTGCATAAAATACAAAGACCAAGCTTTTATCCTTCACATGTTGCTCTTTCATAACTCCGGATAATTAATAGAGGTTAAGGCCTGGTTTCACAGACAGGGCTTAGTTTAAGCCAGGATTAGGCCTTAGTTCAATTAGGACATTAAAGTAGCTTTTATAAACATGCCTTAGAAAAAATCATTACTGGTGTTCATCTTGAGATGAAACAATGGCACTGACATATTTTAAGATATATCAGTGCAAGTTGCTTTCAGTTAAACCAGCTCAAACATGCATTTTAGTCTGGGACTAGCTTAAGCCTTGTCTGAAACTGAAACAAAATGATTTCCCTTTAAAATCAGGAGAAAATTGTGTTTCTAACTCACTTTTGGCATGTCTGGATGAGGTTAAGAGCAGGATGGCTCGCAATTTGGTTCAGTTAAATATAAACAAAATATGTATTAGTGACGATAAGAAAAGAACTGAAATCAATGCATTTTTCTGTCGGCAGCATGAAGATACAGTTTGCTTTCTCGTGTCTCTTGCTTTAAAGGGGTGGTTGAGTATGATTTGACTTTTCTAACTGTAGTTAGTGTGTAATGTTGCTGTTTGAGCATAAACAACATCTGCAAAGTTACAACACTCAAAGTTCAAAGCAAAAGAAGATATTTGCTTTTAAAGAAAAGGACTACAACAAACGGCTGGTAGCTCTTGAAACCCCGCCCCCTGCAGCAGCTCATTTGCATTTAAAGGGCCAGGCACTAAACGGTGCGTTTTTGCAAATCCTCAAAAATGTACAAATTTAACATGCTATATAAAAATATATGTGGGGTATTTTGTGCTAAAACTTCACACACACACTCTGGGGACATCAGAGATTTATTTTACATCTTGTGAAAATGGCATTTTACCACCCCTTTAAATATTCAACTTCGCTGCATAACAAACGCATAAAGGGAACCAGCTGGATAAAAACGAATGCAAATGGATGGTAATAATCGTTATATTAAACATTTGCGACGGACTTTTTAACCGCTTGAGGTGCTACTAATGTTAGCGTCCTCAGCCTCGACGGCAAACATACTGCTCTTATTCACTAATGCAGTATCTAGTCAACAAACTCATTACTTTTTTAATGACATAAAAACATGTAGGATGGTGTCATCTATAACATACCGTTGCATTGTCTGTTTATCCACATCTGAAATGTCCGCGCAGCCTCGCGTGTCAAAACAAACTCCACGAGGCGTCAGTGATAGTTTTTATTTCACCTCTAGAGGCCGCTCTCGTACTGTACAGAAGCTCCAGCAACCCAGAAAAAATATCTGCATGGATTTTTGCCGATTACTGATTTATTTGTTTTCATTTCTGTTATCGGCAAAAATCCATACCGATATTTTTCTGATAAATACCGATAAATCAGTCGACATCTAGTCCTGTTAGACCATTATTTCATGCTTACAGTTAGTTCAAAACATGGTGGTCAGGCTGCTTGTGAGTGTTATAAGAGTGATCATATATCTTACTATTTTGTCCTCGCTCAGGTCACTGCCGATTGACTGCAGGATAAAATATAAGGTCCTACTGTGTTTTTAACGCAGTGCATGGAATGGCTGAGCTTATTACTTTTCGCCAAACAGATAGGTCTTTAGATCAACTAACAAGTTGGTTCTTACTATCCCTCAAACTCATCTAAAACTTAAAGGGGCTCAGGCTTTTGCTGCTTAGGGTTCGAGGCTTTGGAATGGTCTGGTTTATGAATGGTCATCCATAAACACATTTAGGCCACATTTACACATAGCCGGGTATTTAGAGAAACGAATATTTCTCCCCATCCGTTTTCAATAATAACATCGTGCACACAACCCGCATAAATACGCCGTCGAGCGCCTTTATAACTATGCCAAACCTATGGGCGGCAGTGTAGGGAGAAGGATAAAGCCATGCAAGCCAATCAGAATCCTCAGAATCGACAAGAGAGAACCTAAAACCCCGTTTCTCCCAGTTGACACGACAACATATAACCGGCGTTTTCAGAAATCTCCACTTTGGCCGGAGTTTTTAGAAAGAATCGTTTTCTGGGATAAAAACGGCGTTTTCGTGTAAATGACAGGCCAAAACGCAGAGAAATATCTGTGTTTCCCATCGTGTAAACGGGGCCTTAAAGGGATAGTTCACTTTAAAATGAAAATTCTGTCATCATATAGGCCTACTCACCCTCAAGTTGTTTCAAACCTGTATGAATTTCCATAGTAGGGAAGAAAATAATACTATGGAAGTCAATGGGACCTGGTAACTGTTTTGTTACTGACATTTTTCAAAATATCTTCCTTTGTGTTCAGCAGTAGAAAGAAATTCATTCAGGTTTGAAACAACTTGAGGGTGAGTAGGCCTATATGATGACAGAATTTTCATTTTAAATTGAACTATCCCTTTAAAGCTGGTGTTGAAAACTACTTCTTGTCATTACCCTTTAAGGAGTTAGGCTAGTATGGGAATGTTTTTGTTGATCCCCTTTTTAGGTTATCTTGTTTTATGGTAATGTAGGCCTATGTACAGTCTTTGAATGTTGATTGTAGGCTATATCACTTTAGTCTGCATGTTAGAAATGGCAGTACCACAATCTAATACCGTAGTATCGATATTAAAACGATATCATACGGGTCTGAATTTTGGCACTGGTATTAGGCTACGCATAATTTTACTCATTCTCGTAGTTTTTTTGCGTTTATAATGTTTATTAGCAAATTAAGCAACTCAGATTATCATATCAAATAAGTAATTTGAAACTATATTGTGAGAAGTAACTTCAGCAATTTAGTCTACTGCGTCTCTCCCCTCGCTCTCAAAACGAGCAAATTAAAGTCCTCGCGCCTGCACTAGTGTTTACGAGCTGCGCGCGGCCGGCGATACAACACTTTCGCTTGTTTCGGGACAGCTGACAGAAATCACTTGCCCACGTCTTTTTAAACCTTGCCAAATTTGAACATCCAAAAGATGTTATTTCATTCAGGTTGCCTACGTTGGAGCTCTTTTAGAGACGGGTTTCTTTCATACCAACAGCGCTCACACAAACCGCCTGAAAAGAGCTCGCGCATTCTAAATTGAGTTGTTTTTCCTCAAACAGTCAAACACACACAACATTGTCAAAATGTCCATCTGGGTGAGTATTCACGTAAACACGGTCGGTGATGTCTTACGTGAATGTAAATAGTGTAATAGTATGCGTCATGTATCGGATCTGTGACCGTGTCTGTGACGCTGCTGTCTGTCACTAAATAACTTTTGTAACTTTATAAGGATTTAACCGTGCAATGTATTAACAGTGTTACTATCCACTGTTATTTTACATTTGATTACTTTATTTTGTAGACCTACCTAAACTTAAGTGCAAGTAGCCTACTGGTTCTGGTGATGTGTCAAACGCACGCTGTAACATTGTGTTATTTAAAACGATATGATCTTATGTATGTGCGTTGATCAGTGTTCAACTTCAAAGTAAATTAATGTTAGATCGTTTGAATGATGCACTCGCCTGTTGATCTCTTATAGTCAGGATTTGCAAGTGACAGATGCTTGGCAAGGTTTGATGGTTCTTCATCAATTTTATAATAGCAAAGTCATTCCAAATTTCACTTCTACTGCCCTCTTTACTAAATAGCCTAGTTCGGGGCGTGTTGAGTGAGATTCAACTGCTTTATCCATTTCGTTCCTCTAGTATGTTGTCACATTTCCCGGTTTCGTGTCAGTTTGGGTACAGCAGCATAAGTAGGCTACAGATCATGATATGGTACCACTTGAAATAAAATACATACTGGTATTTTCCCAGTACAGGTATACTGCGGAACCCTATACTGCCTGTGCAGTTGTAAAGTACTTTATAAATAAATGAATGAATGAAAATGTTTCATGTAACTCAACTTGATCTCAGATGTTTCTCCAATCAATCATGAGAAATAGAGCTATAAAAATGAATCTGGATAGCAGATCATTTGGTCCTAAAGGAATTGAATGAAAAAATGTTGAGATCTCTGCTTGCAGGTAAATCTGAGCGCACTTTGAGATCTCTTCTGAAGCTCGTCTCAGTTAAACCCTTGTGCTGAGTTGAAAATCCTTTACCTAATTTTGTGTAAAACACCTCAGTTTTTGAGTGAACATTTCACTCAAGCTTATTCACCTTAAAATAAAAACTGAGGGACATAAGTTCAGATAAATGAGGCTTTTGATCTTTCAGTTCCAAAAAGAATGGCAAAAACCTGTGCTAATTGAAAGAAAACAAGTTGATGAAAAGATTGAATCCAATAGTTGGCAATAAAATTGACTTTTTCATAACTTTTTTGCCTGGGAACATCAGTAGCGAGTTGAACATCCCGGCGAAATATTCTGTGTGAGCAAATTTATTAAGTTTTAGTCCTATGCCATAACAGAAAATCCTCTCCCGTTCAAAATGGCCGGTTAATCTAATTGCTGTCCAGGAGAAACTGAGATCTCATTTGTAATTTTTCTGTCCTGTGGGATGATTATATTGAGCAGCTTTTACAACTGTGGAAAGTCCTACAGTATGTGCTCATGTGCTGTGAGTAAAGTGCTTTTAAAACTCATGCTCTCGTTCCCTGTGAACAGATCGATCTGGAAAGCATATTTGCACTAAATCCAGACATTGCTCCTGAAGAGGAAATCCCACAAAGTCCTGAAACCCCTCCGCCACCCGTGTCGAGTGCCGTCAAAACCAACAAGATCCCCCAAAACAAGGTTGGTGTCCATTTCGCTGCACCATAATATTCGTAACCAAGAAGAGAAATCAGTACAGCGGTGGACAGATGTTTGTATTTTATAACTTCTCAAATGGATTTCCAGACAGGAGTCATAAAGTCATAAAACACTGTTTTTACGTTCAAATCAATGCAGGATGGGTAAATTTCCATCGTTAAACATAAATAAATCACTAAAATAACTTGCGTTGTGTTATCCTACATTGGGAGATCACCCATAAGCTCTTGTGCATGAATCATTTAATGATATATGCATGAATAATTATAGTAACCAGTTGTAATTATTAGTAAAGTACTTTTTTCCATTTAATAGACTGTCACGGTAGATAAGTCTAGATAACTGTCGACACAAAGCTAGAATGTGGCATAAATTCACTGTGAATGATTTTATTGTGTAGATATATTTTGTAGCTATATTGCAGACTGGACTTTTCAAAACATGATTATTTTCTTGATTCATCTTTTGTAGAATCGCCGAACTGTAGCGCCACCAAAAAATGAAACTCCTGCAAGGGATAATCGAGGTATGATGTACAAGTTATTAAAAATGTGTTTTTTTTATCATAAACTAGTACTGTTACAATTTTAGTCTCAAATTGTATTAATTTTAGCAGATATTGATTTCAACAGTATGTGTTTTAACATATGGAATTTGCTGCATGGGATTATAAAACACTTTGATGCTTTAAATCATTGTTACTTTAGCATTTTTTATACAATATAGCATTTGATACATTTTTGAATGAGCTTTTATTATATATTTTAAATTGTGCTTTATTAGTTTCTATTAATTTCTGTTTAGCTTTAATTTATCTTTATTTAAAATGTATCTTTGTGTAATTTTAGTGGTTTTAGTGGCTAGCTGCCAAGCCAACATGTCTAATTTTAATTTGAAGTTTATCATCTAATATTTAGAAAAGTATTTTTAATTACAGACAAGTTTACAAGTTTTTCTCTTAATGGATGAGTGAAAATGTATAATAAAGGTAAATCATTAAAATCCCTACTGATGTCTTTGATGTCAAAAAAGAGTTTTGTACCACTTTTTTATCACAACATCATTCCCATGTTATTTCAAAGTTTTGATAACTTGACGTGTAAAACAGTGCTAAAGAAGAGTCATAAAGAAGCATATGTGTAAACGGCCTGGTCTTTTCGTGGTCTGTGATGACGTGATCTCCATTATTCAGTCTCTGTGGGTACGACTCGAGCGCGGCCGAGTCAACAGACCGAACCTCCTCCACCAGCGCCCGCGCCGCCGCCACCGATACAACACCAAACCCTACAGCAGCAGCAGAACGGTACCACACAAACACATGTCACATACATTAAGACCAGCTTTCAGCAAGGATGCATTTAATTGATCAAAAGTGACATTTATAATGTTACAAAAGATTTTGGTTTCAGATAAATGCTGTTCTTTTGAACTTTATATTCTTTAAAGAATCCTTAATGTATCAGTTTTCACAAAAATATTAAGCAGCACAACTGTTTTCAACATGGATGATAATCAGAAATGTTTCTTGAGCAGCAAATCATCATATTAGAATGATTTCTGAAGGATCATGTGACACTGAAGACTGGAGTAATGATGCTGAAAATTCAGCTTTGATCACAGGAATAAATATCTAGTTCAGTCATATAACTCACTGACTGGCCTCTGCTGATCCTGCAGCCAATGAGATTGCTAGCTCAGCATTTAAATAGTCTGGTTCATTGTTTGTTGTAGTAAGCTGGTCCTTTGAACCCCTCCACCTCCCCCAGCTCCACCTGCCTAGATCTAGTCCACCAAGACCAAATACATTAACATTGCCATATTCAATAACATGCTAAAACTATTCCGAGAGTTGTCATGCTTGAAATTACATAAAAAACTAAAATAGAAAGCAATAATTTTAAATTGTAGTAATATTTCTGTTTTTACAGTTTTTGATCAAATGCAGCCTTGGTGAGCAGAAGTGACAGACCCCAAACCTTTGAACAGTAGTGTAATTATTGTAGAGATGTTTTATAAATACTTGGGTGTGTAATTAGAGATGCACCGATTGATCATCGGTCAGTCTGACATATGCTGATTTTGCAGCGCATGAGCGTCAAGCAGGAGCGTCGCGTGAGCAGCAGTGAAGCGGGGGTTTCAGCGCCGAGTCTATTTTTGCTGCGCTACTCACGCTCAATTAAAGTGAAAGCACACTTTTGATGGACAAAATAAATATGATTTCACACAAAAAGTGCCCAAAATGCACAGAATTCTAGTGTGTTTTAACAAGGAGTAGTCCATGTCAGAAAAGAAAAGGAAGACTCAAAAATAGTTATAGAAAATTTACCCATTTAAACTTGTTTTTATTATTCAGTTTGGGTAAAAGTATATAGCCTAATGTTTTATAAAAATAATAAACTAGTCAGAATATACAGTATAAGCTTTATTTGAGTTGAACTTTTAATTTCCCACACCAGGAGTAATTTATATACCGGTAGTTCTATTTTATAGCGATTATCTGTTCAAAAATGTTCTATGTAAAATGTTCTATTAAAGAAAAGATAGAAAATAAATATTTGTGTGTGCTGTAAAGTGTTTAGAAAAAATTTAATCGGTATCGGCAGGTCAAACTCAATGAGAAATCGGAATCGGCCTAAAAAATTGTAATCGGTGCATCTCTACGTGTAATCTCTGATCTGTGAGTGTATGAAGAGAGCTGAAGGGCTCTCAGCGCCGTCACAAACGACTGTTGTCTGCCGTCACACCAAAACAAAAGCAGCATTTAGAGTTGTTGTCTCAGAGATGACCCCTCATGATGCCATTGTTGAGGGATTCACTCAAACACAAGCTAATGCACACTGGCGTTGGAATCATGTCAAATAAAATGCTTATTACAATGAGCGAATCAGGTTTAGCTGAGCAATATTGTATCTGTTTGTTAAACATTGATGTCTGTTTGCATTGAGTTTTGTGTGTGTGTTCAGCTCGCAGGAAGTCCAACTGTGTGAAGGAAGTGGAGAAACTTCAGGAGAAGCGGGAGAGGAGACGATTGCAGCAGCAGGAGCTGAGAGAGAAACGAGCGCAGGTGACGACACACACGTCACTGGTTCTGTTTCTGACAAGCTTTGAACAGTGTAGTGTTGCTTAATGTGGAACATTATATTTATTTAAATATGTTGTGTGTGTTTTATTGCCTAATGCGTATTATGATAACATTTTATTATTATATGTTTAGAAACATATTGTGTTATGTTGCTTATTGCATATTATAATATAAACAATGTTATTTATTATTTCCTATTAATATTGGCTTGACAAATTGCTTATGTTGCTTTTTTTATATTGCTTTATTATAGTTAATTAAGACTAAAACCATTTTATATATATATACAGGTGAAACTGGAAAAATTTGAAAATGGTGCAAAAGTTCATTTATTTCAGTAATTCAACTTAAAAGGTGAAACTAATATATTATATAGACTCATTACATGCTAAGTGAGATATTTCAAGCGATTATTTGTTATAATTTTGATGATTATGGCTTACAGCTTCCTTTTCACAATATTCTAATTTTGAATTTGTTTTCATAAGCTGTAAGCCATAATCATCAACAAAATTATAACAAATAAAGGCTTGAAATATCTCACTTTGCATGTAATGAGTCTATATAATATATTAGTTTCACCTTTTAAGTTGAATTACTGAAATAAATGAACTTTTGCACCATATTCTAATTTTTTGAGTTTCACCTGTAAGTATGTATGTATGTATGTAATGTATATATAATTTTTATTTTTTTTATTTTTTTATTATTATTATTATTATTTAACTTGTACTAAAATAACTAAAACTGAAATAGAAACGATATATACATACCGAGGAAAGTTAATATGTTCTAACTCTTACAATATTGACAGAGTTTTTTATTACACAGGATGTCGAGGCCATAACCCCTAATTATGAAATAATGTGCATGATCCGAGACTTCAGAGCGAGTTTGGACTACAGACCGCTGACCACTGAAGATCTGGTGAATAACTACATCATTACCACTCGTCTCAGTTATTATGTCATTTCATCTCCACATGATTTATCAACAGTATTACATGGTATTATGGTATGTATGTATTAATGATATGCATATTTTCTCAGATTGAGGACCACAGGATATGCGTGTGTGTGCGGACACGTCCACTGAACAAGAAAGGTGATGATGAAATGTTTTTATTCCAGCATAACGTTCATGCTGTGAGTGTCTAGTGCTGTTTACGATACGCCACATCCTCTGTTCACGCTCAGAGCTGACCATGAAGGATCTAGACGTCATCACCATCCCCAGTAAAGACGTGGTCATGGTCCACGAGCCCAAGCAGAAAGTGGATCTAACCAGATACCTGGAGAACCAGACGTTTCGCTTCGATTACGCTTTCGACGACACCTCGACAAACGAAATGGTTTACAGGTCAGATATTTATTAGTTTACAGAGAAAGAGTGACACTAAAAATTAGTGAGAGAAGAGAAGAAGAATTTGTTTTATTCAGTCTCACGCTGTACAAAATAACAAATATTAAATATTAAAATATATATACAGGTGAAACTGGAAAAATTTATTTCAGTAATTCAACTTAAAAGTTGAAACTAATATATTATATAGACTCATTACATGCAAAGTGAGATATTTCAAGCCTTTATAATTTTGATGATTATGGCTTACAGCTTATAAAAACCTTTTCACAATATTCTATTTTTGAATTTGGGGTTTTCATAAGCTGTAAGCCATAATCATCAAAATTATAAAGGCTTGAAATATCTCACTTTGCATGTAATGAGTCTATATAATATATTAGTTTCAACTTTTAAGTTGAATTACTGAAATAAATTAACTTTTGCACCATATTCAAATTTTTCCAGTTTCTCCTGTAAATATATAAAAATATATTTTTTTCAGTCTAGCACTGTACAATGTAACAATAGAATTATCTAGTAAAATGTATACATAAAATAAAATATTAAAGCGTATGTAAGTGTTTAAGTGTATATATATGAAGTATACAGTATAAAAAATATAATTTCAGTTTTGCACTGTACAAAGTTACATCATAACAAAAAATCAGGCAGTGGTTGACAGCCCTCTGAACCAATGGCCAAAAGCGCTCTGATCCAAGAGTCACAAACCACAATCGACAACCTATAAAATCAAGTTCAATCAAGTAATTTTATGGATAAAGGTGGAAAATTATAAACATGTTGAAAAACAAAACTTTATTTGAAGTCATCTTAAATTCCAATGCAGTGAAACTGCAGCTACCCATAATTCCTGTGGCCATGTTCTCAAGAAAATCTGAACCATTTAAGTAAAAAAAAAAAAAAAAGATTTAATATTCTGTCATTTTCTAATACTGAATGAGATCTCTGGTTTATGTGTGTTTCAGGTTTACCGCCCGGCCGCTGGTGGAGACCATATTTGAGAGGGGAATGGCGACATGTTTTGCTTACGGTCAGACGGGCAGCGGGAAAACTCATGTACGTTTCTGACAGTAAACAGACCAGATGACATCATATTACAGGAAAAGATCCTCCCAGGGATCGTTCCATTTGTCATAATCGATTTTCCCTTCATTGCAGACCATGGGAGGAGATTTTTCTGGGAAGAACCAGGACTGCTCTAAAGGGATCTACGCACTCGCTGGTATGTGTCTGACCTGATGTTATTCAATGTCAATACTGAGTTATCAATATGTTCTATTCTTTCAGCACGGGATGTTTTTCTAATGTTAAAAAAGCCAAATTACAAGAAGTTGGATCTTCAGGTGTACGCGACGTTCTTTGAAATCTACAGCGGGAAGGCAAGTTCTCTATTGCTCATGAATATTGAATGAGCTCATTTAATATTCATGAAGTGCATTAAGTCAGTTTTAAACGGCCGTGCAGGTGTTTGACCTTCTGAACAGGAAGGCGAAGCTGCGTGTTCTTGAAGACGGTAAGCAGCAGGTTCAGGTGGTCGGACTGCAGGAGCGAGAGGTCAAATGCACCGAGGACGTGCTCAAACTCATTGAGATGGGCAACAGCTGCAGGTGCGACCAATCGGATCGCTTCTTTGCACCAGTGGTGTTGTTAACACAGTTGTAGTAATGTTTGTATGTGGTTTTCCTCAGGACGTCTGGACAGACCTCGGCCAACGCTCATTCGTCCCGCAGTCACGCCGTGTTTCAGATTATTCTCCGCAGGAGGGGCAAAATGCACGGCAAATTCTCTCTCATCGACCTGGCGGGAAACGAGCGAGGGGCGGACACGTCGAGCGCTGACCGACAGACCCGTCTCGAGGGCGCGGAGATCAACAAAAGTCTCCTGGCGCTGAAGGTTTGTGCTGCAAATCGTCACACACTACTTGATTTGACCTTGTTTTGTCCCTAAAAAGATTTGTACAAAAGAAAAGACAAGAGAGAGAACATTTGTTTAGTCTCGCACTGTACTAAGAAACAAATATACAAATATTTTAGGAAATATTTAAAAACAAAAAAAATATTAGAAATACAAAAATAAAGTATAATTTGTTCAGTCTTGCATTGTACAAAGTTACAATTATAAAATATTTTATGAAAATGTATATTAGATATATGAGAAAAATTTGGAATTTGGTCAGTCCCACACTGTACAGAGTAACAAATGTAGAAATGTTTTTATAAAAATATGAAAAATATATTATAAATATGATGAATGCAATTTGTTCAGTCTCATACTGTACAAAGTAACAATTATAAAAACATTTTATGAAAATATATATTATAAATATTAGAAAAATCTAATTTGTTAAGTCCCACACTTTACAGAGTAACAAATGTAGAAATGTTTTTAGAAAAATAACAATATTAAAATGCAAATATATATCAAATATATACAATACATACAAATATATAATTTGTTCAGTGGCATACTGTACAACAAGTAACAAATATAGAAATGTTTGTATGAAAATATATTAATATTAGAAATGATGAATGCAATTTGTTCAGTCTCATACTTTACAAAGTAGCAAATATAGAAATATATTTTTTTATAAATTTTTAAAGTATATAATATAATTTGTTAGGTCTCACACTTCACAAAGTAGCGAATAAAAAAAGATATAACATTTTTTTTTTTATTCATAAAAATATCAAATGTAACTCACAACTTCTGTAATGTGACCTTTTCTGAATAAAACTTCCGCAGGAAATAATGATATGCATGTGGATCTGATTTGTTCTTGAAAGTAGACTGTGTTATTTTTTGTTTCATATTTTTTTATTATAAGTTATAAGTCATGGTGGTCATCTTGGTCCTCTTCTGTGTGTGTGTGACAGGAATGCATCAGGGCTTTAGGTCGAAACAAACCACACACTCCGTTCAGAGCCAGTAAACTCACACAGGTGTTGAGAGATTCCTTCATCGGAGAGAACTCCAGAACATGTATGGTAAGAGCTGCGCTGATGATGTTTCTATAGCAAGCACTGATTCATTTTTAACATGTGTGATTTGTGTATTAATGATTTCTGAATTAATTTTGTGGTTGCAATAGATCGCTACAATCTCTCCTGGAATGGCATCATGTGAAAACACATTAAACACTCTGAGATACGCCAACAGGTACGTGACACACACCACTGCAGTAAAGAAGCTTCCCAACACACACACACACCACCCTTCACTCAATCCAGGAATATAACCATGTTCATAACTGTTTATAACCTGACAGTCAAATCTGGGGCTATTAATGGATCAAAAATATCAGAGAATTCCAAGATTATGGACATATTTGACCCTTTATGTCTTTATATACAAGAATTTTAATATTAATATAATGTATATTAAAAACAGTATATTATACATGTATTAATACACATTATATTAATATTCAATTTCTTTATTTGATAAAATAATATATAATTAATTATATTAAAATATATATTTTTGCATTTATATACTCTTTTTATTTTTATAAGTTATATTGTTTATATGCATATATTTAACAAGAATATAAAAATGGAATTCAAGGGTTTAAAGAAATGTAATATGTAAAAACATGTTCATATTATACAAATTCTTTATAAAAACAAAACTATTTATAAACAATTATTTATAATCAAATATATTAATTATTATCTTTTTACATGGCATATTTTTGTGTTTAATGTTTGGTAGACAACTATTAACCAATGTCATTTTATGTACCGGTATATACATATTTTTTCATAAGAATTCATAAATATAATTTAGTTTTATTGTCATGTTGTAAAAACAATAGAATACTTGTATTATATATTGATTTAAAGAAACATTGTATTATATTAAATATGTATTAATAAACATTAATATTCAAATTATTATAATTTTTTTGTTAGTTTGTAAAATTCGATATATTTTTATCATAATATATTGTATTTATGTGTACAGTGTAGACCGTGTGTATGTATATATATATATAAATGAATTCTAATCTTTCTATAAATAATAAATATTTATGTACTTACATTTATATTTATGTTATTAGAATTATTTATATAAAACATTTTAAAAATGATTTAGAATCAATTATTTGAATCATTATCTAGTATTTACATTACCCAGTGCATTCACTGCTAGAGTGTGTTTCACGGTGAACTCTTTTCCACTGGTTACGAGTCAGGAATGTTTGTGTAACCCCCGTCTCTCGTCTCCAGAGTGAAGGAGTTTGGGATCAGCCCTTCCGACATCCCCTTCTCCCAGGGGGGGGGCGGGCGCTCCGAACTCTCTCCTACCTATGAGTACGATGACTTTGCTTCCTCACCCAGCAGGTCTCACCCTCCTCCAGTTACAAGCCTGTCTCTCTTCAGACAGAGCCTCATAAGAGTCCTGTGTTTCTAGCGCTTCACCTTCAGTTCTGAGAATGCGTCTTTCCTTTTTGGTCGGCTGTTATTTTGTCCCTTGTTTTTTTGAGTCCATTTGTAGCACATTCCAGGCATGTGTCTGTGTGTTCTGCTGCGTTTTGAATGGTTTTGCATTGCAGCTGCACTAACATTGGTTTGTGTTTGCTTGTGCCTTATAGAGCGGATGGAGTCCATCATTATCACGCTGCATGATCATGTGTCTAACATAAACCATTTCCATTGGTTTATTTTGTCATGATGTGAATACCTCATGCTTTTATATCGTCGCTGTCGGGCGGAAACCTCATATTACCAAAACCACTTCTTTTCCATATATGATCAGATGATCAGCATGTGTCATTATATTTTTTAACTTTTTGCCAAAATCAGGCTCAATGGCCAGAGAATGTCAGATGTGTGTTTGTCCGTCATTAGAACATTACGTTCATCAGCTGACAGGTTATAAAGTTTACTTTAGCTGTGTAGGCTCTTGTTTTTTTTTTCTGTTATTTGGCCAAAATCTCATGTTATTAATGATGAAGTGCTACACCGAGTCATAGCCAGTACTGTCTTAAATAATCTATGACTAAGACACTCTTCTCCACTCCTTAAATACATAAAACATTAGCATATATATACTGTATATAGTGTTTCTTGTGTAAAGAAAACACTGCGCTTACTCAAATAACCAGTTCTTTATTTACCATTGCATTGCAAACAAGCAGAGACGCTCCAAACTGTGCAGCACTCGATTCACCATAGAGACGGGTGGAGTTATGAGGGTTAAAGTCGTAAACGACTTTTCTCCAGTGCTGTAACGTATTTCCCAGTGAAAGGGAATATTGAACAGAGGGCTTTACTCCAGCGCTCCTCCTCTCCATCTCTGCTCATAGCAGACTGACGGTGAGGGAAGTGGTGAAGCGTTTTCAACGCAAGCCGTCAAACTGACTTTACAACGGCAAACAATTTTTTTCTGTGTATTATTAACTTGCACGGATTAATTGTAGTAATATGCGCTAACAAAGTAAATAGGGTCAATTTTGATTTCATGCCGACTTTAAAAGGACAATTCCGGTGAAAAATGAACCTAGGGGTAATTAACACATGGTTACCGAGTCGATCGTTCTCTGGGATGCGTTTTCATAATAATCGAATGTAAAGAGTTTTATCTCTAAAAACAGATTAGCTTATAACGCTAGTATATGGGGCATCGAATATACAGGTCGCGTATACAGGCAGGAGCCATCTTCGGAAAAAAGTGAGCTGAACTACGTGAGCTGAACTGTGACTTAAACCTATCGACCAGCTCACTTAGCACGGCGTTCGTGGCTCGACTGGTCGAGTCTGTTTGCCAAAGATTGCTCCTGCCTGTATACGCGACGTGTACGGTCTTTATAAAGTATCTTCTTATTAAACTGTCTGTACAACTACAAACTTCTCAATGCTTCGGTTTGCATGTAGGGACCCGCATTATGCTATTGTTAGTGGTATTAACTAGTGATTTCTTTTTACGTATATTCGATGCCCCATATACTAGCGTTATAAGCAAATCTGTTTTTAGAGATAAAACTCTTTACATTCGATTATCATGAAAACACATCCCAGAGAACGATCGACTCAGTAACCATGTGTTATTAACCCCTAGGTTCATTTTTCACCGGAATTGTCCTTTAATCACAAGCTCTCTTTAATATTTTTTTTGGTCAAGTAAAATTTGCAAATCCCACAGACTGATCTAAAGGCTGACCAATAGTAATGATTCATGAGAAAAATGAAAAACGTAAACATCTGTAGATATGAGGTTTCCGGCCGACGCGTCGATACGCTGATTGTCTCGAGTGTTGACCGCTGTCTGTGACGCAGGGTGAAGGAGCTGAGCATCGACCCCGGTGCCGTGCTGGAGGGACGCTCCGTCTGCCAGCTGGACGTGTTGGAGGCGCAGTGGGGAGTGGGCAGCTCTCCTCAGAGAGACGACCTCAAGCTGCTCTGTGAACAGAACGTAAGAGCGCTTCACCACTAGGGGTGTGTGTGCGACACATATCGGCTGCGATAACATCGTAATTGTTGTTTTAATGATGTGGGATTTGACATTTTTCAAGTATAGCCTATCCCTCACACACACCCAGAGAGTGCATGCATACTCTACGTGATGTAGTCTTGTAGTGCGGGTGTGCAACGAAAATAGTTCAAAACAAAGCCACTCTTACACACAGCGGTGTTTCCTTGAATCCGCTTTCTGAACAAATCAGTTGACTAGGATAGATTAAGATCAGCCGTTTAATTGAATCAGCCGTTTGAATGAATCGGTTGAATCTCAATGATTCGCTCATTGACAGCAACTCGCTGCCCCCTACTGGCGGTTTCAAAATATTTTAAATATCAATATTGCACTGATGAATTTTGTTGATACTGATTTCATTTGATTGGTAACAGCCCTATTGTGCCTTATGTTTATAATTGAAAAAAAATGGCGTTGTAAAGGTAAAAATGTATTGCAAAAAATAATTTCTGTCACTGCTGTGAACTGACCACCACACACAGTATGAAGAATATACAAAACTTTAGGAGTCGGCTGTCCAGGATAGTCCTAAACCTGTCACAGCATCAACACAACAAACACACTCCGCAAAATATCGTCTAATAACCGTTATCGAGATCAAAACATTTTTTTGTCAATATCGCACACCCCTATCACACACTTCAGCCTGGTTGGTGTATGAGAGCGTGACATGTGTTGATGTGATGCTGTGCACAGGAAGAGGAAGTGTCCCCTCAGCTCTTCACCTTCCATGAGGTGGTGTCTCAGCTGGTGGAGATGGAGGAGCAGGTTCTGGAGGACCACCGCGCCGTCTTTCAGGTGCGCACTAAACTCCCTGAAATGTCTAAATATCCTTCAGTTAAGGGACATTTGCCTTTGAGGAAAGCACTAAATGCTTCATTAATGCTTGTTTTCAGAGAAAATATCTCTGAATATACAGTACTGCTCGCTCAAAGCTGCATTTATTTCTTTTAAAATACAGTGAAAACAGGAATATTGTGAAATATTACTATAGTTTAAAATAACATTTCTATCTGAATATATTTTCAAATGTATTTTTTTCCTATGATGCAATGCTGAATTTTCAGTGTCATTACTCCAGTCTTCAGTGTCTTCACTTCAGTAGTGTGTGTGTGTGTATATATACAGTCAAACAACATTAATTCAGACATGTTCAACATTTCTCACATTATCATATTTTATTTGCTATAATTTAGAAAATGGTAATAAAATATGATAATAAATTGTTCTTTCTGTTAGACTGTCTCACAAATGAATTATGTTGAATATCTGTCAGCTGTTAAATTTAACTACACAATTAGATAAAACCAGTTTAGCTCAACCAGTTACCAAGCAATGGTTCATTCTGTTCAGTCTGTGTGTAAAAAGGGCATTAGCAATTAAAGAAAAAACATTAAGCAAAACATGGTCAAGTCAAAGTGTCTGAATAATTTTTGGTCCCAAACTTTTATTAATGTTACTGGAAGTGAATTTTTGGGTATGATGTTATAGTTTACTTTATTTTGCCATCCTCACTTACATAAGTGAACTATAGTGTCCTGCACACACTAGTGAAATTAAAATAGTAAAATGATATCTGGTGTCTGACTAATTTTTGGTTTGACTCTACATCTTTTTTTTTGGTGTTATGGAGATATTTTTCTTCAAGGACTTGTGTGTGTGTGTGTGTGTGTGTGATGGACGTGGTGTGTTGCAGGAGTCTATCCGCTGGCTCGAGGACGAGAAGATTCTTCTGGAGATGACGGAGGAAGTGGATTATGACGTGGAATCGTTCGCCACTCAGCTCGAGCAGATCCTGGATCAGAAGATCGACGTGTTAACAGAGCTCAGAGGTCAGAGTTCACAAGAATACGGGTCTTTTAAACGGGATCCATATTAATGAGAAGTCGGACACACACTAAAACACACTAAATCAAAATAATAAATTAAATTAAGTTTATTTTTGGAGCATTTATTTTGCATTGGGATTTTGAATGAAAATGAAATAAAATTTTCTCCTAAAATAATGTCATTACTATAATGTAAATTAAATTAATTCTCCATCTCTCTCTCTCTCTCTCTCTCTCTCTCTATATATATATATATATATATATATATATATATATGTATGTATATAATTTTAAATATAACATTTTCTCCCCAAAAATATCTTAATGTAAATAAAAAATTGTTTAATGCATGTAGTAATAATCTTTATTATAAAACAGATATTAAAACTGATAGTGTTTATATGCATATTTTTGCACTAATGTAAAAGGTTTAATAATAAATATTAGTATGATTATTTTAAATATCGTATAGTAGTGTCTGTTGACTTCGGGCTGCACGTTTCTTCAGTTGCACTTGTATGTTTGGTCAGCTTCATGTGGGATGACTTCAGTGCCGTACAGTAAAGTGTGTTTCCTCTGGTCTCAGATAAAGTGAAGTCCTTCCGCTCCGCTCTTCAAGAGGAGGAACAGGCCAGCAAGCAGATAAACCCCAAACGTCCTCGAGCGCTGTAGCTCTCATCTCAGCGACGTCCCACACATCTGTAACCTGTACGTGACGTGACCGTTTCTTTCATCCCAGAAAAGCACATTTTAATTCCAGAAATCATTTGAGTTTTACGAAAATGAATGATCGCCATGAGAGGGTGTATGTGAGATTCTCTGAGCTAATGCATGAACAAACCAGCTCTGCGTGTGTGTCAAGCCAATATTTCACAGTCATTCATGCTGTTCAGATGTACTGTATATACTGTACCTGCTCATCCCTGCTACTCACATATCAGTTTGCCAGTTAATGAAAATGCTGTCCCAGTGGAAAGAGAATATGGTCTTGAGATTAGGGATGCACTGATATAGAACATTTGACCAGTTATGTTACGGCTGCTAACCAATGTCATGTTAGAAATGAAAGCACACTGGCTGTCAGTTATGAAACACAAACATGAAAATGTATTTAAATAAATGCCTGAAATTGTGGGAAATTGAAGTAAAATGCAGATAATTGTCCAATGATATATTGGCCGGTATTGATATGGTCTCTGATATATTGTGCATCCCTAGTTACAGTAGACGTTGCATGACTGCAATATGGATGATCTCTATTGAGACCTACAGGAACTGATTTAATAAAACTTGTCTAGCAGTGAGACTGGTTTTTATTTTTTTGATGGCCGATAAGAACCTTTACTGTAAAAAACGAAACAAATGCAGGCCTTATTGCACCAAACCTTTTCAGTGAACAATTCTAGATGAGCAACTATACATGTATTAGCGAACTCATCTCAGATAAACAGTCCAGAGGAGGTCACGTGATAGACTTTTCTGATTTTATGAAGAGGGATTTTGTTACCAGTGTTTTGTTTACATTTTAAAGAAATATGTGGAAGTAGTCATAATGTTCAGGCTACTGTCTCATTTTTTAACAATGCCATTACGCATCAGTGTTCCCCGTCAATGCTTTTGTTCCCGTCTCATTTTGACCTGTTGTTTGTGTTCAGGGGAATCTGGATCTGGACTCAGTGTTTCAATGTATTGCATTGTTCAAATAAAGATCCATCAGATGACGACAGACTTCTGGCATATCATTGTTCATGAATCACTACACATGAGTGCTTTGCAGATTAATGCAAGAAAAAAAACAGATTCTAGTGAACACCACATGTTAGGGAAATTACAGTTAAATGATCAGGCTGTTGGGATTGTGTAAAGTTTTAAATATCTGGGAACATATTTGGATACAAGGTTGAGTTTCGGTGAGTATACAAGCTTACTGTGCGACTACACATTTAAGAATCTCTGATTCTTTCCCGGCCAGCAGTTTTTATAGTCAGGAATTGTAATCCGGCTCTATAAAGATTGCTATTAAAAGTCATTTGATCACTTGGGGTCCTAACAGTGACCCGATCTGGAGGATCTGATGATTTGTCAAGATGTGCCGTTTGTCCTGATAAACATGTGTCTACATTGAGTCAGGCATTCGAGGGGAACATGAAGGCATCAGTTTAAGGTTTACAGATGTCTCTGGTTCTTGTGACCCGGCACTGCTTCAACCGTTTGGAGGCTCAGTCAGGGGTCATTTCCTGAATTATCTTCAGATACTTTGGTGAAGTGGTCACTCGTCTGGCTGTGTGTAAGGTCAACACTGAATGCTTATCAAATACAATGTATAACTGCCTTCTTCAGACTTACTGACTGCAGTGACCAGACATCACATGTTCAATAAAGACTCCTGAAGATACACCAGTGTCCTGGTCTTTGCTCCTGAGTTTCATACAAAAAACACACACACACACACACACAGGTTGTCTACAAACCGGAAGGTTGGTGGTTCAATCCCCGGTTCCACCTGACCAAGTGTCGAGGTGTCCATGAGCAAGACACCTAACTCCAGCTGCTGACGATGTATGAATGGGTGAATGTGAGGCAACATGTAAAGCGCTTTGGAGGCCATTGGGTCTGTGAAAGCGTTATATAAATGCAGTCCATTTACCATTTACACACACACACTACAAACATATCTATGCATCCATACATCTATACATCCATCCATTTCAATCTTGTCCTTCATACATCTATACATACCTACATACTTTCATCCATCGATACCTAACATCCATCCATCTATACATACCTTTCTACATCTATGCATACCTAATACATCCACAACTACCTACCTTCATGCATCAATCCATACATACAACCATACCTACCTTCCTACATCTATACATGCATACCTACCATTCTAAAAACCTACTTGCATCTATACATCCAGTACATCCATCCATACCTACAGTATGTACATCTATCCCTTCCTACCTACATCAATCCATCCCTACCTACCTACTGTACATCTACATACATTTATCCATACCTACCATTCTATCAATCCTACATAGATATATACATCCATCATCCCTTCCTACCTACATCAATCCATCCATACATCCCTACCTTTCTACCTAACTACACATGCCTACATCCATTCCTACCTACCTTTCTATATCTATACATACCTACAAACAGTACATCCATCCATCCATAAATACCTATATACAGGTGAAACTCGAAAAAAATAGAATATGGTGCAAAAGTTCATTTATTTCAGTAATTCACCTTAAAATAGTCAAACTAATATATTATATAGACTCATTACATGCAAATTGAGATATTTTAAGCGTTTATTTGTTATAATTTTGATGATTATGGCTTACAGCTTATGAAAAACTTCACAGTATTCAAATTTTGAATTTGGGGTTTTCATAAGCTGTAAACCATAATCATCAAAATTATAACAAATAAACGCTTAAAATATCTCAATTTGCATGTAATGAGTCTATATAATATATTAGTTTCACCTTTTAAGTTGAATTACAGAAATAAATGAACTTTTGCATCATATTCTAATTTTTCCAGTTTCACCTGTACAGTACATGCATATCTACTTTTCTACCCATCTATATACATGCTTCCATTCCTACATCCATCCATCTCTACCTACCATGCATACTTTAATCAATTTCCCCCAAATGAACTCAGACAAAACTGCCATCTCTCACACTCCAAAACGAATACAATGAATGAATGAATGAATATAGACAAATACAAAATTGTGACTAAAGACGTTCTTTACAAAGGAAAGTACATTTTTTTTAAAGTATTCTTGCAGAGTGGTTCATGTCACGCATTCATAAAGCATTACAAATCACAGAAGACTAGCAGTTGTCCAACTGTATTTAATCCACAGAACATACAGTTATACACATGAGAGCACTGAACCACCGACCTGGTAAGAAAACTGTAAAGGAGCGAGTCAGTCCAGATCAGTACGTCAGCAGGAGTGTAAAATGACCTGCAGGACGTCTCCATTCATCATCGAAAAGTTGTTGGGAAAGTGACTCATTTGCAATGATTATCTGAAAGTTTTGGCAACAAATAAAATGGGCACAAAACATGATTGTTTCGGGATATCTCACCATATTTATTTCATCCAATGAGCTTGTGTTCTGAAACACCTGCACACTAATTAGACAGCATTTACATGTCAAAAATACTGCAATGTCAATTTATTTCAAAGT
Organism: Phoxinus phoxinus; assembly: GCF_949152265.1. Taxonomy (NCBI): domain Eukaryota; kingdom Metazoa; phylum Chordata; class Actinopteri; order Cypriniformes; family Leuciscidae; genus Phoxinus; species Phoxinus phoxinus. Next base: position 4,198,208 of record NC_136898.1, read on the forward strand.
ATTTCTATGCATTTAACGTCTTCTAATATAATGCTGTTACTCAAATGTCAGTATTTAAAAAAAAAACATGGTTGGATTTAGGATTAACGGTGATATCATTTAAATATTTGGTATTAACAACTGATATGATGTTCTATATAGACAACAGCATATTTGTAATAACTATAAACGGGAGGTTTGTAGTGTGGCCCATTATTGAAGAATACAGGAAAGTGTACGAAAGCTTCTCTGTGACATGCAAAGTACAAAAGTGGCTATAATCTGGTTTATCTGAAGATATAATACTTGGCCTACAAGCAAGGCCGCGGATGTTTAAACTAATGTTCGCCGTGTAAAAACTGTGGCACAATTGTCCATCACAATGTCGTATGATTCCCTGCGATGCGTCTGAATCTTAAATCTCAACCATTCGGAAATGAAGCTCCTCAGCTTTCTTAACTTAAGTTGGTGAAAAATAGCTTGATTGGAAAACAGGAGGAAGTGTAGAAGTGTCAGCAAGTCAGTTCAGAGTGTGTGGGGCAATATAACGGAGAATTTGTTCAGTGGTTAACATTCAAATCATAAACCAAGATCACAAACCTTTCAGCACATGTGTTTCCACTGAGAACCCCTGATGTCTGGTACCGAACTAGATGCATTAAAAGACTAGTAATACCAGTCCAAATGCCATCTCAGAGCAAAAAACTTTGATTCAAGAACCGTTCAGCACCAATTTAAACTCGGTTGTTTGCAGCAAATTTATCACAGAACCACATTCACAATTCCAATTCACATTACGTGGAAATTTCAATGCGCTAAACCGTCTGCAGCGTTTGTACATGTGTGTGTGTTGCCCGGTGCGCTCGGCCATGTGTTTGCTGAACTGATTGTCCGTGGGGGGGGGGGGGCGGCGGTGGTTGCGTCATCTAGAGTTTTGCTACGGAAACACTGTCAACGATTATGCACAAGGAGACATGTCATTGGTCCGTTAAAAGAAGCATTTCAGAAGTGTTGGACAGAAGAAGAAAGCAACACATGAAATACAGTCAAACCTGAAATATCCATCATCTTATGAAGCTACAGAAATAAATAAATTCTGACCGTAACATATCCTATTATAGTGAAATTTACATCTTTACAGTATCTACACTGTTCGAAGTCCCGTTCAGACCTCGGTTCAGAACATCCACTCCAGACAAAGGCCACGATCCGAGCCTCCCAGTTCCATTAGAAGAATACGTCCGCAACATGCAGCATGGCTATTCCAGTGAGTTCATGACATGATATATAGAAACAAACCGTGTATGGTTCACGACTCCACCCGACTTTGTCATGCGGTCCGATTTAAAATAGCAAGAAAATTAAAAGCACAATTTCTATATACCTCAATCACTTACATATGAACAATATCATAGATAACTCAAGTTGATCTAAAATCTTAAAAACATTATACATGTGCCATGGAAACGCTTGGGAAACGTTGCTACAATCCATCGGTAACGCTGGACGTGTTTGGGTTCCTATGATCTGCCTGCTTTTGGCACATTTCTTGCGTGCTCTTGTTTTCGGAGAACTATATAATCGTGCATATGCGCACAAATACCCTGGCATAAATAATAAGGGACATGTACTACACGCGAATGTCGTGTATCCACATGAGATGGAAACGAGGGCCTCCACTATTCCACTAGTGCAAAATAACAATGAGGTTATGCAGTTGCAGAACTACAGCTTTCGAAATGAATTCGTTTTGGCCGTCGGCAGTATCGAGCGAGCGAGTCGAATCGCTCCCTGATCAGCTGGAAATGAGTGCAAAGGATTGAGCCAAATCTTTTAAAAGTTGTCATTGAACATGCAAATCCAGCGAGCTGCATGGCGCGTCCTCGATGGGAAATTCTCTCCACGACGACAGCAGCAGGAAAAGTCTTGACTTCAGCGGATGTGGCGTGTGCTTGCGACCGGTGTTTGGTGGCTCAGAAGTTAACAAAACAGCAGTCGAGAAGGAAAGAAAGAAACATGGAAGGTGACCCAGCAGCCCAGGTCGAGGTATTGCAAGCAGATGGCCTTGTAAAGGGATTGTTCTTCCTTTGAGAGTTCGTTCTTGCTCTGAATAAGAAGTTAAGGCCTCTGATGACCTGCAGACGGAGTTTGGTGTGATGGGCGTTGATCCTTATTGCCAAATGCTGCTGCGATTCGACTCGGAGAGGCTGCCGGGATGGGGCGACCCAACGGAAACGAATGAGTAAAATGGCCTCTGGGTCTCACCAGCTCCTCAAGTTCATGGCTGCCCTGAGCAGGTAAGAGGAGGCACGTATTTACATGTGTGGGAATCTCTGCAGACACCGGAAGGGAAGTCTGGGGAATGATAGAGGAAGCGGGAAGAGTCCATACCCACCCAACGATCCATGTTTTCAGTCCCAACAGTACATTCAATCGAGTCAGAGGCGAGGGCCATGACCCAGAGCGATGCTTAAGGCGCTAGATTTCTGGAAAATGTTTGGCTGCCGGTCTAAAAACGAAACAAAATATGAAACGGAAAAAATTCTCATGCAACAATAGTAATGCCGTGAGATTTCCTCACAGAGTCTGTTGTAATACTGTGAGATTACTTCGTGTCCGTCTCCTACCGTTCCTGCAGCCCATGTGCCCAAAGAAGCGCCTCCAGAATGTGGACCCGGTGGGAGGAGCCTATTTCGGGCTCAGGGCTCCGCCCTCAAGTTTGCTGGTTCGGCCCCAGCAGCCGGCAGCGATGCTCATGCTTCTCTGCGCGCGTTCGGCCCGCTCGCGGTCACATTCTGATTGGCTCTGCGCGCGTTCGGGACGGCCTACCGGCACGGGCGGTGTGGAGGACGTGGGTTGCGAGGAGATGGTGCGCAGCAGGTGATTGCGCTTCCGCAAGAAGTCGCCACTGCCGCCCAGCCCGAAACTGCCTTTCCGGAGGACCATGCGAGCGCTGCCGGTCTTGGCGGGTCTCGATCTCTGATTGTACTCCAGCTGGGAAAGATGAGTCGCGTAGCCGTCGGCGATGAACTGTGGAGAGAGAGTGACGGCTCACTGAGAGTGTAGAAAAACGTGTGAGGAAAAAGTAGAGAGGAAAAATTCTGCGTAAAGATACCTGACACTGGTATTGCAATTTCTTTGTTGGTCTCCCCACAATGTAGATTTGTGATGGCGGCAGGCCAAGTGACGTGTACACGGAGATGTCCTTAGTGGAGCCGTAAGCAGCGAAGATCTTCATATGTGCCTATGAAAGAGCAGCATTTCAATTATACATTTCACATCATTTAAGCAAAGGCTAACACAGGGTCTCTGCGGAGTTTTACAAATAAAATCCATAGGCTACAGAACAAACTCATAAAATCGTATAAATAATGGATCTTGGATCTTTTACTTTATTAAACAGGCTGGTGCGCACTCAAATGTTGCAATATTACAATATAAACAACAGTTTTGCTGATACGATGATGGTAACGGTGTTTAAAGAAAGGCAATGAAAATATTTTTATATATTCGATATTGTTTCAGGATTAATGCATTGCAAATGACAGTACTACATTACTACATTGCGCTACAGAAAAGGTGCCGTTTGTTCTCACCTCTGTGATGAGAGCCTTGAGGAAGTTGGCTTTGTGTCGGAGGGGGTCGTGTACGAGTCCGTCACAGAAGGACACGATCCCGTGAGGGAAGTTGTGCTGTGAAAGCCAGGCCACCACTCGCTGCTTCTGCATGTCTGGCCGCCCCGTCACGTACACTATCATGTAGCCCAAGTCCTGCCAGTGCCTGCAACAGGACAAGAACAGCAAACCATACAAATTACTGACCTACAGTACGAGTTTCATTAACCCTGAAAAGCTTGAAGTATGAAATAAACAAATTATTTCAAATGGATTTTTTTTTACCTTTACACAAAATAAAATAAATAAATAAACAACAACAAAAAAAAAGTAAAAAAAAAAAAACATTTGCATGTTTATTGAGTATCATATTTGATATATCATGCTTTTATGGCTAGTATAGTATGATGAATATGGAGCTCATACTCGAGGAAAAAACACTTTATTTATTTAGAGGCCCAAACTGAAAAAAAAATATGCAATTTGGTGCCGTTGCTGATATTTACATAAACAGAAAGTGAGCTGAGATCAAGATGAACACTCATTGACTCGCATTACAATCTAAGTTATTGCTTTTACTCAATAAAACCAGTAAAGATTTCACAGCAAAACGCGTGAACCACAAGCCGAAGGTGGACGTTTTTACAGTTATACTAACGATGAGACGACAGAAGGCATGTAGTAGATTGTGTGCAGCAGTTCTGATCATGTTGATCGTTTACAGGCCTTAGAAATGTGCGTCACACAGTAGGCTTTATAGGGTTAAATGAATGAAGACATGCTCTCACCTGACTACGTCTACCGCTCCTGCTCGCACTTTAGGGTCGCTGCCCATGATGGACACGCTAGCGGCAAAAGAGCCGTCGATGCTGAACACGACAAACTCTGTGCCATGCGGCAGCACGGTCAGGTAACTGTCAGCAGATGTGTGGTCACCCCTGTGGACAGAGAGGACTTGTTCACTTGTTGAAAATACATTCTTTTATGTGCAGAATAAATGCACATTTATGACTTACCTGACCACCATTTTGACCGGGTACACTCCGATGCTCAGCCGTTTGCTGTCCGGAATCACGTAGGAAATTCGGCCGCTGCTATTGGTTAGTTCTGTGCTGAAGTACACCCACTCACCGGATGGAGGCTGGGTCATGATGTGGATGTCCACCTTGAAGAAAGCACAAAAAAAAAATTTATGAATATGAAGAAGTGAAATGAAATAAGATGCCAATGCTTCAAAGTAGATTTTCTGAAGAGAGTGAGTGAAGTTGGATGAGCTACTTGATTTTTCGATCTCCAGGATCGACACAAACCAAAGTTTATAGGGCACTAACCTTCTCTCCTGTCAGTGTGACCATGTCCAGCGGCCCGTACATGAAGCGACCCATGACTACCTGAAGGCCGTCCTCATTAAACACGGCATCATTCACGCGGTGATTCGCTGTAACATTCTTCAACACAAACACATCTTCACGTCAGCAACAATCCTGTAACGCACTCAATGGCAACATGAGCTTTTAGAGACGCCCGTCTCACCCTGATCTTCACATGTGTCCTCTTCCTTATCCACTTCTCCCGCGGTTTGGACGGAGTGAACTCGGACACCTCCTTCCCATCTAGCTCCAAAATACTTGAGTTCTCATGCCTCATCACCTAAAAGCAAAAACAATAAATACATAAAATGGTATTACATTTTTTTATAATTTACTACTATGACTAATAATTTAAATAAAATGTATGCCATAAAAACAATATATGCACTACCCGCAAAATTAACAATTCACACCCCAATCTGTACGTTAATTTCATAATCAGTCCTTTGCCTTCATACAGTAGCATTAAGTATCACAAAAATTCCAATATTTTTTTGGAATTAATTAAATTACACTTAATATAAAATATAATTAATATGAAATAGGCAATCCCTTATTTTATTATATTAAAATGTTACCAAAAACAGCTAAATTTAATATAATAAAGATAATTTTTTTACATTTTTATTTTAATAAATGAATACAAATATTTAAAAATATATATACATTAATAAAAAGGCAGAACAAATACACCTTTTTTATTATATAATTATGATATAAATTAATAAAGATATAAATGTTTTAATATATTATATAATTATGTTTCTTGGTGCAAATAACCCTGAATATTCCTTTAGGAAGAAAAAATATTTTATATTATACAATTATGATATAAGTAAAGATCTAAATGAATAAAGATAATTTTATAACAGTTTTATTTATATAAATAAATAAATAAATAAATAAATACATACAAATATTTTAAAATATATAATACATTTTTATATATTAATTCTTAATAAATATTATATATTAATATATATTGTATATACATATACATATATATATATATATATATAAATGAATTAATTTGTATATATTAATAAAAGGCAGAATATATATATATATATATATATATATATTATATAATTATGTTTCTTGGTGCAAATAACCCTGAAAATTCCTTTAAGAGGAATAAATATTGTATACTCTTCACCTGTCTGAGCAGGAAAGACACGACATCGGTTGATTCCCAGTAGGAGGCGTGAAACAGGTGAGGTAGAGCCACGGTGGGGAACGCAGTCAGAGCGTCGGGACAGTACAGGGCAAAATCGATGCGCTTGGTTCCCCACCAGCGTGCAGCGACTGCGGGAGAAACGAGAGATGCAGTCATGCCTGTCCAAACCATCACCGCTACAACGGCAGGTTCAAATACCAGTCAAGATTTCCGTTTCATCGGTACATAATTCATGAATGCTTCAGATGCTGGATCTAGGACAGGACGAGGACATGATGCAGGTTTGCTTCAGGGGCTCAAGAGGAAGGAAAGAAATGGAAAGTTGCTGTTTTGTAATGTGCACTTCTTCCTCCCATGACCCATTGCAAAGACATTTAAGAACACAGCCCTATTTTTGGATTTAAATTCTTTTCATTGGGGTTTAATGTTCTTGAATCTGCAAACGACCTCTGGTTCTCTACAAGTAGAATTGTGAATAGAAAACCAGTTTTTATTCAAAACTGGTTTCATGTTGACTGGGAAGACTGAGGGCGGTGAATAAAGACAGTATACAGACAACATGTTTTCTTTTTGCAATGTCCTCACTGGTTGCACGCAACTAAACATACAGCGTGAGCGGTGCAGTCTGATTCACAAACAAAAGAGTCGGTTGTTTTAAAAGAATCAGTAAAAAAAAAAAAAGTAATTAAAGACTAATTTGGAATAGAAATGAAATAAATGGTACTTAAAGTAATAATAATTTGGGATCACTAATTTTAGAGAAAAATTATGTGAATTTAACCGCAAATTTAACAATTCATGTCCCTGATCCATACAAAAATGTGATATTTAGTCATTTTACTTCCTAGCTTGAAATATCATCCAATAGCGTATATTATTTTAATAATGTAAAATAATATTTTTGTAATTACATTTTCCAATTAATATTAAATTCCTGTCCCTGATCTTAACGCAAATTTCATAATTAATAATTTAGTAAAGCACCCAATATATATATATATATATATACATTGTTTGCTTAAATAATTTTAGTTTTTTTGTGCAACAAATGTAATATTATATAAATAACATAATTATTTGCAGAATATGCAAAAAAAATATAATATTATATATATTTTTATTTATTTATATTTTTTAAAACAGTAAAAAGATTAAGGACAATTGGGCCTGGCTCAGTATAAAACTGATTTTCAGCAGGTTCCTGTATAATATATAATGTATATATATATATATTAAAAAATGTACCCAAAAAGTAGGTTTTAATATAATAAAGATAACAATTTTATAATTTTTTATTTTATTTTAAAATAAACATAGATTTTAATTTTTTTTAAATGCGTAATACATTGTGGAGACCACTTCCTCAAAAGTACTAAAAAAATCATCGGAATCCCTAAATTCCTTCTGATTCCCATCCTTATCTAGAAGCGACCGCTAACAGAAGATATACAGGTCGTAAGCATGATAATGGGAGTGAGCGTCATTTCAAAGCATCTTCAGAGGGTCTTCATCATTCAGGGCAAACCCAGAGCGGCTCGGGGTTCAAGAGATGAAGAACCAGAGCACCAGCGCTGAGCTTTTAAAGGATGGGGGCATGAATTCAGAAAACAAAGGCATCAGCGCTGGGGAGGTCAGCAAGGAAACAGGCTGAAGAGTCGGAGGGCTAAAACAGGCAGTAGAAGGGATTGCAGGGAATGCAGCAATGGTAGAAACTAACGCAGGCAAACAGGAGAGCGGGTGCATCTGGAGGGTCGAGGAGACCCTCTGACCGGACGCCTACCCACGCTCCAAGTACCTTGCTCGATGTCCAGCGGGACACACGGCGATGGCGGGCCTGAGGCGAGCGAGGGTGAGGGCTCAAAGCCTAGAGAGATGCTCTGCTCTGTATCATCCACACAGCTGGAATCCTGCCTTTCTAGCGGACGCTTATTTTGTGCTTTGCAGGATTTGGGGGAGGGGCTTCGGGAGCTCATTTTATTATAGGGGAGGGCAAATTGGGACAAAAGACTGAGCTTTTTGGAGAGTCTAAGTTGGCATGCTTGTGTTACTAGAGAAAAAAACAACAACATCAAGTAGTCAAAAGGTGAACATGACATGTGTGATAGTTCCTAGCTATATTTGCAGGATTGCGGCTTTTTTTTTTTTTTTTTTTTTTTGCAGCACACTGTTCAAAAGTTTAGGGAAAATAAGACTTTTTTTTATTATTATTCAGCAAGGACCCAGTAAATTGATCAAATGTTACAGTAAAGACTTCTATAATGTTAGAAAAGATTTCTATTAATCAAAGAATCCAGAAAAAAAAAAAAAAAAAAAAAAAAATATATATATATATATATATATATATATATATATATATATATATACCGTAATGGTTTCCACAAAAATATGAAGCAGCACAACTGTCAACATTGATAATAATAATCACAAATGTTTCTTGAGCAACAAATCAGCATATTAAATCATTTCTGAAGGATCATGTGACTGAAGACTGTTATGAGAGTTATGATGCTGAAAATTCAGCTATGCATCAGATTAATACATTTTATTTTTAAAAACATTAAAATATAAAATAGTTATTACAATTTGCAATAATATTTCACAATATTAGTGTTTTTACTGTAATTTTGATCAAATAAATGCAGCCTTGGTGAAGATTTCTCGTTATTCTATTTCACCCGAGTGCGTACGTGTGATAACTCACTGTTGGCGATGTTGGAGGCGGTGTAACTGTCCGCTAACCCCGACACCTGGCTGGCGATGCTGGTCTCGCTGCCCCGGCGAGCCCCACGGAAGGCTGGAATGGATCCCGGAGACGAAGGATTGGAGTGATCCCCAAACATAATGCTGTGAGACTGCATCACGTCCGCTGTGAGGACCAAAACCAGTAATTACTCGCAGGGCCCAGGAACTGACAGAGCAATCAGGGCCCAGAAATCTTTCAGAAGACTAAACCTCAGTTCCAAAACCTAGTGAGCTGCCTATCTAGACAGCATTCCATCAAGGAAGCAATCGATCTCACTCGATTTTGGATCTGAGCTTGATTGATGCATCATTACACATTTGTAAAAGGGCCATTTGATTCAAAATGATAGGAAGGAAGTGAAAAGAAGATGCAAACACAAATCCAAAGAGATATAAAAGACGTAAATACTGCCCCTGAGTCCATTTTAATGTGTTCCTTCCATTCTGGAGGAATTTAGGAGAGCATTGACTGTTTTTACATGATACAAGTCCTCATGAGGCATTATCTACCAAATACACATGCAAGCCCGTCATCAGAATCAGGATTTGTCATTAATCAAGCTGTTTGAATTTAGATTTTTTCTTATTATTCTTGCTGTATTGTTGTTTTAAAGGTGGAGTGTGTCATTTCTGCAGTACTAGTAACATTGAATGGAACGGCAAAAAAATAGTGCTGGTTTCCCCATAGGTCGAACCGCTTATGGGCAAAGCTCATGAAATTTTTCAAGAACGTGCCTAGGCTATATTTCACACCAGAATCAAAAGGGCTATTTTATTCATATAGGGACTATTATATTCATAACAATATACTGTGCCTGTCAAAAGTTTGGAAACATTACTATTTCTATTTTTAACGTCAATCCTGCATTTATTTGATAAAAAATACTGTAATATTGTGAAATATTATTACTAGGGCTGTCAAAAGATTAATCACTATTAATCACATCCAAAATAAAAGTTTGTGTTTACATAATATATGTGTGTGTACTGTGTATAATTATTTATATATATAAAAACACACACAATCATGTATATATTTAAGAAAAATTGTTTATATTTATATATAATATAAATTATATAAATGTATATACAGTATATAAATGCAAATATTTCTTAAATATGTACATGAATGTGTGTGTATTTATACATAATAATTATACACAGTACACACACATATATTATGCAAACACAGACTTTTATTTTGGATGTGATTAATTGTGATTAATCTTTTGACAGCCCTAATTATTACAATTTAAAAGAATGGTTATCTATTTTAAAATTTAATTTATTTCTGTGATGCAAAGCTGAATTTTGTGACCTGTCTTCAGTGTCACATGATCCTTCAGAAATTATAAATTATGGTAGTATTTGTTAAAATTATGCTGATTTAAAAACACGCATTGTCTACAGTAATTTTTACTATAATATTATAATTTTTTTACTACTATACTACTAACCCTAAACTTACAGTAAAGAATCTAATAGTATCATAGAGAATATTCATAATTACAAAAAAACAAAATAAAAGTAAAGCATCTATTGTATTGGGGGTGAAAATAAGCTGAGTTATAATATAAAGTATGATTTTCTTTTGATTTTGTGGTGAAATGACACTTTTTAAATCTACCTATGAATGGCTTATACCTGTCTACACAAAATTATGATAGGAAAAATGCATTTTAATGTTGAAAAAATACACACTTCACCTCTAAATTCAATACCATCAGTTCCGCATGGCAGCATCCAGCGACAGGAAGTCACAGTAAAACTCAAAACCGACAAGCCCCAGTGAGAGAATCAATGTCAAAGCAGACGCACAAACACAGATCATGTGAAATGAGGGCACACGCCACACAGGGGTGACACACATAACAGGGAGTTTACGCTAAAGGGGTGCAAGAAACCAGGAATGGCTACACACACTCGGCGGGGGCCGGCATGGCTTGCCAGTTGAGCACAGGGACGGGAATGGAAGTCTCGCTGATGCCATCCTGAAAGCGCTGGGCGGCACAGCTCACACTCTCCAACAGGAGGTGAGGGTTACTCTGGATGGTTTCCACTGCCACATGTCAAACCCAGCGGCATGAGGGACGTGGAGACATGAGAGCGACGTGAGGGGAGAGAGACAAAGAAACAGAAAATAAAGACAAATAACAGACAGAAATGACACAAACCGAGGAACGAGAACAGCAGCCAGAACTGCAATGATGGACGATGCTCTTTTACAAGTGCTGCTTTAAACTAACCCATAGAAATATCTGCTTTAATGCACATGCGATCACACGTAGGCCCCGTTTACAATCATGATTTCTCAAATGTAAACGGGTACCTTGAGCTGATATAGTTAGAAATGCATGTGACCACATTGCATTTGTAGTGTAAACGCTGCGGTAATATGTCCAAATGCATTCTGGACAAAAGACTCACCTGTCAATCATTCATTGCAATAAAACATGTAAATGAGCCGATTACGTATGGCTTCCTGGGCTTTTTTTTTCTTTTTTTTTGACACATTTTGCATTGTTATCAGCATGCAGTAAGACATTACATATGAGTGATGTATGCAGCAGGGTCTTAGTTAACTAAAACTAAAATCATTTAAAGAAAAATCATTAAGTGAAATTTTAAATATATATATAAAAATATCAAAAAAGCTAGTACATTTCAAGGCATTTAGGCATCTCATTTGCATTTAGTTATCTCATTTGCATTTAGTTTAACTTGATGTAATAAGACTAAAACTGAAAAAAAAAAAACTACACAGAAATATAGTAAACTAACAAACATGACAAAAAAGCAACAAAATGATCAGAACAGAAAATATAAAAATAAGATTTTTAAATATCAATGAAACCTATAATCGTATTTCAATGATAGTGAAATAACACTGATATGCAGTCAATATCGAGAGACCATCCCCTCTAAATCCAATCACGAGTGGTCAGAGGACACATGACAATGAAAGATGAAAAACAGCAATGTGTCTCGGCTGACCACTTGTGACCCGATCGCCCGAGACAGTACCAGGTGTAATCCAGGTCTTAGCAGGTGTACGTGTGCACTGAGAAACCTCTCCAGTCTTACCCAGCAGGGCTGACTGGCCGTCACCCAGTGGGAAGCGCTGGTATCGAGGGACGCTAAACGGTGGCATCAGGTGGAAACGCTTCTCCAGCAGCGGCTCCAGACGAGAGGCGGAGGGATCCGCGGGGTGGAACAGGTTATAAACCTGCTGGCAAGCCGGACGAAGATGAGCCACTGCAGGACGAACAAAAGAAAAGACAAATATGTGTTAAATTGATCTAAAATGTTGGTGTTAGTATATACATTTACAATATGGTTAAGCTGGTTTGCTATAGTTCAAGTAGAATAATGCATGCTATTCAACAGTTTGGGGTCAGTAAGATCGTTCAATGTTTTTGAAGTCTCTTCTGCTCACAAAGGCCACATTTATTTGAATAAAAATACAGTAAATTGAATTTAAAAAAGTAATATTTAGAAATTTTTATATATTGTAAAATGTAATTTATTCCTGTGATCAGCATCATTACTCCAGTCTTCAGTGTCACATGATCCTTCAGAAATCATTTAATATGCGGATTTGTTGCTCAAGAAACATTTCTGTTGAAAACAGTTGTGCTTCATATTTTTGTGGGAAATCTTGGTAACTTTTTTCAGGATTCTTTGACGAATAGAAAGAAAACCGAAATCAGCTGTAACATTATTTAAAGGGGTCATGACATGTTTTATTTTATTTTATTATTATGTTCCCTTAGGTGCAATTATAGTATTACTATAGTTTTTTTTACAAAAAACTTTTAAAATGTAGTGATTTATGACCTTTTCCCAACCTGTTTCTGTTTTGGGGGTGTTTCCCCTTTAAGAGTTCAGTGTTAACGCCCACTGTTATGATTGGCTAACGTCAGTGCCTATGCATCAATTATTAACGCCCCCAGCCAGAACATTTGCGGATTCAGCGGATTTAAAAAGTAGTTTAAAGTTTTAAATACATTACTTACAGTTTGCGTCGTCGTTGTTGAGCCCAGAATAGTCGGCACGGACTTATCTTTGAGCAACAGTTTTCTGGCAAAGCCAGCATCATTTTGGGATTTGTTCTCAAAACAGTAATCCTTCAAATGGACTGGGACGTCCGCAAAAAAATAAAGTGCATCCATTTTTCCGTGACGTCTGGATCTTTCGCAGCGTATTCAAAGATGTTGTTTGTCCACAGCCAGGAACAGCACATCTGTGGCATCGTCATTTCCCTGTACACAGACCCACTCGCTGTCCGTCGACTGAACACTAGTGAGGCGCGCGGGCGCGACAATGATACGAAGTGAGCGTAGTTGTCTTGCGCTTTAAGCGTAGTTGTCTTTGGCTGGAGGCGGTCTATATGCAAACGCTGGTACGTCACTTCGCACCGTGACGTCACTTCTTACCATGGATCCAGAACGAGCTGTATTTAGAGCTTGATTAAATAAATGATTCGTTTATAATGGGGAGGACGTCTTAAGCTATGAAACTTGCAGGACGTTTTAATGGTACAAAGACCTCGTATATACCAAAAGATCAAGGCAAATTTGGTTTCTCATGTCATGACCCCTTTAAATGCTTTACTGTCACTTTTGATCAATTTAATGCATTGCTGAATAAAAGTATACAAAAAAAATCGTACTGACCCAAAACTTACTTCTGCACGGTAGTGTACTTCAGTATTTATTTTTTCCGTCATAAAGTAGCTAAAAATAATGCTGTAGTTGGTGGTGTAGGAGGTTATGCCTTCAGTGTTTTGTTCAAAACATTTTTGTTTTGTACATGACAGATGTTAGATCGGGATTGTCCCGTCAGCATACTGTTCCCCTCCTCTGTGACACCAGCCCTCTAAAACAATCTCCAGTAATCTGCCGGCAGCCCACAACTCCAACTGATTTAAGTTGCTTTTAGGATTAATGTGTTTTAAAAGATTTGGACTTCAGAACAAAAACAGCATGAACAATAGAGATTACACAGGCTGTGTAATCCATCAGATCAAGTCACACTTTAAACGATCGCTTTGGCACTCAATCCACGGAGGATTTCATTCCCTTTCCTCACTCTTCTTCCACTAGAAACTGTACTGAAGGTTAACATACCGTCCAAAGAAGGGACCACCGTTTTCCTCAGAGCGAGGACCAGGCCTAGTGGAGAGCCGAAGAGGAAGAAGTCGGACACTTCGAAGTCAAACTTTCCCAGAGCGCCTCCTCCCTCCAGCATGGTACTGCTACTGGACCGGCGTGAACCCGGATCGTTCCTCAAAACGCTGGAGTGCAGACTGTATAAACACACTTTACATTATTATACACATCTTTACAATGTTATTATTGTGCATTATTACAGTCACAAGTAGGGATTCACTGCCATGTCTGGGAAAAGTCAGGAAATATCTACAACTAATGTCCATTTAAAATAAATAAATTATATATATATATATATATATATATATATATATATATATATATATATATATATATATATATATATATATATATACATATTGATTCAGACCAATTCGCTTAAAGAATCGATTCTATTTTTTGAACCACTTCAACTGATTGATTTAAAATATTTGACTAAAAAGACTGATTTGATGACAAATCAGTAGCAAAAAAAGTTTTACCCTATACAGGATGAAATTCAAGTCGATTAAATATTTTTAATATTTAAATAGTTAAATTTTTTACTAAACATTTGTTCATGTCTTTTGCAGGAATGGAAAGCAATTAAAAATAGTATTATTTTTTCCGTTCCCTGTTATAAAATATCTGTAATATTTGAAAATCTAGTATTTATTTATTGTTTGAAATAGAAAAATAATCCTGGATATCATCTGCTTCTAATCAAACATAACCATATAACCAACAAGTTAATGAAATTTTTATATCGGCCAATACCAATATAGTCATCAGCATATGGACCCTTTTCACATTTATGGGGTTATTAGAAGTAGAAGTTGTCAATAGTTGGGTAAAAAGCCACAATAGCATTTCTATGACTTTTCAAAAGAGTAAAAATATATATAGAGCTTGATTGCCATCACTCGCTCAGCCGTTGTATTAGAAACACTCACGAAGCAGCGTAAATTAATGCCAAGGTAAAATAAGACAAAGTATAGTGTTATAAGAGTACATTAAATTTTATAAAAATGAAAATATAAAAACCTTTGCTAGATTCACTGAGGAAACGCATCATCACAGTCTATGAAAACAGTCCATTGTGCACATAAATATGATAAATAAACCAGACATGTTGACTTGAATGATAAACAAACTGGGTGAGGAACACAAGAAGGACGGTGGCTCACCTGGTCAGGAAGGCCTGGTGCTGTTTGATGGTGTCCAGCTCGTAGGTCGAGGAGTCGCTGCGTTTCCGGGGCAGCTGTTTTTTGGGGTCGTCTGGACCGCTGGAACGTGGAATGTCTATATTACTACGGCTGAGGTGCCGACTTCCCTCTAGAGACAAACCCGAGCAGTGAGTGCTGTTTATAATGATCCCTGGTGACAACAGGTCATTGTCCTGTGGAGGAAGTGCATCAGTAATTAATATGACAGGGATCATATGATGGAAAACAGGATATTTATGATCATTTATAACATCTGACCTGCATGGATCAAAAAAAGAAGTTGGTGAGAACACAAAAGGTTGTGGTTATACTGCTGAGGAATACAGTTACGAATACATCTTAACCACTGTTTGCTTGCCTTACACCGTGTCCTAACCAGGCGCGATGTGATAAGATCCAGCGACAAACAATTTGTCTGTCCACACTAGACCCGACGCGACTGCGAGATGCGTCAAAATCAATCAAAACCCACAGCCAATCAGAACAGCGTGTGGGCGGAGTCTCGCGGCAAGTGCACGGCACCAGAGAGTAATCTTGACGGCACTCGCAAGACAATGTATAAGTAGCTTTATAATCAAATTCACAAATATTACACCATTCAAACATTATTAAAAATACATAGGCTACTGAGTTACTAAAACAATCTTTGTCAAAGAATACACTTGTTTGTTCACAGTTTGAACGTTCTGGTTTCCATCTGTTTAAATTCAAGATCTGAGGTGAATTATCCATTGTTGCTTTTACAGTTACAAAGCTGGAGCACTAAGTGATATTCAAGGTCACATTACACGCTTTTAACATTAAATAAAGCACATAAACAGTGCCTGAGATTATCATTGCCACACTTTGTGTTTGTTGTTCCAGCGCGACGTCGCAGAAAAATAGAAACCGTTTCTAAAATAGAATCGTCGCGTGTCGCCGTCGCGGCTGGTTAGGACAAAAACTCTGATTAACATGGGAAATAAACCTTTTATCGCGAGTCGCGTGTAGTTAGGACACGGTGTTAGAAAGGCCAAAAAAAGTGGGAAACAGTGTCTCTTGGACAAGTGATGACAACACACTGCTAATGCAACTCAACTAGGCCTCATCCCTAAATGAAAGATATTGTGACGTGTACGTTCACAATTAATCACTGTCTGGATGATCAGGCCTTGTGTGTGTGCAAATGTGTGTGTTCACCTGCACACTGACAATGCTGCCACGCCGGCTGCTGTTTTGACTCTCTGACACTGTGATGTTGCTGCTGCACAGAGCATCAAATCCCAGAATCCCTCCAACACAGTCACCAATCAGACACACCTGCACACAATTAGCAGACAGACACACATTACATCACATACAGGAAGTCATGCGCATGGGCAGTGAGTGAGATAAATGCCCATTTACAGATGAAACAACATTCACAACACTTTAAACGTATAAAATGTGATTGTGAAATTTAGTTTTGATTTGATTCATTTAATTTTGATTTCATCGTGAAATGTGCCTCAATTGTTCACAATAAAACCAGTGACATTTGTAAGGAAAAAGCAAACACGGACACATGTGATATTCAGTGAGAAAACCAAATGCTGTGAATAACGCACATTTATCCCAAAAGTTATTTTTACACTAAGACTTCACCAAACAAACTAAAACTAGATGCATATTTCACTGCCACACACATTTTCCATTGCTCTAATCTGTAAATAATTACATAGAGAGAAAAAAATCAAAGCACTGACTTGGCCAGTGAAAGTGGCCCCCTCCAGGGATTTTATGAAGTCAGCGTAGACCTGATTGGCTCGCACTATGACCGTTGCCACGGCGTCCTGGTACTGTGGTGCAGAGGTGGCCAATAGGGGCAGGGCGGCCAGAGGGATGTGATCCTGACTGTTGGAGAGGCAGCCTTCGTCATAGCTGTAGGGACTCAAACTGTGTCAAGGACACAAGAACAGAGTGCATGCTGGGTTATTACCAGCGAGAAGCCGTTTTATGCACTGAATCAGCACGTAGAGTGGCATACAGTACTACCATACTAGTCTTTCTGCATTACGCATGCAATGCTCGCTTGACCAAAATGTGCAGTTTACAACCAGAGCGCACAGAACAGAACTGTATCCCAGAATGCAATGCGTTTTCAAAAGTGCACTGAATGAATCAATATCAACAGTGATGTAACATCTCTTTATTGACTCCTTATTTGAATAGACTGCAAAAAAATTAGATTCAAAATGCAATAACTAATGATAACTGGAAGTTATTCACTGCAATAATAGCAGCATTTTAATTATTCAATATAACAAATAATTATTCAATTTTTTTCCTACAACCAAATAAATACAAATTATTTCTTATTATTATCATTTAATAATAATATTTTTTTATTATTTAATAATAATAAAATTATTATTAAAATCAAATCAAATATATGGACTTTCTGGAAACATTATTAATGTTTATTAAGCAATAATTAACATTATTAAGCAATAATTATATATTTTTTCAAAATTTTAATACATCTATTCTAATTATAATCTCTACCAATATTTTTTTAATATAATAATACAATAATTATTTTAAAAACATTATATTTTAATAAATTAATGAGTTAAAATGAATAAATTAATTTTGAATGAATGCAGGGACTTTTTGGAAACATTAAGCAACACTTGTCATACTACTAGAAGGTTGAAAAGTTGGAACTGTGTGTGTGTGTGTGTGTGTGTGTGTGTGTGTGTGTGTGTGTGTGTGTGTGTGTGTGTGTGTGTGTGTGTGTGTGTGTGTGTGTCACTCACTTTGACACCAGAGCGAAGGCCTCCACACACACGGCCGGACAGGGCACCAGGCGGATGGCGATGCGGCCCAGTGCAGCTGGGTAATGAAGCCGCATCACTGCATCAAACGCGCTGCCGATGGTGTTGACGTCCCCCTGCTTGCTGTTCTGGTCTCCGCTGCCCGTGTCCAGGATGTTCCCGCCATGCAGGACCATGAGGAGGACGTGGATCTTAGACGGCTGTAAACACTGCTGTGAGGAACCGTCCTGAGGGACACATGCGGACGGCATTCGGTTCATTTAAAACATCCACACACACTCGTGACAACATGCTATTGTGAAAGAGGACGACTTACTAATAAACAACACGGTAAAGAGCGCAACAGCAGTCTTCCGGAAGTAAAAATCCCATTCAAAACCTCCATAGATGGAAAACACAAATCTTTCAAGACCGACCTACCATGACAAACGCAGACATATGCTCTGTAGAAACCACGTCACACGTGTGGCTACTCAGATGACCACAACTAAAATTAGCAACCTATATTGCGTTAGTTAATGTGGAGGTGTTGTAGTGTTAGAGCAGTGGTGATTTCTAAAATATCAATTAATATTCAATATATTATAGAAAATATATTCTGATGAGGAAATTCATACAAAACATAATGAGGTGAGCAGATTATTCACACTCATAATTACAGTCTTTTTTCTACAGCTATGACAATTATGAAATTGTGTCATGGAAACTATTTTGATTATGGTCAATATCAAAAATTAAGTATGCATGGTTGTTTAATTATCTGATTTGTTCATGCCAGTTACAGATTATTAACAGGGAAGCTTTGCATGAATAATTACTTTGTTATTAAATAATATTACACTAATAAAAAGAAGACAACAAAGACAAATGAATAAAAAAAAAAACTTAAATTATTTTTCACAATTCAGTTTTTCTTTTTATATACTCACAATAATAATTATTATTATTAAAATAATTGAACTTAATTAATTATTAATAAGATCTTAAATATAAATTATTAATACTATCTGAAATACATGTATTAATAAATGATGTATTAATACATTAATACATCATTAATACAATAATAATGATAATACAATTAAGGTTTTATATATAGAATACATTTTTATATGATTAAATATAATAATTATGTTAGAAACCTCTTATTATATATATATATATATATATATATATATATATATATATATATATATATATATATATATATATATATATTAATATCCCAGTCACTATAATGGCCAAAAACTTTAGGAATTATGCAAATGTTAAACTAATGAATATGTATTGTTATAAATATAGATTCACTAAAATGAATGTATATTTATAACAAAATGTTTCTGGTTGTCGTTAAATCAAATAATTGTGATTAGATTAAAAAGAGAATTATCTTTCAAATGCGTCTTTAAGCTGTTTGATTTTTTTTTTTTTTTGAAGAAGAAAAAACTTTTTAAATGACTAAGGACAAAACGAATGGGAAAAACACTTCCAAAAAAAAAGACAAAGTGGGGGCATCACTGTTTTCCAATGAATGAAGATTATTCCATGGTAAAAGGAGAACTCAGAAGAAGAACTACTTAACCACTTTACAAAACACACATCTGAGATCATAAGGTGCTATTCAGGGTAAAGATCAGCTCAACTCTAATGCAAACACAACACAATCTGGAAGAATAACTGCTACAACACAGGAAAACACCTTTGACTCTACATAACTTCTGACAAGATCTACTCTTCTAGCGGATCTAAACAGATGGGTGTCGCAGCGACTCACAGCTGGACGTCTGCGTGACGTACGCCGACGCTTGCGGACGGTGGAGCGCCGCATGGGCCTGGGTCTCTGCGGACCAGAGTTAAAGAGCACTGAGATCATCCCAAACAAGCCCTGATCAAGCTCTTCCCCATGAAACCCTTCACACCATGAGAACTTCCCCTTATGACTATACAGGCGAAACCGGAAAAATATTGTGCAAAAGTTCATTTATTTCAGTAATTCAGCTTAAAAGGTGAAACTAATATATTATATAGACTCATTACATGCAAAGTGAGATATTTCAAGCCTTTATTTGTTATAATTTTGATGATTATGGCTTACAGCTTATGAAAACCACAAATTCAAAATTATAATATTGTGAAAAGGTTTTTATAAGCTGTAAGCCATAATCATCAAAATTATAACAAATAAAGGCTTGAAATATCTCACTTTGCATGTAATGAGTCTATATAATATATTAGTTTCACCTTTTAAGTTGAATTACTGAAATAAATGAACTTTTGCACCATATTCAGATTTTTCCAGTTTCACCTGTAAACTGAGCCAACCATTGCAGGTCATTTTGTGAAAGGTCAAGCAGATTGTTCAGTGATAGTGTGGCACTGATCCTTACTGAAAAAGCTGTTGTATAATGTACCCTCAGAGAAGATTCAATGCTCCCTCCCCCTACGTCAGCATAAACACGGCGTGACCATTGCAGAATATTTGCTCCATTAGCACAAGTACAGATCAATGCGTCTTTCACTGCCGCAGTTGCATTAATAATACGACACCAAGAGCACTGCTGCATAAATATGCATTATGTAATGTTTATCTTGTATTATATTTCCATTAATGTTAATGGAAAAGCATTGAATGAAAATGCACAATTGTAGACATACCTCATTGAGTCGCTCCCCGCCGGCAGTCCCAGGTTCTTGATACAAACCACCTAGAAATTTAATAAAATTAAAACTTAAAATTAATGCGCTTAATGCAAGAAAGAACATACACATATGCATCATAATTCTTTCTGAAACTAATCTGCATTGCTGAAAAAGGAAAAATAACAAATCATTATTAATATTAATAAATTACTCAATTATTGATAATAAAAAAAACATTATTCAAATAATATATAACGATTCAAAATTTGAATCAGGAATAATCGTACCCATTTGTGTTAAATTAAGCATGCGACATTGATCTTGTTTAACGTGTTTGTTTTGTCATCATTTGCTATAAACAATCAGATTGAAGGATCATTTTCACAAAACTGTAACTGTTTTCTGCAAGCTTTATTCAAGGTAAATTTAGTCTTTCCAAAAAAGGACACTTGGAGACTCCAAAAGGACACCTAATAACCAAATGATATAAGGAGAACAAAACTTTTCAGAATTCATTGTACAGTACGTGTAAAAGAAACCTAGTGTTGGACTTTCAGTTGAACATGGGTTTGGTAAGTGTAAAAAGCTCCATGGCCTGCGAGTCCAGCGAGCAGTGAGATCCGTCTCACAAACCGCATGGACTTCTGTGTAATTAGTGTTTCATAATCTCACACTGTTTGACACAGACCCTAACCTCCTCAGAGTCAATGGGGCTCCTTTACAGCTAATCCTATTAAAGATGTGAAAATCTCTGTATTTGGCGGATGAATGGAAAAAAAACTCCTTCCAGTGGAGCTCGGCTTATGCATTACAAAACCAAAGCATTGGAAAAAATGCTTTGCATCACCCGCCTGCAATCCTAAAACTTGTCAGATGGGTAAAATAATCCCTCGCGTACCCTGAGCGTCCTCAGACTCGGTTTTATCCATCAGATCGTTGGAGCTCCACTTGGTGATCTCCTTGCCGAAGATCTCCTCGTTGTCAGAGAAGTCCTCTGAGGAACAAGGATTTAGATTTGAGTAAATAACAGATTGCCAAGAGCACCTTTTAAAGCGAGGATCAAACCTGTATTACCGTGTGCATCAAAGAACTCGTCGTCTGTGCTGTCCTCCGAGTCTCTGGCGATGCTCTGCATGCGCCATTCAGAAATACTGTGGCGTGAAGGGCTTCCTGCACACATCAATCATACAGTAAAGACAAATAATAAATCAAATTAGTTCTATATTCCGATGCTTGAAAAAAAAAAAAAAAAACGAATTATGCAACTACTGTAATTTATATATATATATATATATACACATACACACACACATATACACACACACACACCACCATTCAAAAGTTGTTTTTTTAAAGACATCTTTTATGCTCACAAAGGCTGCATTTCTTGATAAAAAATACAGTAAAAACGGTACATTTGAAATATTATTACAAAGTAAATTGTAATTAAACTTCTATTTTAATACATTTTAAAATTGAATTTATTCCAGTGATGGCAAAGCTGATTTTTTAGCATCATTACTCCAGTCTTTAGTGTCACATCCGGAAACCTAAACTGTTTATATACCTGTACTTTGAAAATGCATGGTGATCACAAGCTATTAAGCATGCATTTTCAAAGTACAGGTATATAAACAGAGCAGCTTTAATGTTTTTATTAACATTACTCCATGTTGGGGGAAAAGCAACTGATCATCGGAAAGTGAGACATGAACCAATAATTCCCCTCAACGTATAGTTGTTCCAGGCCAATAAGCGATGGTTATCCAGGAACAGATCCTTTCTGGTCAATTTCACATGAAAGTGGAAGATAACTTACCGCCCCTCTTTGAGGACCGTGAGGACCTGGAAGAGGTGGACCACTGCTTGGTCAGCTCTCCTCGCGCCTGCAGCGTGTCCCCCATGCTCCTCGTCGTCCCCTCCGCTTCGGTGGAGCTGTTGGCCTCCTTGGCTTCGAGCTCTTTCTCAGAGCTGGTGACGGGGCCGTTGTTCTCGCCGCCCTCCTCGTTGCAGCTGTACTGAGCCATCTTCTGTTGCAGGGCCAGCTGAGTCTCCAGCTCCAGTTGTCGGATGTCCTCCATGGTCAGACCGTACCACTCATCCTGCCAACACCAGGCCTGTCGATGTGCGCGGACCATCACCTTCCTCAGCCCTGATTGGAAGAATTTGTGAGATTGATTCCTAAGTTAGCACAGGCAAATTGTTTCCATAGTCGCTGCATGCAAACTAGTTTGGGGGGAAAAAGAAATGTTCACAGTAGAATTTGATATCTTCTGAAGATAATGAGAGTATTGTTTCCCATGCAAAAATCAGGATACCAATGCTATGCGGTTGATAAGGTGTTATGAAATGTTTTAATGCATTTAAATGTGCACAGCACTTCTGTTCTGGCAACAAAGTAACATAATTATAAACATTTATATAAGCAATGTGTTACTTTACAATCAACCAAAGTTTTAGTAATTTTGTGTTAGTGTTTTTTTGCTATTTTTATTTAAAAAAGAAATTCTATCTCAAGGTGTCTATATTCAGTTTAAATGTTTAGTTACTTCAGTTACTTTAACTTAACTCAATTTTATATTAGGAAAAGTTAATTTTATTTCAAGTGATACATTTTTTTTATGGATTTAGTTTTAGCTTTAGTTAACTATAATAAACCTAGTTGACTGTTGAGTGTGCATATGAGATCGCTCAACATTTGGGGTCGAGGTGTGGTTTGGCTCATTTCCTTGAGCGATTTCCTCGATTGATTGGTCGTTCAGATAATTGAACTTAGTAATGAAGAGACGTGCAAACAAAACTGTTTTTACAGCGTCCGGGAAACAGTGAGAGGAAAAATTGATAAAAATAAAAGCGAATCAGCCAAAGAAGTTAAAGACTTTCGCAAATGAGGAACAACAACAGTCCGCTTGCAAATTATCAGAGAAAGGAGCCAATAAACAAGCCGAAATCGAAGTAATAAAAAAGATTAAGCGGCAAGCGAACGGCACATGGAAAGGAAATTAATTCTGCTCTGATGTAGTCAGAAGGTGGTTCTCCATTCGTTGATTTCCACTGGATCCGCACTGCATCAATCTCGTTTTCATTAAGTGCAGGTTAATGATTAAGGGCTTTTTTTCCTGACAAAACGCTTGACACCTGCTGCCCACCCACGCACAACGATAACAGGATGTTACCAAGCATCAATTCACGCACAAATGCAACAGATGGATCAGCTGACTCATGTAGAATTATTGGAGAGACAAATGTCCTCTCAGTGCTAATAACAGTGGTGGACATATGGTGGAGGACACCACTGACTGGTACTGGTACCAAGTTGATAATAAATTCACTGGATATAAATATATATATATATAAAATCCCAAGGAGGTGTCTGAATATTTCCAAACACTTACCCACATCATGAATGAAGCGCTCGATCTTGGACTGCATGCCCCAGTATCGAAACTCCACTTTACACAACTTGTAAGCGCACATGACGGGCATTTTGCCGGGGTTGCTGTTGATTTCCGCGATCCAGTCATCAGACAGGGGGCCCCGCTGGGTTTTATTCGACTTGTAGAGTTTAGGGTCCTCTTCAACTAGGTACTCGTGAGGGGCAATGAAATCTTTCACAATATCGATAGGATCTGTGAAAGACAATTGCTTCCATTAGCGACTGCATATTTTTTTTGTATGTGGGGGGGGGTTGAACAAGGCACGAATGGTGAACGGGGGTTCATATTTAATCCATTAATGCAAACCAAATCAGTTCATCACAGAGATTTTATAGAGGGTAATAACATGGACCTTGAGTTGTCTGAGGCCGTAAAACCTAGTTTATCTGTTTGTCGTATGTGTCATAAAGTCTTTCTCATTTAGCATTAGGAATCGGGTCGTTCCATTAATCCATTAAAACAGGAAATTTTGTCATATTCATAAATGGAGCTTTGTTTGGAAAAACAAATATGCATTAATAAAAATATAATTTTTGTATACATATACATGTATATACACACACACACACATAAGAATCCGTTTGTGACAGTGGAAGTAACATCTTTGAAACTACTAAAACAATTACTAATTAAATAATTAAGAAACCATAATCATTGAGTGGAATCGTAATCTTTTACACTTATTTGTTTATTCACTTGCCTTTTCTCAAAGAACAACTCTTAATTCAGATCTCTAATCTTTCTGTCTTAATCTAACGTTGTAGGTCTTTGATTATTCACAGTTGCTGATCTTGGGTTGTTTCCTGTCCGCAGACGGCCTCTAGGTGTCTCCACAGCACACTGACAAAGGTACATGTTTTCAGTCAGGAATGGAGTTATGTAACAGCATTCACAGGGCGCTTCCCCCTGCAGTGCCTGCGTCTGTCTGTGATCGGCTCAGAAAGCCTCCAGTACCTGTCCCAGAGTGCAATGGGGCTCTCGTGCAGCGGTACGTTACCCAGCAGCAGCATGATACTATGTCAATGAAGCGACACGCTGTCTGCATCTTAAACACTGAGGCATGACTCGAGAGCTTGAGATTATTTGAGATTGGATACAGAAGAAGGCAGTTCTCACGTGGTAAAAAGCATGCTAACTACTGGACCTCTAGGAAACTCAATTGTTCTAGATGCCCAGTTGTGGTTTTGCTGATTTGAATATTTTGAAACCGTCAAAAGCATCAATTAAATGTATGCGCCAAGCATGCCTGCTGAATGAAAATAAAGAAAGTGCAACAATACCTATATCCCGTTGTCTCCTTTCGGCCGAGGACATGTTGAAGACGTCATTATGGCAGCCCGTGTCCGGCTTGTAGTACGTCTCGATATCGATGGAAAACTTTTCGACAAAAGGACACGTGTAGCTGCAGGACAGGCGAGGAGAGATTAACTCAGATGTCATTTCATCATATCAGTGTCATGCATTACCAGAGGTTCATGCGAGCTTATCCTCTCTTCACACAGGTGTTGTCTATACCTACCATGACCCCTTCATTAGGTAACAGATACATGTTTATTGCAGTGGAAGTTTATCCCTAAGCTGCACTCAACGTGAAACTCTGCTCATGGAATAACGCGCATCATTGCAACATTCACTATAAGACCAGAAAGATGCTTTAAAGGGGTCATATTATGCTTCTTTATATGTTCATCTTTCTTTAGTGTGTATTGTTGCCGTTTGAGGATGAAAAAGCTCTGCAAAGTTACAAAGTACAAAGTCCCTCCAGCGAGAGTTCTTCTCTATATCAGTGTCAGTGTTTCTGAACTCCTGAAACGCCTCCATTGTAGTCTTGAGTTTCTTCTGGGAACAAACACGTCACAACATTCCTCATTTAAAGCATTCATATGCAGAATGAAGGGGCGGGGCCTGGTTGAGTTAGTTAGTAGTGTGTTGAAACTCGCAGTCATGGTAAGGGACATGACATTTTGAAAATTTCAAACGTGCTCAAACTTGCACTTTTCAGAAGGAGGGGCTTCATAAAGAAAGGAACTCATACAGGAATTCATACTGACTGAGATGAACCAAGAGAAAACATTACCGTCTACAGCCGCGTGAGGGCGCTCTAGTTAGCGGAGTTGTTCAGAAGCGACACAGAGGATGAAGAATGCGGGAATGAGATTGCGGGAGCTTGGTGAACTTGCTTACCGGTAACTTGTTGGACTCGCTGGCTTGTTATGTTAATTAAGCCTATTCAGCCTCCCAGGTATACGTTCTTTATGCTATTGTGTCGCTGAATAACTGTTAATGTGTTACGTTAACATACCTATTTAGCCTGTTGTTCTGTGTGCTGTTGTGGAGCTGAATAACTTGCCTTTCCAGATTAAATGTCTGTTCTTGGTCTTGGATTTTGTGAAATAAATTTCAAAATAAAGCGACTTATAGTCCAGTGCGACTTATATATGTTTTTTTACTCTTCATGACGCATTTTTTGACTGATGCGACTTATAGTCCGGAAAATACGGTACATAGAGTGTTACTGAGAGACTGGAAAGAGTAGCTGCAACAATGTCAAATATGGGAAATAATAATGTGTTTTTTAAACATTCAAGCATGAAAACCTATTCTAGTAGAGCTCAAAAAACAAAATCATGACTTTGAAAATGAGGATAATCTTTAAGAAAGTAAACAGATCTATTATTTAAGACCAGAACAACAAGGCCTGACTTGAATATTAAAAGCTGTTTTGGATTTTCATCTGGAGTACTCTTGAAAGAGAGCCAGAGGGTTTTATTATTAGGAGCTATGGCACTCACCGAGTACGAGTGTATGGGTAGGCGTTCCAGGATTCCTCTTCCACACGAAGCGCGGCTTTTGGCAAGATAGAGCGGAACCAGCTAGGGATGTGTTGGCCTATGTGGTAAACCTTATGTGTGTATTGACCAGAGCCGCCTGGGCCGTCTATGTAGGGTCGGTTCTCCAGGATCTCCACGCCGCTGCCCTCGCCTTCGCTCTCTTCACGACTCTTTTTCTGCAGGGAGGGAAAGATCGAGAGATTACGGTTCACAGACTTCCAAATGGGCTGGAATTGAAGTCAAGGCACATTTATTTATATAAAACTATACAATACAGATTGTTTCAAAGCAGCATCACATTAATAAACAGGAAAATAACAGTGTTAATATTGTAAACCTCATCAATTATGGAACAGGATCAACTCAGCTATATATACAGAAGACAATGGTGTCATTATTCTGCTCAAGTTAGTTCAATGTTGATTCAATACACTTCCAACAATAACAGTGTCGATGTTGCAAAGTTAGTGGTATTATGAAGCTCAATTCAGTTCAAATCTGTTGTTTCAATTCATTTCAATAACTGTCAGTTGCATTTATGAAACAAGTTCAATTCAGCTCTACAGAAGACAATAGTGTCATCATTGTTCTGCTCAATACAATAACAGTGTCAATGTTGCAAAGTTAGTGTTAGAGATGCACCGGTTTACCAGCCATAAATCAGAAATGGCCGGTTTTTGCTCCAAACAAAGTTTTTAGTTTTATTTTGGCCGATCTCGATTTCGGAACTGCGCACAAACTGCATTGCAATCATTTCCCAAAATGTAATTTGTGTGGAAACATTATGTTATAAATATAATAAATATATTATTTAATTTAGTCTAAGTCATTTTTGTGTGTGTGTGCCGGTGTATTATGCAGCATAATTTCACAAAGCTAAAGTTAGATAATTCTGTTTTTGCTTTAAACCTTGAAATTATATAATCTAATAATTCAAATAAAAAACAACTGCTCAAGCTACACGTGTGGAGAATCTTTGTTTGGATTGTGATTAAAATGCAGTGGTTGTCTGTCATTTCTAATGGCTACAGATATTTTTGGTTTAAGGCCAGTTTGCTTGTTATAAAAGCAAATAGCCAACAAATAAATGTGCTTAAACAAAGAAGAAAAAAATCAGCAAATGACAACTGTTATCAGCCAATTTGTTTGTAAAAAAATAAATAAACGAATTGTCCATGAAAAATCATGAATGGTACATCGCTAGTTAGTGTCATTATCCAGCTCAATTTAGTTCTCATCTAATAGTGCCAATGCAGTTAAATCGATAATATTAAGCAAAGCTTGAATCTTAAAACATCTTGGGACACTCGAAACTCAACGTTAATGTAAAGGTGACAGTCTATCCCAAAACAGAATTGACTCCAACCCAACAGAAGTCAATTACAAGCCGAGCGCTACTGGTGTTGGCCAATCAAGGAACGCCACACCTTCAGCTTTGTGTCAGTAAGATAAGCCAAGTCTCACTGTGAATTCCAGCAGACAGAACCGTAAAAAACAGGGTACAGTCTTGGCAAGGCTCCAGAGCTGTGAATTTTGGGAGAAGGCCCACTGTGCCAGTCAGGGTGGCACATGCCTCATATCTGCCTCGCTTGAGAAGGTCATTCGAAGGTAGTTGGAAGCATCTGGTGGCTAATGGCAGATCAACTTACTTGTGAAGCCATTAAAGGATAAGTTCTGCCCACTTAAGTCTACTACACTCTAAAAAATGCTGGGTTGTTTCAACCCAATTTTGGGTAAAATATGGACAAACCCAAACTTTGGGTTAAAAATGTAATGTAAAAATTTAACCCAACGGCTGGGTTTGTCCATATTTTACCCAAAATTGGGTTGAAACAACCCAGCATTTTTTAGAGTGTATAGACTGTGTGTCCCGGGCCCCTGAAAGCGGGTTTTTTTTTACATTACTATTTGACAAATTGACATGAATGTAGGTGTAATTATGTAATTGTTATGCGTCCTCTATGTTTAAATAAAAGACGGATGATGACAGTCCAGTGGAGCTGGCACACTCGCAGGGCAGATGGCCACACAGATCCCATCAGCCGTGACTCTGCATTATCAAGATGATAGTGGGATTAAAAGGTGACAACGCTTATTTAAAGGGGTGGTTGATCATGATTTCACTTTTCTAACTTTAGTTAGTGTGTAATGTTGCAGTTTGAGCATAAACAACATCTGCAAAGTTACAACGCTCAAAGTTCAAAGCAAAGGAAGATATTTGCTTTTTGCACATTTGGGAGTCATATCTGTCTTTTCACATGCAATATAGTGCGTAACACAAATGCAATAGCATGTCACTCTGTAGGCATCTTACAACAGTTCCCACACGAGCAATTTGATAGAATATGCTAATCAAAGACTAGAAGATTAATCAATTAACCAATCAGCTCCGCCCGCTGTGCCGGGAGCAGCAGCTCATTTGCATTTAAAGGGAGACACACAAAACAATGCGTTTTTGCTCACCCTCAAAAAATATCTGTGGGGTATTTTGAGCTAAAACTTCACATACACACTCTGGGGACAACAGAGACTTATTTTATATATTGTAAAAAGGGGCATTATACCACCCCTTTAAAGACCTTCATTAAGGTGAAGTTTGTTCCAGAGACGAAGAAAGTTTTAATATTCTTCGATCCTGAATTTCAAACAATTCTGACTGGCACAAGACACGAGGAAACACAAGCAGCAGAAAGCTAAATTGCTAACTGGAGCAACATCAGCCCGTGCTCAGCAAGTGCCAAACTGTCTCGCAGCCGAGACGCCTGAGAAACGATCGCTCTTGGTCTCTCAGTTTCAGGTTTTTAATTCATCCTCAATCGCCGGATACGTGGTGAGCAATACATTTCCATTTTAAAAGCACAGGCCCGTGCCAGCGAGGGAACAGCGGCCGTGCATATCTCAATGTCAGACAGCTGCTTCTCTCTCTTTCTGTCAAACTGCACTGTCAGGACTAGGGATGGGTACCGAAACCCGGTATTAAATGATTCCTGGTGCTAAACTATGAAAGACTGCAGTATCGATAAGCTCAGACGTTAACGGTTCTGCTGTCGCGGAGCTACAGAGTCTGGTTACACTTTAGGGCTGTCATATTAATCCAATTTTTTATTATATTTAGATTTTGGCTTCCAAGGATTATAAAAAGAAGATATTTAAGGTCAAACTAATAAATTTCATTCGCTTCACAGCGGTGCACATTCCTTCCTCTCTAAAACCCAAACTTAACATCAGAATCAGCACAATCGGTGATTGTAGTAAAATGCAGTCTTCTACAGTTGCTAAATTGCGGGACGTGTTTGATAATAAAACCACAACAATCCACGCAAAATGTATTGTTTCCAACTGTGTGTGCGCTCCGAAAACGCACCGCAAGTAGACAAACAAATTATACTTTAGACAAGCACGTTATACTTTATACTTTACAGTGAAAACTATGCAGTTATTGTACCTTTGATTACTTAATTAGATTTCTTTTGTAGGCCATATTACTTATCTGAACAGTAATGTTAGCAGACAGTCCTGAAATTAAAGCACTGAATTTCATTTTTATCCTGTTTCCTTGTTATTTTTCTTATTGTATCTTATGCATATAAAACACAAATGCCTGCAAACTGGTCCATTTACAAATGGATGTTTTATATTTATTTTGTTTAGACATTGCGGTTTCTTTTGCTATAGATATTTTACATTTCAGATTATAAAGCAATGTTAGTTATGTTCTTAATTTGTTTATATATACACTGTACATTATATATATATATATATATATATATATATATATAATAATTCATTACATTTATATAGCGCCTTTCTGGACACTCAAAGCACTTTACATAGAAGGGGGGAATCTCCTCAACCACCACCAATGTGCAGCATCCACCTGGATGATGCGACGGCAGCCATATTGCGCCAGAACGCCCACCACACACCAGCTTACTGGTGGAGAGGAGACCGTGATGAAGCCAATCAGTATATATAGGAGGATGATTAGGAGGCCATGATGGACAGTGGCATTCAAATTTGTCCAGAATGCCGGGGTTACACCCCTACTCTTTCGAAAGACATCCTGGGATTTTTAGTGACCACAGAGAGTCAGGACCTCGGTTTAACGTCTCATCCGAAGGACGGCGCTCTTTGTCAGTATAGTGTCCCCGTCACTACACTGGGGCGTTAGGACCCACACAGACCACAGGGTGAGCGCCCCCTGCTGGCCTCACTAACACCTCTACCAGCAGCAACCTGGTTTTCTCAGGAGGTCTCCCATCCAAGTACTAACCAGGCTCAGCCCCGCTTAGCTTCAGTGGGAAACCAGTCTTGGGTTACAGGGTGATATGGATATATATATATATATATATACACACACTGTATATAATATAACAAAAAGAAACGATAGGAGTACCGTTAAAGTACCAGAACGATAAGCAGTATCGGTAAGAGTAAAAACCTTAATGATACCCATCCCTAGTCAGGACTGACACCAGACCAACACATTCCACATAATGCATGTGAAGCTGGAGCCCATTCGAGGCATCCGCAGGTTTGTAGCTCACATGTGCAGAGCAGGAAGAAACGGACCATTCACGTCTTCTAGTTAGAGAGGTGAGCTGTCAGCAGCTGGAGGTGGGGACAGACAGACAAATGGCAGGCGGGAGAGGGAACGGGCTGGGGTATCTGTTTTTGCTCATCCTCCCAGTGTGGAGTCGCCAGCACTTCATTATGGTGCTGACAGATGGCATCAGGCCCCGCACTCGCTACAATTAATCCCGCGTACACACATGCATGCATGCATGCACACACACACACACACATACACCTTAGAGAAGTGTGGTCTTGACACCATAAGGCTGTGCAGTACAATAATATTGCAATGTTTTTCCCCCACGATTTTGTATCAATACAGAGTGTTTGTTTGTCAAGTGATTTTGATTTAGCACCAAAACTGTACAAAAAGTAACAAAATTGTCCTTAAAAACAAACATGATCATTTTTAACAGGGCTGCACGATTTGGGGTGGGGGGGCATTGCCAAAATGGGCAACATAGGAAGATTGGGTATAATTTGACTCGGTATGCTCTGCACTGAATCAAAAGAGAGACCAGTTTTACGATTTTTGGGCAAACTTGAGAATTTATCAGCAAAAATCTCCTGACCAGTAGGTGGCACTGTGTTGAAACACTGCATATAGCCTCAGGTCATGCTTGTGATGACATGTACCAAGATTCGTCTCAATATGCAAAAGCGTTGCAGAGATACAGCCTCGTATTAATTTGGTGTGCTCTTTGTCGAATTCGTTCACACGTTATTTGAGAACGGCTGGGATTATCAAAAAGCTTTTAATAACTTTTTGGCAGCAATATATCGGACAAATCGTCTAGGAGTGGACAGGAAAAGACGACTGAAAAATTATTAATTTTGTTTCTAGCTCTTACGGTTCAGAAGTTATTAGCATAAACGTAAGTGAAACCTTGGACAGTTGGTGGCGCTAGAGGGACTGAGTTAGATACACAAAAATGGGTGTGGTTAATGTTTGGACTATTCTTTATCTGTGTGCCAAATTTCATAACGAAATTTCTTCATTTTCAAATGTTAAAGGTGCAGTATGTAAAAACAACAGCTAGTGGTCGAAATAGGTATTGCAGTCCAATTCAAAATATCAGAGATCGTCGTTTCTCCCGGCACCTGCTCTTCAGACTGGACGGCGTTCACACGGGTTGCCAGTTTGAGCACACGCAACAGGAATGAGCGCAATGGACAATTAAAATTGGCAACGTGCAGTATCACAGACCAAAACGATAACAAACATTCCAGCCTGGAAACGCACATTTCAAAGTAAAATAACTGGCTGTAGAAGTGTTTTTCAGAGAAACGAGTAAGTGAACTTAGCATGTTTCCTAAATATATGCAAACATATTATGGTATTTTTATGCTTTAGTAGAGTGAAAAAGTTATATACAGCACCTTTAAACCATCAAACTTATTTTAACAGATAACCACAAGGAGAGTGCTACAAGTTTGTGAAGAAGTTTGCCGCCTGTTGCTTCCCAAATGCATGTTAGATTGACCTAAACTCAGAGGACATGCAGAGATGGGGATGATGTGGAGCAGCATTTACTCTGAACCGAGCCGCTGGAAACACCAGCGAATAATGAGCTGCTCACGCGTAAGGACACAGCGCTTTACTAAGATATATGCAATGCATATATTTAATCAAATTCCAGTCTTTGCAATTAGATAATCGCACTAATCCATATCAGGATTTTAGTTTTATTTTGATTAATCGTGCAGCCCTACTTATTAATAAATAATTGTAACAGACAAGCCTGTTACGACTGAAACTATAACCGTCTCGTGTTTTTAATGCAAAACAAAGTTATATAATAATGAACTGCTTATGTTCAACAAGCACAGAATTTAGCATTGTTTTTCCTCTCTAATCACGACCCTATCAGACTTGTGACCTGATTTTGGGTCACAACTCACCAGTTGAGACCCAGTTTTTCAGAGCAATGGTTTTAACCTCGCCGCGGTTTCCTTCACTTTTGTTGAGTTTGCACTCTATCAGATGTATGAGATGAACTCACAATAGTGAAGATAACCACACAAGAAGAGACGATGACCTTGCTTGTGCAATTCAATTACGATATTCATCATTTGACGAATCAGTGATGTCTGTACAGGATGAGTAACACAACCAAGTTTAATACTTAAAATTCCTTGATGCTTAAACTTGTGCATCTAGGCTGGATAAACTACATTAATACTCTGGTACTGAAACACACTAAAGGTGCTTTCACATCAGTAGTTCGGTTAATTTGGACCGGACCAAGGGCGAAAAATTATACTTTGTAGCATTTTTCATGCGTTTTGGTTCCTTTTCACACCACACTGATTGCTCTGGTCCGAATCAGTTGATGAGTTGATGAGACGAACCAAAATGCAGTCACGTGACAACATCCACATCACTCGTTGGCCAGATGTGTCGTGAACATATTTCCATAACTGCATTTCTTTTGGTCAGAATTAAACCAATTGCGGGAAAATTCCAACAGAATCTATGAAATCCCCTTTCCCTGAGCGGTTTGCTAAACAAGCGAAGATTTCGCTGTTCTTGTGAGTTTTTGAAAGTTGGGACCGAATATGTATCCTGGCTCCACCCTCCTACGTACTTCCGCTCAATTTTCTATTTTCCTTAAGTACTACGTCTGGGATTGTTGTATATTCTTGGGTTTTCCCCGATCAATTTTTTACCGGTCCAATCAGCAAACAGAGGGAGTGGCTGAGAACGATGACGTTGAGGTTCTGCGCTAGTTTGAGTCGTCATACGTCACGACCAAACGTTAGCGATTGGTTATGGCAGATCCTGGGTGACTCTGGGCAGATCCAATAGTTTTAAACTTCAACAGAGTACCCGCCTTCAAGGAAGTTAACGCTTGTCAATGGAGAGAGGCCAGACTCTCTGTACAAATTAAATGTATGAGAGTCTGGTAGGACCAGGCTACCGAATATGGTCATCAGACCACATTTCTATGAGGCTCCGCACCTCCTCACAATTCCAAGTGTGTCCGCGAGCTGCCATGCTAAAAGTGCAAACTACCAACAAACATTAGTCCTCATCCCATAATGCACAGTGCCGCTGACTACGGCAGCTGGTTTAGACCCAAAATGCGCAGTTCTTTGGCAGTTGGGTCTTCTCAGTACGCTCGTTTGGTCCGCTTTTGGTGCGCACCCGAGTGTGATTGCTGTATTCACACCTGCCCAAACGAACCGCTAGCCTGGTTCTACCAGACTCTCGTACATTTCATTTGTACAGAGAGTCTGGCCTCTCTCCATTGACAAGCGTTAACTTCCTTGAAGGCGGGTACTCTGTTGAAGTTTAAAACTATTGGATCTGCCCAGAGCCACTCTGGATCTGCCATAACCAATCGCTAACGTTTGGTCGTAACGTATGACGACTCAAACTAGCGCACAACCTCAACGTCATCGTTCTCAGCCACTCCCTCTGTTCGCTGATTGGACCTGCAAAAAATTGATCAGAGAAAACCCAAGAATACACCGCAATCCCAGACCTAGTACTGAAGGAAAATGAAAAATGAGCGGAAGTTCGTAGGAGGGCGGAGCCAGGCTAACGAACCGCACCAAGGGGGACAACAAACTCTAGTGCGATTCAAATGCAGCTCAACTCTGAACATGATCGATCACATTATGTTTCTGGTTAGACACTGACAGAAGCTCTAATAATCACTTTTAAATGACCCTAGTTTGAAAGAATTAGTCTCTCAAATGCTTGAAATATAATACAAAGGTAGTACTGATGGTACAAAAGGTACATTTATGCTGAGAAAGCAGTTAGTTTAGGATGAAAATAATGCAAACCTAATATATTACAAAGGCCAATAACTGCTGAGAGGTCATCATAATGAATGCACGGTTGACCAAGAGCTGTGTTGCAACTCCCGTAACTGACAGAAAGCAGAAAGCTGGAGTTCAGTTTTCCCTGGCAGGATTCCTGTGCACTCTAGCTAATTACATATTTCACATGGATGACTTTAATTCAAATGAAAAATGACTAGGCCCTAAAAGGAGCATCCATCCAGAGATTTCCAGCTCTCCAGTTGAAATTCACCACCTGGGATTTGCCCTCAAAACATTCCGATTTCTTTCCGAAGCCGCGCTCAGCTCTACCCTTAATTTAGCATCTCCGTGGATGAGCGAAAAGCAAATGCTGCCCTATATGGACACGGACGGCTAAGATCATGTGAGAGGTTTAACCTCGTCGCGATGCACCTTCGCTGCCCATCTGCGGAGAGCAGAAATCACGGGAGTGAAGTTGCCCTGGCAACAGGCCTGCATCATCATGACCTCTCCCTTTCGCACCGCAAACAAATGACTGCAGTGAGCGCCACGCTCCGGCTGATGTCACAGGTCTCCATGGCAACCGCAGCTCAGCTGTGACGCTGCAGAGGAGGGAGTCTGACCGGAGGGGAGAGAAAGAGAAAACAGGAGAGCGAGAGATCCAGCGGGAAGTGTGATGCTGCTGTGACGGAAGCTTAGGAAAGACATATTCCTGCTGGTGTATAGAACAAAACTGACAGTATTCTTGACAATCTCATTATAATTATGAGCTTGCATTGAAATGGCTTAAAAGGGCGATTTTATACATTTCATATACTTATATATATATATATATATATACCAGAACCAAGCCACTGTTGCCAAATAGATGGTAACACTTTAGTTTAGGGTCAAATTCTCACTATTAACTAGTTGCTTATTAGCATGCATATTACTACTGTTTATTAGTACTTATTAAGCACATATTAATGCATTATTCTGCTTGACCATATTCTACATCCCTTAATCCACCCAATACATAAACATAACATCTACCTTACTAACTATTAATCAGGCATGAAAACAGGTCAGGGGTAAAAAAGGTGAGAAGGATGCGGCATATATCCCCCCCCCCCAAAAAAAAAAAAAAATGAAACAACAACAACAACAAAAACAACTTGTAATCTGCATTGGCATTGTAGTAGGCTACCAGTGTTTCTCACAGGATTTTTGGATCACTGTGATGAGTGGTCCTCTGCCACTCTAGGGGGGTTCGGGGGAATGAGAAAATGTTGTGCTTTTTAATGTGAAATTCATCAATCTGGTGCAAATTAAACAAAGAAAATTTCAAAACTCTTTTAGTTACAGTGTCTGTCTACATTACTACTACAATAATAGTTATAATATTAATCCCATGATAGTAATAGCCATATAGCCTATTGTAAAACAAATGCACTGAAAAATAAAGGAAACTTTCATAATTAGTTTTGTACTAATTTCTATACTTGAAAGAGTATATTTCTATACTTCACATTAAAGATGTGATTGGGCTAGCCCAGTGTCAATCAAGAAAAGAACCAATGGGCCGCTGATCTACGTATTTCATCGGGTCTCAGAGAAAAAAAACTATTTACTACTACTATTTATCCCAAAAATGCCCCAAACCAGTCGTCTGTATGATAATCTGAAACAAGCACTGGTGAGCCGTTGTCCTGCTTCACTTCACAGATGCTGAGTGAAAGGAGAATTATAGAATGAAAGGATATTCATTTATATGACACTTTATTAATCAGGAGAACAGCTTGTTCAGCGCGTCATACGTCGTCCTTTCAGTTTCGGTTTTCAATCGATCAAGTTTTTTCACGTTCTCTCGATAAACCACCCCTTTCAATCCGATCGAAATAATTTGTAATAGAGCTGACACTTTGAGTTTTTAACGGGTTATGTTAAAGCCCTACTTGTTATGTTTTTATAAAATATCTATAGTGAATGCATTATCATATCACCGTATTATTTACCGTCATGCAACTGCGAGCCACAAATTAAAGCTTGGCGAGCTGCATGAGGCTCGCGAGCCGCGCAATGAATACTTGTTCCTGCTCGCTCAGCGCTCACGGCGCCCGCGCCCACTCGCGATATTATCTCGCCCACTTCTATGTCAAAATAAAAAATAATGACATTGGCAACATCGCTGTCTGTATCTGACAGGACAGTTAACATTGTAAGCTAACTTACCTCAGGCTTGCTTTCCGACGTGCGGTTCTTTGTTCGGCAGTGTGTCCAGTTCTCAGACTCGCGGTGTAAAAGACTTTGAAAACATTTCTGCCCTAACGTTACTCTGACTCGTATTGGCTGTCATGTTTCGGCATTCGGAATGATGATTGTTTTTTAAAGCTTATAGTTTTGTAAAGTTTATGGTAACTTTATAGGGGATAAATGCTGGCCTCGACCTCGAACACCCCCCCCCTAAAATATTTTCTCATCGGATCTGCACAAATCACGTAGGTGACCCTTTTAGGTTTTAAAACGGCGAATTTCGCCGAAAGGTGAGGAGTTTTCATGCCTGATTAATAAGCAGTAAATAGAAGTTTATTGAGGCAAGTCGTAGTAGATAGTTTGTTAACAGTGAGAATTGGACCCTAATCTAAAGTATGATCAAAAATACATTATAAAAAAATATATTTTTTATAAAAGAGGCAAAATATGTTTTCCAACTGTTTTTTATTAAATGAAACAAGAAATAATAGTATTCAATAATTTAATTTATATGTACAAATACACCCTTATATAGTAATATGATGTATAAAAGAAACATTATACATATATTTTTACTAAAACAATTTGTATAAATATATAAACAGAAACATTAATCTACATATATTTTATATATATATTACTTTAAATCACTGCTATATCCATGATGTGGCTTATCCACTGGTGTGACTCAACTCGGATGACACTAGGACTGGGTATAATAATTATTGTGATATAATTTTCCTTGATAAAAATTGTTTGAAAAATGATTGATACAAAGTTTATGCGGCAATGTTTATGATTTAAACAAGTTTAAAGCCAGATAAAACAACGCTGACAAACACTAATCACCATCATTTACCATGGATTTACTGTAGTAACACTAACTGTACCATGGTATCGTGGCAAAAATGTGGGATGTTCATATCCAATTTTTGTATATTATTAACGTGGACATGTATTAAAGGAAGATGGAATATAGTTACAGTGATTAATCTTTTATACTAAATGTATTTAGGATACAAATACCATAGAAACCATATAGTTACATTTTGCATGATTATATGTGTGGTTTTACCTGTGGTTATGATCTGAACGTAAGCTACTATGGAAGACCAATGGTTAATTTTAATAAAACTCAAACAGTCAGAATATTAAAATTTTACCCTCCCAAAAAATGAGGTTGTTATGATTTTTACAGATGTTACTGTTTTTGTTAATGAACATAAATGTATAGCAGCATCCTAACTCAAACTACTACTACTGCCAAATGTGCATTTCTGAGACAAAACAAACATGTAATATTAATATTGCAGCCTGCACTGCAAACTAAACTGTGTTGAAGATACAGAGTCAAGCAAAACAAACCCGTTTCATGATTTAAAACAATATCAATCATTAGAACATACAGAAACTAAGATAAGAAAGTCATTTTTCTATTAAGATATTTATTTTATTAAGAAAAAAAATGACTGGAACTGTCTAAAGAAAGTTCAGACAATAAAGAGAAGTTTAAAACCACAGTTTGCTTTCTACAACTTTCACTTAGGAGCAAATATAAGCCTTTAAACTAGAAAGAAATAAAGCTTTGACATTTATTGTGATAATTATCGATTAATTTTTTTATCGTGATCATTTTTTGGCCATATCGCCCAGCCCTAAATGACACACTGGCTAATGAAGTGAAAAACTCATCTTTGGTGCATCTCACACCAAAAACCACCTCACGTCTCCCACAGCGGAACTAGTTTTGTTTATATTTCCACCAGCGTTGAACATCTGTTCACGGTTTCTGACCAGAGTTGCTGTGTAACATGAGGCTTTCTCGCTGTAATCGGAAGCATGGGCACACAAACACACACACACACACACACACCGGTTTAATACTACACCAGCGGGGTCAGTGTACGAGCATGCCAAACCGTGTGTGTTGCCCACCGCACACTCATTAGGGGAACTCTGCGACGGCATGTCAACAGATGGAGCTTATAAAAAGCAGGACTTGGAAAGTACGCCTAAAAACGATCCAAATAAACAAGTGAAACTAACTTTAACAAGGAAGAGGACACAAATGTTCTCTTTAGATGCAGATTTAACGTGCTAATTGGCTTAAAACTTCGAATCTCTATGCCAAACCTAAACGGTTCAACCATCAGTCATATGGGCGCTACTTCACACTTTCGATGACTCACGCTTTTAGAAATCTGCTAATTAGACACTCGTTCCCTAAGGACTTCAAGTCTTATGCGAGTCAACATCGCTTAGGCTCGATTCTGATGTCCACTGACTTAACAGCACAAGTGCTTAAATTTAGCATGCCTGCTGCAATTGGATAGTAACGTCCTGGCTGTCTATAGGGGCCGTTTGCTTAATACCTCACTGA
Source organism: Phoxinus phoxinus (assembly GCF_949152265.1). Lineage (NCBI taxonomy): Eukaryota > Metazoa > Chordata > Actinopteri > Cypriniformes > Leuciscidae > Phoxinus > Phoxinus phoxinus. Next base: position 4,238,133 of record NC_136898.1, read on the forward strand.
CAACAACACTGAGCGGCAGCTGCATTGACAGACTGCTAATTAACCTTATAAGACCATTCAGAGAAAGCGGAGCACGTGGGTGGAAGCTCAGCTCGATCTGTGGCCGTAACCTCACTGTGAGCTTGAAGAACAATCCGAGCTCGCTGGAGAGACACTATATTATTTCACTCAAACCTCCACAGACGTGCAGCTAGACACAGCTCTGAGGAACGCTTTTTGTAAACCAGCAACTTTGTGGACCACAAATGAACTCAAGTTTGACTTTAACATGTTGATAAACTATTGCCACGATTAGGGTGACCACCCGTCTCGCTTTGAACCGCATTTTCACCCCTTGTCCCGCACGTCACAATTGAGAAATTGTGCATTTCACAAAATGTCCCGCATTTTCATCAGTCTGTTGGTTTTTAATTATCATATTAAGAAAACGTGCATGCGTTCTTTTGCCTTTTGAAGAAAGCATTTTATTTATTCTTTTTGCGGTGTAGTTTTTCCCCTATATTTAACAGCGCAAATACAACAGCCGTTTTTAAAATCCTATCCAATGGTTGAGAAGAAAGGAGTAAACACGGTCACTAGTAGGTTGTGACGGCTGTCAATCAAAATGTGGAGCGGTGAATCGTTCCATGTGTTCACTGTCAGAAAACAAATGGATAATTCGGACAATTAAAATTTGACTAACAGAATTTATCAACTTGTTGCCTTCTGTGGTTGCTTATCCTTTCTAAAAATATGAAAGTTTTTGGTTTAATATTTTCTTAATATATAAGACTGTCAATTATCTAATTTCATGTTTTATATTTTATTTGATCATTGTTTATTTAGTTGGATTTTAGTTGGACTTGGTCAAAAATTGTTATCTGCATGATACCTTTGCCTTTGGGCTCAGTGATGTTGAATTTAAATGACATGTAAAATAAAGACATGTCATGTTACAATGTGATTTAGCCTAATGGTGTTTTCTGGAAGGGTCTAAAGAACAAAGACATTTTATCAGCTGAAAGGCAGAATACAAATGTCTTTATTAAGTTAGACATTATATAACAGTTTCAGGTCATGTTTTAGTGTTGGTAACATGTCCCACACAAACTTATAATCGTCCCACATTTGGTTTGTTTGATGGTGGTCACCAAGGTATAAAAACGGCATAGCATTCACAAGTATTGGGTAAAACACACTATTTTAAATACAGTGATGAACTGTACAATTTGGGGGAAATCTCTAATTGCACTTTTTCTGACAATAATTGCAATCTTAAAAAAAGTTTTAGATTTTCTGTGTCTTGTCTGTAGGGCTAAACATTTTGTGATTATATATCAATGTGACTAAATAAATAAAAACTGTGAAATACTGTAAAATAAATAATTATTTATTGTTGTTATTACTAAATTAAAATATTAAACAAAAGTCACATTACTATTGCAATATTTGACTGTAAAATAAATAAAAATAGTATTTAAGAAAAATAATATAGTATACTGTAAACTTACAATACTAATAATTATGGTTATCTTAATTTTAAAATATTACAAGCTTTTATTCATAATTTTACAAGCAGAAAACTGCAGGGAGACCTTAAAGCTTCTCTGTTTTACTTTGATTAATCATACAGCCCTATTACATTAAACTATTTTTATTGAAAAGCACACTTATTCAACATTACTTTCGAATTGTTCGCCATCTTTGTTTGGTATTTTTTTAGCTCGGCCCAGTGCATTCTGGGCAACTATGCCATGGTTCAGAACATCTACATTAGCACATCGCAGTGGTGCGTATTGATTCTTGGCATCAGCGTTTTTCCGCGGTGGTTTCGGCGTCAGCACAATGCGTAAGGTGCTTCCTGCCTCGCCAGCACCCACAACCCGTCTGACATCCTCTCTCAGGGGATCGCGGGACAGATTTACTCAAATATTAAGAGCTTGTGAAACTCTTATGCCCTTCCAAAAATAGACTTGAGGTACGAGACGTGAAGCACCATCTTTGTTCTGTAAAATTGCATGTGTGCATCTCATATCTGAATGATTCAAACATGCATGTTAGGTTCATTGCATTTGACCCAGAGAGAAGAGCGCGTTTTAAAGAGGAAACACCACAGCAAGCCAGCTGTGAGTCACATCTTTTTGTATGTTACGCACTTCACAGAAACAACAGAAGTGCGTGACGTGCTTGAAAAGAAAAACCCAAAAATGAAAATTCTGCCATTTTTGTCGTTCCAAACCCACAGGCTGTTATTTTTTCCGTTGAACACAAAAGAAGATTCATTTCACACAGCTCTTTTCCACACGATGGTTCATAGTGACCATGTCTGTCACGCTTCAAATAGTCTAAAAAAGCACATTAAAAAATAAGTCCTCTGAAATTGTACGATGATTTCCTGTGAGGAACAGAGTAGGGCTGAATATTGACACAATTTGATTATTTTGATTCACAAGCTTGCGATTAGATTTCATAATTTCATATACAGTACATGGCAAATTTTCTCAAGGATGCAACTAATGCTGTAATAAACCATACAGAGAGTCAGCTGGTACTACATTATTAAAATATGAACTAATTTGTAAACCCAAAAATTTAATTAAGCAAGTTTTTATAAGAATAAAATTATAATACTAACTTTATAATTACATAATAATGTTTCTAAACCAATTTGTTTTCTGAAATATAATATAAATTAAAAAGGTGGCTGTCAAAAATGTGATGGATTTATTCAAAAATATATTAAATGTTGAAGAACATGAGTATAATGGCAATGAATATGGAATATATACACAAATATTTAGCAAAACGCTCTCTAGAATTTTTTTTCTGGCTAACTATCGAGTTTATGGTCAGGTAAAAATAACATTACGTGACATATTGTTTACAAGCTGTTTCTTTGACATCTTTCCGCGTTTGATAAACTGAGCAATTACATGAGACATGACACAGATTTCGGTAAGATGTACTGCATCTTTTTCTGATGTTCATTCATGTTTATTTCATGCTATAACTTGTAGTAAAGAGGAAATGATGATCCGTTCACGTGCGCTCTGAGGTTTTAACAGCGATCTGATGCGCCACACTAAAAATAGTTTGAATTTTGCAATAAAATGGACAGAATTTGAACGACTTTGTTTCACGTTAATAGTATCAAAGCTTATTGGGATTTATTGGATGGGAGGCACGATACGAAGTTCTGTTCATTTATCAACTGACAACAGAAAGACAAAAAAAAAAAATTGGGGGGATCAAAAAAAAAAAAAAAAAACGAGAACGGTTTATAAAAGTGCGAATCGACTTAAATTGATAAATCAATATTTTTACCTAGCCCTAGAGAAGACCAATTTAAGCTGTAGATCTCAAAACATGGTGCAGATTAGACGTCGTTGGTTCTTGTGTGTCTCACAGTCAAACGTTATTGACGTCAAGCCTTATACGAGTCACCATACTTGATGTGAGACCTTTGATGTTGGATATTTTTGGTAGATAACAATTAAATAAATATTTTTGCTAGAGATGCACCGATTGATCGGCTGATTTTTACGTGATCGGCCATGATCGGCGACCGGCCGGTCAGTCTGACATTTGCTGATTTTATGTCAAATGCAGTCGGGCACCGCATGATTAACATCGCGCAGCGCATATTTTTTTCGCCGTGTATGTTAAATTAATGAGTGGATTCACACCGGGAGCAGGAGCATCGCGTGAGTTGCGCTGCTCACGCTCAATTAAAGTGAAAGCACGCTTTTGATGGACAAAATAAATATTTCACACAAAAAGTGCACAAAATGCACAGAATTTGCATGTCTAGTGTGTCTCGGAGTAGGCTTTGTCAGAAAAGAAAATGAAGGCTCAAAAATATTTAGAGAAAAGTTACCTATTTAAACTTGTTTTTATTATTCAGTTATGGGGTAAGGGTATATCGTGTTTTATAAATATGTATATATATAGAAAATAAATATTTGTGTGCTGTAAAGTGGTTAGAAAAAAGAAAATCGGAATCGGCTAAAATCTGTATCGGAAGATCAAACTCAATGAAAAATCGGCCTAGAAAATTGTAATCGGTGTATCTCTAATTTTTGCATCATATTGTGTTATTACATAACAATTTAGAATGTAGCACACAAGTTGTACAAACTACTTTGATGGAGTTTTTTAATCCATTTTGGAGCTTGTCAGATGTTGTCATTATGAACATCATTGTGAATAATGTAAATAATGGCAGAATTTTCTACTGCTTTAATGCAAGATAAAACCATGAGCAAACCTGAATCATGTAGAGTTGAGCGATGCGGTACTCCTCGACGCTCATGGGCATGGGGATGCGGTACTCTTTGATCAGCATGATGGGCGTGGAGCGGGGCTGGCGCTGGAAACGCTCCGCTGGGTCAGGGGCAAATCCACCAGGACGGCCCTTAGCTCGAGTGCATCAGAGAGAAGGAGCCGAGCTCATTCTCAGACCTGGGGAGAAAACACAGGCAAATCAGACTTGAAAATCATCTACGGATGTCCAGGGGATTGCTTTTGAGATAGTGTTTTTAACTTAAATGTTGCATAATATGGTTCTCCAGAGAAAATATCAAAACATAATCAATCTTCACCATAAACCGCATAAGTTTAGCAAGATTTGCTTAAATGCTTAAAACAAAAAATAAAGTTTTTAATATCTTATGCAAGTTTGCTTTTTGAGTACATTTATGTTGTTTGAACTATGTTGAGATATATATTTACAGCAAAACAAGACAAAAATATGAAATGAAAAATATAGCATTTTGTTTTATTTTGAAGAACCAGAGTGACAGTGTGAATTCGGTTTGTGCAATTTCTTTCTCTCTCTCTCGCTCTCTATATACAGTATATATTATGTGTGTATATGTGTATGTGTATATATATATTATATGTGTGTAGCCTATATATATATATATACACATACATAAATATGTTATGTAGAATATAAGAAAAACAGTGGTAAAGCACCATTAAAATTAAAATGCATATTAAAAACTGTGTATTTCTCTGTTTACAAAGTAGCATATTCCATATTACTTCATAATCACTCACAAAACCCAAAACCAACAGATGTTCTGTATAATCACATGGGCATTATGTATTCAGACATAGTGAAAAACATGCAGCGCAACCAACTCGCCATTAATAAATACAGTGTTACTGTACGGCAGAAGCGCTGCAATGGACTCCAACTGTCTGCGAATGACATCTATGCAAGCGATTCCCAGAAACAAAACACAAGGGGCCTTGTTTTGACCTTCGGCTGCCGTAAGAAACGTAAATCCACCTGCTGATGACACCGAGGTCCGGCAGACACCGTAACTCTCCCGCAGATCCACAGGGTGTGTCACATGACACAGGCCGCTTAGTGTAAGACGGATTATCCACAGACAACTCACCCAACTCTTCCCTGAAAGGTAAAGCGGACAGCTGTGTGTTTGTGTGTGTGAGCAGAAAGGTGAGCTGGTGTAAATACAAACACCGTAAGACTCATAAACAATCAGCAACCATCGACTAAGCGACCATCTCAGGGCTCCCAAGAGGGGCCATGTTAGGTGCAACAGCTGTCAGAGCTAAAAATGGCATCCATGACGAAAAATATCGTGCTATTTTGGTCTATAAATAGCTTGTATGGCTCGGTTACGTCACGCACACTTGCAGTAAAAAGGATTGCGCTGTGATTGCGCCGTCTTGCCCCTGGTGAAAAGGAAGCATTCAACACAATTACAATAGATTGGCTGGACCCTTGTCGAGTCTCTAAAAATAGTAACAATAATCAAAGGCTCACAAAAGGAAAGGTTAGAGACCAAACTACTGTTTATCACCACTGCCTCATTCCAGGATACCCTAAAGCTTAGGTATTATTATAGGAAATTATAAGACAGACATTTAAAATTATTTACTCATCATTTTGAATTTAAAAAAAAAAAAAAAAAAAAAAAAAACACTATAAATAATAATAATTATTTTTTATTTAAAATGTAAATGCTACAAGTACACAATACTGTTCAAAAGTCTGGCCTTAGTAAGATTTTTTTTTTCTTTTTTTTAAATAATTATTTTATTTAGCAAAATGAATGAAAATGATTGTAAAGGCATTTTTAATATTACAAAAGGTTTCTATTTCAAAAACCCTGTTCTTTTGAACAGTCTTTTCATCTAAGAATCCTAACGAGAGAAAAAAAATGTATCACAGTTTCCACTAAAATATGAAACAACACTACCTAATAAATGACATGTTCAGGTCACTGTATGCATTAATTGAATGGAAAAGAACAGCCGAGATATTCTGCAAAACTTCTCCTTTTGTGCTCCAAGTAAGAAAAAATTCAGGTGCCGGTTTTGAAACGACACAAATGCGACCACACCGGTTTGGAACGACACCGAATCTAAATTAAGGATATCAAATCAAATAGTTCAGTGTTTTAGAAAGGACATCCAAAGTAAAAACATTTGCATTTATTCTCTTTTCGCATATAAATATCCGAATATCTGTGGTTTCGTCATTCTTCCACAGGACAGGCAATAAAAGGTCACAGCTGGAAGTGATTGTCGAGACTAAGAACAAGTCTCTGTAATGGTCACCGCTGGTGAGTCACAGCTGCCAGCACTGGTGCATTTTGGTCCTGAACTAGGTCAGGGGCCCTGAGCTACTCTGGGCTTGTGGCTAGACCTGAAATATCAGACAAATGCACGAAGACAACCATCATGAAGGCCTAAGACGTTCTGCTGCATGCCAGAGACAGATCCTACAATACAACACTGACAAACCACATACATCTATACTTCAAAGAACATTACGGATGACATCTTCACTCCCAGTGAAACCAGTTAGTCTGGATGCCACACCACTGCCGTCACCCGGATCCCCAATAGTGGCTTTTTTTTAAACACTATGGGATTAATTTGTGTCAGATGTGTCGCGCAACACTGACATATGACTATGGAGAGGGATTTTCAGCGCATTATCTTCCCATTTCTCACCAGCTGGTTAAAATGATACCGTAACACATTCGAGTGTGTGTTGTCATCGATCTGTAACAACAAAAAAGACATGCACTGCAGTTCGCATCAGATGCAATTTTCCATAATTATGTTTGAAAGGGTTTCTATAAATTCCTCCCGTTGACAAGTGTCTACAGTGCCTATAAGAGGATCGTTCCCGACTGAGAACGCTTTCCCAGGACCGATGTGTCCAAACAAACGGACACCACAATCCCATATCTTTTTTTGAGCACATCTCAGAAGCTAAATGCAAAATAATGTAGTGTGCGAGCGAGCGACTAAAAAGGGGGCAATAACATTTAATGGCATGTTAATTATCATACAGCATTAGATGAGAAATTAAAAAGGTAATCGTTCGTTTGTGTCAAGTGTCCACATGGCAATATTGCATATGTCACATTTCAACAGGACTCCTACTGTAGTAGAGAACCTGTTTGTATCTAAATATAGACATATGAGGAAACGCTGTCTGAGCTAACAGTATTTGTAATGCACACACACTTAAAAATGTTGACATCATTGAATGTAAGATCCCCCCCCCCGAACCTCCATCTTAATACGCCGAGGCGTGCATCAGTTAAGTTGCGAGGTGAGGCTGTCAGGCTCTTAAAAAAAAAAATCACAGCAGAGACATCACAGATGATTTTGCATGTGAAAATACTGTGGGAGTGATGAGAATTCCTTTAGAGACTCGGATCAAAACCAGGAAAACAAAACATGCGGATTGAACTGAGCCCTCTCAGAACTCTCCGTCCTCTCAAGAAACACCTGTTTATCAGTCGCGTCGAGAACCCGGCACTGAGATTCGAGACGTCCGTCCAAGCATAGACGGTTTACCTGTTAGATGGCGCTTATCATGCTGTCTATCCAACTGATCCGATCAATGCATAGAAAGCAGCCGGTCCAAATCCCATTCCCAAACAGAAGCATTCTAGCATCCTGCCACCATTGTTGTGCTTTTTTATCCTCTGGTCTGAATGAAGATGTCATCAAACGCTGCCAGTTAAAATCATCGGGGAAACGTGAAGGGAAAAAAAAAATGTCTCTTTTTTTTATCTCCTTCTCACTTGCAACCTTTTTCCTCTGCCGTTTCGCCTGTATCCACCTCTTGTGGGGCTATAAAGCTCTGTTGCCATGGAAATGCAAAAGGCTGTCATTGGATTGGCTGGAGTTGGTGTGATGAAAGCGGCTCAGGGACGGCCCACTAACTGCTGTGCTCATGAGAGGCTCCGCCCCCTCCTGTTTGCATTCGCTCTTCCAGACTGTCTGATAGCTATTAGATTCAGTCAGTGGAGAGGAGAGGAGGAACATCTGCATCTTAATATGAGTGCAGGTCTGTCAATAAGCATTACGCAGCATCAATGGAATAAAAGAGAATTAATGGGGGGGAAATGAACAGGGAGGAGTCATTGAAACTGACATAATGACACCAACCTCATAAAGTGACTCAAGCCTTTGAACACTTGTGCAATTCCTGCACTGATTTTTTGGAGGGAAATCTACCGGAATTCTGAGGAACAAATTTAAACATGTCGAGGTAAAATATTTAGAACATCTATTGCATTTCCCGCACTGATTTTTGGAGGGAAATCTGTCAAAATAAATGTAAACATGGTGAGGTAAACATTTAAAACACTGCAGAGAGTACCACACTCTCATTGGTAGCTGAAAGCATAATTAAATTAGCCTAAATATTTAATAAACAAACACACCAGGGAAAGGGGAATGCGCTGATGTTTACCAATGAGGGCTGATCCAATTTTGTGGAATTAATTCATTAATTCTGACCTGCTAGTAACTCACATATTTCAATACTTCGAATCAATTATTACTTACACATGCAATGCAACATAGACTTTGGCATCATTCCAATTTACATACTAGCCATACTAAATAGTATGCACTACTTTTTGAGCTAATAATACTCGCAATTAGACGACAGATGGGTTTTTAAAGGCAGATATCAATATCTAGACAGGAGGGACAATTTTTGTGAATTTTAAGTTAATATCATGTAAGTGTTCTTTTAATTTAAACAATTGTATGTACATGTAAATGTGCCATAATTTAATAATTTAGGCTATATCAGCATTACATCGGCCATCCTGCACTCTATATATCAGCACGAGCCACTGAAAAACCTATTGGGTCGACCACTACCCACAATCCCTTGGAATTTGCGCCGGGTCTCTTTCCAAAAAAAAAAGACGAGGAATTTGAGCTGAAGCTGCCACTGCTGTACAACACTTAGTATGTACTTTCCAATCATATGTAAGGTCCATTCTTCTAGTGTGCAGTAATATAATGTGAATTGTGATGCAACCAAAGAAAAAAAAAATATGCAAAAAGTTATTTTTACATCATCATTTATCACTAGATCTTTAATTGCAAACTGGACAGAAGCGATCCGTCTCGTGTGCTCTCGAGAACATTGTGTTCTAATGTTTAACCCAACCACAGACCTTAAAGGCCACTTTGTTTAACTTCAAAGAGACAAAGTGACCTTCAACTTGGAAATATAGCCTACAGTCTCTCAGCTTGAGTTCATTTCATTCTGTTATTAATCTTTCAAAACTTTTAAATGATTATTTGCATGTACTAAAATGTCCCTCAAACATCTGAGAGAACATGTTCTTGTTTAACCAATGCAAAGGTTGCACTGGAAAAACTTGCGTAATAAAATCTGGTACCACAATTCACTTTAATGAAATCTATCAATGATGAATATTGGCTCACTAAAGCCACGCTGCGGTTCCCAGAAACACATCGACCTCTGAGATTAATTCACTTTAACAGTGCTAATGTGAGGTCGGCCCGTAGATTAGATATGCGTGACATTTCATATGGCGCTGCCTTAAGCTGTGCAGGGAAGCTAAGAGCTCTTTATTGATTTCTTTAAGGTTGGCGTCCACCACGATTGGGCATCTCGAAGCCGTGTACAATTACGACAACGCATCAAGTTAGAAAGTCAGCGCTGCAGTTCCACACATCTGATTTCATAGGGATTGCCTACAGGAGGGAAACTCAAAACTTATGATAACAAGATGATGACGAAGCTAATTTCATCTGGCATTAAACTATTAAACACTAATTATTTAAATAATTACTAGGTAACTCTTGAAATTATAGCTACTTAATAATGATAGCCACATGATATTGTTTTAACGGATTCATATTTTTCTTTAAAATGATCTTATTCAGTATTTTCTTTAATATTTACACTACCGTTTAAAAGTTTGAGGTCAGTAAGATTTGTTACATTGTTACAATATATATATATATATATATATATATATATATATATATATATATATGTTTTGTTTTTTTTACAAATAAAGTTATTTTGAAGTTTCTATTCAAGGAGTCCTAAATATTTTTATTATTATTAGTTTCCACAAAAAGATGAAGCAACAACTGTTTTCAACATTTGTGATCATCAGAAATGTTTCTTGAGCAGCAAATCTGCATATTAGAATGATTTCTGAAGGATCATGTGACACTGAAGACTGGAATAATGATGCAGAAATTCACAATATTACCGTTTTAACTGTTTTTTGATCAAATAAATGCAGCCTTGGTGAGCATAAGAGACTTCTTTCAAAAGCGATGAAAAAATCGTACTTATGAACGATAGTGTAACTAAGTGTCAAATTTTAATTAGTAACATGAATCAAGAAATGTCACTTTTACCACACTTAAAACCTTAAAAGTAGTAGTATCCATGTCTCACTGTGTGATGTTCAAACACAGGAATCATGTTGGGGACTTTGCCATTTCACATTCTTCTAGCCGACCTGACGAAGGAGCACTAACGCCACTCATCCGTTATCCCGCCATCAGCAGGTTTCTGTTAACCGACCCGTCTATTTAGCAACAGCAATTTTTTTATTTATTTAATTGATCTGAAGTCCTGTGGCGTCTCAACGCTGCCGACATTACGCAGACACAGGAGTCTGACACTTGCTGGCTCTGAACACACATGACCCACGTCACTGGTCCAGCGTAACTCCTGAACACGGCAAAATAAAACAGGATTTTTAATGCAACGGTAAATCCATGAGCACACAACGGTGACAAAGGACTTCCTTCGGTTTCCTCTGGACACATTGTGTAACAGGACAAAGAACAAGGGAGTGTTTTGAATATTACAACTGTTGGCTATTGTGATAAATAGTCTTGTACATCTCGAAAGCGAAGTTTCAAAAGAGGTTATTTGATACGGGCATCACTGCCATAAGATTTAACACCATTATCTCATTTGTAGGCGTCAAAGTTTAGATCTAATTCTTTAAAATTATACAATTAGCAGTGTCTGCTAATATTTTTTACAAACCTTACTTAACTTCATGTCTTGTTGAGAAGACATGTGCTTGCTAAGTGATCAGAAATCTACCTGGTGTTTTTTATTAATATATATTTATTATAAATGGAAGTCTAAAGAACAAAAACTGGAGGGAAACCACTAGGGATGAGCACGAGTACTCGAGGACTTGGACGTGACCGCGACGATTGATCATGAAAATGAAATAAAGTGATTTGAAAGCATGCAGTGATGCCTGGAATCACTTTAATCATGAAAATACGTGCAAGATGTGCAGCTGCCATATAGCCTATATAACACCATAATGAGAACCATATTCAGTTTCAGCCCAAATGCAAAGCCCAACATTACTGACTATGATTGGGTTATTTGAGACAGTTATATTGCTTTTAGATTTTTTCTTTTTTCAAAAATATTGATATTATTAATAATCCAGTGTAGTGCATTTTTTTATTTTCACAAAAATTTCATGGCCCCCAAAATATTTTGTTGTATGAAAATCTGAACACGCAGAGAAAGAAAGAATAGACTCTGCTTTAAAAAAAAAAAAGTGTAATGCATTATTTTTTAATCAACACTTGAATGTAGGTAAGTTCCATAAAAAAGCAACATTTTGAACATATAGCTGAGAAAATTGTGTTTTTGTCAAAGAGTAAATCGATGGGATTCAGAACAATGATCATAACACAGATGGAGTAGATCGAGTCCATCAACACCCCGAAAGCTTAACAGTTCTATAGCTCGTCCTGGGTCGACATTTCATTCTGTAACATTAGGCAGTCCCTCCAGAAAAAACGCGATTATGCGATCGCATGATTCAATGCATAATCAGCCAAAGTCCGCATATTTATGCGGGGGGCGCATTTTTTCAAATACGCCGCACTTTCACCGCATAAATTGCCGATTTCCGCGCGCAAAATATGCGGGCTTGCATGATTTCATAATCCCCGCATTTTCGTTGCAAAAAGTCACATATATCTTAGCAGAAAGTTGAAAAATGTTGCGTTTACTTCACACAAGCGCAGCCATTTGCCCTGTTGCCATGGGAACGTTATGAAGTGACGTAATTGCGCGACATCATTGAAAAGCTGCAAACCCCGTAATGCTTATGAAACCATGATGAAGCTCGCAAATCATTCTCATTTGCCAACAAACATAAGCGCAAAAGACCGCGCAAAGCAGTTTCCCAGTGTGTTACATGACAGTGGGGGCAAATTATTTTGAATATATTCAAATATATAGTATTACAAAATAATTATTCAAATTATTATTACCACAGGCGGAAGTCGACGCTGGACAACCACTTTGCCACTTTGTCATTTTTACAGAAGTTGTAGCATATTCATTTTGTAAAGCGGAACTTGTTCGACTCATCAATGTTTTGTAAGTTTGAGCCATGTGTTTATTAAGGTCTGAAACAATACAAGATGAGAACTTAAATATTCCCAGCACTTTATGTGAGGTAGTATGCTTGCTTATCATAGGAAGTAATAAGAAATGACTCTTTACATTAAAGGTAGGGTAGGTCAGAATTGCATTAAAAAAAACTTTTATTCAAATTTGTTTAAACTGTCTTTATATACCAATGCATAATTAAAATGCAAGTACTCTGAAATAGAGAGTAAAAAAAAACGAGTGACTCTAGTGTATTTAATCTACAATAAACACAGCTCATTAATTCCATTCACTCCCACCTAAAAACGGGTGCGCGACTGCGCGCACGTGGGCAGAGCCAGTAATAGCGGCGGTAGTCATGGCGACGGAGAGTGACAGTCGCGCAAGCCAATCCTGTGATTCGTCCCGAATGGAAATAATGAGCTGTGTTTAATGAAGATTAAACGGTCTAGAGTCACTCGATTTTTATACTCTTTTTATCAGAGTACTTACATTTTAATTATGCATTGATATATATAGAAAGTTTAATCAAATTTGGTAAAAAGTTTTTATATAAATCCTACCTACCCTACCTTTAAAGTAGTAACGTTAGCCTAGTGAATAGGGTGTTGGGGGAAAAACATTTTTTTTCTCTTTTTCATCAAACCGCAGTTTTTGCAAGTTCCCGCAATTTCATCGCATAAATATCCCGCATATTCCATCGCATTTTTTAAGAAAACGTGCCGCATAATCAAGGATTTTTGCCCGCAACAATCACAAAAAAACGCCGCGTTTTTCTGGAGGGACTGATTAGGCAGTTTTGATTTATATGCGGTTTAATGTTTGATGACTGTGTTATTTTACATGTGTGTAAGCAATGCTTCTATCGCTTGTTTCTGCTGCTTCACCTGTGTTTTGATCCGGAGATTCAGTAATCTTTCAGAAGATGTGCAATAGCGCCCCCTACCGCATAACAGTGAAAACATGGATTGCCAGCAAAGTTCGAATCTTTTCACGCTATGGCTTGGAAACCGTGGAGGGATGTCTGGAATCACTTGAAATACTAGATGAAAATACAGTTCAGGAGCACGATGTGCAGCGCCAATCTACTATATTCAGAATCATAACATTATAAACAGAACAAAATAAACTTGCGCTGCCTACATAACATTATAATGAAAACACGTCGATTCTTTGTGCTTTAGTTGCTTTAGTATAGGAGTAACATTTACTAGCTAGCATAGCACGTAAATTGCATTTGCATCCTATTGTGAAGATACAAATGTTACGTTTTTGTTGTGTGTGTATCCATCTACAATATCTGATTAATCTCATATAGGATGTGTCATCCAGAACAGGCTTTCTTTTTCGACAACATTGATGTTTTATTGATAATCTAGAAATGTTATTTTGAAAGTCATTTTTAAAGTCATATCTTTATTTGTCAACATTCATTTTCGTAACAGTGTATGACGGACACGTCCCGCCCCGAGTACTAGTTTTTGAGACCTATCAATACTCGAAATGAAAAGTTTACAAAATTGCCTATCCCTAGAAACCACCACTAACACCCAAGCAACCACATAGCAACACCCTGGCAACCAGCCACATGTAGTATCATGCCACTTGAAATCAAAAAGCATCACAAATTTCACAAATAAAAATTTTCTTCAGAAACGTAGTTTATATATATATATTGTATAATGTCCTAAAGTCCAAATTAAAAAAAAGTTACAAAAAAAGAAGTATGATTTCGTATGTAAAGTGCAACACGTTTGCAGGGATACTGGGCATCGCTGCCAAAACAAACAAATCCATTCCAAAGTGTTTCTTTCTTACTAATCGCACACAAGGGCGACGTGCTTTGCTTCCTCCATAGTATTAGCTATACTATGGAGAGTATAGAGGTTCGCTGTTTGTTTAAAACAGCAAAAGTGAAACGTGCTCTGTGGGGGCCCAGTGGGGCAATACTGGTGTGGTACACCACCCCAGCAGAGGACGTCCCTGGATTAGGTCCAGTGGCACCGCAAACCTGCTCAATCGCTTCCATCTCAGATAGGGGTGATTATTAATTATCAGGGCTGTCTGATTGGAAGAGATTTTGAAGGGGAACGGGAGAGCTTCACTCCGACGAGGCGAGTGAAGATTATCTATACTATGGAGAGTATAGAGGTTCGCTGTTTGTTTAAAACAGCAAAAGTGAAACGTGCTCTGTGGGGGCCCAGTGGGGCAATACTGGTGTGGTACACCACCCCAGCAGAGGACGTCCCTGGATTGTAGGTCCAGTGGCACCGCAAACCTGCTCAATCACTTCCATCTCAGACACGGTTTTAATTATTCTTATTTCTTTTGATTATTTTAATTTCTTCTATGTAAAGCACTTTGAATTACCACTGCTTAGCTTTGCATTTACTGAATGAGCACTGTGCCACTGTTCGTCCGACTGTTTGCACCGTATTTTATTTTCTAAACTGTTTTAATTATTCTTATTTCTTTTATTATCTATGTAATTATTTTTATTTTTATTTCTTCTATGTAAAGCACTTTGAATTACCACTGTGTATGAAATGTGCTATATAAATAAACTTGCCTTGCCTTGCCTTGCCTTGCCAACGAAGCTTTTTTGAAAACACCATAAAATGCTTATCAGAACATCCGAAGTCTCTTCTGCTTCAGATAAATTAGAGGCAAATAAGTCGGAGACAACGCGCCGCTACACAAGACACATGAATAAATGGAGGAAGAGGGAAGCGCAAACAAACCCTTGACGTGAGGGGCGGATGATGAGAAAAGGCAGTTTATTTATAGAGCGGGCCAGCTGATAGTGGCTCGCCTCCGTGCTCACTCGATTCTTTAAATTATTGTAATAAATCACTCACCTCACGGGGATTTGAGCTCAGATAATCGTCAGCCACTCATCTCATGCGGAGCTTCTACTCTGAGCTATTAAAAAGCCTTTTTAGGGTCCGGTCGCAGGGAAAATGAAGCCTATTGAGAAAACGGCTTCCGTCGGGAGTCTGAGATGGTACGTCGCTGGTGTTGGCGGTGCACATTAGGGGGCTCGGGGTATAATGCATGAGTTTCATAAGGTGGATAGCTGATGTGACTGCTGATATGCTGTTGGGTAATGGGGAGGAACAAATAACGTGGCTAGGAGGGAAAATGCAAAAACACTGTGACATAAAGGCAACCAAACACATATGAACTACAGAAAATCTCCCAAACTCAAGTCAAGCAATGATAGGGATTAATATATGCAAATATGACACCTGTACGCTGAGAACATACCATTTTAAACCTACACTAATGCTAAGCACAAAATTGAATTGAATGGCAATCTTTCCTAAGCACGTTCATTCTACTTCTGCATTGCTTTGCGTTGCAAATACCTGCTGTGATAACAAATGCAAATCTAAAAACCTCACAATAAAATGCAAATCGCTTAGCAAGTGAGCTACAAGGCTGTTTGGACAGAATGATGAACGGGCTGATGGGAAAATTACACTGGCCCTGGCTGGTACCCTATCAGAAACGAACTTTGCCGAAGCGCAGACGCCAAAAACCTCACCACAGAAACCAGCAGCAATGTAGCTAATCGAAGTCAGAAACACCAGCTAGCGTTTCTGGCTTCAATTAGCTGGTAATGATGAAAACCATACATGGAAATACTGCAGTTTTGATGCAACGTGCCAGATTCGACATTAAGCTGCGTGTAAATATTCAAAAGGCAGAGCAAATATGAAATATCAGTTTGTAGAACAGAAGGACTCGGGCTGGTATTGATTTTTATGTGAAATTAGCATAACTTGAGGCTTGAGAAATCGATCACACTGTTGAATACTGCATCAGGTGTTTGATATTGAGTATCATTTTACAGCCAGGAGATTAAACGCAAACCTCACACGAAAACAAAATGCTCATGTACAAACTCCTGCACATACAATAGTTTAACACAACTGTTGACAAATTATGATTGCGGATCAGTTTGTGTAAGAGAGACACAGAAATGCCATCTGAAGACTATTTTCAGCTTTTTGGCGATATTGAATATGTATCTCAATATTTATGTATCATCGGATCATAGGGCTGCACGATATATTGTTTTAGCGATGTGCGCATAAGTCGCATCGCAGCCGATCGTAGTTGATCAGGGATCCGTACGGACCAGGCACCACAGTTCAAAACACACACGATTCTCGGATTAACTGAAAAGTTTAACCATCATAGAGCGAAAGTTTATCATTTGCACGTGTTTTAGGTCCTGTCAATTTAAACATTCAAGCGATTTTAAAACATTCAATAAGACGTGAAAGAGAAAAGTATGCTATAAACTGTAAGTTTCACATACAGACTTTTTGAGATCTGATGCAAACTCATATAATCAGAGTTTTGATCAATTTAAATTAATAGGTTTACACTGATTCATGGAAACATAAAAAAATAATAAATAAAAAAATAAAAAAAGTAAAAACATTTGTCAGTCACAGGAAAAAAAAAAAGATCATAAAAGGAGCTTATGACATGAATCTTTAGAAAACGTAATGGGTAAACCAGTTAATCCATTAACCAGTATTAGACTAACTAACAATGAGCAATACATTTGTTACAATATTAATCTTTGCTAATGCTAGTTAATAAAAATAAAACCGTTCATTGTTACTAGTTCATGTTCGCTCAGGTCCATTAAACAATATTAACAGATACAACTTTTGATTTGAATAATGTATTACGAAATTAGATTAATAAATGCTTTAGAATATGTTCCATTGTTAGTTCATGCTAATTTAGTTAACAAATAAAACCTTATTTTAAAGTGTTAGCACTAAATGGTCTTAAAAGCACATTAAAAATCAACATTGTCAGCAAAAACATTGCAAATACATACAAAAATATTAAATATATATCGCCTACACCAGCATATTTACTAGCCACTTCTTTCAAGTTCAATGGAGGCGAGACCATCAATCAAAGTCACAGTGGGTGTGGAGAGACACCCTAATACCATTAGTGTCCATCCAAGAGCAAAAAAATTAGAAATATACAGTTTCTTCTCGCAGACACGCCGTTAAGAGCCCGTAACGGCACAAACCCCACAACCACGGACCCATTTGTTACCAAGATTAGGAACCTATTAAGACCAACTGGCCATTTCCTGATTGCATTCATTAATAATAGCGCTCTGCTTTGTGGAGAACGGCTATTGCCCGCACACAAACAAAAACCTGAAGTACTGATGTCACAAAAGAGGTTGAAGCAGGTAAGTCTGGACTAATAGAGTGGTCCTTTCAGTGTTATTGCCTTTCCAAGTCTATTACTGTAAGTGGGGCGGACAAACACTATTAAAATTTCAAAAGACACTGACGTTTGGCTTAGCCGTCACAAGCAGCATGAGCGCAATAACGCTTGGGGACGGTCCATGCAACTTTTCCATTTGTGAAATTGGGACGAGGTCAGCGGATGGTAACATTTCAACACACAGAGGCTTCGGATGTGTGTGAAGGGAGAGTTCACCCTCAAGTGAAATTCAGTCATTATTTACTCGCCCGCATGTCAGTCCAAGCCTGTATTGTCGTTTCAATTTCATATTTTTATACAACAACAGTTTGGTGACCTTGGCTCCAAAAACACTTAAAACCAACAAAGGTGACAAAACACTGTTAAAGTAATGCATGTGACTTTGACACTATATAGCCTACAAATGATAAGGAATTTATATTAGCTTTGAGAGCTGCAGTATTTAGGTCAATAATGACAAAATATTTTAATTCATCACACAAAAACTATCATGCGACTTCAGAAGACTAATGCTGGGTACACACCAAAATATTTTTTACATCTTATAAGATTTTCAAAATGTGATAGACCACAAACATGAGGACAAAAAATCCTTTTTGCTCCTATAGCGTGTGGTGTGCCATGATGTGTCAAAGACAGCACACCACACACTAACAGATTTTCAACCAGAGTCTCGACTATGAACACGGGGAATCTTGCAAAATCTCACGAGACTTCAGAATAAGCATGGCGGACGATATGCAGAAAGAAATTGCGATGATAGTGTTTGGCATGCTTTTGACAGAAAAGTCACAGAATAAAAAACATTTCACCCAGCATTATATAGAACCTTTTATACAGAAAGATATTCAATCTTTATCGTCTTTATTGGATTTATTGTCTCTTTAAAAATAGTTATTTAATCCCTCTATAGAAGCTTCCTGCAAGAGTGTGTGTGTGTGTGTGTGTGTGTGTGTGTGTGTGTGTGTGTGTGTGTGTGTGTGTGTGTGTGTGTGTGTGACCGTCTCTTCTATCATCTCGCTTTCTGATTGGATATGGTTTCGTTTCACGTGATAATCTCCAGAGCGTGTGCGGGTTTGTCCTCGGGGTTCCCCCCACACATCAGGACTTCTGATTCGCGATCGGGGCGGCTCTGACGTTCTTCCGAGCAGATTCGGACACTCTTAAACACACCTCACACCAAAGGAAAATCTGATAAGATAATCTGTAGAACCATCAAGATAATCGGGACATAGCTAGGATTGTCGGAAGGGGGAAAATCGATTATCTTTTGGTGTGTGTACCCAGCAGCATAATGCACAAAATTCTCCTTTTGTGTTTCATAGAAATGACATGAGGCCGAGTAGTTTTCATTTCTGGGTGAACTACGGTTTTCCATTAAGATCCCATGATCACTCTGGATACGGATCCTCATCCAAGCCGTCTAAAACAGATCAAAATCCAGATGCCGTTCCTCTTGTCGACTGCGAGAATCAACTCTTCCACGTCAGCTGAGCTGACTAATGAGCAGAACAGGGAATAGAGATGTCGATGGAGATGGTATGGTTATTTGTAACTTTCCGTGAGTTATATAAAAACACCCAAGCATATGCCCACACAGCTCTTCTGCCAACACCAACACACTTCCTGCTACAGTACGCTTATTACCGAGCACAAGGGGTATATGTGGAAGCGGAGATACCAGTGGTGCCCAGTGGAAACGTTTGCCAAGAAAATCCAGCAAGAAATAGAACAGGACGCATCGATGCCAGAATGACTGATGAGACGATTCTCCCACAAGAATACTCAAGGAGATCCGGAACAAGCTATACTAAACATGATACAAAGCGCTCGCACATAAACCTACACACTTCATTTATTAATGGTCTCACCTGAGAGATATAGTGTCTGGAGATGAGAGGGTCGAGCGTCTCTGTTACACTCTCTGCCCGCTCGAGGGAAAAGTGCTACGGTTACACGGGTTAACAGATTCCACTGTACAGTGTACACCACCGACTGTCAGTCATATCACACGTACGATGAACACAACCTCCATAGGGCCTTTAAAATAAAAAGGTTTGTTAAGAACCAGAATCTAAAAGGATATTAAGATATCTTTAATACTTCTTGAGTTACAGGCATGCTAACTTGAGGCAAAAAACACAGCTTTTTCATATTTCTGAAATGTCACTGCTGGCATAGAACGCAACAAATATTGATTGAGAAACAGATTCAACTAATAGACCTACCGATCTCTAATCCTGACATTTTTCTAGTCATTTTTACCTACCCTGTAACTTGGCTGCAAATCCCCTCTACAATATTCTCAGTAAATATTCATCCATTAGACATTTCATATTTTGACTTTCATCACTATTTATCTTTGGGTTTCTTAAAAAATTTTTTACCAGAATCAAAAATTTGAGCCGGGGAGATTTCCAAAATTTGGTTGATTTGACATAGAATGACCAAGCAAAAAACCTAGAGTACCATCCACTGAAACCTGTGTCAGCCATTTGTTTTGTGTAGACACGGTTTAAAAGTAAGTTGTTTATGGTTGTAATTATAAATTAACATGTATTGAACAATGGGGGGGAAGTTTTTTTAATCAACTACCGGTATGTGCAATTACATGTGTTCATAAGCTACTTTACATTGGCTTTAGACATACCGGTAGCTAATTTTTATATCATATTAGTTTTAAAGTCTACTTTTTTGTGCAAAGCTGTTATATTATAGGCCTACTGCTTTGATTTGCTACCAGACATTAATGTCATCTTTTCAAATTTTAAAGTATATTTAAAGTGTTCAATTCAGCTGATTATCAAAAATTAGTATTTCTACATTTCTATGTAAAATATAACATTTTGGGGTTGATTTTCCAGCAAAGATAACTACCGTAAATTATAATATACCCAATTATCGTGATATAAAATGTCTCAAACAAACCATGGTAACATTTTACCCAAGGAGAAACCAATGTAAGGAAAGCACAGAACAGGCTTTCCCAGTATTAACACAATGGATGACAAACTTCCTGGCCCATATGAACACACGTATGTTTGGTAGCAGCTTTGTGGCCCCTAGCATGCTCGGTTGCCTTGTTTGGAGGGAATACATTTCAGTGTTTACTATGTGGCTATAAATAACAAGGTGCAACTGTGTAGTGTCGGCCCGTTGTTTCGCTTCCCTCTCTTTCCGGTGTGGCAACAACCCGCAGCTGACGGTGTCGGGGTCATATCGGCATGCTGTCATGAGCCTGGCAGCGGCCTGCCTCGCCACCGTCCACCCATACATCCCTGCCAGAGCTACAGCCATTAGCAAGCGTTCTCCGGCCGGGGCGAGGGGGGGGGAGGCAATCAATACTCTGACTCATTCTTTCTACGATGGCTGCTTCATAACAGGATTCATTAAGGACAAACCTAATCATTTTGGCAAGATAATTAGATACAAGGAAGCATTTTTTCCCCTCCATCGATGTGCTTGAAAAGAACATGGCAAACTATGAGGTCTCGCTAACTAAAAATGTAGGTTGTTAGCGAAAGGGAGTGTCCTGCGCGAAGGCTTCGAAGTGGAATAGCAGCTAAAATGAACAATTCCATGACAAGATAATTGTGACCCTACAATTAAGACATGAAGAACGTCCCAATTATCTTGACAAGACTGAAATTATTACTGGATGATGCAGGACTGTGTCCGATATGTTTATTAATCAAAGACATGATCAAGGATGAAACCACGGGATCAAATGTAAAAAATGTAGAATCAAACACTGGATGGATGGATGGATGGATGCATGGATGGATGGATGGATATACGGATGAATGGATAGGTAGATGGATAGATAGATAAAGCTATATCCAAAACTATGTTTTACAGCACAAACTCTTTTCGCCTCTGAGCAACAAAACCATAAAGCCTTTCTAATCTTTAACCATGTAAGTTATTTCTAACATTTGATTAACTTTTGGTATCCAATAGACCAAGACAAACAAGGTCATCAAGGAAACAACCACCCACAACTGGACAATTATTAAATGGACATGCACACAGAAATACAGTGTCATGTCTCTGCCGTTTATATGACCAGTCTATTGAGACAACCCAGTTTTCCCACATTAAGAAAATCATACTGCAGAAGTTATATTTACAAAAAGAAATATGTATCTAATAAGTTACTTTAGAGCTTAGCATAATTTCAAACATGTATATTCAAAACAGAAATGTAACTGGCCTTTCCTGGCCTTTTAAAGGCCACCTTCCCACCATAAGAAGTTTTTTCCTGACTGTGGGAACCGTGTTAACTGTGAACTAACTAAAATCTTGACATCAAAAAAAGTTATGTAACTTATTTACAGCACAGAAGTACTCATATTAGGTTTTCATCTGTTATATGTATGGACGTACTTACAGTGGATGAAGTCACTTGTAAAGTTCACTAATCTTCTTCAACTAGGTAACTTAGGTTATCTCTAAAAGCTAATTAACTTTAATGGTCAGTAAGAGGTCACAAATTCAACACCCCAATAACCAAATTATATATCTCATAACCAGGTTTCCTGAGGTAACCACATTATCCATTACCATGGCCATCTATAAATTACACAGAAACAGAAATTAGTAAGGCCCTTTAAAGATATCTTACCAACTATCCATGAAAATATAAATAAACTCAATGCTAACTCAAGAAACTGAATAGTTAATTATTACAGGTAACTTACAGGAGTTTGATTACAATATAAAACTGTGATAAGTGATTTGACTGGCCAGTGATAACCTTCATTAACTATTCATGCTACCGTGAAGATTGGCCAATTTATGAATCCCATCTAATCTAGACAACTGTAAAAGTCTGAAGATAAGACTAAAATTACAGCATCTAAATAATACAATAATCTCTTCCACAATTAATTAACCCCTTTAAGACTCACGTACAATAATCTCATTATAACTCCCAAATGGTTCGTTTAAATAGGGCAATCCGTTTAAGAAAAATCAGGATTTATGGCGTTTAATTATCTATTTTGGTCACGAATGAAGGCCGTGTGACTAGCTTACTCGCAAGCGACCGTTAAAATCAAAATAATGAACGTTGAGAATTACATTTCAAATGTGACATCCGCGCGAAGAGATCATTCGCGCGCTTTGTTTTTTCTTACCTTCGGCGCGGAGTTTTAGCTCAGATCGGCTCTTATCAGAGCGACGTGGCCATCAATATCCGGCGGCTTTAGCTCACACACATCCCCGCTGCAGGTCGAGGTGTCTGCCGGTCGCTGCAACGCAATTTCCTCCGCGCTGTGTAGAAGAAGCAAGCAGCTGACTACCGATTCATCTGACTAAATAAAACAGAAAAGCAGGCCAACACTGTCCTCCATGCAATCAAATATAAAGTCCTGTGTTTTTAAAATAAAACGTACAACTAAACTGACAGTCCAAAACATGCACACGTCAAAGTCAAAGAGGAAGTGCCAGGACTGGTTAAACCACACTAGAGCTCGAGCTCGGCTGTCACTGCCTTTGCATTGTTGTTTTCAGCATATAGAGCAGCGGGAGAGAGGCTTCCTGCATCATTATATCCGCTGCGGCTGATGTAGTGGATCCTTTAAAAACAGCAGGCGGACAAACTGTACAGGTATGCTGATCCGTGCATTTACGTGACGTCCCGTGTGTTCTGTGGATCTATTTAAAGCATATGCTCTTTTTCAAAACCTTGACCTAGCTTTTCGATGCGCGCACGTCCTTTCCTTCTTTCTATATTTACCGAAAGTGCGAGCAGCAGCATCATTTCTGGTCCGATATCATTGGATGGTAAATTCGCCTCTCCCCTTCCTCTAGTCTAGGCCGTTATTTTTTCCATCGCTGTAGCGCCCTCTGGCGGCGGCCGGTCGTAGTGCGATAGCTTAATCGACGCTGTTGTACAAGTTTTGAGGCGTGACAAAATTAAAATTCTGTCATTGTTTACTCACCATCACGTTGTTCACAATCCATATCCATTTCTTTCTTCAGTGGGACACTGAATTTGTCTTGGGAGATAAATGTCTATACAATGGAAGTGGATGGGGACTAGCTGCCCAAAAAGTACCGCGAATGTAGATTGAAATTTAAAGGGATAGTTTACCCATACAATAAAATTCATGTACTCACCCTTATGTCAGTTCAAAGCTGGTTTTCATGCTGTTCTGAGGAATAAAAGTTAGATTTTGTGTGTGTGTGTGTGTGTGTGTGTGTGTGTGTGTGTGTGTGTGTGTGTGTGCAAAAGTCCAAGCAGCTCTTTTTCATACAATGAAAGTGGATGGAGACTATAGCTGTTAAAGGGATAGTTCTGCCAAAAATGAACATTTTGTCATCACTTACTCATCCTCAAGTTGTACACATACCTGTATGTGTTTCTTTCTTCTGTTGAACACACAAAATATGATATTTTGAAGAGCGTTGGTAATCAAACAGTTGACAATAAGAAAGAAATACAATGGAAGTCAATGGCTACTTACCAACATTCTTCAAAATATCTTCTTTTGTGTTCAACAGAAGAAAGAAACTCATACAGGTTTGGAACAACTTCAGGGGGTAAGTGAGGACAACATTTTCCATAAAACAAAAACACAACTATAAATGTCTATTAAGCTATAGGAA
This sequence comes from Phoxinus phoxinus, assembly GCF_949152265.1. Lineage (NCBI taxonomy): Eukaryota > Metazoa > Chordata > Actinopteri > Cypriniformes > Leuciscidae > Phoxinus > Phoxinus phoxinus. The sequence goes on from NC_136898.1 coordinate 4,262,728, forward strand.
CATTCTTTGAGAAAGTAACTTTAAGAGTTCACCCATAAATCAAGTCATTATTGTTTAACTATACCTTTAAAGTTATTCATATTCACTGAAAATCTTGTCATCCACCCATGCTTTTCCACATACAAATCTGGCAGGTTTGCGTTACACACACTTCTTTTGTTTACATATTTCCAGAAGGGAATGTTCCTTTTTTGGCTGAATTATGCCTTTAACACTAAAACAGTTGTGATGAATACAAACACATTTCAAGCTCATTTAATGAATGATCTGAGCAAACAGCCAAGAGTCTAAAACATAATAGAGATGTCATCAAATCATAATGACTCGACGCTAAATTACACTGCCAAACACATTATTCCGTATGCAGTTTTAATTGTGGAACATTTTTGTGCAACAGTTAAATAGATTCCATGAGCTACAGAAAAAAAAAAAAAAGAAATGAACTGTCAACAGCTAACGATGGAAAAGCAGAGAAGAGCATATTTTAAATTTCATGCATCAAAGTAAGCAGCACATCCTGTGTTGCATTGGAAAATGTCAGAGGTCTACCTTTGATAATCAAGTGTGTAAACAGTCAGTGCTGGTTTGGGTTTGTTCTTTACATGAGATGATTTCAACAAGGCAGTTCAGCTCTACTCATCCTATTATCAGATGTGCTATCATTCTCTGCTCTTATATGGCACAGGCAATGTAATCACGTCAATTATTCATTAATGAACATGCCACAAACCTGATATGTGAACAAAAGATATACCTTTTCAAGTGTCATTAAATCAAAAGTCATAAGACACACAAGTGGAATGGAAACATATGCAAATGAGCTGCCCTGCAGGACTGTATTTTTGCCATTCATTTATCAGCAGCAAATGAATAAAATAAAAAATATCTACATCCTTCACCTGAATGAGTCGAGCGTACAATTTTCCATATTTCTGTGACATTAAAAAAGTAAATGTTTTTACAAATCTAGGCATTATTAAAATATACTTTATAGTATGTTCACCGTGTAATAAAACATACAAAATAGATCCTACGGTAATAAAAGTAGAAATATTTACTGAACATGTACATAAGAGTCTGTATAGTGGAACGATCGTTCCATTGTAATAATAATTCATATGGTCCAGAATAAAGAAAGCCACTGCATGTGATCATAATTCATGAGAGTTCACTGTTGGCTATATGTTGGCAGAAGAACGCAGGATGTTGAATCGTTTTAAAGTCATGCGGATGAATCCGAGGTCGCGGTTCACCTTTTCTAGGCGGTTCTCCAAGGACACCTGGGAGATGAATAACATCATAAAGTTCATAATGTTACACATTTGGATCATTTGTTATGCATCATCATCTTTTTATTTTTAAACCAGACACAATCAAATGAGAGCATTTCATTTGTAAAGTGTTAAATTCACTGGATTATTAACAAAAGTAATTATCACGGTTATGTAACATATAAAACACTTTTTTGGGGTTGAATTTCCAGAAAAAAAAACTATATTGTGATCAGTGTTGGGTATTAAAGTTACAAAAAGTCATTAATTACAAGCTACTAATTATATAAGAAGAGGATAGATGTGAAACTGCTGTTTTAATTCTTTCAAATAAATATTATAAAATTTAATAAATTATGACCAAAGTATTTAAATAAAGGTTACATTAAACATGCATTCAAACATTAGATGTTATATCCACTATTGTTTAATATAGCATTGCCCTATACAGTCTATACAGTATTTAACACAATTACATCAGAAGTAACTAAATAACAAAAAAAATTAAGAGTAATCCAATACTTATTGATTAAATTACAGTAATTAATTACTTAGTATGGCATTTCACCCAACGAGAATTATTATGGAAGCTTGTTTCTGCCACGGAATAAAACCATTTAAAAGATAAGTGGGACTTTTTATCTCACAATTCTGACTTTTTTCTCACAATTGCGAGATATAAACTCACATTCAATAAACGAGTTTATATCATATTTAATAAACTCATATTCAACATCCTGCGTTCTAAAAAGTCAGAATTGCTAGATATAAATTTGCAATTGCGAGTTATAAAGTCAGAATCACGTGCAATAAACTCGCAATTCTAACTTTTTAACTCGCAATATTGACTTTTTCCACGCAATTCAAACTTTTTTCTCGCCACTGCGACTATATCACGCAATTCTGACTTCATAACTCACAATTGTGAGTATAAATCTCGCAATTCAAAGAAAAAAAAGTAGAATTGTGAGATAACGTCACTATTACCTTTTTTATTTTTTATTCTGTGGTGGAAACAAGCTTCCATAGATTGTGATGTATACCGTGAAATAAAATTGCTCATATTATGTTATCATATTTTTGGTCTATATATGCATCTGAATGGAAAGCGATTGCGTTCTCACCTCGTCTAGTCTGGTCTGCAACGTGACCCGGGCCCCAGTCCCAGGAATCCGGCTCAGTGCTGCCTCAATCTGTGGAAAATAAATAAATATTCGAGGAAACTGTCACAGCACTCAGCAAATTGCTGGATGGAAACAGCTGAGCTTAAACAACAGGGTTTTGAATTAGCACTCCTCAGCATGATTAGGAAAAGGGAAGCCTGTGCTAAAAATAGACATGATTAACCAGCAGCGCTATAAAGGCAAGTTATGTAATGTAGGACACAGCAGAAACACGCGCTGACATCGATCTACAGCCGCTCTCATACCAGCAAGACTCGTGAGGGAGTCACACGCCGTCCAAACACTCATGTGACGTTAAGACATGCAATCCGTGAGTTCCTAGTTTCATAATGACTTCAGCATGTATATGACCAGAAGGAAAATACTGAATAAACACAAATGAGCTGAAAATAAATCATCGGTTTTGTCAGCTTTTAGAAATTGCTAAAAATATATATATCATTTGTTTTCTTCTTCTACACTAGATATCTGTTAGACATAACTCAAGAAACTGAATAATTAGTTTCTTAGTTAAATATTCTGAATTTTCCAATATAATCTGACTTCTGACCTGTGATGCTGCCTGAATCATTATCATACACTCTTCGTTCATTGGCCAGAGGAGAACTGGACCCCGACTGAGCCTGGGTTCTCCCAAGGTTTTTTCTCTCCGTTCTGTCACCTGATGGAGTTTGGGTTTCTTGCCACTGCCGCCACTGTCACCTTTGGCTTTTGGCTTGCTTAGTTGGGGACATTTAATATTCAACAATATTACTAATCTGCCTGCATTGACCCCATTATATAAGAACTGAACGGAACTAGACGTTGACATCACAGTTTTCTCCAGAGCGGCTGTATATATAAATGATCTAAATTAACTTTTTTACAACAAAAATGAACTATCACTGAACTTAATTAAGCTGGACTGTGACGCTATTTTCTTCTAGAAACAAACTTTGTTGCATTATTTTCCTGTTATCTCTGTAAAGCTGCTTTGAAACGATCTGTATTGTAAAAAGCGCTATATAAATAAAGGTGACTTGACTTGGTTTATAAAAAATATGTGTATAATAGTGTGTGTTTTACTACATTATTAACTATACTACATTATTAAATTGTTTATTTAAAATTATACTACAGGGCCGTTGAATGCTTGAATCTGATTGGTTGACGAGCGTTCTACGATGTGCAATTATTTTCAGGGAACCGCGCGGCTAAAGTAGTTCCGGCAGGTCTTGACCTCATTACAGTTCCATATTACTGCGCCTACTTAAAGGTATAGCGGAGGATTTTCTTTTTCCGGGTGGGTAGCCTATACTATTGGTCCACCTAAGTGTCAATCATTCTGGTGATATGTTTACGTAAGGCCGTCGTACGTGCTCGTCCCTGCGCCACATGCGTACTTTCAGGTGTATTATGTGTGATGAGTTACGGTTTTTAGCCATTCCTTTGAAAATGGCTGAGGGTCGAAAGAGAAAAAATGTATACGAAGTGTATGATAAGAAGAGAAAGGCCGCAGAATATAGAAACAAGACCAGAGTGATTTTGGGTGAATATTTCACACGCTGGTGTGCGCTAAAAGCACAGGTTGGGCTTCCCACTGATGCCGCAGTCGCGAAGATTCTACTAGACAGGTAAAGTTTGTCATGCTATTTGGAGAAATCCATTTAAAATCACTGCTAGTGAAAGTTAATGTAAGCTACATTAAAGTTTAATAGGCTTTCCCTCTCGGGAGCAAATAGAGTGTTGCGCATGTGCATTTTTTTTTAAATTGGAGAGGGCGGGTCTTTTCTAAAATTAGGAAAGATCCTCCGCTATACCTTTAACTGTAATAACGGAAAATAGGATACAATTCATAACAAGAAAAACTATGCAGCCCAATGCGCTTGATCTGTAAATTTCAATGTCTGACTTCACAATCAATGGAAACATGCAGTTTCATTTTAACAAATAAAGTACAGTATATAGTCCTATATATAATCAATAGAAAATTAAACTGAATATTTAAATAAATATATAGTCCTGTTGCACGGGTTTTCGTAATAATTGCAGATATTATAACAAATAAATAATTATTGATAGGCCTATACTTGTTAAAATGCCTTTGTGTTTCATTTATTAGGCTAGTCTACTGTCAAGAATGAACATCCATCCATCCATCCATCTTCTTCCGCTTATCCGGGGCCGGGTCGCGGGGGCAGCAGTCTAAGCAGAGATGCCCAGACTTCCCTTTCCCTAGCCACTTCCTCTAGCTCTTCCGGGGGGACACCGAGGCGTTCCCAGGCCAGCCGAGAGACATAGTCTCTCCAGCGTGTCCTAGGTCTTCCCCGGGGTCTCCTCCCGGTGGGACGTGCCCGGAACACCTTCCCGGGAAGGCGTCCAGGAGGCATCCGGAACAGATGCCCGAGCCACCTCAGCTGACCCCTCTCGATGTGGAGGAGCAGCGGCTCTACTCTGAGCTCCTCCCGAGTGACCGAGCTCCTCACCCTATCTCTAAGGGATCGCCCAGCCACCCTGCGGAGAAAGCTCATATCGACCGCCTGTATCCGGGATCTTGTCCTTTCGGTCATGACCCAAAGCTCATGACCATAGGTGAGAGTAGGAACGTAGATTGACCGGTAAATCGAGAGCTTCGCCCACGACAGACCGGTACATCGTCCGCATTACTGTGGAAGCTGCACCGATCAGTCTGTCAATCTCCCGTTCCATCCTTCCCTCACTCGTGAACAAGACCCCAAGATACTTGAACTCCTCCACTTGAGGCAGGAACTCTCCACCAACCTGAAGTAGGCAAGCCACCTTTTTCCGATTGAGGACCATGGCCTCGGATTTGGAGGTGCTGATTCTCATCCCAGCCGCTTCACACTCGGCTGCAAACCGTCCCAGTGCATGCTGAAGGTCCTGGTCTGATGGGGCCAACACGACAACATCATCCGCAAAGAGCAGAGACGAAATCGTGTTGTTCCCAAACCAGACACCCTCCGGCCCCTGGCTGCGCCTGGAAATTCTGTCCATAAAAATTATGAACAGAACCGGCGACAAAGGGCAGCCCTGCCGGAGTCCAACATGCACCGGGAAGAAGTCTGACTTACTGCCGGCAATGCGAACCAAGCTCCTGCTTCGGTCGTACAGGGACCGGACAGCCCTTAGCAAAGGACCCCGGACCCCATACTCCCGGAGCACCCTCCACAGGCCGCCACGAGGGACACAGTCGAATGCCTTCTCCAAATCCACAAAGCACGTGTGGATTGGTTGGGCAAACTCCCATGAACCCTCCAGCACCCTGGAGAGGGTATAGAGCTGGTCCAGTGTTCCACGGCCCGGACGAAAACCGCACTGTTCCTCCTGAATCCGAGGTTCTACTATCGGCCGTATTCTCCTCTCCAGTACCCTGGCATAGACTTTCCCAGGGAGGCTGAGAAGTGTGATCCCCCTGTAGTTGGAACACACCCTCCGGTCCCCCTTCTTAATAAATAAATAATAATATTGACGCACATGCTTATCTCGCTCTCATAACTGCATTAATAACTGCATAAAGCCGGGGACACACTTACTGTAAGGCCGGTTATGAATGTAATTTGATACGTATGACTGATCATGCATACGTTTTCAGCGCGTTCAGTCTGTGTTCACAGCGGTGTTTAAAATCTGCTGCACTCACAGTCAGAGAATGTTTCTAGTCGTTAAGTGTGTCCAGCATTATCTGCTATCAGCGGCTCAAACCTCCGTTACTAACTCTAAAATGACGTTTTGGAATTAGCAACGGAGCCTGGGTTTAGATGCGCAAGGAATTAGTCCTACATTCTCCGCTTCGCGTCGTGACCGCATTACCACCTCGGGTGTGCATTATTTTTCTGATAATTCAACGGCCTGTCGTCAATTATTCCTTACATATTTGACAATCGAATGCCACGAATGAAGTATTCTAGAGGACCGTATAACAACAGGAAATATCCCACAATCACCTGCTGCTTTTCCTGTGTGAGCTCATCAAAGAGGCGCTCTGCGTCACCCAGCGACTGAATGCGAGGCTGACAGGAGAGGGACGTCTCTTCGCCGGCGTCGTGTGTCTTCAGCGAGCTGACAGCAGCTTCCGGTTCCCCCCAGCTCAGCCCAACCGCATGCTCCTCAGATCCACTGCTCTCCGCCGGCTCAGACAAGCCCACGCCGGACTGAGGGTTCACTGAGGAGGAAATCACACAGGAGTTACGTTTCCTGAAGGAAATACCACTGCTTACAGGCTAGCAAAGTAGTAGTGTTAATGTTTTAGGTAAACTAATGGCTTGAAAACCCATTATATATATATATGGCATGGTCTTAACCATTTTAATCACAAATCACTGGTCAGGGAATTAGCCAGAATTGCACAAATACTGTAAATAAAGTAGCTTGGCACGGACTAGCCTTTACCAACTTTCAGACGAAGAGGAAGAAGAGTCCACTCGATGTTAATGGCTTCGAACAGTTCATCCAAACACAATGAGACACTTCCTCCATGCTTCAGTGTTTAGTTGACTGTATTTTATTTTGATAATGAACAGGCTGCGATGTCATGTTAGCTAGAACTGATATGTTGTGTGTGTGCGCGCGAGGTGAACTGCGTGATCACTTGAAATGTTTCGTAATAACAGCGGAAACAATACTATGTTATTTAAGGTCATACAGATAAGAGTAAGACGTCATTCGAAACTGTAAATGGTTTACTTTTATTTGTGTACAGTCACAATAAAAACAAAATATTTTGCTTTTGTAAAATAAAGAAAATAAACAAAATGAGCTTTCTGCCGTCTTGGTTTTCTTTCCGTGAACTTGTTTGTGGAGCGTGTCACAAAAATGAACCGAAACTCAGCATATAATACTTCGTTTTGTTGATTTGTTAATTATTTAAGTGAAATATATTTGCTCCTTTTTACATACATACTGTACATACATATATATATATAAATAAGAGATGCACCGATGTATCGGCCAACAATCGCTATCAGCCAATAAAAGCAATTATTTTCACTGTCGGCCATCGGCCGATTGATTAAAAACAGCCGATGATCAGTGCCGAACCGATTATATCCTGTCAATCAAAAGGGTGCAGTAAAAGATGACAGACTGCAACTCCCACTGTGTGTGAAGAAAATCTCTCGTGTTGAGTTAGTTAAGGCAAGTTAGTGCGACAATACTGCATTAACAGCTAAAAAGGGCTTGATAAAAGCAGGCTCTATTTGACCCTGTGAATCACCCATAGTTCAAGCCGGGGTTGCCAGATCTGCAGTTTTTCCCTATACTAAACATTTGTAGCGTGCTCTCACCCCATAATCGCAAATAGCTCTGTGCTTTGTTACTTCTAAAAAGGACGTGTCATCTTTCTAATTCTGTAAATTTTAGCACGAAATTAAAACAATAAATGGCGTTTTGACGCTCTTAAATGTGACGTGACAGATCGCTGTGGTGCCTCAGTTCAAGCAGCAGCGTGGAGCGCGAGTCTATTCTTCCACTTTGATACAAATGATATCTAGAAAAATATGCATGAATATCAGAAGGTGAGTTGAAAGTTACAGTATAACTTACCGAAATCCGTATCATGTCTCATGCAATCACTCAATCAGTGTTTCAACCGTAGAAAGATGTCAATAAAACTACCTTATGTATAACTGAGTTGTATACAAACATTTCAGCTTTTATTTGAGTGTAAATATTATATCTGGAAATAAATAGCAGTTGAATATAATAGCTCTGTTGTTAATTTTAACCTCTAATATTATAGTGTACCAAATGAGAGGGTTCTGTGTACAGTTTTATTTGGGAGAGATTTTTTATCCATTAGAAGAAAAAAAAAAATATTGGCAGATATCATTCTGAATAATCGGCTATCGGTATCGGCTAAGAAATTTCAGGTGCATTTCTAATATATATATTATATATATATAATAACACACAGAAAAATATATACAGTATATCTGTAAAAAATAAAAATAAAATAAAGAACAAGCACTGTAAATAGTGGTCAGTATCAGTATTCTTCCAGGCTTTTCAACATTTGATGGCTAAAAGCTGAAAAAGAAAGTAAGTAAAAATACCTTCCAGTCTCTCAGAAGGATTGAACTGTAACCTCTTCCTTGGACTTGGATGAGATGGTAAAGAGGAGCTGATGCCATTTCGATCAAAACCAAAATCAACCCTAAAAAAACAAGGCATTTATGAGACACATTATATACAGACAACTGATCAGCGCAGTTGGCAAGTGGATCAGAGAGCAGGACAGAAATGTTACCGGCTCTGCAGGTGTTCCTGGGATGGAAGAGAGTGACCCAACGCGGTGGAGAAGTTCTCGGATGGGCAGCGCTTAGGACTGGACTTGGCTGAGAGAGGCATGAGTAACGTGTCCCTCTTTGCTAACATTAAAAAAAAAGTGAGGTTGGAGTTTTATCAGTTACTTTGAAAATGGTATAATCATACATCCAACACTAAAGTCAAGTCACCTTCATTTACATAACGCTTTTAAAGGAACACGCCACCGTTTTTTGAAATAGGGGTTATTCACCATCTCCCCTACATTTAGTTGGGGGGCAAACACATTTTTGTCTCAGTGCATGCATTGAGACTATATTGGGGTGAAGCACTGCTACTTGGGCGCAGAAATATCACGTAACACCTGAACCAATCACCGCGTGATATCTCTGCGCCCAAGTAGCAGTGCTTCGCCTGTGCTTCGCCCCAATATAGTTCCAAGTCAATATCTGCCTAGGAAATCGCCTAGTTTTAATCTGCATCGCTATTTGTATTCGCTGTGAATACGCAGGCCACAAGTAGTAATTATTTTTTGGATCACTTTTACTCACGACATGCTATCCGGCAACAAAGGATTCCATTCATTATGCTAAACTAAGCTAGCGGCTGCGCTGGCAGACTAAGACAATGCATGCACTGAGACAAAAATGCGTTTGCCCACCTATCTAAATGTAGGGAAGACGGTGAATAACCCCTATTTCAAAAAACGGTGGCATGTTCCTTTAACAGTAGATTGTTTCAAAGCAGCTTTACAGTGATAATAGGAAATTAAAGTAACAGAGATTGTCAGTTGCAAACATCTTTAGTTATTAACTAAGGGACATGACACCGTTCTAACAGAAAACCATTAAAGGGCACCTATTATGGAATTTTGAAATTTACCTTTCATGTAGTGTGTAACATAGATCTAAGTGAACAAAAACATCCTGCAAAGTTTGAAATATGAAAGTGAAGACTAAGTGGCTACAATTCATATATACAACTATACCACAGAAGTATAGTCCGAGCCTTGTGCTTTGCTCGCGCCATTTTGAAGACGATTGCTTTATCAACTTAAATGCAATCAAACTTGGATTCGCGAGCCGTCTGATATTGAAGGAAGGTTCAGTTCCAGGTGTATTTGCATCAGCTTCCTCCTCCGTATCACAACCTGTAAGTGTTATTAATAATTGTTGCATTTATGTTTTATGTAGCATGCTTAATAATTATGTTGTTTGTTGTGTAAGCACCGTTTAGCTTCTAGGTCTTTAATGACAATTGTATTGAGATATGTGAAGTGTTTGTCGTTGTTTTCGGAGTTGTCTTAAACAGAGTAATACCTCGTAGTAACGTAACTGCATTTTTTTTTTTTTTTTTTTTTGTAAAAACGTTATGTTTATGCATCGGGCTAATGCAAACAAAGACTGATTGTGCTTTTACAATATGAACTCTGGGCTATATGCTCGCTAACATAACATTAAATTCTTTATCTTATTTTTAGTTTTTTACTACAAACTACAAAGCAGTGGACTATAATAATTATTATAACACAATTTAATTGATAAAAGCATCATTGTACTCCGTGTTAAACAATAAGTATACCAATCACAACTGACTGGGTCATCTGACCAATCAACGCAGATTAGCGTCGCGCAAAGGAGGGGTTTGGAGAAATGAGTCGTTGAACGATTCATTTGGGAGTCGGTGAGCAAATCAGGTAAAAATAAATGCATATTATACGACAACAAAAGTGTTTTTTGTCATTGCATGCATGTAAAACTGTTGTTGGGGACTCCCTAAACAACATTAGGAACATTTTAAATGTCATAATAGGTGCCCTTTAATGTGCTCTGGCCCGCTCATACGCAAAACAACAGTGCCTGGTGTCTCGAGAACGCAAAGCTTGAAATAAGGTGCAAGCCTTGAAAGTTCTCTGCGCAAACGTAAAAAATGCGAACCTGTGAGAAACTCAAATGCTAAAGATTTGTGTCACTTACTAGGTGTGGAGAAAGGGTTGGCTCTCTGTGCTCTGGGGGGCAGAGATGATGACCTGTGACCTTCTGGAGAGAGACTCCTCTGGGCCCTCAGCACAGCCCCGCTCCGCTCCTCCACCGCGTCCCTCACAGAACTCTCCACAAAAGCCACCGTGGGCCTCCTCCTAGCCAACCCTAAAACACATCACACACAAAAAATGACCAGAGTTGAGAATATTTAAAAGAAACTAAATAACTGTTAGGATTAGGGTTAAAAGCTCAGGAGTATTCAAATTACTGTAGCTTTCCTTGTAGATAATAGCTACAGTAAATCATATATATATATATATATATAATCAATATAGATAATCAAAATGTGGGCTCATAAAATACCCAATATATACAACCCGGTAAAATTTTTGGGGTTGGAAAATTTTGTGAATGATTTTGATAGAAGTCTCTTATGTTCACCAATGCTGCATTTATTTTATAAAACAGTAATATTGTGAAGTATTATTTCAATGTAAAATAACCGTTTTCTATTTGAATATATTTTAAAATGTAATTTATTCCTGTGATCAAAGCTGAAATTCAGTGTCACATGATCCTTCAGAAATCACACTAATATGATGATTTGATGCTCAAGAAACATTTACTATTATTATCAATGTTGAAAACAGTTGTGCTGTTTCATATTTTTGTGAAAACCGTGATAAAAAAAATTCTATGAATATTGATGATGAATAGAAAGTTCAAAAGAACATTGTAAAATGGAAACCTTTTGAAACATTATAAATGTCTTTACTGTCACTTTTGATCAATTTAATGTGTCCTTGCTAAATAAAATAAAATATAAAATAAATAAATCCCACTGACCCCAAACATTTGAACGGTAGTGTAAATATTATAGTCAATAAAGATAAAAAAAAATAGTTGTCAAATATACATTTTCAATTCTATAATAAAAAAATGTTTAACTTTGTATGCGTTTAGTATAAATTTGTGTGTCCAAATCTGATGCTGTCACCCTAATTGAAACCCACATTACTTTCTTGCAACAATAAGGCTTATTATTTATATAATTTAATATATTAACTCCTTAAGAAGATTCAGTCTGTAGTTAGTTATTGTTAATTATTTGTAGTGTAGCTAACTACTGTTTCAAAAAAAGGCTACACTTTACAGTACATTCCCCAAAACGTTGTAGAAGGTACTTGGACACCATTCAGTCTATCCCAACCTCAAATGCAGTTTTATTAAGGAGAATTTCGAGACATACTGGACGAACTGCTGCCGTTCTTGGACAGAACACGTCCCTCAGTGGCTTTAGTGTCCTCCATCTGGATCAGGGCCTTCATCATGGGCGTCAGTGGGACATCCCTCTTCCTCGTCTCTTCACAGTGACCTGGAGTCTGTTCTCTCTCTGGTGGAGACACCCGCCTGATGACAGAGGATAACATAAGTCAGAAATCACCTTCTCGAAGTAAACGTGCCACAGCACAGCATGGTTAAAGGAACACGCCGACTTTGGGGCTTATACAGTGAATAAGCTAAAGTCCCAAAGAGTTAGATAAGTCTGTGCGTGCCGTCACTCTGTCTGACGCACCCACCACTAGCCTAGCTTAGCACAAAGACTGGAGGTAAATGGCTCCAGCTAGCATACCGCTCCCAATAAGTGACAAAATAACGCCAACATTTTCCTATTTACATGTTGTGATTTGTATAGTCACAGCGTGTACAAATAACAAGGTCACATGAGACAGACATCTTCTAACCGTATACATACTGGGAACTATATTCTCAGAAGACGAAGACACGCTGTGACTATACACATCACCACATGTAAATAGGAAAATGTTGCTGTTATTTTGTCACTTATTGGGAGTGGTATGCTAGCTGGAGCCGTTTACCGCCAGTCTTTGTGCTAAGCTAGGCTAGCGGTGTGTGCGTCAGACAGTTACGGCACGCACGGAGATGAAAAGGGTGTATGGACTTATCTAACTCTGGGGGATACGGTGAATAAGCTGAAGTCCCAAAAAGTCGGCGTGTTCCTTTAAGAAATGAATATCGTATAGAACTATGAATAATGAAGTACCCTCTAGCTGTTCGGTCAGAGGATGTTTGTTCACCCCAGAGAGCAACGCCGTTCCTCATGCCGACATCTACGTCACGCTGCCTTTTACTTGGTGAAAGCAGAAGATCAGGGTGGTGGAACAAACTGGAAATATTAAATGTGTGAGTTTCAGTAATAACTGTGATAATAAGTGCATCAATTTTATTGTTTAAAAAAAAAAACTGTTTCAGAGTGCTTTCACACTAGCACTTTTGGTGCTTGCCGGTCACAGTTCAGTTCATATGGTTGATGCCAACGCTGTTTTCAGAACAGAGTCCAGCTAATAAGGGTTGTCTGGGTTACGGTTCATGTGACAGGGTTTCTGCAGGTTTTATGAAGACCAAGTAAAGAATATTTAAGGGATTTACATTGTGAACACAATACGTCCAAATGTTCTCTAAATCTAAATGTTATGGGGAGAAACACGAGTTGTATTAGCAACATTTCAGAGTTTGAAAATACTTGAAAACTTTCAACAGATATCCATTACTTTTTAATTCATTTAACAAAAAAAAAAGATTCTTAAATCAAGACGCATTTAACTTATTGACAGATATTTTTTCTTGTTTTAAGCATAAACCAATTAATTTTACATTTGCATCTCAAGTAAATGTATATTGATTTAAGACAGTTTAGATATTTGTATTGGAAAACAGGACAAAAAAAATTTGGAAGATATTTTACAATGCATGCAACATTTAAAGCCCTACCTTTATGAATTTATGACTTTCTGCTCTGATTTAAGACCTTTTTAAGGCCTTAATATGTGTAAAGACGAATTAAGACTTTTTAAGACTTTAAGACCTGCAGAAACCCTGTGTGAACTCCGGTATAGTTCGCTTCTGATATAAATGCAATAGTACAAAATCACGGAAAAGAACCACGATTTACGACGACATATGATTCACTAAAACTGTGTGTTTGTGTTTATGTGTGTTATCACACTGTGTTCCTGACAAGCGTGACTGAATGCAAGCCGAGAGAAAAGGACTCCCGTGATCTTCAGAACATTTGCAGTTCAATTGCGGCAGATAAGATGCAAGGTAAAAAAAAAAACAGGAATGCAGCTTGATGACGCAAGCATACCGTGGTTCAGACCCAAATAATAATGTGAACAGAGACGAGCCGGGGAACAATTGAACTCTGGTTCAGACCAAGCAATGGAAAGTGTGAAAGCACCCATAGGCCCCTGATGAAGATGTTTTGTGAGTTTCGTACCCCGCTCCAGATGGCTGTGAGTTACCATGAAGAGATTGTCGTGTTTTGGCCAGATTCTCATGCTGCAGCTGTCGGATTTGAGTTTCTAGCTTAGAGATGGCCCTTCAAAACCAGAGAAATTCAGAAAATCTCTAGTTAGTACACAAAAGGAAATTATATTATATTAGTATATTAAATACAATTATATTTAATATATTATTTCCTTTTAACTATAGCATTCATATTACTACCCATGTCATATATAGTAGTGGCCAAAAGTGATGACCAGCCTAGGAATATTGACATCTCCTTTTATTCAAATGTTATTAAAATTTGTAAAGATTTTGTAAGCATACTGGCAGTTGTGCTTTGAGTCAATTGTTTTATTTGTGATAATAACGCAATGAAACGTGATGAAAGAGCGAACCAACGAAATATTATTTAAACTGATTATGTTGTAGTCAGTGTATGCTTTGTTTGTGAGCTTTTTGTTTTTCTATGCATTTGTTTTGCATAGTAAAATAAAGCCTGTAGCTGTAGTTTGCCTTTTTTTTTTGCCAAATAAATATTTTTTCTTCAGATAAATACCTTAACCAAGTTTAGTGCTTTGTTCTTCCATCATATTTAAAATATATATTTTCAAATATAAAATATTTTCCTTATATTTCACGACTTTCATCACTTTTGGCCACAACAGTATATATTACATGTAGTTTGATTACTATTATTATAATTCATCATTTACAACACAAAATAATTGCATATTAAGAACATATTTTGCATTTTCATTTATAATTAATATGATTGTTATAATTAAATATATTACAAAATAAATATATGACTTTGCTTTAATATTTGTTAAATATTACATTTAACAATTAATTATAACATTTAAAAATTAAATGCGATGCAATTGTCAAATATACATTTTAATTTTAATTATAAAATAGCAGTTCGTATGATGATACTAAACTCAGATGTTTAAATTAAATCTGACTACCTTTTCAGTTCACATATTTGATCATTGGCATCAAAGAGCTTATTTTCAGTTGAGACCAGCTTGTCCTGTTAGGAAAGAAACAACTGAGTAGTTTGTGCACTTTGTATTAATTTTGTCAGATTAATGGTGTCAGATAAAAACAGTTTTCACCTTCGCTCCTTCATGCTCCCTTCTCAATGAATCATATTCGTGGAGGAGCTGCCAAAACAAAAACGCACATCATCACATTGAACTTTACGGTCTAACACAACAGCATAAAGGACGTTTAAAGGATTCTGCATGGCTCACATCCTGTAGCATCTTGTGTTCTTTCTTCATGCGGGCCTCTTTCTCATCCACCTCTTTACAGGCGTTCTGCATGGCTTCCTCCAGCTGACGCAGGCGGTTCTTCAGTTTGATCATGGTGGCATCTTTCTCGTGGCTGCTGTGTTTGGTCTCTTCTAAGCGCTGCTGCAGGGTCTGGACTGTGGCACTGGCGGCATCATATCGCTCCGGCCATTCCGCCTGGACCACAAACACAAACTTTAGGATGGCACAGTGTTTAAAACACATTTTGACCACTTTTCCAGTCATTCGCGATCTTTACTATTAGAGACGTCATGGTAAGAAAATGTTCACATCGGTATATAAACTTACAACATCGGTCTTACCGATAACACCGGGGCTCGGGTAAAAACACTAGTGGAGTTTAAATAGTGGATCAGAATATTGACTTTCTTAAGCCAACATAGTAAATGTTCAGCATATAGTGGGGAAGAAGCTTTGAGTTGTAGAAATATTCATCTTCGGAACACAATTGAAGATATTTTTGATGAAATGTGAGAGATTTGACACTTCAAAAAGTTCATAAAGAGATCGTAAAGCTAAACTGAAGTGAGCGGTTTAGTCCAAATTTTCTGAAGAGACTCGATCGCTTTACATGATGAACAGATTGAATTTAGGCTTTTATTCACATATAAACATTCATCAACTCGCACATCAGCTGTGGTTAACGGAAGCTCAAGCATGACCTGCGAGAACCAATGAGGTTCATTCTCGTGTTACGCAGCACATTTGAGCTTCTGCGAGAGGTTTGTTCTCGCACATCAAGCAAGGTAGTTGCGTAGCTGTCAATAGAGGGACAGAAACCGCTCAGATTTCATCAAAAAGATCTTCATTTGTGTGCCAAAGATGAACGAAAGTCATATGGGTTTGGAACGACATGAGGATGATACATTTTTGGCTGAACTATCTCTTTAAAGTCGACATAAAATCAAAATTGACCCCATTTACTTTATTAGCGCACATTACTAGTCTTGTGGTGAACAATTAATCCATGCAAGTTAATAAACAGAGAAAAATTGTTTGCCGTGGTAATCTTTAATCAAAATCGGAAAAGTTACTTCCGGTCTGGAATGGCGTTCCTTTTCTGATGACGTCAGTTTGACGGCTTGGGTTGAAAACGCTTAAGGGGAAACTTAACCTCTGGAAAGATGAATGTGTATTTAAAATGTGTCATTTATGTAGTAGAAAAATGTGAAATTATTTTTGAATTTGGAGCCTTCTAGACTGAGAAAAGCCAGAAAATTTATTTTTGGCTCATGTGGATGAAAGACAACAACTCCCAGAATGCACTTGCTTCGCTGCTTTACGAGGCCACTCCTACCGGTAACAGAGCACAGTTAAACAACTAGACTAGGCTACTAGTTGACTCGAAACTTAAAAGACGCCGTTTTATCGTGAGTCTCCGTGACAAGTCTGCCCGGAATTGGCCCAAAATGTCCGGGATTCGGCTTTTGCGATCTACAGTCGCCATTCGTTATGTTTACTGTGGCGAGCAGGACAAGGCTGAGGGCCGCGGGAGAGCGACGCGAGACCGGTGGTGTGATTACTGATGAGCCGCACCTGTGAGACGCACCGGTCTCATATCTCTCACGGAGGAGTGGGAATTTTCTTAGCAATGTTAAAACGCACATCAACCGATCACTTGTTTAGCGTTCATGAAAACACTACATTCAGATTCACCAATCGGAATGAATTCAGTTAGATTGAGACAAAAGGTGTGCATGTAAACAATGAATGGCAACTGTAGAAAGCAAAAGCCGAATCCCGGACATTTTAGACGATCTCGACAGCCGGACATGTCCGAGAAAAAGAGGATGGTAACCCCTACTACTCAGCTTTCTCCACAGAACAAGAGCCTGTTAGCTTAGCTTCCAAAAAAAGATGGCTGACACTATTTCTACATTCTGTGAGTGAGATCCCACCCTCTATGGGCGAGCTGAAAACATTCGGATCTAGCGCCTTCTACTGGCTGTAGTCTCTAGCCTCTGGCCAAAAAACGACGATTTTTGCATCATCAGAGGATTTTTTCCAGACAAAAAAAATACATAAATCTCTCGTCTCAGGGGGACTTGAGGGAGGGAAGCACGGTAATTTGAAAATACTACAGGTTTTCTACTGATACAAAGCTTAATGCTAAATGCTGAAGTCTCCCTTTAACCACTCCCCTCACCGTTAGTCTTCTATGAGTTCAACTTCCGGTTCACGCGGACTTTAATATTGTTTTGCTTACTACAAGCACTCTGTATTTAAAGGATAATTCCGGTATTTAACACCTTGAGTCTATATTGTAATTTGTTTTGGATGAACAAGAGTGGTGGACAACATTTTTTTGACAATGGTTCCTCTCTCGAGTTTTTGACTATAATAGAATTGGCCATGGACCCATTTAACATTGGAGTCAATGGCCATGTCCGAAAATGTCATTAAAACAAACTTTAACATTAGTTTTCAAAACTGTGCAACTCACCGAGTGATTAGTGATGTTAGTTGATGTTCCAGAAACAAAAAGTGTTGCGAAATACAGTTTCTGTCGTGTTTTATTCGTCATTTTGTAAAATCCCATTGAATTCTGTTGGAGGATGGAGTGCTCGTTAATATAAATGCGCTATAATATAATAAGGGGGCTGTTTACATTTGGTCGATGTAGTCTTTTTGCTCGCTTCCGTTTCTCATAAGGCTAGCGAGCAGAGCAACTGTGCTCCGGGAGAGTAAGCGAAATAAACAAACAAAACCTTCATTAATTGTTACTTGTAATATGAAGTTGAACTCGACTGTGACCGTGAGTGTCCCGCGAGACATAAACATCGGTTATCGCAATCAAGTGGTCGGGAGTGTGCTAACGCTTCAGATTCAAATATTGAGCGGAAGTTACACGGTTGTGAAGTGTCTGAAAAAATAGTTCCACTATAGCAAAATAAACGGATTGGAATCATAGATTGCGACGATATATTGTTTATAATCATCAACGAACACCACTAACCACTCGGTGAGTTTAACAGTTTTGTAAACGAACATTATTGGCAGTTTTAATGACATTTTCAGACATGGCCATTGACTCCAATGTTAAATGGGTCCATGGCCAATTCTATTATAGTCAAAAACTCGAGAGAGGAACCATTGTCAAAAAAATGTTGTCCACCACTCTTGTTCATCCAAAACAAACTACAATATAGACTCAAGGTGTTAAATACCGGAATTATCCTTTAATACACAAATACACTGATGTATTTCCAGTTTTAGATGGAGGCGGTGACTCACCAGCTGTCTCTCCAAGAGGTGGTTTTTGATCTCCAGCTCTCGGATGCGTGTGCTTGCCTCTGTTAGCGCTCGTTCCAGGTGCTGACATCTGCCAAACGATGATCAAAGACACAATCAGTCAGAGTTCATCGGACTCCACCGATGACAGTGTTTATCGTGCGTTAAACACCAGACACCAGATGTCACCAGACTCACTGTGCTGATGTAAACGCAGATAGAAAACAGGCTGAAGAAAGGGCCAAATATATCAATATACCACATTAGACCTGCTAATTATTCATTATCTGCTTATTGAATTTCATTATGCAGTCTGAAACATATATAAGGAATGCAGAAATATAAAAATAATGGCTGATGATATTTATCTTTGGCAAGTAATAACCAATAAGGAATTTGTTAATGTATATTTTACATGTTTGTAAAGAAATGGGGCATCAAAACATTCAAATGTACTGTAAAAACAGATCTTTTGAAACCTACTGTTTGAATTAATATTAGCAGCTGACAATTTCAGATGGATATTGATAGCAAAAAAATGCTAATATTGGTGGATGCCAATCTTGAATGTGGAATGCAATCCTATAAAATTGCAGCGTCTTGTTTCTCACCTCTCAAGTAGGATCTGGTTGCTTTTCTCAATGTCAAGAGGCAAATTCACCAGATCCAGCTTTTCCTTCAGGGCAGCGATCTCTGCTTCATAGTACGCTCTGAGATCGGCTATGTGGCGGGAATGTTTCTCTCTCAGCTTCTGTCTCAACCTAGCAAGATTAGACCAACAAGAGGAGTTAGTGTGGCACATCAGATGTTACACCAAATAGCATGGGATAGGTTCAATAAAGATTATCCTTAAACATCTTAAGCTACACTACCATTAAAAAAGTTTGGAGTTGACCCAAATAATGAACGCACAGAATTTTCCTGCTCTAATCTGTTTCATACATGATGCTAGAACAATTTTGTAAGTATGAATAAAAGCAACTGGTAAACGCAATTATTGCATTCTAAATGCAATTATAAGGAGCATGAATAGTGCATGTTATTTTAAAGAAAAAAAAAGTTTTATAGGAACCCAATAACTTTTTCCAAACATTCACATATTTCTGCAGATGCAACCAAGGCCACATGGTAAGCGAAAATAAAAATGACTTGTAGTGTTTGATCGTTAGGGCTGGGTATCGGTCAAAAATGTTCAATATTGATACCGATACCTTGACTTCGAAAACGGTTCCTGAACGATACTTTTTTCTATACCAATTTTATGAAATCTGTTTTAACATGACATTTATTTTTCTTATTTATTATTTTTATTTTATGACAAATAACAATTATTTTTTCAGTTTGTTGACTTTTTTTACAGACTCAAAGATCTATCTGCCTCGCGCTCAAGCACACCTATAAAGCTTGCTGGCAAAGCACTGGCAAAAGTAAGTAAGTAATGATTATAAATGTGTCGGGAAAAAATAGCAAGGAGACATTTTAATTGTTTATTAATAAACTAGTGTTTTCTGAGTCTGTGTTGGCTGCAAAGCCAACAGATGAAGTTGACGATGCTGACTCGTCATCTCCACAGTATAGTGAACGCACGCGCCTGTAGAGAGAAATGCACCTTTCATTTGGATTACATAATCAGAGAGAATTTGTTTTCAATTCAAATTGGTTTGTTTAAAAGAGGACATTTTAAGCTTTCTATATGCCTATTTCTCATGTCTGTGAGGCAAGTATCCTATTCGCTGAGTTTCGGTTCATTTGTGACGCGCTCTAGTTCTTCTTCCAGTCGAAGACGGAGTAACTTTCTCCTCTTTTTTGATGAAGTTTATTCGTCAGATTTGTCATGTTCGCAGCCTTGGCAGCAATTATCAAATATGCATCGCGTGCTGTTGGCATCGAGTCTGGTGAAATGTAGCCACACTTTTGATCTTTTCCACATCTTTTCATCTATGGTGGTTGGGACGCTTACACACAACAGCCTCACGTGTGAGACACGTCTCTGGGCGTAACCGGCGTAAACTAGTGTTTTTCCTTGATGCCTTGCCACAGCCAATCATGCTGCATGCTTATTGGCTCACTGACAATGACGAGATTAACCCCTTAGAAATCAAAATTTGGTGATTTTTTAATACATCGGAGCAATTCGGTCGATGCCTAAAAAGTAGGGGTGGGAATCTTTTACCATCTCACGATTCAATTCGATTCCGATTCTTGAGGCCACGATTCGATTCAAAATCGATTTTCGATTCAAAAAGATTTTCGATTCAAAACGATTCGATTCGATTATCATGTAGAACACAACCGGTGAAGACAAAAAAACATCTATATTTCTCAGTCAGACACAGTAACTTAAAGAATAACAAGTTATGAAAATAAAGTGCTTCTTTCAAAATAAATAATAGTCCTACCCTAAGCTACCTGGCGATGAAGCAGCGATAGACCGAGTTGTTTGTTTTTTTGCCCTCTCGGAGTTGGCAGGGCGTTTCGTAAGCACTGCAGTGTGCGTTGGTCTGCAGCTGCGGCTGACTGTACGTTCACACCGCCGCCGACTTGAGCTGCAAAAAAGCTATAGCCGCCCTGTCAAGGACGCTTGTCAAAAAGTACGGGGAATCTTGTTGACGCTTTGGCCGCTCTGACGTAGCAGCATTCACAATGAAATGTAAACAGAAAAAACAAGCAATGCATTCGGCAGTTTAGGATATCGCACAAGATTTGTCAACACAGAAAACGTTTCATCACTGGAGAGTTTTTTTTCCGACACCATCGTATTAATTGATTTTGATTAATATGCGCGAGGGAGAGAGAGAGAGCAGACAGCGCTCGGGTGAGTGCGCGCGCGCGGCCGGCTCTCTCTCTCTGCTCGTTCTTATGCCCTGTCAAGCGCGCCCTGTTAAACTGACAGGACTTAAAACACATGCAAATGGTAGGAACGAAAGATCTCCCTCTCATCCATTTGCTTCCTTTTTGTTTTAGTGATTTGCCGCTCACGTCCCGTATAGGCTAGTTACAAAAATGGAGGCGAACAGCCAGCTGATTTTATTTATTTATTAAATCGATTCTTGGACATTTCAGATCGATTCTGAATCGTTGCAAATGAGAATCTAGATTCTTCTGTGAATCGATTTTTTTGGCACACCCCTACTAAAAAGTATAAAATTTCGATACCCAGCTCTACTGAACGTCATGCATTTTATGTGACCAAGCTATTCAAAATAATTAAATTATATTAATGCATTGTAAATGGCATTCCGTTTTGAATTTAGGGGGATTTTCAGGACTCTTACAGCGAGAGGACAACCGGGTCCTCCAGCGAGGTCTTCCGCTCCAGTTTCCCATTGCCTGGCCCTGAGCCGCTTCTGTTCAGCTTGTACATCTCTTGAGCAGACGGTCCTCTGGGCTGTACGGTGACCGTGGCAGTGTGGCTGCCCTCATCTTCACTGTTGGCCTGGTTTGCTCTCAGCGCAGACGGGGAGGGAGACGTCTGCTGTGCAGACAGACTGCTGGCGTTAGAGATGCAGTCGGTGTCGCTGTGGCTGCGCAGGGCCATGGAGTCGGGACTGACGGGCGCTTCGCTGCTGCTAGGACAGGCCCGCACCTGCGCAGACGGACTGCTGAAGTGGGACGGCGACGTGAAGCCTGACGTGCGATCTGAGTGCTTCACATGCAACGTGGAGTCCAGAGTCAACACCTGGGAGAAGGAGCAACAGGTGAGGGATGACACTAGACGTTTTGTTCCTTAATTAATTCTTGTGTTAATTGGCTCTGCTCTGACCTGAGGAGACGAGGTGGACGAGTTGATTAAGGAGTCCCACTCGTGGCCTTTGGGATCTGCTCTCTTGTTTTGGTAGATCTCCCGCAGAGACAGACGGTTCTCTTCTGGAGTCTGTGTACAACAGAATAACATCTGCATTCAGAGAGTCTGTGGAGCAACGCTCACTGTGTTCAGCAGGACAGACTTATCCTGGTTATGCCTAATGTATCATATTTGATACGCAAATTTTAAGGCCTCTAAATTATCAAAACTTTGGTTAACACTTTATTTTACAGTTACATATGTTACATGTACTTACAATAGTAATAACAATAAATTATGCATAATTACATGTAACTAATCCTCAACCAAATCCTAATCCTACCCTAACCCTATAGTAAGTACATGTAGTTACTTAATATTACTCAGTACTTACATGTGTAATTACACTGTAACACAGACACCTTAAAATAAAGTGTGACCAAACTTTGCTTAAAAACCTGTTGTAAATAATCTTCCACATGCCTTCTGTCGTCTGATTGATAGTTTATACTTTTTTAGCAACTAAAAGCCTAGTATAATTTCCATAAAGTAAACATGAATAACTTTTATATTGTTACTCTTAGTAATATTTCAAGATGAACACTTAGTGGACTGAAGCAGCTTATGTTTACTTGATTGTCCATTAATATTATTATTTTTTATTATTAATTTTTTAATATAAAAATCATTTTAAAATGTGAGTATCAAATATGATCCATCAGGCTTTTTAAGAACATCTCTCAATCATCATTGTTTTGCATATGGCCATATAAATATCAGCATCTTCAACAAATTGCATATCGGGGCTGGGAATCTTTAGATCCACCTCACGATCCGATTTCAAAATGACTATTTACATATTAATTAAATTTAATAACAATTTACCTGCATTAGGACGAAGGGAGCACTTTCAAAGTTGTCAGGTAGAGGGCGGTATAACTCACTCTCTTCCAGCTTCCAGTAGGACAGGCCTGAAAAATCAAACAGAATTTGAATATGTGAAACAGCAATGAGAATCAGAAATGACTTCAGTCTTAAGCACTAATTCAAGACCGTGTTTCATTACACATTCTCCACCAAATCCTCCCATCACAATCACATCCCTCCAGTGTGCTGTTAGACAGACAGCAGAGCTTGATTCTCAGTGAAACGTGTTACCTGAGGCTTCAGACACCAGACTGTCACTTCTCCTTAGAGGCAATGGGTTCATGGAGCCAGCACTGCATCCACGCTAGGGGTAAAGCCAGAAAAAAAAGATGTTTACTAATTCAGAAAGCAATTTCTAAATGCACACAGAGGCCTCTATGAACATTAAAAGGAAAAAGGAAAACATTCTTCGTCTTATCTCTGATCATCATATCATTATACATTAAAAAAATCAAAGATGCATAACAGACATTTTGGCCAATTAAGAATCTTTTCTGCCTTTAAATTTAGAAAGTGAAATCCGACATCAATTATTATGTACAGAAGAAACGATGTATGGACATTCAAAGAAGAGTTTGCTGCTTAAAGCTGCAGTCCGCCGTTTTTCCTCTTTGTCGCCATCTCTGTTCGAAATCTGCAATTGCAGTTATTCGCGTAATGATCAACTTTACGTGGGTTGTGCCTCGGCTCGGCACAGCGCGGATGAACACAATGTTTTGAGGAGAATGTGCGGCTGTCAGTCACCGCGCTGGTGTGGAAACTGGCATTCTGAATCACAGATTATACTATTTGGAAGTATGACCAACATAAGAATTTTCACCAGAAAATGTCTGAACAAGTTACATCCACTTTTGTTCTGACCAACTAAGGGGGAGAAATCATTGCAGTAAATCGTGCTGATTAAATCTAACGATCGCTTGTCATATCACGTCAAACCGCGCAAATTATACTTTGTTCTTAAATTGTTAATGTCATTAACATCAGTTTTTTGCGTGATACATTTAATGCCCTTCCGATGTTTATCCTTGTTTTCGCATGGGCCGGCGTTGCAGTCTCTTTTTTTCTGTAGCCACTCCGAAGTCTTTTGCATTTTACTGGTGATTGTCGACGTGAACATTTCTGGATCCACCATCAAATTAATAAGTTAAAGGACAAGTTCGGTATTTTACACTTAAAGCCCTGTTTACAGATCGTATCTGATGAAATAGAACGGTTAAGATTAAACTTTGGACACATGCTCCTGTCGCGAGAATTTTAGGTTTATTTTCGCTTTCCCCCCACCCCCACCCCCACAATGGCAGTCTATGTGCACTGGAAGATTCCTTCCTAAAAACACATTAAACTTTCGTTCACAAAGACGTGAAACTCACCGAGTGGTCAGGGGTGTTCACTGATACGGTCCCAAAAAAAATAGCTGAAAAAGATGCATTCCAACAGGTTTTATCGTAGTTTTTGTCCAACTCCATGACTTGTATTGAATGTGCTGTGTGCGGTACGGTATTACTCCGCCGCTGGAGTGTCTATTATTCAAGCTCTCAACGGAAGAATCACGGGTGTGACGCGTTTGGCAAAATAGGTCCACAAAAGCTAAATAAACCTAAAATTCTCGGGACAGGAGCATGTGTCCAAATTTTAATCTTAACCGTTCTATTTCATCAGATACAATCTGTAAACAGGGCTTTAAGTGTAAAATACCGAACTTGTCCTTTAAATAATATCAAGTGCTGTGAGAAAAGGCTTTAAATCTCCAAAACCAACATCCTATATGCCAGGGGTCGGCAACAGCAATATTTTCTGGCCCGCCGGATTATTTCGGAAGTTCGTTTTTTTTTTTTTTTTTTTTTTTTTTTTACTATAACGGTTTACAAATAGGCCCCGTGAATCAGTGATGCGCGGGATGATCCAAAATGAGCGACGAGTGCCTGCGGTCACGAGTCATCCAAAAATATTTTTAATGATATCCGGGTCGCGGTCAGTCGGGTCGTTTGAAATAATGCCAATTAAACCATTGTAATTTATATAGTACTAGACATAATGTTCTATGAAATACATAGGTCTATATTGGCTGAATGCGCGAGGATGATGCACGAGCAGTCTGCAGAGATGACAGTGGGAAATCCTTATTTACCTGAATGTTGAGCGCGTTATTAACTTTTGAATAAGAGCTGAAACGGGACAAAATGCCCGATATTTCCCAAAACGTTGAACTGAGCAATGCCATTGTGCCATTTTAATAGGCTACTTTTAAACGCATATAGCTCAGTAATGCGAGTTTTATGTATTTTCTGAGAACGGGCGGGATTTTTGTTGGGAAATTCGGAGGAGAGACGCACACTTCGATTAGACTGGATAAACACATGCAGCATCTTAATTGTTAAGAAAATGAAACGAAATAAATGAATAAATCAAGCCTTTATTACAAAACACAGCATTCAGAAAAATGCGCACCCCTAGTTCCTACGACTATGGCCCAATATGCGGGCCAGGAAGCGGGTCGGGTACAATATTTTATTTCTTTTGTTTGCGGTCCGAGTTGCGGGCGGGTTGAAAACGTTGGTCGGGTGCGGGTTGTTTATACATTGACCCGCGCATCATCATTCGTTCAATCGTTTTTTCCCCCCCAAATTAAAACCAAAAATAAAAAAATGAAAAACGACTTGTTTTTGAGATTTGAGATTCTGAAAACGAGATCTAAATTTTTAAAGCAGGTGAACACTTTTAAGCTTTTACTTTTAAGTATTTTAAGCGGTTGCTGAATTGAACCTTGTGAGAGCGGGACGGAAAAAAACAGTCCCGCGCAGACCTCTTGTGTCCCGAATAAATAATAATTTAAAAAAAGGAATAAAGTTCAAAAGTTGTACAGTCCATTGGTAATACAATGCTAAATCAGATATATGTACAATAACATGTCCAACGATCGATTTAAATAGTACATGGGGTTTAATTTATCGTTAATAAGATGTATCCGCTGCATTTTCTCGTGTGCTTAAATGGTCCAGTGGTAGAACTTTCGTCAAGTGTGTAAAAGGTTCTGGGTTCTAATCTGCATTCGTATAGTTTTTTTTTTTCCGTTTTTTTTTCTTCATCAAAACCGATTATGCTCATCAGTGGTTGTATATAAGTAGTAGGGACACGTTTGTGTGCATTATATTTTGTGATTTCACCGTAACGAATAGGCCTATTCCATGTAGCTGGCCCGCCATCTACTGGATAAAAAAAAATATTGGCCCGCGGCCAAAGTTACTTGCCGACCCCTGCTATATGCTCACAAATTTCTCAAGCATCCCTGCTGCTCATGGTTATTTAAATAAACAACAAAAAAATAAACAATCACTCAATATGAATGTTTGCTTACATCAGGTAGATGATCTGTGTGCTCCTCGGGAGATCCTGCTCCTGCTGTGCTGCTTGTTTTCTCCTCCACACGCAACGACCGGTTTTGTGCCGTTCGGCTCTTTCTCGGCCTGTGTTTCTGCCGTTGAGCCCAGGAGGTCAGAGGTTGACTACAACAACACACATCAACACAAAACAACTGTATCTATTAATGTTATAAAAAACATTTATAACATTCAATAAAGAGTTCAATAAAGCCAGTGTTATTTTTTGTATTGTTTATACTATTACAGTTTTGATCAATATTTTTAATTAACTTTTACTTTTATATTTACAATTTTCATTTTTAATTTGATCTTTTTAGCCATTTTGTTATGCTTTTGTAAAAAAAATTAAATATATATATATATTTCTAAATTGTATTCATTTAATTTTATTTTAGCTTTAGTTTAGAAATTGTAGTACTTCAACTTAAACTTATTTCAGTTAGCTTTCTATAATTTTTTGTTTTTAGTTTTTCATCATTACTTCATAAGTTATATTTTAAATTATTAATGATAACAACACTGACTACAACAAAATACTCTATATTTATTATGTATTTGAAACATTATAGTCAAAAGTTAAAACACATTTGACTGAATTTATTTAAACATTTATTTAAAATATAGCATTTTGATAACTATATGCACTATATTACATAGTTGTTATATTTTAACTTAATGCCGGGGACACACTTTTTTGTCAAGTAAGTTTTATTGGAAGACAAAAAAAAAAATTTTTAGATACATTTACAGATGTCTCTTTACCATTAACACACACACACAAAAAAAATTATATATTAAAAAAAAATATAAACAAACCATCCCATACCGACCTGTTTACATTGACTTGAAAAGGTATGATGAGGGAATGTTAAAACGTTACATTAACAAAATGATGCCACATGGTTTCCATCAAGATAACAGCTAAAAGGGTGCCAGATTTTGTCAAACTGCTCAAATTTTCCCTTCAAACAGTATCTAATTTGTTCCAAATGTAAAGTAGAAGACATCTCTCCAAGCCATAACTTGACAGTAGGAGCCTCCTTTTTCTTCCAGAACAACAGGAGTAACTTCTTGGCTGTAATTAAACTAGATTTAGCAGTTTGTTCTGTGCTCCTGACAACAGGCATATGTTCAGAAAGTCCCAGAATGAAGAGTGGGATCTTTCGGTCTGCCGGGGACACACTTAACGACAAGCTGAAACATTTTAAGAGTGAACTGAACACACTTACAGACGGTTTCCAGCGACTGAAGCAGATTTAAACACAGACTCGTGCGTTTGGGCATGGCCAGTCGTAAGTATCAAATTACATTCATAATCGGCCTTACAGTCGTTCAGTGTTTCCCCGGCTTAAACTGTTGTCGTCGTCGTCATTATACAATGTGTTTAAATGAAAACAAGTTATTACAGCCACCATTTAAATGTTCATATTTCAAAAACAATTTTATAATTAAAAAAGATTATATAAAAACTGCCTTATGTGCAATGTAAATGTTTATATACAATGAGGGTTGATTATAAAATAAAGTTGATTAATGAACGGATTAATTAAATTTATTTTTGTTTTCAGTTTTCGGCTAAATTAAATCTTTAATTTCGGTTTTGGATTTAATTTCGGTGCATAACTATTAATAATATCTATAATTTTAGATTATAGCCAAAAGTTAATCACATTTGACTAAATTTATGAATTTATCATGTTGATGAAAAAACGTAATCTAAAGGCTCTTGCTAAAATCTTTTAAATAAGTGTTAGACAAATATATTCCCATACTTTTGATGACTCCAATCATACCTTATTACTCTCGGTTTGTCAGTCATGGTATCAGGTGCGATCGTCGCAGGCGTCTGGAGTTTGTCGTTGGTTCTGCTCAGCGGGATCTGGCCCAGTGGGCTTGTGTCAGGAACAGGGGACGGTGTAAGACTGCCATCCTGCTGGTTAGGGGACCACAGAGCCTCATACCGTCCCTCAGTGGAACTGGGCCGCCCTGTTTCTAACCCATGCTCCCAGGCGGAGAGAGTCCCATATCCGCTGCTCAGCACGGTAACCATCCCCTCCTCCGAGCTCTCGTGAGGGTGAACGGTGAGCTGGGGATGTGACAGAGGTCCTGGAGCCGACAACGTGAAGGTGTTCTCAGCCGCCGGGTCCTCTAGCGGCCTGTGGATCTTACCGGGCTCCAGAGAGTGTGTCTGTGTGCTGACTAGGCGGTTCTGTAACTGCACTAATGCCTTGATCTCATCCTGTATGAGCTGGAAGAAACCATGCAAGAACTGTCTCGATGACAGAATTTTCATTTTTGGGTGAAATATCCCTTTAAATCAAGAAGCATGTTCATTCGCAGAAATGCATCATGGCATTTGTTTCAAGCCTTATGCCGGGGACACACGTAACGAGTACGACTAGCTGAAACATTTTAAGACTGAACTGAACACACTTAAAGGATTAGTTCACTTTCAAAAAAAATGTTGCTGATAATTTACTCACTCCGATGTCATCCAAGATGTCCATGTCTTTCTTTCTTCAGTCGAAAAGAAATTTAGGTTTTTGAGGAAAACATTCCAGGATTTTTCTACACAGAATGGACTTCAATGGCAACCATCTATGCCAATGTTCAAAGAAGGTTCAAATGTCCGTCTCAATGCAGCTTCAAAGTCTCGACACGATCCCAGTCGAGAAATAAGGGTCTTATCTAGCGAAAGCGAAATTGTTAGTCTTTGCACGCCACGTATTACGTCATCACGTTGGAAAGGTCACAGTTTTTCTGTGTTTTTCGCCCTTCCGTACTATTTTGAACCGGAGTAACCAGACAAATAACTGACGTGAACGTGACCTTTCCAACGTGATTACGCAATGCGTGGCTTTTCAACTTTATTTTTGAAAGTGAACTAATCCTTTAAGCTGTTCACACTACAAGCGACACGATACCATTAATTTCAATGGAAAGCGGGCGATTTCCAGCGACACGAGCGACAGTGACCGGGTGGGGCGGGTCCAGCGACGCGACAAAGTTGAGATCTGTTCAACTTTATGCAAATGAAGAGTGACTTTCGGGAGCGACAACCAGTAGGAGTGAAGTCAGTGGAGTGCACATTTACATTTACATTTATGCATTTGGCAGACGCTTTTATCCAAAGCGACTTACATTGCATTCAAGGTACACATTTTACATTTTGTCAGTTCTTGCTTTCCCTGGGAATCGAACCCATGACCTTGGCGTTGCTAGCGCCAACGCTCTACTGTTTGAGCTACAGGAAAGCATCATGATCCGTCACTCTTCAGTGCCGAGTCCGACTGAGGCAAGATGAATGAGAAGCTCATTTGAGCAGTCAGAAACTGTCCAATAATTAATGATATGTCTCAGTGTACATACAGTGCGTTGATCATTGTAGCCAATCACAGACATATCCGATGAGCTCGTGAACACAATGGCCAATCAGAGGTGTTTATGATTCAGCTCAACAGCGCTCAAAGCGTCACATTTTTTAAATTTCAGTACCGACTTGGTACCGAAGTCAGTACTTTTGACAACACTACATCGACTGCAGCAGATTTTAAACACCAACTGTGAACACCGACTGAACGTGACTCGGCGCGTTTGGGCATGATCAATCAAATTACATTCATAATCGGCCTTACAGTCGTTAAAGGGTTAGTTCACCCAAAAATAACACAAATTAAGATATTTGTGATTGATATTTTATATTATTTAAGTTTCAGAAAAAAATTATTTCAGGAAAAAAAGTTATTTAAGACATCGTTAAAATAGTCCAAGTGACTACAGTGGCTCAACCATAAGTTTATCAAGCGACAAGAATACTTTTGAATATGTCAGAACGTAGGCTCACTATTGGCCGACGCTGGTCATGTGTGTGATGCTGGCCAATAGTGAGCCTACGTTCTGACGTATTCAAAAGTATTCTTGTCGCTTGGACTATTTTAATGATGTCTTTAATAACTTTCTGGGTGTTTTTTTCTGAAATATTATTTCGTAATCAAAAATATCTTATGTTCCGAAGATGAAGGAAAGTCTTACGGGGTTGGAACAACATGAGGGTGAGGAATTACTGACAGAATTTCCATTTTTGGGTGAACAACCCCTTTAAGTGTGTCCCCAGCATTATACTAGCACAACCAGATTAAAAGCACTGAACCTTGTCGGCATTAGATACAAACCACAACACTTGAATGAACACATAATTTGTTAACAGTCCAATCAGATCCTTTGAGAAACATACCTGTATTTGGCACTGGTACTGCTCCTGCTGAGCAAGGATTTGTTCTTGATATTGCTTTTCCACCAACTGAAAGAGATGAAGCCACCGGCCCTGTTTGAGCAAGAAAACACTGTCATGTGTTATGGCCTAAGAGCAGGCGATTGCATCATTTCTGTGTTGTCACTATGTTGTCTGCTTTATAATAATATCTGGGCAAATGTCTATTGTCCATTCATGTTTGTTCTCTACTGTTATTGTGAAGCGTCCTTGAGCTTGGGAAAGGCACTATATAAATTAAACATATTATTATTATTATTATAATAAAAGCATAAAAACAGTATCTGTGGCTGCAGATGAAGGAAGTGATACAACAGACAAATTGGTGTGTTTTAGTTAGATGAGCAAGTAGAGGTTTCATTGTGAAATTTCTACTGTCAATATCACACACAAAAAACGTGTGTGAACTGTGTGGTCAATGCTGGAGTTCATGTGTAGAGCCACTGGTGATACTTCAAGCACAGTTTCATGTTGTGTCGAGCCGCATTAGTGTTTTAAAAATAGCGATTTTGATGCTCTCATTGTAGTGCACTCCCATTCAAAAGGCATTTTGACCGAAAACGAAATACGGTCAAACTTAAAAGTGGAGTTTCCATTCGAATTATGCTTTTACACTCGGGTAGATTAACAAAAATAGCCTAGGTTAGATTTTGGCGACAGTTAAGGCCATTGCACACCGAGTCCGAAATTCGCATCCGAAATTTTCGCACGTTAAAAAATAAATACGACCTCACGTTATGTCAATCACGCTTGCACACTGCCTCCGAAACTTTCGTCCGTCATAAAAAAAAAACGAAACGGGTTCGATTTTCTGCGTTTTTCGCATCCGTAACAAGCAGTTTGAATGGTGTTTGAATGGTGCTTTGACAATTCAGAGCCACCGAATCACGAATACGAAAAAACGCATACGAAAATTTCGGACTCAGTGTGCAATGGCCTTTACCCTTTAAAGAGGCGATGAAACAGAAGTAGCTAAATATATTTTCTGCTGTATTGTAACATACATCCAAGTGTAATAGATTGTCAAAAAATAACAGTTAGTTAGCAAAAAAGAAAACTATTGTTTTTAGAGAGCATTTTGCTTCCCTACGTGCAATGTAAATGTTTATATACAATGAGGGTTGATTATTACATAAAGTTGATTAATTAACTGATTAGTTATACATTTGTTTTTGGTTTCAGTTTTCAGCTAAATTGAATCTTGAATTTTGGTGCATAACTATTAAAGTCCGCCTGTGCTGAAAATCAAGCTTTTAATGTTGTTTATATGTCTATGTGGAGTTTTTAATACAAACCATGTGCAAATTCATAAGCTTCAAATTGCAGTGACCCAAAGACAGTCTCAAAAACGCATTTTGAAATCACTAGTTTCTGACGTCACAAACTACCTTGTAACCAATCAACGAGTGGATCTCTGAGCTGAGTGAGTGGAGGCGGGGCTCATTTGCATATTCATAAAACCGCATATACTAAATGAGGCAAGGGAGTAGTTACATTCAAGCTATTTTAAGGCATTAAGAATTTTTTCCAAGGGAAAGACATTTAAATATGTAATTTTGTTGATCAAAGATGAGTTTAATGGATAAAATTATTGACTACAGGGGGACTTTAAGATCTATAATATGCATTTAGAAAATAAATAGGGTGATTTTTAATTTCACGCCAATTTTAAATGGCTCAAGATACTTCTAAATGATCTAATTTTTGATGTCAGGGATCAGCTGCATTGTGGGATGTTCTCCCCAGCTCTGAGCGTGGCTGCTGTTGTCGGCTCGACTCCTAGGGGAGACCCCAGACGATGGCCGCTTCATAACGCCACATGAGGGAATGAATAGACAGTGTGGACACCTGCGCACCTCACAGTTCTTCCAAATCTCAGGGTCGGTCTCCCCACTGCTCTGGATCTCCTGGACCAGGGCTCGGAGGGTCTCTAGAGAGCTTGGGTTGATGAAGGGTAAACTTCTCCCTGAGCTGAACTCCTCCTCAGTACGAAGACACAGATTCCTAAAGCATGTGACATGAGGAGAAAGACACCCAGAGGGATTTAAAACAGCCTATCAATGACAGCATCTTTGTAAAACTGAAAACAGTGAACATCACATGAAAAAAACAGACCTTATTTTGTTGGAAATGCTGCATGCTGGTGTGGCGGAGGGTCGGTTCGCCCCTTCTGTGGCCTGAAGGAAGCCCTCGGGGTGGGACGCAGAGTGCTCTTCTTCAGGGAGACCCGATACGGTGTCCTCAGAGGAGACGATGGACGCCTCGCTCTCTTTCCCACCATTGGCACTGATTTGATCGTGGCTCAAAGCCACAGAGCTGGACACGTCCTCAGAGATGCTGTCATCTGTGGACATGCTTAAACAGCCGTGTACAGTGACTGTATGCGAGCGCTGTGTAGAAAAAATTAATACAAAATTGGAGAATATCATATATTTCGTAAGAGCAAATACATCTAGAAGACAACACTAGCAACTAGGGTTGCAAGCTTTCAATTACCAGCCTATATCTTTAACTAATTAGCCACCCATCCAAAAAAAATAAAGCCTATTTTTACTTTCAGAATTATTTACCTGTGCATTTTTTTATCAGCTCATATAAACTGAGATAGAAGTATTTTTTTTAAAATGTATCTTCCACTGATTAAAAATAGTTAAAACACACTGATTCAAAATTGTGGCCCGTTACAGGACCTAAAATGTGTATTTTATATGCATACGTTTTTTTTTTTTAAGTATTATTTTCAAATAAATAAAGTACATATTACAGAAGTAATATACTTTAAAAGAATAAATGTGGACAGAATGTTTTGGATACTTAATTGCATGTTAAATTGTTTTACTTTTTTATTTTACTTTTTACATACTTAAGTAGGGCTTCAGTACATCTTTATATGTAATATCATAATTAACTCTACTGTCTCTACTGACATTTACTAAAAATGTATGTAATTTTTTTCTGTTGATTGAAATGTGTATGTGATGCATTTAAATATTCGTAATTACACATTCAAGATGAAAAATCTGCAATTTAGTACATTTAAAATATACTTTAATGCAAAATATTTAATTTGACCATTACAAAGTACACTTTTTAAAAGTGTACTTAAGAAACAGTCATAAAAAACGTATGCATTTTATTGTATTAATATTATATTATCTGTAAGCTTAGTTTAAAAAAAAACATATATACAGCCTATACTTTGAAGATTTGAAGTACAATACAACTAACTGCACATGATTCAATAGGATTAAGCACACTTAATTTTAACAAGGGATTTGTTTGTTTACTATTCTTAATTCATCCTAACACAATATACAAAATCCTTAAATTCAAGCAGCAGACAAATCTACAGAACCAAGAGTAAGCTAAGTTACACAACGATGTATCATGACTATCATGAATTTAGAAAATACCGTATAATTCATTATATTATTTTTAAGGGTTAAGGCATAATCAAGAAGCCAGCTGTCAGGAAATCATGGCCACATCTGGTAAATACGCGGTTTATATGCAGTCTGACATATTCCCACAACAAATGTCATTCATTGTTTATAACTTGGATGTAACGTTAGACCAACAGCAAGTTATATGAAACCATAAAGCCAGAACCACACACACATTATGTCATCAGATCAAGAAACAATACAAAGCAAATCTGTCAACTTACAAACCCAGCTGGTGGTGTTGTATTGCATATATCTATTCTATAAGATGTGAAGCAGACTCACAGATGTGGACATGCCAGCAAAACACAGAAAGCTCTCGCTATGGCGCTTCCTGTTCCACACACACAGCACGCGCGCGCATCACCTCTGCAGCTGCATCCCGCGAGCCACCAAACACAAGCGCTGACACAGTTACCGTTACAATGATAATAACTCCCAAGTAACGCGACACTTACTTGTTACTTTTTATCATCACTTGTTCTCCCATTTTGACATTTCCTCATGTGCCGCGCGCGCGCTCTCTCTCTTTCTCTTCAGCTGTCACTGTTCTCGCTCAACCTTCTAACGTTCTAAGCTAAGCAAGCAACGACGACACACTGCGCCGCGCAACGCCATTGGCCGAATGAGTTCGAAAGGCGTGCCTTGATTGGCCAGCACGAATAGTCAACGTCCCTTCAGTCTCTGTGATTGGCTCCGTTGCAGGATTCTGCGCATTTTGAGACCACAACAGTGGTTCTGATTGGTCTTTTGAGTAACCCCGCACTACATGGGTGCGTTTAACCTGTCAGGAAATGCCGAGGTTCTATTTCCGTCAGTCAAAATAAATAAATGAAGGATTATATTTTATCTACTGTCTATGTATTTTATACATTTAAAGAAAATGAAGCCTTCTGGGGACCAGATTTTTTTGTTGCATTGTGACGTTATTTTTTATAATAATTAAGGGTAAAACTTTATTTAAAGGTAACGTAGTTGCACGTTACTACATGTACTTACTGTAGTAATAACAGTAAATTATGCATAATTACAAGTGACTAACCCTCAACCAAACATGTAGTTAATTAATATTAGCACTTATTTGAGTAAGTACAATGTAACTACGTCACCTTAAATTAAAGTGTAACCTAATTAAGTAATTTATTTAACCTAAAAAAAAATTTTTTTTTGCCCTAATACAATAAAAAAATAACTGTATTATTGCAGAAATGAAAATCACTGAAATAATACCACGGATTCATAACAATACTGAATTGTACTGAAATTAATACTTAATTTTCATGAAAATATTTGCACAAATTAATATGGATCTTATATTAATCATAATGGATCTAAAATATTGGCTACTTAATTTTCTTAATGCAAAACTAAAATTTCTTTCCCTTTTTGGTGAAAAGCAACTGAAGAATCACCAAAATAAGTAATGAAAAGTTATAGATTGTACAACAAATTTTCAACGCAACTATACATTTACAAAATTCAATTAGTTAATTTGTGCTTATTAGCTATATTATGTTGTGGAAATTGTCTTTTCTTCCTTGCAAATGAAGCTCAAGAGTCGGAGGATGACATCTGAACATCTGAGGACATCTGAGGTCTCTGGCCAGGGCACCAGTCTGATACCCTTATCTGTTATTTCCAGTGTTGGGGGAAATACATTACAAGTAACTTGAGTTACGTAATCAGATTACTTTTTCAAGTAACTAAAGTAACGCATTACTTTTAAAATTTACAACAAAATATCTGAGTTACTTTTTCAAATAAGTGTTTTCCCATTTATTGACTGACAGCTCTCCTGTCCTCATGCTGAGACAAATCAAAGTGCAGAAGTGGTGTGTGTGTGTGTGTGTGTGTGTGTGTGTGTGTGTGTGTGTGTGTGTGTGTGTGTGTGTGTGTGTGTGTGTGTGTGTGTGTGTGTGTGTGTGTGTGTGTGTGTGTGTGTGTGTGTGTGTGTACATGATGTTTAGTTCTAGACTAAATGTGAGCATTTACTCACCTCACTTGGACAAAAAAATATTCAATATTCCTCAAAATGCATAAAATCAGTGAAATGCAGAGTCAGAATACTATGCAAACCTCCAATAACTAAATATGTCAAATAAAACATACATTTTTATGCATTTAATCTCACTTTATTGACCAACGTACTTGCTTCAGACCTTCGATGATTCTGATAAATAAGCTATAGCTATAGATAGAAAGGTTTGCTTGTTTGCTTTCCTCTACTGAACACAATTCCTTCAGCCTGAGGATTATTATTTCACTTTTGGTGTGAAAGGGTCTTTACATTTGCCCAAAATAAAACTTTTGTGTTATAAAAAACACAAGCCCAGCCGGGAAAAAACGTTTTTTTGAAAATTAACTTTAAAAATTAGTTACAGTACTTTTTAAGGGAGTAACGCAATATTGTAATGCATTACTTATAAAAGTAACTTTCCCCAACACTGGTTATTTCACAATAACCAAGTGACTTAATTCCCGTTTCCCACCATTAAGTTTCACTTCTCTCTCCTTTCTTCTCTAATTGTGGAAACCTGCCAATTGATGGTCAGCCCTTTATCAAAGGCAAGATATAGCATTTTCCAAGGACAGTCAACTCCCTCGCAGGGACGAGAAGCCTCCACGTTACATAATTATTCCACCTCATAATAGTGGTTTTATTCTTTCACAGCCATCTGTTGTTTACTGGAAAATCCCTGACTAAGCGTAACCTGCCAGCGTCCACACAAACTCAGATACTCTTGACCTGTAATCACACAGACCATGAGGCCTCAAACACATCTAGCTTATAGTTATTCAAACCATATCCACAATTGTTTTCTTTAGGATACATAAACATGTTAAATGTTAAACATGCTAATTACACAATATAGCCTTAAAAAATGACTATGGTAAGCACTGATTCATAATGAAAACGTGGTTTCTTCATCAAAATATGTAAGAATCTTTCTTATTTTAATTTCTTGTTTAGGTGGATCATCAAACCGACAATAAAATCTTAACTTTTTGTAAGTATACGTAAAATATTATAATTTTAATAAAAAAGTATATTATAAACAATAAACAAAAGCATTTCATACACAATGAATGTCATATTTATTGACAGATATACAAAATTCCAAAGAGTGACCTTTTTTGTCTTTACATGAAAATACATTGTATTACACAAGGTAATAAATACAAATAAAGACGAAAGTAATGGCATCACTATAATACTTTTTTTTTTTGGAGTTAATCTCCCCGATTAAAAGAAAACTCCGCTATCCATGAGAGTGTCCGGGGAGAAAATACCGTATTATCCTGAGAGCTATTTCTAAAAGCACATACCTAGTCTAACCTGTAAAAGCCATGCAGATTCTAATGTGGGACCGTTAATCCGGTTGCATGCATTTTTGCTAATTTTGTTCTTGATGATGCTATGTGGTCAAAGAAAATGAAATATATAAAAACAACTCAAATGGCAACAGTTCTTCCAAGATCTCCTGCGTTTATAAATCAGATGATATATTCTCTGCGTCGTGCCTTATTCCCTCCAAACCACAGATGAGAAGCGCAGCTCGTAACATAAATGCTCCACTTGTTGATTGTTTTATCCCCTCAAAGGAAAGGCATGCATGAATCCCGTGTGACGGTATCGAAGACACAGTTCTTTCAGCCGTATGGAGAGAATGAGGAAGGAGGCGCTAGGATCTCGCGTTTCTTTCTGTCTCTGCCAGACACTCGCGAACAAGCCCTCTGGCGTGAATGATACCTTTAAACAAAGACACAATATTTGAGTTGCTGAGTGAGTATAACTTGATAAAGCTCTTATTTAGAAGCAGATTCGTAGATTTTGTACACAAACCTCTTTTAAGTCGCTCCATGGCGCTTTTACTCCCTGCATATGTTGGCCTTATTTCTTTCCCAAGTTCTTCGATGATGGCGAGGAGTTCAGCATATTTACTCTGAGGTACTTGGTTTCCATTTGGACCCTAAACATGATATAAAAGAGGGGAAAAATTATTCAAATTATTAAAGGGGGGGTACAATGGTGTTTCATATATTCAGAGTTGTTTACAGTGTTAAAGAGATGGATTCTCATGCTAATAATGGCCAAAGTTTGAAAAGTTATTTTGAACGAATAACAGAGAATTTCTGTGCTGAAAATCATACTTCCGGGTTGCAACACGTTTCGGCTGGTTTTTTTCTATCGTAGATCTAATGACGTAGACCAGAGTGGAACTCCTTATATGAACATTGCTCTCGGAAAAGCGCGTTCACGCACACGTCGACCAGAGGAGAGAAAGACCGCGCTCATCGACGCGTTACTACCGGAAATCATCATCTGCAGCGCTAAATAGGAATGGTTGATGTCAAGAATGTCTCCAAAAAAGTGTGTTTTGGGATGTGAGGGAAAGTTTACCTTGTTCAGCTTCCCAAAGAACCCAGTGTTCCTGGAACAGTGGATGCAGTTTGTATGTTGTGGATGCTCCCGCTTGACTCTATAGCTCCGCCCACGCCCAGAATCAAGGACCTCGGCTTTTTCCGGATAGAATCGGAAAGCTGTATTTTTATTTTATAAATATGATGAAACTAAAGACTTTTTGGAGATATGAAGGACGCACTATTACTCTATAGGTACTCAAGATTAACATGAGATTGACTGAAACTAAGTATTTTACCCCCCCTTTAAACTCTTTCAAGCTTTATAATGGGAGTGAATGGTAACTGAGATTTTGAAGACCAAAAAAGTACATCAATCCATCATAAGGCTTCCACACGGCTTGAGAGGGTTAATAAAATTTTAACAAGATGTAAAATAAGTCTTTGGTGTCCCCAGAGTGTGTATGTGAAGTTTTAGCTCAAAATACCCCACAGATATTTGTATATATCATGTTAAAATTGTCACTTTTTGAGGATAAGCCAAAACGCACCGTTTTGTGTCTGTCCCTTTAAATGCAAATGAGCTGCTGCTCCCGGCACAGGGGGCGGAGCTACGACAGCTTGTGTCCTTTCACCTCACACACACATGCACTAAACATTTCAAAAACGTTTAGCCTTTTATGTTCAAACCGGAGTCAGACAAAGATGGAGAGACTCAAGAAGAAGTGACAACATGTAGAAGCAACAGGACATTTCTGAATGTTAGTTGATGAATTTATGTTGCTGATGTGTAGTTATCTTCTAGTCACTGATTAGCATATTCTGTCATGATAATCTATAAATCGTGTTCAGGGGGCGGGGTTTATGTAAATTTTAGGGTTGTGATGTCACTAACCCGGGAGGAATGTCGTGTAGTCCGTACCAGCCGTTTGTTGTAGTCCTTAAAAAGCGATTTCTTTAAAAGCAAATATCTCCCTTTGCTCTGAACTTTGAAAGAGTTGTAACTTTGCAGATGTTGTTTATTCTTCAAAACGGCAACATTACACACTAACTAAAGTTAGAAAAGTGAAATCATAATCAACCACCCCTTTAAGAAAAATATCCATAATTATAACTTTATAATCACTGGCTTCCAGGAACGGCCGTACGCGAGTCTAGTTCCGGCAGAAGTCTTGCGTACGGCCGTTATCAGAAGCCAGTGATTATAGTTTATAAAGTTATATATGGATATTTTTCTTACAAAAACGCACGGCTTCGCTTCAGAAGGCCTTATTAAACCCCTGGAGCCGCGCGGATTACTTTTCTGATAGATGGATGCACTTTTTTGGGCTTAATTATGGGATAATTATAATTTTTGGGTGAACTACCCCTTTAAAAAAATATTCTTGATATGACAGAATAAGTATGAAACCTACCAGTGTTATTTTAGGTACTTTTATGGTTAATATTATGATTGACTTTTTACTTTTATATTTTCTGTTTTAATCAAAAAAAATTAGTTTCAGTAATTTAGTTGTTGTTTTTTTGTCAATAATTATAGTTTTTAATGTATTTCTATTTTACATTATTCCAAGTAACGAAACTGTTTTTTATGGTTTAAGTTTAAGTCGGCATGAAACTGATGGTCTTTGTTCCCTATTGTGATGTACATCTGAGTGAAAGAGCATTTTAAACTAGAAAGAATTGTCCGTGGGGAATTTATTGAATGGTTGTGGTTTGCTATTGGTCGATCTCATGTGAGTGACAGGTCTCCCCGCCCTCATGCACGTCATCAGACAAGAGGGCTGCGTCCGAAATCACATGCTCTCTGGAGTAGGTACTTCTTATGAATAAGTAATTACTTAACAATCGCTAAACAGGCATGTTCTATATAGTATGAGTGTGTGTGTTATGAATGTAATCTGGACGTACTACATTCGCCATGTTGTCATTACCATTTGATCTACCGTCACTTCATTGCCATTCATAAATCCTCTCCCGTTGCCTCATGGGATAGTAAAGTGTCCATGATATACACACTTCAGAATCTCACTGAAAAAAGTAGGTCATCCGGGTACTTTTAACCTACTCTTTTATGAGTACTGTGAATTCGGACACACTTCTTTTGTCACATACTGTGTTTCGCCTACTATATAGTAGGGAAGTATGCGATCACAGATGCAGCCGAGATGTTATTGCAGGAGGGAGGCGAAGTTCTTTTGATCAAAAACTGATAAATTATTTATGATTACTGGAATATTCCATAAAAAATAAATAAAATAAAAATTACATTTTGATTTCATGGTGACTTTAACTGTAAGAATAACCATTAAACCTACCTGTGGGAATCCCAATGAAGGTGGTCCAAAGTCATTTAG
This sequence comes from Phoxinus phoxinus, assembly GCF_949152265.1. Classification (NCBI taxonomy): domain Eukaryota; kingdom Metazoa; phylum Chordata; class Actinopteri; order Cypriniformes; family Leuciscidae; genus Phoxinus; species Phoxinus phoxinus. The sequence goes on from NC_136898.1 coordinate 4,303,808, forward strand.
AATTGGCTTGTATGACTGTATTGTTGCCATTGAAGACGGAGAAGGAATGTTTCCTGTTAAAGAGTGAACAACAATACAAATCACTCACTGCATGAATTAAACAGCAAATTACGATTTACATAAATGCATAATACATTATTTCTAGACAGACTGACGGATAGATAGTGTAGATGCACAACAGTTCTTTGTGCATTTGCGTAATTGGCCTTTTGTCTCGATCCCACTGAGATGCAACCCCTGTGACAACTAGCCCCGGTCTCCGTCACGCTCGTTCCATGCGATACCACCGTCGGCCACTAGGTGTCCCCAAAGAGCAATAAAAAACTGCACGTCTGAATCCGATCAATCAACAGCCCAAGAGACAATCATGGAGGAAACGGCACGGGCTTGATCTTAGCCGCTAAAAGGATTCATTTTTATCACAATCTAGCGGCCTCCACACAAACCCATCCGGCCACGGCGCGACGCGGACCCTTCGGGAAGAACCCGAAAATGTTCCTCAAGCCGATATTTAGCGCTATCGAAGGCGAGGAAAGCGTTTTTTTCACTAGTAATAATGGCGGATGTGAAGGATCTGACCCTGTAGCGATCAGACTGGACAAAAACTACACACGGCTTTTCCCCAGGTATTCTTTCTCACGCCAATTCTTACATTCGATCAAATACACTCAAGACGAAGAGTTTTCCCCGCTTTTTCGGCATACCTTGGTTCCCAGAAGTTCCCGGAAGGTGTTGATGGGGATTGGGTTTGTAAGACATACCTGAAGAGATAATAAATGAGAGAAATAAAATTGTCCCTAAAATCAGCGGAGCGTCCGTCTCACAGACACTTTTTGTTTACAGCGGAGCAGCACCGGCAAATATGGCCGCGTCACTCCTCATGACACCCACACTGCTGTCCATCATCATCACAAAGAACTCAAGACAATTAACACATCATTAATACAAAAAATTACCCGATGTTGTCCATCAACACCGTGGCAACTGGAGAAGTTACAAAATCACTAATAAAGAAATACTGCTCGTTTTCACAACGGTTTACGTTATTTTTAATGTATTTTACTATAAGGAAAATGTTTTTATTTCGTGTTTAACAAAAAAAAAAAGCTTTTCTTTTGTGGGAAAAAAACGGAAAGTACTTGTACATTTACATATGATAATAGATTTTTTTTTTTAGTAGATTTTTTTATTTAACTTTAAAAATCTATATTTTGTGACAAATTAAAAAAAACATCAGATGGGAAGATCAAATTTTAAAAGGATTTAGTTTAGGTTGAGAACAAACCTGATTTAATTAGATTTACGGTCTTATTCTTCTAAAGCTTTGTACATAATGTACTTTTTACTGTCAAAGTGCTATTAAACTGTACACTGAAATAAATGTGACTTTTTTTCACTCATCTGACTTTGAGAACTAGATTTATACATTTACTCACCCAATAATTAAAAGATTTAAGATTAAACTTACTTTCTTGTTCAACCCTTAGCACACTGATAAAGGAAGCCAAATGCCAAAAGTCCACAGAAGAAGAAGAAAAAGTGGTTCCCTTTAAGTAAAGACATTTTGAAATAGATGTAATCCACAAGATTTATTGGTCATATGCAAGAGGTAGAGATCTTGCAGTCAGTTACATTTTTCCATAGATTCTTTGTACAACAGATCCATCAGTAGTGCAACTCGTGCAAGGATGAATGACATTGTCTTCAGAGTGCTGCAAACATCTACAATTCAGCAAAAACATGACATTTCAGATATGCAACTATACATCGAGATATAGTAGAGAGACCGAGCATGTGTCAAACTCACACATTTACAGCAGAAATGAGGTTCGGGAGCTCTTTATCCCCAAGTAACACGTGTGACAGCAAATTATTAAAAGCAGGAAATAGAAAAACAAGAGCAAAAGCTTTGATTGACGTGGCCTTTTGTAAAAGGTCATTCCAGTTTACAACTGCATTAAACACTCAAACTGCAACACCGGGAAGCAGCGGAAACATCACCCCTCTCAGACGCTCACCTGCTTCCATAAACTAAACTAAATCCAAAGGGGTTCACCAAACCATGCAACGTTTCTGATAATGTCTTCAGGGTTGGGTTTACACCACTTTCTTCCACCCGTCGGTGAGCCAGAGCGTTCCTGCTTTCAAATCAGGGACTGTATTAAGTGGTAAACAAGCAGCGTCATGCCCAAGACATGCTGGGTCACAAGGCTAAAGGTGGAGACAGGCGTGAGTTTTAAAAAAAAACAAAAAAAAAAAAAAAAGAGGGAGAAGAAATGAAAAAAGAAAACTCGATTGCGAGTAACCCCTGAGCGCTGTCCTGTGTACATAGTAGTGTGTGTGACTTCACAGAGCCACGTATGTCGATGGAAAGCACAGGCGATGATTTAGCCGACTGGAGGTTGTGAAAAGGAAACAGTCTGACCAAATATCGTCCAGTCTCGCCCCCTTCTCAGTGCGGTTTTCAGCTCCGATTCTCTCGTCCAGAAAGCTCTTTTGGCAATGAGTCCTCTTTGGACACGAACCCTGAAATATTAAATACGGCACAAGCACTGTCTTCCTCACAGTGTACCGGAAGAGGAAGGGAGGCTGGCTGGCTTATAATGCCACATCTGCCCTAAAGTGAGGGGCGGGTTTGTCACGCTATGTGTTGACGGTGTGGCTGATGCTCTGCGGATGGAGTTGCTGCCACATTTGCTGCTGCTGCACCGCCAGTTGCTGAGACTGATCGGATGAGGACAGGATGTTGATCAGGGGCGACACGCAGTTGGCGGGAATGATCAGACCTGAGCGGGGGAAACAAAACGGGTTGAAATGAAACTTGTCTTGTTTTTTTTATGACCACAATGTACACTACTTTTTCAAAAGATTGGGATTGGTTCGATTTTTTTATGTTTTTGAAAGAAGTCTCTTTTGCTCACCAAGGCTACATTTATCTGATCAATAATACAGTAAAACAGTAATATTGTGAAATATTATAACAATTTAATTCTGTTTTCTATCTGAATATATTATAAAGCTGGATTTTCAGCATCATTACTCCAGTCTTCGGTCACATGATCCTTCAGAAATCATTCTAACATTATGATTTGCTGCTCAAGAAAAATTATTAATGTAGGAAAAAAAATTTGTGCTGCTTTATATTTTTGTAAAAAGTACAAGTCATCACTGTCCCTTTTGATCAATTTAAGTAAGTTACATTATGGAAGATTTATATTTAAAAACTCCAGTGACTTGCATTTGATTATATATATATATATATATATATATATATATATATAGATAAATATAAAATCTGTTTGACAACTTACCCACAATTCTCTGCCCATCCTCTGTTCTCAAACGTACAATCTGCATCTTCACATTGGATCCGCTGACTGAGGCCAGAACTCCCTCCACTTTGGTCCACACGCTGAGGACGGAGCCACAGAGGACGTAGTATGTCCTGCACCGCAGCCCGATCTCACACTGTAGCCCCACTGACACCTTCTTACAGTTCCCTCGCCTGTCAAACAAAGTTACTTGTGACAACATTTCCAAACTTAGTCCGACTTGAGATTCACGAATCAAGTGAAATCTTTTGGATTTCCTTTCTGAAGTGCCTCAAAAGCAGCACCTACCAGTACGCGTGCGAGCAGACGTCGGCCGAGCAGTTGTACTGATCAATCCAGTGCTGCTTGGCATCATCAGAGAGGACCTATTTTGGGATGAGAAGTATTAGAGACCGCACAGAAATTACATGAAATAGTCTGAGCGTGCTGACAGGGTCTAAAATTAACATTCACTCACCAATCACCAAATGACAAACTTTTGATTTGGATGTTGGCTTATAAGTGGTTTAAACTAGGAAGCCTGCACTTCATTTGGTGATTGCAATGCTGGTATGCAACCTATAAAGATCAAATTTAAGAAGTGGATCCTGACTGCTGTAGAGGAGTTTTACAAGCAAGTGCATCTCAGCAGATATGAATGCATGCTTGTATTTTGTGATATCTTTGCTACATTGAGGAGCTGCTTGATCTGAGACTGGCTAAATAAGGTTGCTTTCACACAGGTTCAATGGACTTTATGCACAGATGCACTACTTCCTGAACTTTAGCCAGCTCCTTTGTTTCCTGTCTGCCATTATTGGACAAACTGATTAATCCAGGTGTGTCTGATTATTGTTGTTGGTCATTTCATTTCATTTGGATGATGTGAACGCTGTTTTCTAAAATTGGGTGCGCACCCACAAAGTAATTATAAAAAGGGCGGTCTAGGGTACGGTTCATGTGAACAGTACAGTTTGCTGCTGATATGAACAATCATACTAAATCGTGGAAGTGAACCACTATTGACGACGTATGATTCAATAAAACTGTGTTTGTGTCCAGGGGGGGTGGAGCAATCAAACACCCTAAGTGCAGTCTGCCGATAAAAATATTGACTGAGCTAAAGCAAAATACATAGGCTAAATACGGCCGATTAAAAATATATATATCATGGCTGGTAAATTTATCATTTGACTGATGATGAACCAAAAACATTAAGAACGCAATAAAACGGCATCTTATAAACAGCAGTAATGTAATACCTTTTTACTTCTCTTCTTGAGGTCAGCGTACGTCTCCAGTTTAACTTGTTTTCCGATATTTGGTCTGTACACCATAAAGAGTCTCTTTCTGGGATTGACTTCCTTTATAAGGATGGCAATTTTCTTGTTATTTCGCACCTTGAGATGAAACAGAAAATGGTTAGGTTTAGTAGTTGAGTGAATTGGCTAAGGGGAGTTAAATGAAAAAGGGGAAATAAAAAAAAAAGGGCTCACCTGGACGTAAAAACCATCATCCGGTCCGTTCTGGTCAGCCCAGACATGGGTGGCATCCTCCCATGCCATTCCTCGCTCCACACTCACCTGACGACACAAACACATTTATAAGACATTAGCCAACTAAACAGACACGTGATATACACAAACATTACTAAAGGCATCATAAAAGTGCATTATTTAAGTTTCTCAGTATGGCTATAAACATACTGTATAGAGCTCCACATGGCCCGAGGTGGAATATCCTGGTGTCAAGAATTTCTTAGCATCAACTTTCTTTACTTTCTCATCTCCAGAGCCCAAATCTGCAAGGAAACAATATTCAAACTGAAAAAGGAAACAAAAACCGCAAATCCTAAAATCTAAAATGGTGTTCACTTAATTTGAAGACCACATTGAAATACATTTTAGTCTGTTAGCTTTGAGATTTGTTTCCAGTAGAACTTCCAGAAAAGTCCACCAACACAGAAAAGAAAAACTGGGTTCTTCATTAGATCTTTGAGACTTTTAAAACATGAAAACACCTTCTTACCTAAAATTCCCATGTCATATCTTCCAGTCTTTTTGGCATTCTGAATGACAGCGCTCAAAGTGTCAGAGAAATACTGAAAGAGTGCATTTTGCTGCTGGACCTCCATACCAAGAATCCTGTTCAGGAACTTCCCAATGTTGTTGTAGTCTATAAAAAGAAAAAAAGTTATGCGACATGAGAAAAAAAATTAAAACGTTGTTTACTGGGTCTTCAAACATACTACATTTCATGAGAAAATAAAAACGAAGAATAAAATTGACTCTGAAAATCTCTCACCTTTGTCTAGGGCGAGAACACCAGATCTATCCTCCACATTTATCAGCCCCACTCCGATTAAACCATTGCGGATTTCTAAAAAAAAATATGCAAGGTATTAAGATTAAGTTAAATTTGATGGTTTTCCAGTGACTCTCCGATTGTCAAAAGACATTCAACTGTACCTTTGAAGAAATCCCCATTGAAATCACCGGGTGGAGACACTAAAGGAGAATCCAGACTGACAATAGACTTCATGACTATTTCCAGAGCGTTTCTGCCATACTGTGGATGTACAAAAAGACATCAGCGAATAAGTCTAGCAACAACCCTACTTAAAGCTGCAGTCAGTAACTTTTTTTTTGTGTTACAATTTTACAAAAATTATATAATGAGAACATCATGAATTCATTTTCCAAACCGTATTTTTGTCTTATCATGAACCACTTTGGTACAACTATAATAAGTGTTAATATTTAGACTATTTTAGACTGGTTCAGGTCACACCGCTGCTGAGTAGCCCAGTAACTGTGTGGCTTGTCATAGACATAAACAGAGAGAAGTAGCTCCGGCTACAATGTTCTTCCCCAAGATGCATGCAGTTCTGTTTACTAACCGCTAGATCTCCAAAAGTTATGGACTGCAGCTTTATTACTGACAGTGCGTGTAATCCAATCTTACTTTATTGTCAAAGTTAAATCGGCTGAGATCTCTCGTCTCTGTGGCCCTTCTGTCTCCGTGTGTTAAAGCCCCCTATTTGAGAAAGACAAACAATTAGGCTTACAAAATTAAAACCGACACCCATTAGCATGCAGAATGTGCATGAGTGACTCACCAGGCTCTCCAGTCGTTTGGCAACAATAGAGGCGAATCGTTGCTCTCCAGCGAGTTCAGAGATGAGGAACACATACTCAGGTGCTGTGACCTGGTTGGATCTGTGTGTTCGACCTGATTGCAATGAATCCAAACAGTCAGTGAACTGGAAACTCAGATACAAATGTGATATTTTATATATTTATGCCTTATTTGAATTGCATATAAAATTTAATCTATTTGGATTACAGTTTTAATAAAACTTAATATGATGCATATTTGTCAGTCATACAGAAATGGAACGGGTAAGAAAAAATTAAATTCACGGCAGTTTATTATTAACTACTTGCATCTAATTAAATTTTTATTTATATCATTTTAAAATGCATTTATTCAAATTGCTTAGGATCAGCATAAATCTATTGTGAAAACAATTAAATTGATTCAGCAAAAAAAACAATTTGTATTAGTACTTTTATAGTTAAAATATGACTAGTTGTGGAACAAGCAATATTCAGTTAGTTAAAATGAATGAGACTGAAATAAATTGGATTTAATTATGATAAATCTAAAAAACGGGTTATTGTGCATTAAAGGTATAGTTCACCCAAAAATGAGAAGTCTATCATTAATTACTTTACCCTCATGTTGTTCCAAACCCGTGAGACATTCGTTCATCTTCAGAACACAAATTAAGGAATTTTTAATGAAATCTGAGAGATTTCTGTCCCTCCATTAACAGCCTAAGCAACTACAACTTTCAAAGCCCAGTAAGGTAGGAAAGACATTTAATTAAACTGTGCGACTCCAGTGGTTTAACCTCAATTCTATGAAGCGACAACTGCTCTGTGCAAAAAAAAGATTTACCTTTATTTACCACTTTATTTACAAATATTAGTCTCCAACACACGTTCATGCAACAACTTCTGCTCTCGAGTCAACACGTACACACTGTGGTGCTCTCATGAACGCGTGTTGGAGATTAATATTTAGTAAACAGTGGAAAAAATTCTCTCACGTTGCTTCATAATATTGGGGTCACATGGATTACTTTTATGTTGTCTCTACAAGCTATCTGGACCTTGAAAGTGGTAGTTATGTATCTGTCAATCGAGGAATCAAAATCAGTCATATTTCATTAAAAAAAAAATCTTCATTTGTGTTCCTAAGATGAGTGAATGTCTTACGGGTTTGGAACAACATGAGGGTGAGTAATTAATGACGGAAATTTCATATTTGGGAGAACTAACCTTTTTTTTATTTGTACAATTAAAGAAATCTTACCTGACAAATATGCATCACTGATTATTATGACTGACAAATATGCATCACATTTAGTTTATTCATTTGTTAAAACTGTAATCCAAAATGAATGGAAATTTTGTATGAAACTCAAATGCATGAATATATATATATACACCCACCAAACTGCTGAATAGCTCTGTCAGCACTCCAGGGAAGCTCTAATGTCATGTGTACCCTCCTCCTCTGATTCTTCACTCTGCGGTCGGCTTGAAGAGAAATACCAGAGCTGGCAGCCTCTGAGATAATTGCGATGTTCTACCAAGGTGAACATAGAACCGTTTAGATGCTGTTCATAATAACAAGCATTACACAGATGTGGGTCAAACCTAAGCAGCATACCTTATCTCCATCCATGAACCTCTGCTTCTCCGTGAGGTTTAGGATTTCAACTGGGACGTCAAGTTCTGATCGAGACTCGTAGGAAATGCTGCCATCATCGTTGCTGACTACCCTGCCTTTGCGGCCAGTCATCTGCATTGCATAAGATGCACACGTTTAAAAATGGCATTGCTTTTAGGGCTGTGAAACAATTAATCGTATCCAAAATAAAAGTTTTACATAATATATGTGTGTGAACTATGTACAATTATATATATATATAAACACACACATGCATGTATGTATATATTTACGAAATATTTGCATGTATATAAATTTATTAGGGGTGTATCGGTTCACAAAATTCACGGTTCGGTTCGATACGACAGTGGCGTCACGGTTTGGTATGTTTTCGACAGTAAAAAGAAATAAATGCCAGAGAAATTTCCTTGATTTTTGATTATTTCCTACATCTTGAAACTTTTAGTTTTATAAATGTGGGAAATCTTTAAAGGATGAACAAATAATGTTTTGGTCATAACATTAAAAATAACATTATATGATCATATTTGAGTTTTGAAGTGCTGGAAAAAGATGCGTGAGGTACTTGAAAGCATTTCACTATTCCTGCCAAACCTCCATGGTCACAGTGAGTGTCACTACATTAAATCCATGGTGAATGTTGCTGATCTGTGGACTTAAAGCCTGTAACTAGTTCATTCACGGCACAATGTTTCTCCTGGTTTCCACGTCAGCGCTGTTTGATCTAATAGAGATCTACGGTTAATAACGGAGAAATTTTAATGTTTCTCACTAGATCTCGCAGCAATGTTATTACTTCAGCCTCTTAGCGCTGTGTAGTAACAGTGTCGCTTGATCAAGATCGGCTCGCGCTGACGCATTGCACTGGCATTGGTCCAAACTGATAAACGGTCCGTGAAGCAAGAAATAATGAGTAGCGCAGTTTCGTTCTACTTGTTGGGTAAAAAAAATCTTTAATATATACATGCATGTGTGTGTATATTTATATATACACAAATTATACACCGCGCACACACACACACACACACAAACAAACTTCTATTTGCCTTTATCAGCCCTAATTGCTTTAATTAAACAGTGTGGCTGACACAAAAACCCCTCTACAAACAGACCAACCTCTGCGACGTTCTCAGGGCCTCCCAGCTCATCGATGAGTTCGTCGAGTGTGTTGGGTGGGAGATCCTCTGCCAGCTGCTCCAGTCGATCCAGCAGGTCCCTCTTCATCCGCTGGGCGTCCTCAACAGCATCCTGACTGGTCACACAGCTGCTCTCCTCTGGCTCACTTTTGGCTTCAATACAATTGTTTGGTGTGATTATAAATATTCATTGGACAATGACGTTCATAATTATACAGCTTTATCTAACAACTTTCAGCTGCAATGGTCTAAACTTTGTGAAAAGCTCATAGGTCACTTACCTACAGCAACCGTGTTGTTTGAAGGTTTGATGGTGGGGGTTGTAAAAGTGGGTCTGGTTGTTCCAAGCCCGGAGGCTAACAAGGCACTTTGAATAGAGTCAGGATCAATGCTTTTTTTCTTCTTCTTGTTCCTCTTTTCTTTACTCTTTTTAAAGTCTTTCCTGATGAGCCATGGATCTAAATTTCAAATAAAGTTTAAATATAATTATTTTGGCATCAACACTGAACTGAATTGAGCTGAATAATGACACTATAGTGCTGATCATGGCTGAACTGAATTTATCATAATTGAATTCTACAACATTAATACTATTTTCCCGTTTATTAATGTGAAGCTGCTTTTTGTTCTGTATTGTATAAAGCGCTATATAAATAAATGTGACTTGAAAACATAATTTCGGTGTTACATGCAAGAGCGTTTACAAATTCTCACCATCTTCCTCATCCTCACTGGAATCATCCTTAAAGGGATTGAAGTCATCTTCATCCTCCTCCCCTGAGCTGACCGACTTGAAGCTGTCGTCGCTTTCTGCATCTTTGTCCGAATCGTCCGAGTTGCTCTCGTCTGAGCTGGAACCAGATAGACCACCAGATTTACGAGCCTTCTTCACTTGCTTCTTTGTTTCAGGTCCTGCAAAAAAAACAAACAAAAAAACAATGGTCAGAGCAAACACATTACTAACCTTCATTTTCAATTTGAGCAACCTAAAAGCCCAAGCGTGGTTTTGTTTCCTCTAACATTGAAATATGCTCAGTTTCAGGGTAGAAACCATTGCTAAATATAACAAGGCAACTCTATTGCGGTTTCAGAGTGCATGTGAACTATATTACCTTTCCGCTTTTTGCCTTTCTGCTCAGTGGTGGTTTCTGAAGGTGAAGGTTTTTTCTTCACAGTCAGGTCGATGCCTAGAAGACTGAAGAGTTTTTGTCTGTCTGGTGCAGGAAAATGCTTCTCCACCAGGGACTGCAGGACACCTCTTTAAATGATCATGCATAGAAATGTTTAGTTAAAAAAAAAAAATCATTCAAAATCACCGTTAATTTTTATCTGTTACAGAGACAAGTCAATTATAAAAGAAATATTTCAAAAAAAAAAAAATCTTTTGAAAAATTATTACACTCACTTTGCAGTGGAGACAAAGTCATTGAGCTCGCCTCCTCCCTCCTCCAAGGCCTCAAGGGTTCGAGCTTCTCCAGTTGATTGAAGACCAATCACCACACACTACAGAGAATGTTAGAGGTCAGCACAACCAAAATCACTGTAATTCTCTCTCTGAAAGCTCTTTTGTAATAAGAGGACACCTAATCTAACCTTTCCATTTTTAACGTCCTCTCGGGCGAGCTGCACCACTCTTCGAACCTTAGAAGCAATGCACAGGTACTTGAAGAACCTCTGATGAGCTGACCAGAACTGACCCCACATGGACTTTTTCATCCGTTGTTCTGCATCCATTAGGTTGGCGGCTTGCTGGAACTTCTCTCTTGCGCTTACCCACTGCACATTTGCAAAATTAAGAGTTAATGATTATTTAAAGGCGTTTTCACACTTGGCAGGTTTGGTTCAATTAAAGTGAACTCTGGTGGGATTGCTCTTGTTAATGCAGTTCATCTGAATAAGTGTGAACCCTGCAATCAGAACCACTGATCTATACATAGAACTGGATTGCTCATGGCGTCATAAAAAGTGAAGCCGCCGCCCCGCCATAGTGGTTTTCCGTAGTAAGCTCATTCGTTCTATTGAATTAATACGAAATTATAAGATTTTACTGAGAAAACATTGCCTAACGAGACACTGTTTTTATATCTGAAGTCTCCCTATACATTCTCAACACAAACGCCCTAAGCATGTAAATGGTTATTAAAAGTTGGGAATTTCCCCTCCCCAGCTGATGTTCACTACAGTAGTGAACATCAGCTCGGCGGGCAGACGAGACATTTCAGCATATGTATTACAAATGTCAAAAATGTATGCCTTGTAACCTGAAATCGCCTTGCGTTCAAAACTATACTCTCGCGTTTAGTAGTCGGGACATGACGGAATTGTCACTTGCACAATCGGGCCGGCATTGCATTTGAATCGTAACTAAAGTTGATAATTTCCACTTCTTTTTAAGACTTATCAGTTTAAGCATTCAAACTGAGAGAGGTTATGGCTTCGGGAGGGGCGGATGTGCACATGCGTGTCATTCAGAACACAAGACAAAATAAGAGTGTTCTTGCACAACGGAACATGACAAAATAATTGCTTTTACTCGATTGTGCTATTTTGGTGATCGTTGGGAGCCAAAAATCGAAATTCAATTAATGGCACAGCCTTGCATCATATAGCCAACATAACACTTTACTCATGGAAACTGTAATTCAAGTAGAATTCAAAGCCATAGAATTTGTGCTGTCTTTAAAAGTCTAAAATAGATGTTGCTCAATCAGAAAATAAAATACACGCATCATTACTTATTCAGAAAAATAACGCTGACTGCTTTTTTTACAAGACGATGCATGGTAAAGTTTGAATTTTAATACAATATAGTAACAGACTTGTATTAATATTTGTTGTACTGGCTATTTGAATATTTCCTCCATAATTACATACATAAAGAGAAATATATTTTTGCGTTAGGTCGATTACCAGTGTCGGAAGTGTGCAGTAGACACCGACATTAAAGGGACAGTTCACTTTAAAATTAAAATTCTGTCATCATTTACTCACCCTCAAGTTGTTTCAAACCTGTATTAATTTATTTCTTCTGCTGAACACAAAGGAAGATATTTTGAAGAATGTCGGTAACCAAACAGTAGACAGTACCCATTGACTTCCATAGTATTTTTTTTTCCTACTATGGAAGTCAATGGGTACTGTCTACTGTTTGGTTACCGACATTCTTCAAAATATCTTCCTTTGTGTTCAGCAGAAGAAATAAATTAATACAGGTTTGAAACAACTTGAGGGTGAGTAAATGATGACAGAATTTTAATTTTAAAGTGAACTATCCCTTTAACGATTTCAATATACAACTCCGAAAAGACCATAAACATTACAGATAACATCTGAAGTAACAATTAATTTGCATATATATATATTAGAGCTGTCCGTTAAACGCGTTATTAACGGCGTTAACGCAAACCCATTTTAACGGCGTCAATTTTTTTATCGCGAGATTAACGCCTAGCAAACTTTGTAGTTTTTTTCACATGCTTTTGCAACAACTAGTAACGTTATTAAAACTACAACACCACACCGGATCTAGCTAGACCAGAAACAAAACAACATGCGCCGCACACACTTGTTTGGGTTTGCGATCCGCCAAAGAGTGGACGAGAAGCGCAGAGCCGAGCCGCGTCTAGGACAACTGAGCGCGTCTAGCACATCGGACACACGCTTTCTCAGTCTATGGCCAGCAATAAAAACGCTGAAATATTTCTTTCACCCTTTTATTGATGGACAGGGTTACATTGTGTGAGAGATGATTTGCTCCAAGTGAGAATGTTAGTGTGAAATTGAACACACATGCCAATGTTGTTTTCAATAATAAAAAAAACCATTTGCACAAAGCAAGCCGATCCACTTTTCCATGTTGATAAGAGCATTAAAATGAGAAAAAAAATAATGGGACAAAAAGAAATCAAGAGACATTTAGAATAGATAAAAATGTGCGATTAATCGCGAGTTAACTATGACATTAATGCGATTAATCGCGATTAAATATTTTAATCGTTTGACAGCCCTAATATATATATATATATATATATATATATATATATATATATATATATATATATATATATATATAGTAAAAATAATCCTGAGAGACGGAGACGCTGCAAATCCGGTGATTTTAGGTCAATGTTTTGGTAGTAAATCAATGATGCCCTCTGTTGGTAGGGAAAAGTAAGATGGCCGCTTGAACACTTCCAGAGGATTCAGAGCCTGATTGCAGTTTAGAACTAGCCTGGCTAACGTCAGACCTCATCTCATTGAGACGTGGTCTGGGAACCACATGTTAATTTTCTCGTATTTGAGGCGTGGTTTACGAATGCCCAGAGCCGTTTATTGGGCGCTACGAATGTCTGTCAAATGCGCCAGTACGTAGCTCGTAGCCAATCGTTTCAATTATACCAGATGACGCATGTAGAGCGACAGAAATTCAACGAGGAAGAAGATGATGGGTCATAGATTTATGTGCACACGATGGCGTTCAGCGACTATTGTCGTTTGTGCAAGACGAACATGAGGGTAGAAGGTAAATCTGCAGTGCACGTTGATATAAACAAACTGCTTCGGTGTGTCGCATAGACGTCGTCATCGTCTTGCTGCTCCCTGGAAACCCAGGCTAGCTTAGAACGCAATAAGCAATCCAGTCATTATACAGATCACTGATATAAACCCTAGTGTGAACCAAACAAGCGGACTGAGACCCCTGAAAAGGTTTTACCCACCAAGCGGACCGATTTGTTGTACATCTTGATGTAACTCTGCGTCAAAGGAACTTCTTCAATTTTAAACGTCACGCCTGTGAAGCTCAGCTGTCGAGCGATGTACATTCCTCTCAGCTTCATATCCATGGCAACAATCTCCATGGCACCGACACCTCTAAAATAAACCAACAAAAATAGGGTTGCATTCAATATTAAAAGAATGCAGGCTGGCACCAAAAAGCAAGGTCATGAACACAAACTCTTATCTGAAACTCACCTTCTCTCAACAGCTTGGATAAAATTAGTAAATTCCCTAAATGGAGTTCCTTCTCCCCAGATCCCAAGGCGATTCATGTAGGCCATATTGCGGGGCTCAGATGCTCCTACACAAAATCATACAAAAGATATATATACACATAGGAAACCAGAAATAAATGCACTGCTTACAGTGTTCCAACAAAAACATCCACATTCTCATACCTGTAGCACTTGCATACACAACCCGGGCTTTTGGCAGCTTGTTCTGTAGCTCTAAAACCGCCAACCCGGTCTTTGTGGGCTTGGATGACCCAATAGGGCAAACATTTTTGGCTTTGTGACACTCATCAAAGACGATCTGAGATGCTTAGTCAAGGGAATCAGTCACCATAGTTACCAGTGAGCCGAATACAATCACACCACATGAAGTGCTTCACTGCAGTTCAGTCAATATGCAATGAAACTCACTTTTCCTGGTCTAGAGCATATGTTTTTCTAGGGTTGTCAGATTATGGCATTGAAGAATTACTACAAATTCGGTATCACAACATCCTTGTGACGTGAAAGGATACAACACCATCAAAGTCATCACCACACCAGTGTAGTAACTGCTTGAATCTCGTCTTGTACTTTCCTCCAGACTGGCTCTCTCCAATCAGGGAAGAGTATGTGGCAAAGATCACACCTTTTTTCACACTCCCATTGTGTTTCGATGAGATCTTTCCATATTTGAACTGAAAGCGAGAAGTGTGGAAATAATTAATGTACTACTGGAAATACACAAACATCTCACGTGTTGGCTGAGAAGCACTTAACGTACCTTGTTTAGCGAATGGACCTGAATGCTCTTTGCTCCGATGTCTCTCAAGTCCCTCTCTGCATCATATTTCAAGTCATTTGAGACACTAAACCTGCACAGACCAGTGGAGAAAAAAAGGCATGAATAATGGTACAATTACACACCCAAAAAAAGCAGCTTGAAGGGGGAAGAAAACAAGTAATTACCAGAGGGACCTTTTCCTGCCAAGAAGATAATTTTCATATATGATTCCAGCAATGGTTCTACCCTTTCCAACACCGGCTCCATCTCCAATCAAGTAGGCTGCTCTGTCTCCATTTGGTAGGAATGTCTCATGTTGCTGTACGAAAAGACACAATTGAGAGACAGATCTGAATTACTGCAGTGAACGATTTGAGAAAGTTTGACATTGTGATTTGACCTGGATAAATGAACTTATCGGCTTCCTGAAAGCTAATACCTTTTAAAGGTTACAATATGTAAAAAGACCCAAACCTGAGCAGCATATGTGATGGCCTCTAGCTGGAGGGCAGATAACCAGCCTCTATCGATGGTCTCCTCTGTAATGGAAAGTCTGTACCACACATCTGGCGGGTTGACACTGGACAGAGAGCTGGTCTCCACCACAGGATCAGGGTGCCGCAGTCCAATTCTCACTGAGAGAGGAGATGCGAGACTAACTTTTCATACTTGCCATAAACAATGGATCTGTTGGCACTGATAATAATAATCCAACGTTCTTAAGGGAAAGTGTGCATTTAATGACTGAATTAATGCTAAGAAACAGAGAGAACTGGCAATTTACAATCTATACATTATGCACCCTGATCACAATTATACATACGTTTCATTGGCATGTATTCGGCGTATGTCTCCGCATGACCCAGCTCCTCCTCTTCCTCTTCTTCTGGTTCATCTTCCTCCTTCATTCCTGGTAATTTCTACATTCAAGTAAATGTATATTATTATTTTTTAAATCCAAAAACATTAAACTTACAGATAAAGCCATCAGTGCATGGCTCATCACATGTACACTATTATTTTATTTAATTTTAAATCTAAAACTTACATTAACAGGTGAGAAGCTCCGCATTTTCATGTCATCGTTGACCCAGATTCTTGCTACATCTTTGCTGGACACTTCTTTTTTCAAGCCATTGTTTAATTCCGCTGAAAAGATAAGAGACAAAATATTAGAGACAAATATTCACACAGCCACAGCAGTTTGTCAGAACTGATACGGCCCCACCACAACATGAAAGCACCTGTGAAAACAGAGTCAGTGCACTGCAGTTAAAACCCTACCCATACCTGATCTGCTCATCATCTTTGTGGAGACCAGAATAATTTCTGAAAGGAAGAGCATTGCCATTAAGAAAAACACAGCATGATTGCATCCACACGGTCTCTCTAGATGAGCTTAGGTCAAGGCTCAAAACTTGAACGAAACTCAAGTGCGCCATAAATGTTTTGGATTAAAAAACGTATTAAATTAACGTATTAAATTAACAATTAGTTGCCCGATTTGAAGCACGAAGAAGAGCCGTAACAACCATCTTTAGCAGCAACGTGTACGTGGCCTAGATTTAAAACGTCTTCTTAAAACAAAATGAACCTAAAAACATGTTTCCCACTTCCTAATAGCATCTAAACAGCTTTAACGCCTTCAAAGGTGATTTGCGCTCATGTTGGCTTCTTGTTTTGACAGCTGGAGGCAGCACTTGAAAACTGGCATTCAGCATTAGATCTGGAAAGTGCCACAAAGCTGACAGCTGCACCGACAGACCCTTACAAGCAAAAAAACATCTATGATCGCTCGAGGTCCAGCATGTCTGCCAGCACTCACTTGTGCCTGTGGCTGTTGCCGTAGCAACGGGCTGCGCTATGTCAGGTGGGGGCTTCAACTTCATAAGCTCTCCAAGGCTGCTTGTCTTCAGGCTGCTGGTTCTGAGGAGGTCCTTCAACCTGATCTGGTCATTATTCGGCGCGCCCACAGTTGAAGATGAGAAAGACCTCTGTTGTGCTGTCGAACTTGTGTGAACCACCTTGGTTACTGTGATGGTCTGCCTGGAGCCGGTCCCAGCTGATGGTTTGGTGACTACAATGGTACCCAGCGATGGCAACTGATTCAGTTGATTTAAAACGAAGGTAGTAGTTGAGGGTTGGGGCTTCTCCTGCAAAGACAGAATATGATGTGTAATTCTGAGCTTTACAATCAAATATCAAAACATGTTACACACCCAGAAGCCACAGACAGACCGCCCACAGTTTGCTCACTCACCGTCTGCATTATATTTCACAGAAAAACTGCAAGAAAATGCTAGTTCCAATCTGATTGGCTAGCTTGATGCAGAAATGCTTCCAGAAATGCACTTAAGTGCAAGTTAATGAGCAGAACTGGACTTTAGAGTTATAATCAGTAAAATAATCGGTGTATCTGGTATAATTTAATACACCTGATCCTAAATGGCACCTAAGAACAAAAACTCTGGTTGTTTGCCTCATAACATACCTGTCTTTTTGCATAAGTGGGCAGTTCTTGGACAGAATAAGCTGGACCAGACTTTACGACGTTAGTCAAAAGTCTATAAATAGTGACGCTACATGCAACACTTACCCTGATTGTGACTGTAGGAGTAGGTGGAACTGCAGGTTCAATCCTGACAATTCCAGAAGTTTCATTACTGAGACCGATGTCAAGTGCATTTAATGAGACTGACTGAAAAGGAAAGGGAAACAAACAACTCATGTCAATCACCAAATATGCTACTTTGAGAAAGAATGCTTTTAGATTCAATTCTGTTTTGAGTAGGGCTGGGTTAACAATATCGGTTACTCTTTTAATCAGTCCTCACTTTGATAAATTCAAAGATCAGACTTTGTCTACACTGTTTATAGTTGATGCGTGAACAAAACTTCACTAAACATTATTTGTAGCATGAATCCCATCCAATAATAGCAGTCAACGTTGTGCTTTATTTATTTTGACTATAAATATCACTTTAATGTTGAGTGACAGAACGCTGTTGATCATCTCTTCCCTTTACTACTAGTTATAGCACAAAATAAACATGAATGAACATCAGAAAATATGTTGACAGAAACCATACAACTTATTGAAAAATGTATCAATCACTTAATCAGTGTTTTAAGATGACAGTTGTGGCCTAATGTTTAGAGAGTCAGACTACTAACCCGAAGGTCACAGCCTTATGTTTGTATTTGTATAGTGTTGAATATTATATCCAATAATAAACAGCAAATCAATTTAATAAGTTGGACTCAGTTGTTAAATTTGACATGTACTGTCGTATAGCCAAATAAATTGTTATCATAATCAGGGCTCGACATTAAGCCTTGTCATGTGCTTGTCCTTTGAACAAGTAGATCAGTCATTTACTTGTCCGAGTAAAAAAGTTGCTTGTCCGGAAAAAATATTATTTATTCTGAAACAATATTCTTATCAGTGTTCTATCAGCTTTGACATATTTAAAAGTATAAAGGGCATTTTCCCCTAATCTTATTAAATGCATGCTTTATCTTTCATTTTAAATTCGATCAATAAATTAAATTAGAATAATATAATATTAATATATTCGATCAATAAATTAAATTAGAATAATATAATATTAATATAGGGCTGTTACCAATCAAAGTAAATTATTTACACTGAAGAATTAAAACTGCATTAAATAATATGAGATTGTTTTAAATATTTTTTTGATTATACAAATAAGAAATGTTGGAAAGAATGCTACTTTTAAACATGAAACTGTCATTGAGTCATTCATTCCAAAAATTTGTTCAAACGGCCGATTTCTTCAAGAATGAGGCAGTTGTTTATGAATGAGTCATTGAATCTTTGACTCAACCGAATCATTTTAAACGCTGAATCATTCAGTAATGAGACATGGCTGGGTGATGCTGTGAGATGTGCTATATTTCTGCTGTGATCTTTGTTTGGATATTTTCACTGCTAAACAGTCCATATTGCATCTAAAAATGTAAGTGACATTAATATGATCTACTTGTTTATTGAACTGTTGTATGAAATCAGTGTCACTATCAATCGTGATGGTATTCAGGAAGACAGCACTCTTGGTCGTGTGATGCCTAACTGTCTCATATGTTATAAAAATAAAAACACGTTTTTAATTTTTACCACAGTATGTTAACGGAGCTTATTTGTGTGTGCTGCACTCATTTGTTTCGATTTCTAATCAAGAGGCTTTGTGAGCTTTAACAGTGCAACCTACTACCATCAGTACATTATATTTTATCCACTATCAATCACAACTTACACTAGATGTAATAAAATCTGAATCAATTTTAGCTTTTTGGTGATTCCTTTGTTAATGACTTTTTAATCACGCTACGTGTCTGATTGGGCAAGTACATTTCTTTCACTTGCCCCTTCAAAAAAATCCACTTGTCCAGGAGAAGCCTTAATGTTGAACCCTGATGATCAAAACGATTTGTAAAATCGGTCTTAAAACACAGCCCTAGTTTTGAGTAAAGAACAAAAAATAACTATGAAACATGAAAATATATTGTATATCATGTTGCATGTATGCGTTTTAAATTACCTGTTGTGAGGCAGGGAGTGGAAATGTGTCCTGAGGATCAACATCAAACAGATCATTAGGGCAGATTCCACTTTCACTTAGAGCAGCGAGAAGCAAATCTTGTCCAGGATCCATTGTCTAAAAGAGAGAAAGAAAGAGAAAACATTATATTAAAGATTACAAAGAGAGATTAATCCTACTTAATCTAACATCAAACATAAATCGATGTCCTCTTAAACTACAGATATTTAATAAAGACAATGACATACATCCAACGTAAAGATCACATCTTTAAATAAAAATAAGATAAATAAAGAATATAGTTGGATTGTTTTTAATGTTAAGACTTCTACGACTGAAAACCACATATTGTGTAAATCTAAACAACACTAATTAGTCAAGAAATGCATTCATAAGGGCAAAAACATACTAAACTAATGCTGCTAACGGCTCACCACAACACCCAGCTTCACACGTGTTTGCCTAAACTGATCCAACTAACGTTAGACTTCCTGGTCTGACGTTGCTGCTGGATGTTAATGTCAACCAGCTTACACATTCAGAAACTAGACTAGAAACAAAAGAAAACTCTAACGATCTCTGAAATGTTCAAAACATTGAAGTTACACAATAACAATAACCTGTCGTAGAACTGAACGGTTGTAATACACAAGATTAGACAACCGGTGCACTAAACGTGTTGTTCTTTAACGTTAACGTTAGTCCTAAATATTCAGCGGAGAAGTCTAAATGCTTCCCCAACAAGCAAATCGCGGGTTAAAAACGAACTAAAAACGATTAAAACAGCAAAAAAGTATAATTCGTCACAAATATACTGCATGTGGTGTAACAGATCCTAAAGACTTGCTTAGGGTACCGTGGTTGCTAGCTAATTTCCTCTCACGAACCGTTTAATCAACTTTAAATAGCAGAAAAGGAGCTAAAACGTTCTTTAAATAGGCTATAACTGGGTTTCAACAAATCCAAAAGAACCTGACAAGCAGAATACGTGTCAAAAAATGACATTTGAACGAATAATTCCTGTCAGTGACTTTGTCAAAAGTGCGCTAACGGCTCGCCTCAGGTTAGCTGCCTAGCGCGTGAACCAGTCGCGAGACTCCCTCAGCTTTCACGCGAAACGCAATAAAACTCAATATTCCTTTGCACAGCGGCCCTAAACCCACCGAAAATGTGATCATAAGCGGAAACAGAGCAAACCCGCTGTCTGACAGCTGAAGTCCAAAAAGTCAAACACGTACTCCACTCAGTTTCTATGGATCCCAAACGTCGCGGCGGTGTGAAGGATGTCGCCGCTGCTTGCGCTGCTTGTTTTCTAACCGTCGGGCGCCATCTTTACCCGAGGCGCGTGCTGGTCACGTGACGCTGCAGCCCACAAAACAGACGATTTTGTGTCCAGAAATGTTCCACACGCGCCGCGTATAACGCGTCGCCGTGCATCGATCGACAGCCGACCTGAGACCATCTTTCATAAAGCCCCGGAGCCCGTCCATATGAATCGAGATTTTCAATTATATTTTTAAATCAAAAGTAGTCGGAGAAAGGAGAGCGCCGAAGCCATGTCACGTGACCACCCCCTTACTCATATTCAGGAAGTGACGCTGTGAAAAATAATTTCCTCCAATGACACGTCAAAATGACATTGCTGAAGCCATACTGGTAAGGTCAAAGGCAGAGCCTGACCTACGCTGTTTGACAAAGGTTGAAAATACCCAATACATCTGATGAAAAGTGTTTTAAGTCTATGAATTATTTCAATCAAATAAATCCACAAAATGAGAACATCTTTAAACAAATATTTGTATGATGTATTCTGCAATACTGCCCTTAAAGCACCCTAAACTAGCAAAAACTATAAAAAGTAAATTATTTAAATCATCTTTGTACACATTTAAATATGTATGTGTTATGCGGTCATAATACATTCATGATGGGATGTTTTGCAATGTGTTTACTATGTATACTGGATGGCTGGATAGATTTATGAAATATTTTATATACTATATCGTTTTTTAAAAACATAAAAATTTAGTATCATGTAGTGATTAATAATTCACGGTAATACTAAATCAGCCTAAATAATTGTTTTATTTTTATAAACATATTTGATATAAATAAGACATTCTTGAGTGCTCCGCCTAACAGCTCCATCTTCCGGGCAATTTGAACTCAACTTCCAAACATTATTGGTTATTTAAATGCTCACATGGTTTCCTCCCGTGAATGAGATAAAAGTGCAAACATGGCGGCGTGAAACTGTACAAACTAGCTCGGATGGAGGAGCATTAATTAAAACAGCTCGAAAGTTTCTTGTTTTTTTTTTTTCCTTCGTAAACACGGAGCTGTTTTTGAATGTCCTCGTTCGTCGCCGTTTAGAAGGACAGAAGTGTAGAGGAGAAAACACTGGACCGGACCGGACCGTCGCTTCACAACAACAGGGCTCGAAGAGAAAGTGGACTGAGATGATGAACGGGGTAGGTTTACACGGCTTCTTCATCACAGACGATGATTATTTGACGCGATCTCGAGCGTTTAACGGCAGACTGTGTTCTGATAAATATCTATTATCTTCAACTCTCCACTCGAAACCACACGAACTCCATTGACTGATTCTGGTTCCTGTTTGATAAGTTGTATGAATGGATGTGGCGTCGTGTGTGTAGTCAATGGGATGTACGATATGTGTGTTAGTACAGTTGATCAAGACGTTTAAAGCAGATAAAAGAACAATAGCAGTGTTATAACATCGCGAAGCGCGCGACCGCGGCTGTTACAGGCCCAGTGTGGGCGTGTTCATCGGCGATCAATAACATCACGATCACTACATGTGATCGAATTAATGATCGATTTCAATCTGATATTTGGAAAATCGCTATTTGGTTAGTCCCCTCCAATTGAATATATTCATATTTATATTAATATATTGTTATATATTATTATTATTATTATTACCACCACCACAAGTATAATTAGTTATCTAATTATAATTAGTATATTTTACACTAAGTACTATTACATTTATTATTATTATTACCACAAGTAGTTCTAGTTATAATTGACGATTAGTATATTTTACACAATAAGTACTATAATTTTTTTTATTATGATTATTATTATAATACATAGTTAATTAATTAAAAATAATAAATTAGAATTATTACATAATAATTAATCATGTTAATAATACCATAAATAATTCCATATATATATATATATATATATATATTATATAGATTAGTATATTTTACACTATGTACTATTACATTTATTATTATTATTACTACCACAAGTAATTCTTATTATAATTCATGATTGATTAGTATATATTACACAATATTTAATATTACTTCACATTATTACTATTATTTATGCACCCAATGTGTCCTATCATGTGTACCTGATTGCTTAACTGTATATTAATATGTATTTTTTGGCCCTGTGTGTTGGTTTTAAATTATAGCTGGAATGACCAAAAAAAAAAAGCTAAATTTCCACTGCACAGAAAACTCAGTTGGCGACTGCTTTCTAAAACTCGCTGTTTTGCAGGACGTCATATGCAACGGACACTCGCCATTTCACCGTCTCCTAAAGCACAGCAGCTCCAAATCCCCGCATCCGCATCATGAAGCCATCGCCGTCAAACTCATCCAGGACGGCAAAACGTCACGCTTGTTCTGCACGCAGAATGAGCCTCAGAAGCATGGAGATTGTAAGGACCAACCAAATGCGTTATCTGTCTGTCTTCACATTGGTGATGTTCACTGCATGAATGTGTCACGTTTATATTTGTTGCAAGTCATTCATTTCTGTGAATTGTAGCCAGGAGAGTCAGTACTGTAAATGGTGAGTTCATGCTCCCAAAAATGGCTGTGAATGAAGAGCTGAAGCACTCGGTGCACAGAGTAGAGGAGCAGACGCGTCAACTGCACTGCACGGCATCATACATCCACGCCAGCAGTGACATCACTTCCTCCAATCAGAGGAAACGACCCCCTCGCAAACTTAAAGCAAAGAAATCCACACAGAGAATGTAAGTCAATGGTGAAGTTGATTCGCAGATGTTGAAAGGATAGTTCATCCAAAAGTAAAATTCTGCCATGTGTGAGTTTCTTTGCAGTGTTGAACACAAAAGATGTTTTGAAGACATTTTCTGGACCTCAGTGACTTCCATAGTATTTTCTTTTCCATACTGTGGAAGTCACTGAGGACCAGAAAATGTTTGGTTACCAACATTCTTCAAAATATCATCTTTTGTGTTCAACAGAACAATAAACTCACACAGGTTTGGAACAACATGAGGGTGAGGAAATGATGACAGAATTAACATTTTTGGGTGAACTATCCCTTTAAGATAAAACATTTTAGACCGTTGTTTTAACATTTTTGTACAAATATTGAAGAAATAAATTTTTTGTTCAGCCATTAGTCAAGCTTTTTTATTTATCGAATTATTGTAAATTGTCAAATTTTGACAGTTTACTTACTGCTGAAGGAAGTAAATTATTGTTAATCCTCTTTATTCATATTGGAAAATATATATATATATAAATAGAAACATTAACTGAAATTATTACATATAAAAAATGACTTTCAACTTAGTTTGCCTTGCCTTAAAACTAGCTGAAATAGTTTTTAAATTAACTAAAGTAACTAAAACATAATAAACTGTATATACACATTAAAAAACGTGAAAATGACAGACAGCAAAATTACTACAAATATTATCAAAATCTATAATAGTATATTAATAATATACTAAAAGAATATAATGATTTGTATTATTATAATTTTTTTCTCCTATATATTATTGTTAATGATTTATTGATTCTTGTATTATGAATCAATGTTTGTTCTGCAGAGCTGATACCAAGATCCCTCAGTGCCGAAAGGTCACAGATTATTTTCCCATCAGAAGAAGCTGCAGAAAAAGCAAAAGCGAACTGAAGGTAGTGCACAGATTTCATGTTTTTCATGCGTTACATCAGCCAAAGCTGTAATACTGATGTGTGTGTGTGTTTTCCGTCAACAGTGTGAAGAGAAGAGGCACATAGACCTGCTGATCACAAACGGGATTGAGAATGGAATGATGGTAATCTTTGACAGTGAATTGAGTTGAATGTTGAAGTCTGCTGGACGGACACAAACGTACCTTCATGTCGGTCTTGACAGGTCAGGTACATTGAAGGAAAGGGCAGGGGAGTTTTTGCCACACAGATGTTCCAGAAAGGGCAGTATGTAGTGGAGTACCATGGAGATCTGCTCCAGATAACAGACGCCAAAAAAAGGGAGGCTTTATATGCACAAGATCCAACCACTGGCTGCTACATGTATTACTTCCAGTATCTCAGCAAAACATATTGGTAGGTTCAAGCACTACACCCACTTCCCGTTTTTCTTGATTTTATTTGAATGAAATTGAAGCAAACTGTCTTAAAGTCAACATTAACACACTTTGCAATACATGTTCACTTCTGTAGAAGAAAGTAAATGGCGTTGATTGTGATTTCATGCTGACGTTTTAAGCCAAGTCAAATTTATTTATCCATCTTTTCCCTGATGAGCAGATTTCCTGCACTTCCCGTTTGGGGAACTTCCACTCAAATGAATAATTTTAAATGATAAGGTTGAGCTACAGATAATCAGAGAGTCAGCTGTCAGTTTTCCTTCATGTTTTATTTTCAGACATCAGAAGAATAACAACGCTTGCTATTTTAAAGTGACGGGGCATCATAAGAATATCTGTGGCAAGAGTTTTTTCCTCAGTCGCTGCATTCTTTTCCTCCTGATTATTTCTTTGTATTCCACAGTATGACAGTATGAAAAAGACAAACGTATATTATACTGCGCATTTGTGGTCTGCTGTCCCGTTTTCATTTACAATATTTCCCATGAATAATTCACTGGATTGCACTGAATCTCTTCTTTTTCTCCCCAAATCCTCACGTCTCTTTCCAGGTTTGTTTTCACACGGATACTTTAAAATGTAATTGTCTCCCCTTTTCACTTCTAATCCCTATTACCAGTTCAGATTTACTAAATACAATGTTATCTGTCAAAACATCAGAAAGCACTGAAATATTACCACTTAATGCTAAAGTTAATGAACGTTAAGGCAACATATGTTACATAATATATACAAATATTACTCCAGTGATATTTAACCGGTCCGTAATATTTCTGCGGACAGAATTTAGCTTTTAGGGCCATTCATGGTTTATTGAAGTACTTTGATGCTTTTATACTTTTTAGTTTCCTTTTAATGTTCGACAGTTAAAGGGCGAGTAGAATCAATGTATTTAAAAAAGTAAAAGAGTGATAGAAAAAAGGAGGATAGCGCTGTCTAAAAAGGCTGTTCACAGCTGGTATTAAGATATTTTGGTCGATCGGATCACAAGTGGACGACTCTAAATACAGGAGTAAACGGGTCTAAAGCGCTTTGAGCTCGTCCACTTTCTGCCACTTCCAGAGGGAGTGGAAAACACATTAGACCGGATTGCTTTCGTAGTGTAAACGCTCATGTGGTCGAATGTGTTCAAACCGCCACTAAAGACCGTCTGCTCTCCGTCTGCTGACCTCATGAGGGAACATTATGGGGTCATAGACCATAGACCCTCCTCACGAAGATATCAAGACAGAAGTGGTTGAAAGTGGACGGATTGAAACACCAGGTGTAAACAGGAATGTGAACTCGTCTACTTGTGATCCGAATGACCAAAACGCATCTTAATACCAGGTGTAAACAGGGCCTAAAAGACACTTAATATCCAATAATATTAGTGATTTGACCGAACTGACACGATTGGGTGAGAAAAAAAAACTTGAACTGTTATTACTGAATAATGACAGTCTTTATAGCTGAATAAAAAAAAATGTACTTATTGAACTGAACTGAACTGAATCAACATTGAATGACTCGAGCCGAATAATAATGAAATTACCTTTTTCAGTAGAAGAATCAAAACTAACTTTAGCTGGAAAATATCTTTATTCAAGAACCGCTATAAAGCCAAAACAATCTCTGTTACCTTAAATTATCCGTTTATCTCTGTAAAGCCGCTTTGAGCCAGTCTACATTGTTAAAAGCGCAATATAAATGAAGATGACTTGACTTGAGTAGAGCTGCTTACAGCTGAATTTAACTTTTCATAACTTTTCATAATGAATGACCTTTACAGTTATTGAGCTGAATGATGTCTTGCTACAGCAGAATTTGTCTCATATTTAACGTTTGCATCATTGATTCCGTGACTTAAACCATGTATCAAGCGCGATAAACCATAAAACCAGTGACTTGGCCTTTCACAATACACATGGTTTCAAAGAAGCAGATTCGAGCTGGGCGATAATATAGTCTCCATTTGGACAGACTGACTTTCTATAAAGAGACGGGCCATTATAAGCGCTGTCTAAAACTTGTGCGTTTGTTCCCCGGCAGCGTGGACGCTACGAAAGAGTCCGATCGATTGGGAAGGCTCATCAACCACAGTAAAACCGGCAACTGTCAAACCAAACTCCATGACATTAATGGAATACCTCATCTTATCCTCGTGGCCTCCAGAGACATCCAGGAAGGAGAAGAGCTCCTTTACGACTACGGCGACCGCAGTAAAGCTTCGATAGAAGCTCACCCGTGGCTAAAGCAGTGATGTACTGAGAGGAGGGGGGGGGAAAACACCTTGTTTCTTAACTAGACAGTTTTTAATGTAATTATTGCCTTAGTAAACAGAGAATGTTTTGGGCTAGTAAGTGTATGGGTATGTTACACAGTGACAGTAACACGTTAGATTGCGGTACATATTCAACGTGTCCTACTTTTAAGATATTTATCCTGCTCTATGACATGCTAGTTTCGGCACATTTCTTTTTGTATATTTTATATATTGGTAGATCAGTGCTTCCAAAGCATGCAGTTATAGTCCAACTTTCTGCATTTTTATAAAGTTTTCTTAATCTAATCTAATCTAATGTAAGGTAGTTAGAGGCTTAGCAATAATTATTTATAATGCCCAAACGTTTATGTTTGTAGCAGAAAGCCTGTGATGCTAAAAGGAGCGGCGTTTTAAAAGGTTCAGAAAACTGGAATGTGAAACCAAACTTTGATATCATTTGAAATGTTACCGTTGTACAATGCTGGGTGTGTCGTGATTAACCTGAACAAAGCTGTACCTGTTACACACAAGCCGAGTGTTGATGACCAAAAGCTCCGACGGCCGGGGAGTGTTCAAATCAATCTGTATGAGATGGTCGATGCATTGTTTAAATAAATGATTTTATGCAACGCTTGGCCTCTGTGGTCGTATATACTGTACAGTGGTGTCCAAAAGGCAATGTTTTGTTTTTTAAATATTACATATTGCATTAGCATGACAATTTTAGTGTTCAGTTTTTATTCTTTCACATGACAGCAGCACACAAGCTGATGATCGATGTCACAAATTTGCTTGTTTGATTAGTGACCTAAAAAATTAGCAGAATGTTTTCAGTATAATTCGATCCATGTTTTGTCATGATTTTCCTAAAGTCCTAAACATTTTCCAAATTACATTTAAAGTTCCCAGATTTTCAATGTGGTCTTACACTTTTGGATAGAAACATTATAATTTTTTTTAAATAACATTATAATTAGAACACTATTCACATCTTTTTTTTATAATGGTCTTTCTTTTTAAAAGTCAACGCCACTCTAAAGGTAGCCTGGCTCCGCCCTCCTACATACTTCCGCTCAATTTTAATTTTCCTTCAGTACTACGTCTGGGATTGTTGTATATTCTTGGGTTTTCTCCGATCAATTTTTTACCGGTCCAACCAGCGAACAGAGGGAGTGTCTGAGAACGATGACGTTGAGGTCGTGCGCTAGTTTGAGTTGACATACGTCACGAGACTCACGACCAAACGTTAGCGATTGGTTATGGCAGATCCAGAGTGGCTCTGGGCAGATCCAATAGTTTTAAACTTCAACAGCGTACCCGCCTTCAAGGAAGTTAACGTTGTCAATGGAGAGAGTTCAGACACTCTGTACAAATGAAGTGTACGAGAGTCTGGTAGGACCAGGCTACTCTAAAGGGATAGTTCACACAAAATTGAAAAAATCTGTTATTTTCTCACTTTCAAGTTGTTCTAAACCTGCATGAAGAACTTCTGTTGAACACAAAAGCAGATATTTTGGTAATTAAACAGTTGATGGACCCCATTGACTTCCATAGTATAGACACAATATCATGGAAGTCAATTGGGACCAGAAAAGGTTTGGTTACCCACATTTTTCTTAATATCTTATTTTGTGTTCAATCGAACAAAGAAACAAATACAGGGTTGGAATAACATAAAAGTGAATTATTGATGACAACATTTAAAAAAAAAAAAAAAAAAATTGGTGAACTATCCCTTTAAGAGCATCCCCGTGACGTCATCGACAACGAACACGGCCCGTCGAAAAGCACAGCCGGAGTTTCCACACGGAGAGTTTTAGACGGCGGACCCTCAAGGTTTGTTTTGATGATTTATTTTATTGTACTTTGGAAAATATGTGTATGACATTATTCAGAATTACAACAAGATTAAATACCAATAGTATATGCGGTGTTAGTGAATTCAAAGAGACATGACTGAGAAAGACTAAACAGCACATCTTCGTGTGTAAGTTACTCGGATTCGGTTAAAAATGACTGGATAATATCGTCTAGTTTGTTAACGAGTATAAAAGCAGCATCTTAAAACCTAGTGAATCGCCTAAGTAGACAACATTTAAAGCATAGACAGTATATAAAGATTTAAAGGCGAGGAGAGAGCCCGTTTACCAGGTGGCAAAAACGATCAGATGTCCTTGTTTCGACTGATCATTCTCTAATCATGCTGGGTTATTATTATCTAAAACTATTAGAAATATTTTTGATAATTGAAATAAAGCTTTGGCAAATTTAACCAAGTAAAATGAATGAAGTAAATGGTAACTAAACCTGAAATAAAAAAAAAGGTAAACCTAAATAGTAATATAAAAACGAATACAAATGGCAAAAAGTACTAGTATATATACATATATAAAGAAGTAAAAGCCAAATCAAAATAATAACTATAATAGTATATAAATAATACTAAAATAACACTGCATCAAGCTCTGTTCATGTCAGCTCGAAACCAAATACTTAAGAAAATCAAATAAAATAGTGTTGTCTTTGGAACCTACGTAATGATAGAAATAATATCTCACACAAAAATCAAAGTTTTGTCATTATTTACTCGCCCTCATGTCGTTCCAATGCCAGTATGCTGTTTTTCCATTTCCTAGTCATCAAGGGCTGTCAAGTTCTACATAGCACTATAAAATTAGTGGATACTACAAGTCTGCGAAGAACGTTAAAAATGTAAGTTTCACATGTGGTTAAATTAGGGATATAATTCTTCATTTATTTGAGAGAACTGGATTTTGCATTAATGATTGCATAAACTCTACCATCAGATGATGAGCGAGTGGAGTCCTGTGGCGAAGGTTTACGACCCCCTCAGAGCGGGCAGTATCGATGGCACGGATGTGGAACCGCATGACAGAGCCGTGTGGAGGGGCATGCTGGCCCGCTACCGGCCTAACAAGGGTGTGACCGGTGACCCTCACCTCACGCTGTTCGTGGCACGCCTGAACCCGCAGACGTCTGAGGACAAGCTCCACGAAGTCTTCTCCAAATTTGGAGACGTCCGCAGGGTGCGTCTGGTCCGAGACATTGTGACGGGTTTCTCCAAGCGCTACGGTTTCGTCGAGTACAAGGAGGAGCGCTCGTTGAATAGAGCCTGGAGAGACGCCAACAAGCTGGTCGTGGACCAGTACGAGCTCTTTGTGGACTTCGAGCAAGAGCGGACGCTCAAGGGATGGATTCCTCGCCGACTCGGAGGAGGCCAAGGTGGCATGAAGGAATCCGGTCAGCTGAGGTTTGGAGGCAGGGATAGACCTTTCCGGAAGCCCATCAATCTGGCATCCATGATGCCCCAGAACCGACCAGCAGAGAGATGGGATGCATCAAGCGGCAGGGAGGAAAGGCAAAGAGACCAGGAACAAGATAGGGAACACGGACGATGGAGGGAGAGGAAAAATGACTGGGATAGAGGGAATGAGAGAGGTTACTACAAAGAGAAAAGAGACTCTAAACACCACCGGGACAGAAGCCGAGAGAAAGACTTCAACAGAAAGGAAGACAGACGACACAGAGAGACTTACAGCGAACAAGAATAAACTTTGCATGCATTCAAGACTTTCTTTTCTTAGTCTAAACGTTTTTTTTTTTTTTTACTAATGTGAATTTAGTTTGACATAAAAGTTATATGAACATGAAACTGCTGCCATTATTTACTCATACAGAATGGACTGACATTAAGCTGAGTAAATAATGACAAAATGTTCAATTTTGGGTGAAGTATCCCTTTAAATTCTAATTTGAATAATTGGATTTGTACCATAGAGCAGCTCGTTTGTCATACAAATAAAGTTTCAATGACTATCAAGATGTTTGAAATAAAGAGCAGCAATTTCTGACAACACATGGTATAAAATAGTTTAATACACAATGAGATGAGTTATGCATAATCCTTCATAATGATACATTTGATCCAGTTCTTGTTGCTGGATATCACTCTCAGTTCTGGAGTTTGCCATCACGTTGAGTAGAGTACCAGCTGTTCAACAACTGAATTAAGGCCCACAAAGCTTCCACACTTTACCATAGTCACGCATTTCCATGCTTTCTCTAAACACAGTGAAAGCACCACTCAAGCAATGCACAACCGCTGCTGAATGACATGTGTCCATGTGCTAGATACTCCAGCCAGATGCCAGTAGTAAACTATGGATTATTAATATTGTTCTGCTTTAATGTGCAGCAGAAACTCTTAATGACGCATCAAACTTTCATGATTCCAGGGTTTAAAGACATTATCCAGGTTCTTTAATGCAGAACCGATGACATGATAAGAAAATCACAGAAAATAATTTTGATTTGCCCCTCAGTTCAGAAAACAAACGCAAAACGTGCAATAAAGATGTATAATAGAAGTATAAGTTGCATTGCAATGGGATAAATGGTCAAATACACAGTGTGTGATTAAAACCCACTGTCATGACCATTTGACGTCATACACTACTACTAAAGTTCAAATGTTTGGGGTCAGTAAGATTTTTTTTATTTTGTTTTATTAATATTTTTATCTAGTAAGGACGCATTAAATTAATCAAAAGTGACAGTAAAAACATTTATAATTTTTAAAAAATATTCTATTTCAAATAAATGCTGTTCTTTGTAACTTTTTATTCATCAAAAAATCCTGAAGAAAATGTACATTTTCAACATTGATAATTAATGTTTCTTGAGCAGCAAATCATCATATTAGAATGATTTCTGAAGGATCATGTGACACTGAAGACTGGAGTAATGATGCTGAAAATACAGCTTTGATCACAGGAATAAATTACATTTTTTAAATATATAAAAAATGTAAATAGAAAATTTGTTGTTTTAAATTGAAATAATATTTCTAAATATTACTGCTTTAGTTTACTGTATTTTTGATTAAGTAAATGCAGCCTTGGAGAGCAGAAGAGACTTCTTTTAATGGGGAAAATTTACCTATTCCCACAAAACGTAATTCACTTTACTGCAAAAAAACAGATTTCTGATTTTAAATGTAAAAAATAAAAATAATACGTGTAAAAAATAAAACGTAAAATAATACGTTTAAAATAATACGATTATTTTAAATAAAAATAATCACTGTTATGCACTGATATAACATCTGTTACAAACTGAAGGACGAGTAAAAATTATTTTCCGTGATAATCTACATCATGCCATGGAGGATGTCAGTAGAAATAAAGTTTTGAACGTCAAGATATTCCTTTAAATTCTCCACATGTCAGTGTGCCAAACGAATCAGGCTACTGTGCAATTAAAAAAAAAAAGTTTTAAATATGATTCATAATATAATGCCAACATCTTTTTCAGATGATCTCTGGCTTGGGCGTAGCTACTGAAAATCTAAAAAGAAAAATAATAATAATTTTTTCTTCAGCCACATGCATATTCATGGTTACTTGCCAGTGTATCACGTTCATAATTCAATTTGAATTAAAAATAGATATGTATCATATCTACTTAAGGCATCTTCTTTTTAAACGTCATCAGAAAACTGTCTGAAATCCTCTATTCTTCCACTTACAGTAACTTATCATTTGCAATAGCAATAAAATGTCTAACTATCTAATGAAATAGGCACATAAACCCCCTAACAGTATTTTTGGATGAAGGTACGGGCCACGATCTATCAGTAACTCTACACAGCCCGTCCCCCGTGTTCCCTTTCTTCGTGAGCTCTCGTCTCATTGTGCTGTGAAAGTTGAGCATGAAAGGGAGCGTAAACGTGGCGTACGGTCACATGGTGCAGGTTAGCGGTTAGTGGAGCGGTGTGTTCGTTACATGTGTTGCAATGCCTCCTGGGCCTGTTCTGTGTACACGTCATCTTTCACTGCCCACGAGCCCAGGCCGTCTCCCAGCTGCGGCATCCTCCTCTGCGGACCTCGGCTTTTGTCCCGGGAAAAGAAGCTAAACCTGTGAACGTAAGACAGGACATCAGCATCATCTGTTCTCAATGCCATGCAAGATTGTGTCCAGAAACTGTGATTTAAAAAACTAGATCGATTCATATACATTTGTGTTGTCGGGCTATTTATTATATGTTATTGTGAAACACTCAAACTGTTCAAGTGTCATTTTTTATTGATGATGATGCACAGCTAATTAATATATGGTTATATTGCACAGTAGAGTAATATCATATTTCACACCAGAATTTTTTTTTAAAGTAAGATTATTATTTTTATGATAATATGCTAGATTCTCATTACCATAATGCAAAAAAAGTCAAGATTATGCTTTTCTAAAATAAGCATCATTAATAAAATGAATTTATGTATTATTTATTATTATATTATTATTTATTACTGTAGTTAGTGTAAAATGTATATACACATAAAATGTATAGGTTTTCATAATTTTGACAAATATTATAAATATAACCTTAACATTTCCTGACAATATTTTTTTTGCAATGTTATTTTAGAATATTTTTATTATTATTTTTTATAAAAGTTTATATTTAAATATATATATATACACACACACACACAAAATATACGTGCATATAATTGTCTATAATTTGATTTTGGCGCAAAATATGATCTTTTGGCATCATTATTATTGTAATGTAGGAATGCAAAAAACAAAACAAAAAAAATCTATATATCCCCCCATTTAGACAAATATAATATCTTGCTAGATATGTTTCACACTACCATTACTAATGTCTTTCCAGATATAAACTAAGTTACAGAAAGCATCTTATAAAAGCTAAATATTTAGTTCGCTGTGTATTCGTACTCTTGCTCAGTTCAGCTCATACAGGCAGTCAAGCGTTCAGTCTTCCTACGCATCTATAAAGCACACTTTTAGTTGACACAAAGTAGTGACACAGTGTTATATAATTGGTTACAGCGCAGCACGAGTGTTAGAGGAGTGAGCGGGAGTTTGATTCTGACTGGCTGATTCTAACGATCCTCCTTCTGATTGGTCGCACAGATAGCCCCACAATCAGCCAATCAGAATGTGCTCTTTACGATCAGTGGCTCTAATGAGGAGGGTGAGATGAGGGGGCCATGCAACTCCGTCACATGCAGGGAGGATAAGGGTGTTAAACAGCAGAGAACACAAAGGTGAACCACCAAAAGGTCGTACAAGGGAAATAAGTCGTCTGATTGGCTGTAAAGTGGGGTCATCTGCAATCAACCCAGCCGCCACCATCGGCATAATGGCTGTGAAGATCCTGTTACAAAGAGGCACAGATATGGAGAGTTGAGCAAAGAGAAGATCCACCCAGAACCACCTTCAGCGTTAATGATGGTCATGCCTTAAGATGTGTCATATCATGTCATAAAACTCATCAAATGTGTGTGTCAGCCTTTTTCATGGTCTAGTGATCTAAGCTCAAACAGCATGTCATGGGTTCAATTCACACACAAAAATGCATGAACTGATTAAATGCATATCAAGTTGCTTTGTACTATTCTATATGTAAAGTTGGATATATATTATATTCAGCTTTATTCACATACATGCAGTACGCTCACATAAAGCTTTATTTATACTATATAGCAAATCTCAACTGCTTGATTGTTTATTTCCTTGCTAAATGTAACTATATTATCGCTCAGCTCTTCCTATAAATTTGGATATATAAGTATGTCCAACTTTATCTGCATACATACAGTATATAGACATAGAGACAGGGTGATATATACTGTACTGTGGAGCATATATCAGCTTGTATCGTCACAAAACTATATCATATATCATCACTATATCAGATATTAAGATATTGTAAACATTAACCATGATTTTCGGTAAAGCTGCTTTGAAACAATGTGTAAAAAATGGGCTATATAAATAAATATGACTTCGAGAAAGTCAAGACGCACGGGTATATTTGTGGCAATAGCCAACAATACATTGTATGGATCAAATTTATCGATTTTTCTTTTATGCCAAAAATCATTAGGATATTAAAGCTGCAGTCCGGCACTTTTTTGTGTTTAAAAATATCAAAAAATACATTTTTGATAAAAAACGTAACCAGCCAGTGTTCAAAACTATCTGCTTGCCTTACCTCGATTCAAAACGGTAAGCTTGTAATAATGATTTTAATTCCAGTGGTACTGGTGGATTTCCGCGGGAATTTCGAGCATGTCTTTGCGTCATTACGTCACTTCTGCACACATAGAGAATGAGTCCCGGCTAGTCGGCTATATAGCGTGTGTGGATGATGGTGGAGATTTAGCTTAGCACTTGGTATGGCGGATCCCGAAAGTTTAAAGCGACAATCACCAGTGACAACTGGAGATTCACCAGTTGTAAAACCCAAAAGACTTCGGACTTCAGAGTGGCTACAGAAAAAAGAGGCTGCAACCGAGCCCAAGCTAAAAAAGGATAAACATCGACAGGGCTTTTGAAAGGTGGCGTGAACTCCGTGTTTTGAAGGTGTTCGAAATGTATGTGAATAAAATTTGATTATATTACAGTTTTAAATAAGCATTTGATTACACATACGTGTGTGTTTTTTATTTCAAAGAGGAACAGTTATAAGGAACATTAATTTGTTGGTATGACAATTAGAATTTATACTGCACAGAAATGAAAACTGAACTACAGGTAGCCCTAATACACATTAAATGTAGTCACGCAATAATGATGTAGTTAACATTAATAATTTGAGAACAAAATATATTTTTCACGTTTTGACGTGATATAAGCAATCGTTAGATTTAATCAGCATGATATAGCCTAGCCAACTGCAATGCTTCCCCCCACCCCCCGAATTTGGTCAGAACAAAAGTGAATGTTACTTACTGCTCAGATGACATTTACCGATGAAAATTCTAATGTTGGTTATACACTTTCAAAAAGTATACTCTGACATTGCTGATGACAGTACAGTATCCACAGCGACGCGGCAGCGACATGTTCTCCTCAATACATTGTGTTCATCCGCGCTGTTTCATGCCGATTTACTACCCACGCACAGTTAATAATTCCGCGAATAACTGCAATTGCAGATTTCGAACAGAGATGGCGACAAAGAGGAAAAACGACGGACTGCAGCTTTAAGTAAAGATCATGTTCCATTAAGATATTTTGTAAATTTCCTACCGTAAATATATAAAACATTAATTTTTGTGAGTGAATGCAGCACAATCGCCAACATAAATGCACAACTTTAAAGGAGATTTTCTCAATGTTTAGATTTTTTTTTTTGCACCCTCAGATTCCAGATTTCCAAATACCAGTAGTTGTAACTCAGCCAAATATTGTCATATCGTAACAAACCATACATCAATGGAAAGCTTATTTATTCAGCTTTCGGATTATGTGTTAATCTCAATTTTAAAAAATTGACCCATGTGACTGGTTTTGTAGTCCAGGGTCACATATATGCATGTGTGCAAGTGTGTGTAGAAGTGTGGCTCTTTTAGCGGTACGCACAGTCGTTTTATCCCCGACTCGGGCTGAAAGCTGGAGCGAGAGCTCGGCCGAAGGGTTGGAGAGAGATCTGGCAGCGGCGGCCCTGTGTCCTCCTCCTGTTCTTCACTGGAAATGTGATTCAATAATAAGTCATACATTTGATATATATATATATATATACACTCATGTAGTCATATAATTAATATATACTATCAAAAACTAGATATAATATATATTATTTGTAATAATAAGTTATAATTAAGAACATTTAATGAATATATGAAATACATGTATAAAATTTCTTAAAGCTAATTGCCCAAATTGTAGAACTAAAGATTGCTAACCTTCTGTAATATGCGATTTCCTCCTGCAACATGAAGACTTTAGCTTTCAGCTCATTGCGCTCATGCAGGACGTCCCGCAGCTCTTGCAGGGTGAAGCGAGGCCGGTTCGGGTCTTTAGGATCGAGAGTGGACATGTCATCATCACACAGCGCCTCCTGGTGGATGAGAGGAACACTTACAGTCACATACACTAGTCTTCATACAGAACAACAGGCTGATGAGGAGGTTTAGAGACACACACACACACATCTTCATTATCAGAGCATCCTCAAAAAGAGTTTCACTGCTGTTAATGCACAACAAGAAACACACCACAAGACACATTCAGTTGTTTCTAAAGACCCAATAAAAATTTTAATTAGAGTTTGCTGGCTTTTAGTTCATATCTGACAACGGATATTTTCCTGAAAGTTAATAAACCTTTGCATATGCACTTCTGCACTACATATAAACCTCAAAGGTAAGACTTTTCTAAAGAAAACTTTGATTCAGCAAAGACACATTAAAATTGATCAAAAGTGGCAGTAAAGAGATTTATAATTTAACAAAAGATTATATTTTGAATAAATGCTGTTCTTTTGATCTTTCTATTCATCAAAGAATCCTGAAAAATAAAGTATCACGATTTCCACAGAAATATGAAGCACCTCAACTGTTCTTAACATTGATAATAATCAGAAATGTTTCTTGAGCATCAAATCATCATATCAGAATGATTTCTGAAGGGTCATGTGACTCTGAAGACTAGAGTAATGATGCTGAAAATTCAGCTTTGGAATAAATTACATTTTACTATATAATCAAATAGAAAACAGTTATTTACAATTGTAATAATATTTCACAATATTACTGTATTTTTAAACAAATAAATGCAGCCTTGGTGAGCAAAAGAGACTTCTTTCAAAAACACTAAAAATCTTACTGAGCCCCAACATTTGAACAGCAGAGTACATATTAAATAAAATCAAATTTGAAATAGATAAAATGATGAATAGCTGTTGAGTACTTCCTGTTTCAATGGGAAATATGTCAGCAAGATTAAAAAAAATCACACAAGAATATCCCCTTTGCTTTCACATCACACAGCCATTGTAAGTTAATGACAGTTGACTCTGATTGTAAATGTAAATGAACTACAGTACATGATTTTTTATTTTACAGTAGACCGCAAGCTCTCTGTTATGATCTACTATGATCTCATGATCATCAACGAGTTAACATTTAATTCAGTCACATGGTTTGCATTCAGTACAAACACTTGCACATTTACAGTCAGGCATTCGCCAGCTGATACTCTTCACAATGAGTGTGTATCTGTGTGAAGGACTAAAGCCATTAG
This sequence comes from Phoxinus phoxinus, assembly GCF_949152265.1. Lineage (NCBI taxonomy): Eukaryota > Metazoa > Chordata > Actinopteri > Cypriniformes > Leuciscidae > Phoxinus > Phoxinus phoxinus. Next base: position 4,342,084 of record NC_136898.1, read on the forward strand.
TGCACTACTCTACCGGCCCGTTGTACGCTCGTACAGAACCAGCAGCACACACTCGTGCAAGCGGTCGCAGAGATATGGGTCAGGTGTTAGTTTACACTCCATGCTATCCTTAGAGCTGCCGCTGCAGGGTTACCCATAAAAACTCAGCCTCTTCATCATCCTTCTCCTCCTCAGTGTCATCTGTCAGGGCTCCCGGGGCCCGTGTGTGGGGGGGGGAACGGAGGGGACCCTCCTCGATCTCCAGGCCCCCGGCGAGGAGCTCAGAAGCTAAATCCTGACCCCAGGAAGGGGCCGCTTTAGTCGACTGTGGTTACAAACATGTGGCAACCAACATTTTATCTGGAGTGTTTGTTTGGGTGAATAGTTCAAATAAACAACTGGACAAATTGGCACAAAATCATAAAGTTATAAAAACACAATCTAGCGCAATTTTTGACAAAGGAGTTTCAAGGAGTTTTCTTTGCCAAAACAAAACAAAAAAATGCAAGTCTTTCACACTACATAATATTACAGGCACAAAAAAAGATGAAAACAATCAAAATTTGTTTTACAATTATTATTGAGAATATTAATCTCTTGACTTTTTGCTATTATTATTGTGATTCATCTCAAATTTAGATATTTCATGCATAAGATGTTAAGCTATGATAATATATTAAATGCATTAAATAACTTCTGTGTTCTGTACTTAAATCTCATCTGAATTTGATTTCTAGGTAAATGTACCACGCAATTGTTGTCTCGCAATTATTTACTGATATAAGCCAATGTCAAATGAAGTCAATTTGTGAACCGCCTTAAATGTAACGCCTTAAATGAGCACTGGCAGCCATTGATCATATATATTTGCACCTTAAACACTGCGGTTCAAAAGTTTGGGGTCACTAATACTTTTATTCGGCAAGGACGCATCAAGATGATCAAAAGTGACAGTAAAGACATTTGTAATGTTACGAAAGATTTCGATTTCCTTTTCAATTTCTGTGCTTTTGAACTTTCTATTCATCAAAGAATCCGTAAAAAATATGTATCACGGATATCAACATTGATAATAATAATAATAAGGTTTATTTTTTGAGCAGCAAGTCCTTTGTGAGCATAAGAGATTTAAAAATCTCACAACCCCAAACTTTTGAACGAACTTGCAATGCAAATGACTTTACTTAGTTCTGAATAAATCTCAACTGCACATGATTTCTAAACAAACGCACCATGCAACACTTTTTCATCATCATTTGCTGATAAACAATCTGTTTAAATGCAAGCATATGTGCGACTCAAACTGCAATAAATTAAACTTATTCAATGAATCCCAAAAGTTCACAATTTAACCCCGGCAGCCATAATTAATAAATAGTTGCACCTCAAATACACGGTCTACTGATTTATCTTCTCATCCTAGATTCCTTCGTGACTGTGACTCACTGATGTTTCATTCTGACTCATTATGGTCACCATGTGAACATTCCAATGCTTTATATAATCACACTAACTTCCTTTAAATAGAAATAGAAATGACTGAAAGCTGCAGTTGAACACTGAAGTGGCTCAATGCATTGCAGTTAAGCAAAGACGCAATAAAAAAATCAATTTCATAACCCATTTATGCTGGGGCCATTTCAATCTTATAAGATTTTCAAAATGTGAGAGACCACAAACATGAGGACAAAAACTCCTAGATTTAACAGTTTTGCTCCAATATTGTGTGCGATGTGAAGAAGAAAACACACCACATACGGACAGATTTTCAACCAGTGCCCCGACTGTTAGCACGGGAAATCTCACGAGACTTCAGAATAAACATGGTATGTCCATATCCATTTCACTCTGTGCTGCGCCATGACTGCGGTTGCTATGCTTCCTTCTTCTGTCAGCTCGCTTTCTGATTGGGTATCGTTTCGTTTCACCTGACAATCAAAAGAGTATGTGCGCGTTTGCACCCACACATCAGGATTTCTGATCGTAAGCATTTAATACGCTGAATATTTACGATTCGCGATCGGGGCAGCACCGATGTTCTTCCGAGCAGGTTCGCTAATGAACTTTTCCTCTGTGGTCGCCCTACAGGTTGGAAGCAGAATTGTCCATTACCGCTGTCGTAAATAATTTAGTCCACTGTCGCACGCTCGCTGTTAATCCAGCACCGGCTTCGGAATGAACAATGTCCACAGACGAGGTAGAGTATGTTGCATGATTTCATGAAAGTATGATGTATTGCGACATCAGAAACGAAGAAAAACGAAATAATAACTATTGTAACGCTTGACGTAAAGCAAGTCAAATTTGTAGTTTTCTTATGTCTCATTAGAACTACAGAAACGCGACCCGGTCTGGCAAACTTGCACAGTGTGGTTATAGCAGATAAAGGACGGGAAAGCGGAGGCAGAAGTGCCGTTCACCCTGTTACGACTTGATGAACCGCTGAATCGATTATGGAAATATTATTTTAAGGTAAAAAATCTTCCTTAATGTTGCTTTAACACACCTCACACCACAGGGAAATCTGATAAGATAATCTGTTGAACCATCAAGATAATCGGGACTTCACTTAGGATTGTCGGAAGGGGAGAAATCGGCCCGAATATCTTAGCAGAGAATGCTAAACAATACGCATGTGTAAAACCAACACAATAGAAGCAACATCAACTCCATTCATGTACCTTTGCAGGTGAGGGTGGCCCTACAGCCTCCTCTGTCTCAGCGCTGCTCTTGCCTTGCTCTTTCAGTCGCTCCTTAAGACGGGTCACTTCCTGCCGCATGTTCCCGAGCTCCTGCTGTCTCGCCTGACCAGACGCCTCCAGCTCCACCTTCTGCTGGATCAGGGACTTCCCCTGGGCTTCCACCACTGTGATCTTATGCCTCAGGTCATGGTTGATCTTCATCAGCCGGTTCAACTGCTGCTGGAGCTGGAAGAAGTTTAACAGTTAAACATCCACAATATGACGAATCTCGAGTGAAACTTTGATTACTTATCCAGCAAAAAGACTTTGACATCTTTCTGTCTTGTTTTCTTGAGTTAAATCCGTGCTCTAATGGGTTTTGATCAGAAACATAGTTCCTTACCGCTTCAACGTCCTCGTTTTTGAGCGTCAGCTCACGGTCTTTGGCGCGGATCTCGTCTCGCTGTTTATCTACAACTTCCTTCAGCTTTTTCATCACCTGCCGCTCCCTCTCGGTCATGCCTGGCATCACAAATTAAAAATAGCCTTATTTTACTATAAAGAGAGACGTTCAAAGAAATATCATATTTAATCGATAACATATTGGGCATTTTTGATCGGCACACTAGTTACAGGAAGTTTCAGGGTTAGGTGCTTGTTTTGCATGGACCAGGTCACTGGAAAGACACAAAAAGTCTGACGAACACTGTAAGCAAATAACTTCTTGTCTGAGTGCCCATGTTGCTGCTCTTAAAATAGATCTGTGTCCGTGCAGAGCATCTGACACACAACCACTGACACACTTCACGTTTGTCATGACCTAGAAATATAATGTGTTGCCGGCCTTCAATGAATATTCAGAGTTGAATACAACTTAAGTTTTCTATTAATTCAATTTTAATTATAGGGCCTAAAACTAACTTTTTGCCACACCTGCCAATGGCCGATGACTTTAATACCAGCTAAAACTCACAATTTCGATACCACAGCTAAAACTACTAACCTAACTAAAATACATTTAAAACATTATAAAAGACAAGTAATAGTAGTTTTCAGGTAGAGACATTAAATAAAGTAATCAAATGTAAAATAACACTAGATAGTCTTCACTGTATTTTATCTTATTAAAGTTTCAGTCAAGAGCAGTGAGTGATTTTTTCTCTGTAGCAGGAATATTAGGCTGCTGTCACTTTAAGAGCTAATGCACAGATCCACTGATACTGTACACATGCGTTTTCGTTCTCAACCGTTTACGTTCACTCAAGCCATAACTGACTGTGTTTACTAGGATACTTGCCGAGACGGGCATTTTTTACATCATTTTGAGTGAATATGTCCGTTCAAACGCAAGGAGTGTTCGCGCTGTTGGAGACGTGGCTTTCTGGATGTCTGCTTTAATGACAAAAGTTCAAATAAGTGAGCAAGTTATAAATATTGGTATCGGTCAAAAAAAATATTAGGGATGCAATGATAGGATTTTTTGGGACGGTATTATTATATACGTTAATATTCATTAATATATTTATATTAACATTTATTCATTTTTGATAAGCAGACGCGTATCAATATATATATACATATATATATAAAAAACTTTAATATTAATATATTAATTTACATAAATATTATTACATTTATATACAGGTAAAACTCGAAAAATTAGAATATGGTGCAAAAGTTAATTTATTTCAGTAATTCAACTTTAAAGGTGAGATATTTCAAGCCTTTATTTGCCTTACAAAGCCTTGCAGCTTATGAGAACCCAAAAAAATAAATCTAAAAAAAAAATGATATTACATGATATAAAAATATAAAAAAAGGATTTTAAATACAGAAATGTCGGCCCTCTGAAAATTATATTCATGCATATGTACTCAGTACTTGGTTTGGGCCGCTTTTGCATGAATTACTGCCTCAATGCGGCGAAATAAATGAACTTTTGCACAATATTCTAATTTTCCGAGTTTCACCTCATTCACATGAAGCTGTAAATGACCCAGAATGTTATTTTGAGGAGCCTATGATACAAATAATGTCCTGCATTCTATTCAAATAGCTCTTTGCATCTCTAAATCAGTGTTGAGAGCGGCGCTGGAATGTGTGTGTAAACAGCTGCGCTCTGCGTTTGACACTGAATCAGACTGAGAGAGAGAGAGAGACTGTTCTGACGGCACTGTGGAGTCTCTGTGCTGCTCGTGCAGTAATCGCCCGGCCTCGTCTTCTGTCACATGCAGAAGGGACGCTTTGTGCAGCGTTTGTGTCAGTTCCTAAATGGCTGAAAGAATGTGTGAGAATTCCTATGGGCATGATCACATGGGTTTGCTTTGTATCCGGTACAGGCATGCTGGGAAAACAGCGTTCCAAATGGAATACTTGCTGACTAGTGCATATTTTGTGTTTTTAATACAATTTTGTGTAACATTTTGTTTTGGATGCCTTATCAAACAAGGTTGTGTTTCATCACATTGGAAATGGAAGATCAAGTGGAGCGCAGTGCATTGTGGGATATAGAGTTTCACACCGTTTGAGACTGACACAATGCTTTCTTTTTATGAAGACTGAGCTTTAACACTACCTTCCTGTTTCTGTATGTCCTCTTCCGTCATCGGATACTCTTTGACGGACAGGTTGTTGAGCAGCGTTTTGTTTTCCTCCTGCAGCTGGGAGATCTGGGACAACAGATCCTGGGCTTCTCCTCTCCACACATCCTCCACCAACTCCAGCTCCTGTTCACACACACACACACACACACACACACACACACACACACACGCACACACACACACATTTCAGAAGTGGCTCATAAAATATACAAGAGTGTATATTTAACAACTGACCTTCACTGGAAATACGTAACGTCTGAAACAATAAGCAAAAAAAAAACACAAAGCAGGAGGAGCATAATAACATATTCACAGGACAGAAAGGGACAAAAGCTGTATTCAGGGCTGGGCGATATGGCCAAAAAAATCATATCTCGACTGAATGGCAATATATAGTATACACTTGGTATTTTCAACATTTCTCCATTTAGATTTTATTAAAAATCAGTTTTTTTTTAACACAGTTATTTCACAATCCCATCCAGTGTTGTCCTACAAACAGTGTTCATATTGAAGGCTATGAAAACAAATATAGTGAATGTAAACATGTAGGCCATAATATATATTATCTGGTTTAATTTCACATTACGTTCTAACATTACAATCTAAAAACAAAATTATGCTTTTTTGAGCACAATTTAAATTTACAAAAAAAAAAAAAAAAAAGGAACGAAAACAATAGGACAGACTAATTATATTAGATTATTTGACTACCTCATTACAATTGTCAATTTACAGTAACTGCTATTGTAAAATACACTCACTTGTAGGTTTAAAATTCTACATATGGCACATTTATTGTCCAACAACAAATATTTTAGCAAAATGTATATTTTAGTCAGAATTATTGCGCTCTTTTTCAGAAGCACTCATACCGAACTACTGTATATCAATATAAACAGTACTGCCTCGTTCTATATTGTTTATTAAAAAATATATTGATATATCGAACAAACTTGATATACCACCCCAGCCCTAAATCATATGTCTGCTGCTCATATGCAGATATTAATGTATTTCTCTATTCTTATATTAAGTGAGATTCTTATGTGCTACACTTGCCATAACACCATGGACATGAAGCTCCATAAAGTACCATGTCAATAAATCTGATATGTGCTCACTGTCCCGGTGGACACGATGTTATGTGACGGTGATGGACTGTGGTTCAGTTCCATCATTTCCTGTCCTGGGCAGGAACTTAGAATTTCCTATTTACAAACTTTGTTCTGAAACATCACTTCTGAAACAATGTGATGTGTAGTAGCAGTAGTAGGAAAAAACAGTACTGTATATATGTAATGTTATTAATGATTAATTAATAGTAATTACATATCATAAATAATAGTAATTATATATAAATATAAACATACATTTAATGTATATATATATATATATATATGTTAATGCTAATAATTTACAATCTATATATTAAATTACATAGGCTATATTTATTAGGCTATATTTATTAGTGTAATATTAATTACATATACAATTAATTAAATACAATAAATATAAAGATATTCATATTCATATATTTATTCTTTAATATATTTATAACTGTATATATAAAAGATACATCTTACATTTTATATATATATATATATATATACACACATACAATGTTAATAATAATAATTTACTATCTATATTACATATATTTATTATTGTAATGTTAATTTCATATAAAATATGTATATTAAATACAATAAATATAAACATATTCATATATTTATTCTTTAATATATGTATAACTGTATATATAAAATATACATCTTAAATTTGATACAAGTGCAGTAAGATCGCATCTGATAATAAAAGTTATTGTTTATATAATATGTGCGTGTATATATAGTAGTATTCAATATTTATATTGTGTGTGTCACACAGTGTGTGTATATATATAATATATATATATATAATACTATATATCTATATACACAATATAAATATTGAATACTACTATAAATATATTCCTCGAGCGTATAAAAGCACCTTTTTATGTTTCTTCTCCTTCTCCAGTCTGTCCATCCGCTCCAGTCGGAGTCGGTCCAGCTCCAGGCGCAGCTCCTCGGTCTCTGGGCTGATGCTGTTGCGGCTCACCAGAACCTCCAGGATCTCCAGCACCCGGACCACTTTGGGCATGAGGCGGGACAGAGCCTCGCATCCGTACTGATCGATAATGCGCTCGAACTCCTGACCCACCACTGCGGCGATATCGTACACGTCCATCACGGTCAGATCCGCCACGTTCTTCTCCAGCGCCGAACCGAAATCCTCCATGACCGTCTCTGTAACGTTACGTCCCTGAAGTTCGTTTCCTTCTAAACTTTCTCAGTCCCTTTCAGTAGCCTAACAGATCCCCAAAAGCCCTCTAAAACATCGCTAACGACACCTCGTCAAGAATAAACGCCATTTCGGGGTATTTTTTAGGCCGAATTGGACCGAGATAAGAGTTGTCCCATTGCGGTTCGGTTTCCCTGCCCTTATTTATTCCTGAGCGGCGCTCCATCTACTGCGCATGCGCACAGCTGAGGCCGCTGTGAATGTGAAATCACTGTCAAGCGCCACACTGACCTACAAAATTATTGTTCTTGGTCAGTTTAACTGTGTTGATGAGACGTTAAACTTTGTTATATCAAAGTATTAACGGGTAATTGACAGAACATATCAAGCAGTGGCAGTGTGACACGAACGCAAATATATTGTAAACATTTAATAATTGTATATGACGTGTAATCATATTAAATGAGAATATTAAATGGGATTTGTATTCACAGTTTCAATGTAACATGTTTTAGCCCTCTGGTTATCTTTTAACCCGCAAATGACTTTAGCTCAAAAAATATATATATATATATATATATCTTTGTCCAAATGGTATGAAACTTTATACGGCTCTCAACACTTTCTAAATCTACAAAAAAAAAAAATATATATATATATTTTTAATGATATCTGTTTTTATGTTAGCGTGACAAAGATAGTGACACTCGTTGTCTTCGGGGTCCCTGGAGACCCCAGGCAATAACATGTAATTTGTAACATTATAATCGTTTTTTATTTATTTAACAAATGTAATTTTATTCTGTTTATTAATGTTTTTACTCCACATTTATGCAGTTTTTGGAGGATTTATGATATATTTTACATTTATATAAATATATAAATATATATATATAAAATTTCAATAGGTTTTTATACAAAAACAGTTCAATTCACTTTATGAAAGACCCAAATTTCAAAATTTCATTTATGGGGATAATTTTACATGGTTTAGTGTAAAAGTTCTGCCCATATTTTGAAAAATGTAGTTTTAAAAGTAAAAAAATTTCATTTTAGCCACTAGATGGATATAGAGCTCCACTAAATGCTATTTGCTATTTGACTAACTGAAAAATATCTTTTCACAAGTTTTTCCAGTTGGATTCATATCTAAATATTATGAAATCACAATTCTAACAATAAAAATGACTTTTTAGTCAAAGTAATAAACAGACTAAAATTACATTTGTTAAAAAAAAACTATTATTCTGTTACAAAATGACATGTTATTGTCAGGGGTACCTGGAGACCCCAAATATAACTAGTGTCTGCACAAATGAAGATAACCAGAGGGTTAAATGTCTTGTTCCATCTGTAAAACAAAACAAAACATGGTTTTAATATAGTAAAAGTGTAGTAACCATGTTTTTTGCCAGATTGATTACCATTACAGTTTTCCTACATATACCATGGTTAAACTATGGTTAGTGTAGTAACACTATATGGTTAATTTGTAGTTACATGGTTTAACTATATTAACCATGTTGTTGATGTTTTTTAATTTGTACTGAAACCATGGTTAATTATCTTACTGTTATTAAAAACAACAAACACAAACATCACTTTCACAACATAATTAATTATTTTTTAATTTACTTAAGTTTGCATTTACAACTTTAAGTACATTTACTTAAAAAAACTAAAATGTGTAAAAAGATCCCAAATATAGTACCAGCCATTGATGGCGCTGATAAACAGAAATAGCCTGGAATACAAATAAAAACAATTACCTGATAAAAAGGCTTCAGTATACAGTAACTCACTAAATGATTATATAAATTATAATACAAATTAAAAGGCATTATCTTAAATTCACATCATACGGTATTGTCAAACCAATGCAGGAGGATACAGAGACTCGAAGATGCGCTTCGGAATAATGTACATTATAATTAGATGGTTTCTTCTTTATACATCCAGGTCACCTTTCACCTAAACTGTAGGAAATAAAAGAAGAAAACCGACTTAATGTCTGAATGTCGTTATAATGACTAAATTGACACTGGGAACAGTGGTCCAAAGCAAACAGTGTCTGTTGAAACTTACTGGATTCTTGAGGCCTGGTTTCTGAAAGATTGAGGTTCGTTTAGAGCTGGTTTTGGCGGGTTCGGGTGCGAGGAGATCCGGTCCGGGCGGGTCCAGTCTCAGTGGTTCGAATCTGGGTGGATCCAGTGTGAACACATCCATACTGGGCAGCTCCATTGTGGGCGGGTCAGGAAAAACAGTAGGCAGTGAACTGTCAAAACTATTGACTGCGTTCTCTGGAGACGAGTCCATAGGGATCCCTCCAATCTCGTAGTGCTTTTTCCTGAGCCCTCCCAACCGGACGCGCTCGTTCGCCAGCTGCTTCTCCAACTCTAACACTTTCACCTAGAAACAAACAGGAGTTTATGTTTATGCATGAAATGATATTTGCAAATCATTTTACTTGCAAAATGACTTGATTTAATCCTCTAGGATTTAATTAGATGGTCTAAAAACAACATTTCTGTTTCAGAATTGATTCTGTGTTAAATGTGAGTTTGCAGCAGGGTCGGAAATGAATGTGCGCTCTTGCGAATTCTCTCATCATAATCAACAAAGCGCCGACACAATGTGAGTAAGAGATTAATTTCGCTTCAGTGATTGTAATGGGAGTTTGTGTGAGAGAGCGTAACTCACGGTACAATGAAGACACGGACCGCTTCAGTAATGGGGAACTTTATTTGCTTGTTTTCTGTATATAATTTATTCCATTTTGTTTTTCATTCTACTAAAATAGCCAATCTAATTTGTAAAAAGCAATGAACTAATTATTTTTTATCGACAATAATTATTTTACAGTCCTGCCCTGTAATGAGTTCCTGTTTTTTCATTTTAAAATTGATTTACTTTATGTCAGCTATTTATATTATGCAATTGTTATGTGAATACATGTATCAGGGTTCCCACTCTAAACCAAATGTCAAATTCCCTGACTTTTCCCTGACTTTCACTGACCAAAAAGATGAATTTCCATGACCTAAAATGAACGGCAAAACAGGCTGCTGTTTTGCGGAGCACCGAGCTGTTTTGTTTTGTATAAATCCTTTCTTTAAAGTAAATTTGTTTTGTATAAATTGTATCTTAATTTTTATAATTTTTGGCCTGTATTTAATAAATGAGAAGCAAATATATAGCCGACAACATAATCATGGAGGCGCGCCGTGGTCACTTGCATTGCACGTGAATTGGAGCACATCTCATCATAAATTAACCGAAACTCTGTGTATGCCTCACATACATGAGAAATACATCTGAAGATAGCTTGGAATGTCTTTAAACGAAACAATTCAAAACGAAAAGAAACAGGCTACTCTCGGATTATGTAATCAATGATGTGGGAACTGATATTCATTTATGTGATATTCATGCTTTTTTTCTTACAGTAAAGCACAGTCCACAAACAACCTCCCTATAATAAGACAAATCTCTGGAGGCATGCTCCAAGCACACTCTCATCTCATCCCTTTTCCCACATTTGTAGTAATGACACTATAACCAAACCGGAAATTGTAACGCGTGTGCATGCGAAAAGTCCGTATTATTTTTTTTTTGCAAAGGTCCCCTCAGGGGCTCCGTAGAAAGATGTGAAACAGCGCGATAAAAAAATTCGGTATAGAAAAATTACATTTTGATAAATGGAAACTAAAATTTAAAGCAAAAAACTAAATTCCCTGATTTTCCATGACTTGGACAAAAACTATATAAAATTCCCTGACTTTCAATGTCAGGAACAGACCTTTAAAAATTCCATGACATTCCAGAAATTCCATGACCCGTGGGAACCCTGATGTATGCAAACTTTGAGGAGCATTGAACAGTCTGTGTAAATACACATAAATGCCATGTCTGTGCCACCTTGGCAATGTAAAGATGGCTTTTGTTGGTGTTGATAACAGTTTATTGGTAGTATTCTGATTGATTGAAGTCATATGTTAAATGTAAGTATTTTAAATAAAAGACAACAGAGATACATTTAATTACAAGTAGTAATTACAAGTATGATACAAGTAATTATAAAAATTGCCCTTACGAGGGTAAAAACAACCTATGTAAATCAATTCCAGGGGGCAAATATTGGCCCTTAAAAGAAAAGTTCATTTCTGACACTGGTTTGCTCTGGCGCTCAACTAAAACACAACCATTTTTTCACTTTGGTAAACTAACCTGGGAATCCATTTCTTCTGTTTTGAGCTTTATAAGAGACATGCCAGAAAAGTCCATGGAGTCTGTGGAGAGAAAAAAAGAACCAACTTAATGTGCTTTCTGGCGTTGTTGTGGCGGGTACAAACTTCACTACTTGTGTAGAGTATGTTTCATGCTTTTTGCATTTGTGTCCATGACACTCACTTTTGTCCTCAATCTGCATTTGTCCTGACTTGGTAGATGTCACCACAACAGCGGCCATGTCGTTCACGTGGCGGGACGCCTGCTGTAAAGTATGGAGCTTCTTGTTGCCTCGATCCGCCTTGACCTGTTAAATGAAGGATTGATGTGTCAGAATGAACTGATCTGATTGGATTGAAAGCACACTTATATCTCTCTCATGGATTTTACCTTTGAAGCAGCGACAAGCTGTGCCGTACTGGCCGCGATCTCATGAGAGCAGACGATGAGCTCCTCATATTTCCCTCCATCAGTCACGACTTTATCAGCCGATTCACTTTGTGAGAATGTAAATCAGAGTTATACAGACGTACACTAATAAATCCAGGTTAAAACTTTAAATGTACTCACAGCATCTGCGTTGCACCCCATCCTACAGCCTTTGACGCAGAGATGAGACCCTCCGTCCAACGTGAATGTTTAGCATAAAAGTCTTTATCGGAACCGGCGCCCTAAGACCGAAACACACCAGACCTTGTGTTTGAGCGTGTGTGAATGCATATCATTTATGATCTTAAATAGCTCATGTAACCAAATCTTACCCGGCCACTTTCCACAATGTCTCTCTGCAGGTCAGTAGAGGCCATCACCAACATGTGTATAGCCTATGGACAAGGTGACAGAAGAGATTCAAAATGACATTTATCTTGATATGCACTACCGTTCAAAAGTTTGGGGTTGGAAAGATTTTTTTACATGTTTTTGAATGAAGTTTCTTATGCTCAACAAGGTTGCATTTATTTGATCAAAATACAGTAAAAATAATAATATTGTGAAATTCATCATTACTCCAGTCTTCAGTGTCACATGATCCTTCAGAAATCATGCTAATATGTTGATTTTCTGCTCAAGAAACATTTCTGGTTATTATCAATGTTGAAAACAGTTCTGATGTCTTTATATTTGTGTGGAAATCGTGATACATTTTCTTTATTTTTTTCAGAAATCATTGAGAATTAGAGAGTTTCAAAGAAAAGCATTTATTTAACATGTATATTTTTGTAACATTTCACTTTTGATCAATTTAATGTGTCCTTGTTGATTAATTTCTTTCAAACATTTGAACAATAGTGTATTTAACACATTCATCTCGGTAAGTCTAAACATACCTTCATTAGATCCGAACAGGAGCCAATGATGCTGTAATCAAACAAAACACGAAAACTGAAATACATAACACATAAACTAGAAACTTTAAGTTATCTATGAAACTATATCCCAAACGAACCTTTGGTTAACTTCCAGTTTCACTCCAGAGGTATCTCGTCTCGCCTGGCTTAATATTTCCTGTATTACATAAGAAAAACCCATGAAGTCATAGCAAATGATCCTCGAGCATCATTAACACGGTGCTGACTTACATCCATTCTCAGCACAGCATCTTCAATGGCAGAGGAAGTCGCAGCCATTTCCTTATCCACCAAATCTGCCAGCTCTTCCTTCCGCACGTCTGCTCCCTTGGGCCGCAGGTCCTGCGAGAGATCGGGAGAGGGGTCACTTATTAATCCACACAAACACTAGCAACATATAAAGTGTGAAGATGCCATCTCTGGCCCACCGCACCTGTCCCTGGTTGAGGATGCGCTGGACCGTGTAGCGGACGGCAGTGGGGTCTGCTCTCGGGAGCGTGGCCTTCATCTTCAGCTCTTTCAGGTACTGGAGACAGTGAGTGGCACAATCCCGGCAGTTATCCGTCAAACCTATGGAGACATTTAACCAAAACTGCATCAGGAAAAAAAAACATCTGGTCATGATGGTTTTTGTAGCATGGTAGATGATTTGCTGCTTATACAAGATGGTAAAGCAGCTCTAACTAGCTTGACTAATATCGTCTACCAAGTTGCAACCAAGCGTGCCGCACACAAGCCCTGAAAAGTAAAGCCGAAGCGTCTCGATTGATCGCCGACAGCTAAAACTTGTACCAGCTAAAACCATGAAAAACCATCTGGTATTAGCTGAGTTTTGTAATCCAAAACTTTGAATGACTTCGAAGACTGTTCATTTGCAGCATGTTTTTAAAGAAATTATCAAATATATCTAGACCAGCTTGAACCATAAACGAGCAGCTTGGACCGGCTAAAACCATGCAAAACTATCTGGTATTAGCTGGATTTTCAAATGCAAATCATTGGTATGAATTTTGTAGAACAAAACTTTAAATGACTGTGTAAATGCAAAAAAAATTAAAGAAATTATAAATATTTTGTACATAATGTTTTGTAGAGAAAGATTCATTTTGAATGTCTCAACAGGACAGAATACACAAGAAATGTGCGTGCGTGTGTGTGTGTGTGTGTGTTTTAACAGTAAGGAATAATTGTGGTTCTCACGGTCTGCTTGGTCAGTAGGTGCTGAGTGGGCAGTGCCAGCTCCGTTAACAATAGTGTCAGCGATGAGATGGGAGAACTGGGTCACCGACCTCAACAAACCACTCGCATCTAGAGGAAGAGGAAGAGGAAGAGATTACATCCCACTAACGGCTGAACCTGTAACTTACTGATGACAACATCCTTACCATTATTCCTCAAATAGACTGCATGACTCTGCTGCATCTTATCAATGGATGCCAACGTCAACTCAGCCCGATTGATCAAATAATCTGCAAGCAGAGATTAGAGACGTGTAGAGTAAAAGAACTGATGAGGATATTGAGAGGAATGAGGAGGAGGATGAAGAAGAAGCACAGACCTGGCGTGCTGATGCAGCGCACGTGTAGCGGATCGTCCACTTTGGCCACGGCGTCCAGCACGATGCCCTCGGCCTCCACCACAGCACACTGCAACAAACTGAACTGCTCGTCCTGCAGCTTCTGCTGAAACACTCCTGAGTCCTGACTCAACTGCACAGGAAAAACACCACAAACGCAACAATTAAGACCCACAAAACACACTACAGTAGATTCATCTGGGCTACAGCACAATGTAATAGGATTGTCCCAAATCATCGTAATTCAGTCATATGTATCGTAATTCAGCATTATATCAGCTATCAGTCAGCCTACTCTCTAAATATTTACATATCTAATATTATAATGGACCACAAAACCAGTCACATGGGTAAAACATTTTAACTTGCGATTTATACATCACATGAAATCTGAATAAATAAGCTTTCCATTGATGTATAGTTTGTTAGGATAGGATAATATTTGGCCGAGATACAACTCTTTGAAAATCTGGAATCTGAGGGTGCAAAAAAATCTAAACATTGAGAAAATCTTCTTTAAAGTTGTGCATTTATGTTGGCGATTGTGCTGCATTCACTCACAAAAATGTTTTATATATTTACGGTAGGAAATTTACAAAATATCATCATGGAACATGATCTTTACTTAATATCCTAATGATTTTTGGCATAAAAGACAAATTTATAATTTTGACCCATACAATGTTTTGTTGGCTATTGCCACAAATATACCCGTGCGAGTTATGACTGGTTTTGTGATCCAGGGTCACATATTTGCTACTATTAAATATATCATATTTCAGGATTGTCTCAGCTATCAGTGTCCCAGATCATAGTACTTTGAAAACAGTGTGCCAAAGTACAGAGGGAAGGCCTATACTACTGAAGGCAGGTTTTCGAGGTATGCTTCCATGCATGCTTTTTGGAGGCATCTTGCCCACAATCCCTTGTTGTTCTCTGACCTTAGCCTGCATTTGGTTGTGCAGTGTTGCCATCTCTCTCTGAGATCTGTCTCTCTCCTGCAGCAGTGTGGTCTGGTGGAGTTGGCTGGCCTGACGCAGGTTAGTGATCTCAGCCTCCTGTTCTCTCACTGAACGCAGAAGAACATCCTTCTCCGCCTGCAGACCCACTAACACACTGCTCAGCTGGTCTCCCGTCTAAAACACACACACGGACGGACAAAAAATACTGTAGTTATGAAGGTGTAGTGGTGACAAACTGGTTACACCCCTTGGTTCTTAGTATATATTGGACAGGCTGTGTTTTCAGGTCAATATTTTGCGCATAATCAAAATTGTGAACAAAACAGATTTTAATATATACATTATGTATTTATTAAATCTTTTATCAAATATGTTAATTTGGTATTTGCAATTTTGTGCATTTACATTGCATGTACATAATATTTCATAACTAATATGTCCACTCTCTAAATATTGACATAACTAATATTTACCGGTATATAACTAGTGTTTATTATATTATATTACAAATCCTGTATATTAATATTTGCTATTATTAAATTCTATTCTATCATATTTAATGACTAATATTTGTATTATATTACATTATATTATATTACAAACCCTGTATGTTAATATTAGCTATTATTAAATTATATGCCTTATAATAATTATATTATAATAAAAGATTCTATTGATATTTGCTATTATAAATTGTATTATATATCATATTTCAGTACTATATAAGCTGTCAGTCAGCCAACTCTCTAAATGATCAGCATCAGATATTGGTTAACCACTAATACAAAATCTATATGCTGGTGAATATGGGTAGTAGACATGAAATACTTTGGGAAACTGGGATAAAGTCACATTATGCATCAATTGCACAAATGTAAACATCCACACTTGCAACTGTTAGTAACAGAAAGACTAAAGAAGAGGAAGTTCTCACTGTTTCTTTAGTGTTGAGAGTGCTCTGAGCACGCAGCACCTCTGCTCTCTTCTCCTCCAGCTCGCGTCTCAGTTTCTCCATCTCCAGCTGCTGATCCTGTCCCCGACACAACTGCACACAAACACACAGCAAAACAAACAACTGAAACCTCTCGTTCTTAAGTTGTTCTGTGGCACTGAGTAAAATAAGATAAGATAAATCAAGCGTAGCGTCAGTTCTGGCAGGTCACGTTAGTCAAGCTCACATCAGCTGATCCACGTCTACCTATAGGAATACGACGCCTATCACTGTATACATATATAAGCTCTTCAGTATTATCAGCAGCTATCATGTTTCTCAGGAGCTGATTACCCTCCTCCCTCCCCAGCTCCACCTCTCATCCAGTCAGGATTTGGCATTCTGATTCCCCTTAAATTAGAATAAATTCCTGAATTATGTTGTACTTTAAAATATTGAATTAATGATATCTGCAATACATTCATGTTGGTTCTGTTCAGTTTACCCTAAGGAGGGTCATTGCTGCTCTTATCCATGCTAGGCTCCATGGATGCGCAGGGACTTCTCGCCCAGGGGTGCGTTTCCCGTACAACGACGTAACTTGCTGCTTCACTACCATAGTACGATACCGTGGAAATTCTCAGAGAGTTACTCTGGTGTCGAGTAATGATGCTCATTAAATATGCCCTTGTATCTGAGCTGCACCAATCACATCGGGTTATCTGATATAGGCGGGCCAGAGGCGAGATGACGACAGCGCTGCGACGTCGAAGTCATTAGTAAACATGGCAAGATGGCTATGGATGAACACCACCGGTTGTTTGAAACGGCTTTGGGCGCTACAATGAAAGATTTAGACTTGCCTTTTTCTCTAAAAGAGGAACAGAAGACGGCGCTTGAATCGTTCCTTTGCAGTGTGTATTGTTGTAATTGGTCGTAGTGTTAACCAATTGCGTGCAGTGAGAGTTTCAAATGCATGCTTGGTGCCGCCCCTCAAGCTGGCCAATTTTCATTAGTCGACGCCAGACCATTAATCTTTCAGATTTAGGTCTGGATTTACAGGCTAATAGTACGATGCATCGTTGAAGAAATCAACTTTGCTAGTCACGACTGTTTAGAGAAACCATATTGTCGCAAAATGGTCGTTCAACCACGTTGGTTTATTATGTCACGCACGTGGTGGATAAATAACTTATTTTAATGAAACTGTTTGAGATCGAATTAACGCTAGATGTTTTGATATAAATAATAGACATGGCATTTGAGGACTATTTCTCATTTCTCTCAGTTATTCTGCTTTATTTCCAGATTCAATCATAGGCTAATTCTTACATAGTAGAGCACGTTCGCACATGCGCAGTATTAAAAAAAAACGGTGCTTTATATCTCGTGACAAACTAATAGAAGTAAATGACATTAATTTAGAATTCATATAAAAGACACAGGTTGGTTGTTCTGAATGTCAGCTTGCTTTTTTTGCTCAAGATAAGGATTTATTAAGTCCACATGTAATACAAACTAGAAACTCTGCTTCTAACCACAGGCTAAACTTTCCATCCACACGTTTTTATCCGAATTAAGTGATATCGAATGAAAAATTCCTTATGGAAACAGTAAAATTCGATTGAATTTCATGAATATCGACTCAAATGAAATGCGTTCGGTCTCATCGGATTTTATCTTGATCGATATACGGCTTAAGCGATAAACGCTGATGGAAACGTTATTTGCCGAATAAATAATAAATTGCACGATTCAGTGCGAAAATGAATGGAAACCTTAAAATGTCTCAAATCAATTCGATATACCAATTTGATTGCAATAAAAACAGCATGTGACGTCATTATGCACAGGTTTTTATTCGCTTTAAAGCTGTTGGATGGAATCACACTTTCACCAGCTTTATTCGCATGAGTTTTTTTACCGAACTTCAGATAATTCGATTGACAAGTGGATGGAAACTTAGCTAATGACTCGTTGAACTGCTGATAAGGACAGAACATGCGAACATAGTTGGCTAACGATCCTTTTGGGAAACGCACCCCAGAACAGAACCATACCGCCAGTCCAAACTGTATGCTAATTGTCAATCGTATTTGACGATAGTGGTCCTGACAGAACATTATTGGGATTAATAGGAGATTTCTCTATAAGTCTAATTTAGGTTGTTCTACATGAGAGGAAGTTGCACAGACTTGTTCCTGCAGCTGGTTGTGCAGCGCTGTCATCTCTCTCTGATGTCGGTCTCTCTCCTGCTGTAGGATTGACTGGTGGAGTTGGGCGGCCTGTCGCAGACTAGCAATCTCAGCTTCCTGATCTTTCACTGTACGAATGAGCCTCTCTTTCTCCGCCTGCAGACCCACCAACACACTGCCCAGCTGGTCTCCAGCCTACAAACACACACAGAGATCAGAGAAACCGTGCAGTATACAGTATACTAGGATGTGTAGATGCATTCAGATACTAGTCGAGACATGAAAATCTGCGGTTATTTATGTGCATGCATGGATGGAGGTCCTACCTTCTCTTTGCTCTGCAGAGCATTATGGACGTGGGACATTTCTGCCCTTTCGGTTGCTAGCTCATGTTTCAAACGTTCAATTTCTGCTCTCTGTGCCTCCAGCTGAAAATTAAAGTTCAGTTAATGAGAGGCGGATATTTCAGCCAGGCCAATAAATAGGCAGATATATCTAAATCAGGTACAACTAAATCTTCCACCCGCTTGTCGATGGATATGGATAATGCACATTTTTCTCTTTTGAAATAATTATGAGCAAATAAAAAGTATGGGGTTAGCAAATTGTTTTAAGAAATGTATACTTTTATTCAGCAAGGATGTATTAAATTGATCAAAAGTGACAGTAAAAAAAAAAATCTATTTCAAATATTCTGTTTCTATTCATCAAAGAGTCCTGAAAAAAACGTATCATGCTTTCCACCAAAATCTGAAACAGCACAACTGTTTTCAACATTGATACTAATAATAAAGTTTCGTAATGCAGCAAATCATCATATTAGAATGATTTCTGATGGATCATGTGACACTGAAGACTGGAGTAATGATGCTGAAAATTCATCTTTGATCACAGGAATAAATTACATTTTAAGATATATTCAAATAGAAAACATCTCTTTTAAATTGTAATTATATTTTGTAATGTATATTTTAAAATTATACATATACAGTATATACAATTACTGTATTTTTGTAGCCTTGTTGAGAATAATAGTCTTTAAAAACATAAAAAAATCTTACCGACCCCAAACTTTTGAACAGTAGTGTGTACATGAAATAAAAACATTTAATTTCAGCAAGTATATGCATGTCTCATTTGGTTTCATGCTATTTTAATTTAATTAATACTATCATACATATAGGCATTATATCAGATATCTCCATCGGTCATTGAAAAATTCCTATTGGTTGTGGTACAACTTCTCTAAACCTCAAGAATGATAAAGATAAATGTGTAGTGTGTGTGTGTGACCTGGGCGCTGTTGTCCTGTCTCAGTTGTTGTCTCTCCACCAGCATCTGTTGTTTGGCTGTGAGCAGATCCTCCTGTGCTTGCTGAGAGCTGTTGACCTGCTTCGCCATCTCTGTATTCTGACACACACAACATAAGCATGACAAGATAAGCGCATGGAAAACGACATTTCAACAACTTCTTGGACGAATGAAGGTATTTTTTTCTCCAGAACTCCTCGTGTCAAACACATTTGTGAAATATTTCTTGTATTTTGCCTCATAGATATACGAGGAACATAATTACAATGCGTTTTGATGTTTTTGTGGAGTTTTGTGCAGTTGTACTGGAGGCTCACACATGATTGGTGCTGCAAGTGACACAATTAAAGACACTGTTTGTCATTAATATGTGAGAAATACAGCTAAACCGTCATAGGCACAAATCTTTACCTTCCTCATGAGATCAGCATGTCTGCTGACCAGCTCGGCGTGTTTCTCTTTGAGTCGCGAGAAGTGTATCTGAGCAGTCTGAGCTCTGCCTAGAAAACATGAGAACAAGAGATCAACCTCACTGTGAGATTTTCATTTACACAACCGTTCAAAAGTGTGGGGTCTGTAAGGTTTTTGAATGAAGTCTCTTCTGCTCATCAAGGCTGCATTTATTATTATCAATGTTGAAAACAGTTATGCTGCTTCATATTTGTGTGGACACCGTGACACATTTTCTTCTGTCACTTTTGATCAATGTAACGCATCTTTGCTGAATAACAGTAATAATTTCTTTTTTTTAAATCAGTAACACTTTAAAATAAGGTTGTATTTGTTAATATTAGTGTGCACTGTGAATTAACATGAACTTTTTAATAACTAACATTAACAAAAGTTAATAAATGTTGCAAGTATATTGTAACGTCTGAAGAACGACAGACAAGGGAGGCTCCATTTCTGAACTTTAAATCGGAGCGCAAGAACAACTACACAAACACACCAGCCTAACTCACTCGCTCGTTTCTCTCTACCCGGCCTTTTTCCGAATTCCCCGCCGTAACCCTATAACTGACGGTGCAAAACACACAACACAAATTGTCTTTGCGCTATACTATATTACCCTTTGTTAGATCATGTTAGTTAATGCATTAACTAATGCAACCTTATTGTAAAGTGTTAACAAATGAATGTGTAGCAATTTGTACAAATAGAGACATTTTTGTGAATACAAATGTTTTCTTTTGTATTAGTGTATCATAATTTGCGCATGCAACAAGTAAGATGTGCATGTGTGGATCAAGTGACACGAGTGCATTCATTGATGCACAAAGTACCGCGAGAGCAATTCAAAAGCATAAGGAGCCGTCTACTTTCTTTTCGATAATTGTGCCCGCACGTGTTCATCATTTTGATACTACATTCATCCCATAGTAATGTATGTGTTTTTAAAGTGTGTCTGGGGTCAGAGGTCACTCACTGCCCGCGTCCTCGGCCGTGGCCTGAATGCTGGCAGCGGTCTGGGCTCTGAGGTTCTCCACCTCCATGCGCAGACGCTCGTTCTCCACCAGCGCCATCTGCTTGTGCGTCCGCTGGTCCTCAAGCTCAGATTCCAGCATATTCACTTGAGTTTTGAGCTGGACCACGGCGCGCTGGGCCTGCAGACACACCAATGATGGGAATCACAGGAGAAGAAAACACTTCTTCAAGACAGATGTAATTAAAGTCAAACGTCTTACCTCCACTTTTATGAGCTCCAGCTCTGGTTTCACCACCTCAAGTTCCTTCCTCAGAGCATCAGCCTCAGTCTCTCTGAGGATATATAGGTCGAACGAAAAGAAATGCCAAACATTCGGTCTTCCAATTTCTATATTTTTGTTATGATTATTTTCCTCAATTTATACAATTATCTATCAACACAACTTATCTTTGTCAACTTTGCTCTCCGTTTATACATATGGAATAGACCTCATAAAGCATGTAGTGTGTTACCTTTGCTCTGGTATGTCACTTGGAGGGTCGTACTGGTTGTAACCGTAATACTGTTGAGCAAAATAATCAAATGTTAAGATTGTCAAAAGATGTAGAAAAGCTATTAAGATCTTCTGCGAGCCAATCTACTGGCCTACAGCTAAAGCTTGAGCACTTCAGGCGGTGTTTACCATCTGGTACTGTCCTTCACCGAAATCCAGCTGCGTCTCCGTATCATCATCGTACGATATTCTCTCGTTCTGAACGACCACGGGCTTCACGTGATCAGCGAGTGAAGCCGCACGCAGGAAATTCGGAGGCTCCTAAAACATTCAGGAACTTTCATTTAAGCAGTATTTACTCATATGCATTTGTCCGACATGTTACGCAATATGACCGTTTTTGTGAATTTTTTTTTAAGTCAACATGATTTGAAATTAAATTATGGATGTGGAAATCTTACATTAGGAAGATCAGGGATCTGAATGATAGTTTTGAAAAACTCAATCCCTCTCGCTCTCTCGAAAAACTGTGTCAAACTGTGGAGGACAAAGACAGACCAATAAACTATATGGTCAACAAATCTTTTTCTATGCCAAACATTAAAAAGATAATTCACCCAAAAATTCTGTTTTTAATTCCTCACCTTCATGTCGTTCCAAACCCGTAAGAGTTTTGTTCATCTTCAAAACTAATGAAGATCTTTTTAATAAATCTGAGAGTTTTCGGTCCCTCCATTAACAGCTACACAACTACCACTCTGACGCTTCAAAAAGTTCATAAAGAGATTGTAAAACTAATCTAAATGAATTGAGTGGTTTAGTTAAAATTTTCTAAAGAGACTCAATCGCTTTATACGATGAACAGATTGAATTTAGGCTTACAGGTTTGAAAGGGTGAGTAAATGATGACAGCATTTACATTTTTTTGGGTGAACTTTCCTTTAAAAGTACATTTTAATGTGTGATTTTACTTTCAAATGTCTAGATTGGAGCTTTGGTTTCAATGCTGTTTATTTAAATAGCATAATATTGGTCATTGGCACAAATATAATTGACGGCTTTTGGTATTGACCAAAATTAACTGCAGACCACCGTTACCTGTTGAACTGCTCGCGGAACCGTTCCCTGTGTCCTAACAGAGCGTCCGGCGGTATTCCTGTGACACATATGCACAACGGCTGTTGAACTCAACGAAAATCATTCACTTAAATAAAGAGAGAAGCATGTAAAGAACATGACTCACGGCTGTGTAGCTTGAACAGGAGCTTGACCAGGAAATGGTAGAGTGGACCGCAGTCCTGAATGACCAGAACCAGCGGTGCCAGACGGCACTGACCCACCGCAGTCGTAGAGCTGGTGGAGTTGGACTCCATCTGCCGGAAAACTGCATAAAAAAATAAATAAAACATGTATAAATTATACATGCACAACATAAAAATATATTAAAAAATAGTACTGGGTCGGTAAGATTTTTTTTATGTTTTTGAATGAAGTTTCTTCTGCATTTATTTATTTGATCAAAAATACAGTAAACACACTAATATTGTGAAACATTTTTACAATTTAAAATAACTTTTTTCATTTATTCTTGTAATTAAAGCTGGATTTTCAGCATCATTACTCCAGTCTTCAGTGTCACATGATCCTTCAGAAATCAGTCTAATATGATGATTTACTCCTTAAGAAACATTTATTATTATTATTATCAATGTTGAAAACTGTTGTACTGCTGCATATATTTGTGCAAACAATTATACTTTTACTTTGATAAATAGAAAGGACAGCATTTATTTGAAATAGAACATTATGTAACATTATAAATGTATTTACTGTCACTTTTGATCAATTTAATGCATCATTGCTGGATGGATTAAAAACATTGTTGCATCCTTGATAAGACACTACGCTTACCTGTTTCTTGCAGCTTTAGAGCTGCTTCCATGTAGTCCATAACCTCACCTGTCATGTCAAACCTGTATAAATAGCAATCATGAGCTTTTATTTCCATTAATAGATCATTCAGGAAACTAAATCATAAGCAATGCCCTTACACTTTGTTGATATCAATAGCGATGGCTTTATCAAGAACTTCCTCAGGAGTTTCAAGGTTTGGTGGGATTTCCAGATGCTGTGTGGGAAACAGGACAATATATAAACAGGATAGCATATGTGTTGATAAACTCAAATGTTATTAAAGGAAACATTAAGCCTGCCTTTAAATGGAAATTGATTTTGATACACAGCAGCTTGGTGTAAAGTGCAACAATATGTCCATATCTATCATGTAGATTCCCCTAAAAACACAGCAAACACATACAAAATGTAAGTTGAAAGATTCACATGCAGGAATAATCCATTTATACCAGATTATGTAAATATGTTATACATACATGACTGTATAACATCCAGATAATTTTAGACACTCACCCATAATGTTCCCATCTGTCCAACGGCTGCAGTGTGACCTCTGCTGTCTCGTAAAGTCTGATAGAGAGTAAAACAAAAATGTGTAGTTGTAGGGTCATTTTAGATGAATAAAGTGAACTTAAAGCCATCTGATGATGCTGTGGTAGACGGGACTGACGTTGGGGTGGCCGTCTCGGAGGAGTTTGTGCACGATGTGGCAGAACTTCCAGCTGAGGATGGCGTTGCTGGACAGCGGCAGACTCACGGCATGAGACCAGAACGTGACGGCGCCGCCTTCCTTATGTGTGCCTAAAATAATCTCTGTACAAATGTTTAGGACAATACGTACCAGTCCAGATATCAAAGATGATATAGAGCAAATTTCAACTGCCTAGTTTTACATGCAACTATATTATCTCCAAGCTTACTATATAAAGTAAGAAATACAAGTATGTCCAAATTTATTTGCATACATACAGTGTATATTCAAATAAGGCGATACACTAATATAGGAAATCTCAACTGGTTGATTGCTTGTAACACTGCAAAATCTTATTGTAAATTATTATCGCCAAGCTCTAATGCAACATGAAGATATCAAGATATTATAAACATTAAAGTCATTATTGTCTGTAAAGCTGCTTTGAAACCATGTTTATTGTGAAAAGTGCTAAACATAAATTTGACTGACAGATTAACTGATAGTGATTAAGGACATAGGCTACTATTACTGTAAATCTTGGGCATCTCTGTGTAATTGCTCATTACAACACACAAAAATATTAAAATGATTATAAATTGGAGATATATGAATTAAACTTCCTCCCCGCATCAGACTAACAATATGCTGCTGTATTGAAATACTAAAGGATACTGCGTCCATATTTCTCTTTGATAGGGGCCTCTGCGCTGGTGATGGATTTGGAGACGCTTTGAAGCTGTAAAGCAGATTAAATAAAGATTTAACATAACATAATTAATAAAACACTAAATGATGCACACATGTAATGATAAAAAAATATGACACATTTTAAAACATTTAATAACACACACATTACAATGAAGTAAAAATGGAAATGAATAGCACTAAATAATTATTTCCAGGTATATCATCTGAGTCTGATCTTTCATGTTTAACCATTACAAACAAAAGTACAGTTAAAGTATTGGATCTTAGTAATATGATAATAATATAATAACATGGTACTCCAACTTCACAATAATAATATGCATGCTTGGTGCATATAAAAAGAGATATTACGATGGTAAAATATATTACCATGGTACAACTGGAATTAAAATGGTACATACCCAAAAAAGATTATGGTAAACTGACTAGTATATCAGGCCCCCCAAAAACATGGTACAAACTGTGGTAGCCTTAGGCATACCAGAAAGCATTTTATCACCGTGGTACAGGTCCAAAAACATGTTATTATAATGACGCGTGTTCAAAAACCACAGAATGTAAATGAAAACTATGTATTAAAATATAATGACATTACGCCTATATCAACGGAATATACAGTAACGTCGCGATCTAATGTTAAGATTTAAAAGTGGGAAAAACTATTAGTTGTTTACTGTCACATTATATTATTTTAATGTTGAAAGAAAAAGAAACAAATAAAAAAAAGATTTTCAGTGGAAGTAATAAGTTTGAAAAGCAGTGACCACTGAACATCAAATGCACGTTGAATGAAGTAAATATGTGCGCGTGCGTAAATCTCACCTGTAGTTTGACGAATTGCTCCTTTTCCGCAGCTAAAGCCTTTTCAGATTTATCCGTTTTCTTTGAGGCCATGTTTTACTTCTTTCTCAGATTAAACCAATTGTACAAATGATCGATTTAGTCCCGACACACACACTCACACTCTCTCTCTCACACACACACACCTGACATCTACCCGTCACATCAACGAGTCACAAACACGTGAGTTTCTATGACATGCTTTCTCATCTTTTACTCAATCTGAAATTGTATTTCAGGGACAACCAATTCAATGGTAGCATGTAAAGATCTTTATTGTTCTCTTAAATGTCCTGAGATTATGCAAATACACTGTGTTTCAGTGGCTTTTGAAAAGGCTGATGGCTCCTTCTTCTTACTGTGAGAACAACACTGGATTTCATGTGCAAAAAACAACGATCTAGACTAGAGCCACATACCAGTTCATTATCTTAGAAACCAAACAGGTTAGATGACAGGGGAAACTGGAATGACAAAAACGACCAGCGCCGTTGTGTCATCTTGCAAGACAGGTTTAACACTTGAAGAAAGTAGTTTATAAATAACAACAGTCTTAACATCTGTCCAGGCAGAGGTAGTGCTTTGTGTAGAATTAATCACTAATGCTTATTTTTAGTACACATATCATAAAAATAGATTTCAGCATCTTTACAAAACTCTTTGGTTGGCAAAAATGGATTTATTTTTCAGAAGCAGGAAGAGAAGATGAACAGGGATCCGCCAGTTCTCCTGGCTCTATGGATTACTTGCTTCCTTGTAGCAAATGTGCGCTGCTTTTGATCTGGGAGTCACTTTCCTTTAGGAAATTAAGGAGGAAATACCATTTAGTTGCAGTTTAATCTTGAAGCATAATTTTTACTATGCGTTAAATGATTGTGCAAATGTGATGTAATAAGTAATCATTCAGCTAGGGGTGAGCGATATGACCAAAATCACAATATGAGTCATTTTATTTAGGGATGCGTTATCGTTATAGGCCCGATAAGAACAATTTGGCTGATATATTAAAGCAGATAAATAATGGATTACTTCCTTAAGATGAGACACTTTAGATGCATATACAATTATAATGAGAACATCATTATAATTGTGTGCTTGACATTTAAATAAAGACATTTATTTAATGGTGAGACTTTTGTTTTTGTAATCATAAAAAATTAATCATAAACAAATTTGGATTTAGATTTATCGGCCAATATATCAGCTTTCAGATATAAAGAATTATTGGTTATTGGTATCGGCCAAAATGTTCATATTGGTGCATCCCTAATTTTACCATTGAATACCATTGAAATTTCATAATTCTCATCACAATTTTCAACCTGTAAAACTTTAAGCACTGTATAAATGTATTTAAAGAAACACTGCATAGTCTTCACTATGCAAATTAAATATTAATTTATTCTTATTAAAGTTACAAAAGAGATTCAGCAAAGAGCAGTGAGAGATTTTAAATTTTTTGTTAATAACGACAGCATTTAAATTGAGTGTTGTCACTTTAAGACCGACTGTACGGATCCAATATACTCATGCGTTTTCTTTCTCAACTGTTCACGTTCACTTAAGACATAAACATTTGCAATGTTGCAAAGACATGGTCGCTTTGACACACATATGTGTATTTAACTGTTCAAGTCCAATTAGTTGGCAAAAAAGCACTCAGTTTGATCCTCACACGCTTTATGAGCAGCAGCTTTATATGCGCGCGTCTCTCAGACAGAGCTCAGAAACTCTCTCAGAGTTGTCATGCGCTGCTTACTGCGCTTCAATGGTTTAAAATCATTTGTTTTTAAACCGCAATGGTTAAAAAAGCATGCAAACTTTCGTGACCATGCAGCACAGCAACACGAGTGCGAGTGTAACCACGATAGAGACGATAGTCCAAAATCTCTACCAGTTGACACATTTTTTACCGGTGGTTAATCGTGTCTCCGGTATATCACCCACCCCTACTTACAGCCTACATCCTCTTAAAGGGACATACCCTGCATGGTGGTCTTCCCTCCTGGCTCTGGGTGGAGGATTGGGAGTGGCTGCCATAGCCATGGTTACTTTGGAGGTGACAACTAGCATTGCAGTTTGTGGGACTCACTGGGCTGACAGATTTCCTGGCAGAGCTTTCCAAACTTGCCACCATTTCCTGAGATTCAGCCAGCAGACGCTGTAAACGGCTTGTGGATGAGCTGTAACAATCCTGCGTGAGATGCAAATATACATACGATAAATATATAGATTGATAGCATGGATACCTTTCATTTAAGTATGCCTAAAACACACATGTGAAATTAATAAACAAATATATTACTATTGCAATAATAGTATTGTACTGTAAAAAAATGAATTATTTATTATTATTACTCAAAATAGTATTTTAATTTATATTATTATTTAAATTATAAACATTAAATCAATAAAAATATATTACTATTGCAATAATACTATTTAACTGTAAAAATTAGTATTTAATAATAATTATTGATCAAAATTCTATTGTTATTTTGTATTATTTACATTATAAAATTAAATCAAATAAATATATTACTATTGCAATAAACTATTGCACTGTACAAATTTTTTATTTATTATTAATAATATACTAAATACTATTATTTTATTATTATTTAAATTATAATTTATAATAATAATATTTCAGTAATACTATAGTACTGTAAAAATTAGTATTCAATAATAATAATAATCATTATCATCATCATTATTATTATTATTTTACAGAACAAATAGATGCAATTTAAATGTATTTGAAAATACAGCAATTTTCTATCCTGATTTACACATAAATACGGAAATCCATATAAATACAGAAAAATCCCTAATAAGAACAATATATGTAAAGTGTTTGTTGTGATGTGGTGGACTACCTCATTGCCATGGAGTTCAATGCTTATTGTAGAATCGGGTAAACTGACAGAGCTCCGTCTACTGTGGTGAGAGGGGGAGGGACAATCCAGGTGAAAGCTCAGATCTGCTGCGCTAGTTAACCAAGAGAAAGGCACGATTATTATCCGGACAACAACATTAGGTGTGTTCGACTTGAAGCGGCGCTGCGCAGACCGATCGGTGCATGACATCAAAGAGAGCGGTTCGAATAAGGAGCTAATCACTCTCGCGGTACTTTGATGTCATAGACCGATAGGTCTGCGCAGCACCGCTTCAACTCGAACACACCTATTAGCATTGATTTCAAAAACATGCCCAGATTAAATCTGCAAAGAAATCTGCAAACTTTAGTGCAATGAATTTTAATATCCCTGGACCACAAAACCAGTCATAAGTCGTACGGGTACTGTATATTTGTGGCAATAGCCAACAATACATTGTATGGGTCAAAATTATAGATTTTTCTTTAATGCCAAAAATCATTAGGATATTAAGTAAAGATCATGATCCATTATGATATTTAGTACATTTCCTACCGCAAATATATATAGAAAATATTTTATTGTGATTCATCCATTCAGCAAAAGCGCGAACATAAATGGACAACTTTAAAGGAGATTTTCTCAATGTGTAGATTTTTTTGCACCTTCAGATTCCGGATTTTCAGTAGTTGCATCTCAGCCAAATATTGTTAACAAATTATCAATATAAATATATAATAAAATACCAAATAATAAATGCATTTAGTTTGTGCTTTCAACATTCCTGCATGCCGCTACCAAAGCCAAGGTCATGGGTTTGATTCCTAGGGAATGCATGAACTGATGAAATGCAAAACTTATATGCAATTGAATTCACTTTGGATAAAAGCATCTGCCAATTGTATGAATCTTTTATCCAAACCTCAAGCAACTTTGCATTCGGATTCTGTGGAAATCTGCAGAGCTTTCTATGCAGGCCTACATACATATGACTATAATCTAACCCACAAGATAAAGCTAGGTAATCCTACCAAGAGAATCTTGGATTGATATCCACATCGACAACACAGACGGGAGTTCCTGTCTCAGCATCATAGTCAATGACAGCCATTACATCCACGTCAGCTCTAGCGTCAGAATATACTGGCTGACTCAGTGAAGCTTCTGATGGGCTGTTAGTGTTTTCAAAGCAGAGAGCTGGAGGAGCGGACTGGATTAACAACTCAACACAGTTCTTCGCTCTTTCCTTCATTTCCATCTTGGCTGACTCTTGTTCACTGACATCACACCGGCAAGTACAGGTGTTCTTAACGCTGTTGGTGCCTGAGCAACTTTCCTGTATGGCTGACTGTTCTTCTTCATAGATTGTGGCGCTCAAAGTTGCGCAAAAGTCAGTCTGCGTTTCCATTTCGACACAAGGATGCTGCGTTAAAACCGATGGGGCATTTTTGCTTGTGCTGTGGCACAGTGTGGACATTAGCCCTGTTTCTAGTTCTGTCCCTTGATGATCACTGTATTCTAGCACATGACTGTCTCCTAAACCAGAATCAGCCCTACGAACACAATAACACTCATAACTCAAGACGTCTGCACCAGGGTTATTATCCTTGACTAAAATGAGTCTAAAGCTAATTTTAAATAAAGCTGAAATAAAACATAAATATTAGATGAATAACTTAAAACGAAAATTAGCCATGGCAACCAACTGAAATAAGTTGACGTTGCAGAAGCAAGTGGCTTTACGTTTATAATACACTGCACATTGTAGATGCCCACCTCTCACGTGACCTTTGACCCTCATGATGTCGGAGTGCCTCTCTGGCACTCTCCAAGTTCAACTTCAGCAGCTGGAGGTCATTCTGTTGGTTTTCACACACCTGTCGCAAATACATGCATCGGTCATTCATTATGTCTAAACTTGGTGTGAAGCAAATCATAACCAATCAGAACATATCTGATGCTGTAGATCCAGTAATGCGGAGAAGGATTATGGACCAATGAGATTTCATGGAGGGCGGGGCTACCTAACTGGACCATGTGATTTAAAAAAAACTGACCAAATGTGGTCTTGACTGGTTAATTAGGACACTAATGTATTTTAAACATCAGATATGTTGATTGGTTTGGTCACGCCATACTTCAAATAAATCATTTCTATACTTAAAATAACTCATAGAAAATAATAAAGCAATAAGCCGTCTGAAGCTGTGGTTTACAGTGAATTTAGAACAGCTAACGGACGTTGTTAGGCACGACACAGAGCTTTTATAAAACAGCTAGTCCACAAAATATTTATTTTATTATTTATGTAAGGAGGTCACAGGTGTGTCTTTGTAGACTAGTTAATGTCAGAATCAAAGACCGAAACTATCCTTAAAAACCCAGAAAAACATTACAGTTGGTTTCAAACTGATGATGAAAGATTACTGGCGCTGTTTGAGAAAAAAGATCACGACCAAGTTAAATGTCATGGAAAAGGAATGCAGGAAGTCTTAGATGCATGCTGACAAACTGGAAAAACTGCTCCAGAAGAACAAATGGGAAGGACAGAGATTTCTAAAATGAAAAGAATGCTGACTGACATTGGACGATGAAAAAAGAGGGAGTTTTGAAGAAGAAAAAAAACATTACCTGCCGCAGACAGACCAGCTCAGATTCAGCTCGGGCTTGTTTTGATCGGGATAGTTCAAGTAATTCATCCCTCCAGCTTTTATCTTCATCTGGACAACAGACACAAATATCTCCATTCATTGATCATTAAGACCATAAAATATGTTTTCTGCACCAGTTAGTGTTTGTTTAGGCATTATTGCTGTTTGTTATCATTGTTTTATTATGGCTGTTCCGAAACATTTTTTAAAAGATTTACATCAATAAATTTCCTTTTTAGGCATTAATAACATCGTGTAACAATGTGTTTGTGAACTTCAATTTAAAACATTTACTGACAATCTAATATCTTTTTTAACATATTTTTCAAAACATACCCTTAAAATTCAAATTTCCGCAACAGTCTGAAAAAGTCCAGAACATGCCTACGATGCTGTGTAGGTAGGCAGGTCACTAGGGTTTAAAACAGAGCCTATCTTACTCTATAAAATGTACAGTAGTGACATACTCATCCTCTGAAACTCAACAGCAGTGATCTCTTTCTTCAGCAGCTGGTTTTCCTGCTTTAAGCGGATGAGATCTTCTCTCTGGCTGTTGTTCTCTATGTTTTTTTCCTGAAGCTCAGCTGCAAAAAAAGAAAGAAAAAAAGTTTAAACATACCGACAGCGTATTTTTATTCTTTATTTTTCTTCCAGTAGATTTACAGTTAGCAAGAGACAGATAAAGACATGGTAGGATTCCCGGCGAACACCAATCATGACTCTGGAATTGTTAAATAACCCTATCTACCTTTTAGTTGTGTGTTTTCATGTCTGCCCTCTCTGAATCGGTGTTTGTGTTCCTCCATTTCTCGCAGCGTTTTGCTCTCACGTGTTCGCACCTCTTCCATTGATTTCTCAAGGTCACAAAGACGACCAGACAGCTCTAAAATGTGATTTGTGGCCTCAATCACATCTTTATCCTGATAAAAAAGCATGCGCTTGCATTAATGAGTCTGATTCATAGGACATAAGATAAAGGATGTTGAGTGTTTCGAGTCTCTGCTACCTTCAGTTTGAGCATGGAGCTGAGCTCTTCCTCGCGCACCTTCAGCTGCCCCACCTGTGATGACAGTATCATGACTGTGGAGTTCAGACTCTGGTTCCTCTCCTATCAGTGTCAATTGATGCAAGATAGAAGACAAGAAATTATGGGATTAGGTTTTGGGACATACAAGACCAAAGGCTTTGAGTGAAAAAAATGTTGACTTCACCTCCAAGTCCTGCTCATGTCTGCTGGTGTTCATCTGTCTCCGGCTCAGCTCGTGTAGTTGCTGTTGGGTGGTGTTGAGATCTCTGTGCGAGTCTTTCTCTCTCGCTTCCGCCGCCTTCGTCCGCCTACTGAGAGTTCTGATCACCTCATTACGCTTCTCCAGCTCATCTAGGCAACCATGAGCAGACAATTACACCATACATTTTTTAAAAGAAATGACTACTTTTATTCAACAAGGATGGACAAAATTAATCAAAAGTGACTATTTAAAATCTATTTCAAAAAACTTTTTTGAACTTTCTATTCATCAAAGAATCCTGAAAAAAATGTATCACGGTTTCCACAACAATATGAAGCAGCACAACTGTTTTCAACATTAATAATAATCAGATTTATGAAGGATCATGTGACACTGAAGACTGGAGTAATGATGCGGAAACTCAGCTTTGATCACAGGAATAAATTAAATTTTATAATATACTCAAAAACAAATCTCAGGTAAATTGAAATCATTTCACAATATTACTGTTTTCACTGTATTTTTGATCAAAATGCAGCCATGATGAGCAGAAGAGACACTTAGATTGAAGGAAAACCGAATTTCTTGCTACTTTGAATCAAAAGAATTGATCATACTGTAGTTATTTATTTATTGAAACTGGTCCGGATGCTCAAATAGAGCAACGTTTTGAAACTGTAGCACTACACTTTAACCCCAGGTTTCACAGACGAGGCTTAAGCCTAGTCCCAGGAATGCATGTTTGAGCTGTTTTAACTGAAAGCAACTAGCACTGACTTATCTTAAAATATGTCAGTGCCATTGTTTTGTCTCAAGATGCACATCAGTAATGTTTTTGTTCAAAGGCACGTTTATAAAAACTACTTAAATGTCGTAATTGACCGTTCACAAAGACCCGCCCCCCTTAGTTACTGTCGCTATGTCCGACAAGCTACGCCGCTCTCACACACACCATGTTCTCACGCAGTGAAAAATACATCGCGGAGCAGAGAGGAGACTGACAACACACTGACAGACAGAACAGACCAGGTTTCTTTTCTGTTACTTTTGATATTAGACATTAAACAAAGTCTCACCTTTCAAATTTGGTCATTTTTTTTAAAGAAATGTAAACAATAAATACCGTTTTGTGGCTCTTTAATGTGTCTGACAGATCGCTGTAGAGCATCAGTTAAAGCTGCTCGTGAACCGATCATCTCTTCCTTCTAGTTCATTTATAGCATCAAATAAACATGAATGAACATAAGAAGGAATGTTGTTTTAACAGTGGAAAGGCGTCAATACGCTCCGCTTCTCAAGTTCAAATCCTCCCATGTTAATCTATTAACTCTCCTGACTGCTTTGTCGGACAAGATGGCGGATGGGCGAAGTATGATTGGTCAGATCACCTGTCAATCAAGCTCCCTGCAAAGGGTCAACTGAACCAAGGTCTAATCCTGGCTTAATCTAAGCCCTGTCTGTGAAACCGGGCCTAAGTGTTTAATACAGAGGTCTTAAAGGTACAGTATCAAAAACAACCTGTTTGATTCTACTGGACAGAAGAAAGAAAAGTGGAAATGGTCATTAAAACTAAATTAGTGTGTTTGGTGCAAAATTATAAGTGAATTTCACACTGGATTCACTCTCACCCTCCATTCGGGAACATCTCTGTTCCAGGATCAGCACTCTCTGACGGTCCTGCTCCCAGGACAGCAGCTGCTTGTGATGGGCAGCTGCCATAGAATTGAGCTCCTGGTCGCGGTCCTTTAATTCTGCTATGAGAAGCTGCAGCTCCAGCCGCTGCCTCTGCATGGTGGAGACCTCCAACCCATTATCTGGTGTCTGGTAACATCACAAAAACAGGACGATACTTGAGCCACAAACCCATCCACAAGTTCATATGCCAACCAGTTTTAAAATGAAATAGTATTCTGGAAAACTGGGAATTATCAAGCAATAAGCAGCAAATGTGGGGAATCACTTTAAGCCGTTTCAAACAAAATGTATATACCTGGAAGTTCTGCGTTAATGAAAAAGAGGACAATGGTTTTGAGAGATCTTGCAAACTCAGTGCGTCTGGTCTCGTTCTGTTTTCATCTTGGAGCTTGGTGGAGGAAACATCTGCGGTCTCATAAGCAGCAAAAAGATTCTGAAGAATTGAGTATCATAAAATGAGCATCAAATCTCTTTTATTTGAATTGAATATGTAATTACTCAACACAAAATCTCCATAACAATAAATACAAAGGAACATTTACACATATACAAACAATGCAAAACAATACACTTTAAAAATGTAAAAAGTATGCATTCTGTTTACTGAGAAAATGCAAGATTTACAATAAATGGGGAAACATTACTTTTTTGTGTTATATCATTCACATATTAATGATCTATTCTGCATGACCATTATTCTACACCCCTTAATCCTACCCAATACTTAAACGATACAACGCTACCTAACTATTAATAAGCAGTAAATTAGGAGCTTATTGAGGCAAAAGTCATAGTTAATAATGAATATGTGTTCCTCATACTAAAGTGTTATCAAAAAGTTTTGTTTAGAGGATTAGATATCAGTCAGAATTTCGGCCACTACTTATTTTTTATTATCTCTAATTTCCACATCTTAGAATAATCATAAATTCATCAAAACAATTTACGAACACAAATGGAAGAAAGCCACATAGTGACTAAAAATATCCCAAAAATGAATACAATAAAATTATTTTAGCTTATTCAAAGTCGACACCAATTGTCTGTCTATATTCTGTGCACCTTCTCAACAAACATAATTTTGATGCTTTTTAAATAGAAATGA
This sequence comes from Phoxinus phoxinus, assembly GCF_949152265.1. Taxonomy (NCBI): domain Eukaryota; kingdom Metazoa; phylum Chordata; class Actinopteri; order Cypriniformes; family Leuciscidae; genus Phoxinus; species Phoxinus phoxinus. The sequence goes on from NC_136898.1 coordinate 4,377,818, forward strand.
AGGAGTTCATATGAGATTATGTTCAGGTGGTCCTTCGCTTTCCCCCCACCTCATCCACTAATGAGTGATATTATAACATAAAACAATTAAAAAAGCAACCAACCTTTTTTACAGGAGTACTGTGCCATGGCTCCACTGGATATCCTGTGAAATCATCAAGTTACTTAATGTAATATAATAATCATCATGCTGAATTTCATTATTGTTGCATGACGTTTATCACCTTTTGATATTGAAAAACTTCCAGGAGTTTTAGAGTTTCTTCTGTCTTTAAACCCCTCCATTACATCTCGCATTGGACAAATAATAACACTGACAAATATCTGGACTAACAGACAAGTCCTCAAATTACATCTGACTTCCCTTTGAATGAACAAAACATCAGCGTCAACATCAACCAGATGCACAATATCAGTATCATTGTCTGATTATCACAGACCTATGTCTAATTGTTTTCAAAGATCCATTATTTAAGTGTAAACAAGGCACTCGGGATTAAAAATAAACAAATACATGTAATTTAAACAACCTAATTCCTATTTCCAGACTAATATTAATTTATAAAAATGAACAAAAATATGCAGATATAAAAATGAGTTCAGAATCATTGTGAAATGTAAATGATAAGAAGCGGGAATTATTGTCGGATTTCTCAAACGGCATGTTGTGAATGTGATCTGCGCTGAACGAGGCGTCCTCCGCGATGCCTGGTTTAAAAGATTCGTTCAAAAATAGCTTTATGCGTTTTAATTTTATAAAATTAAATAAAATGTCTTATCTAAACATACCTTGCTTATATTAAAATTATTAATTCACTATTAACCTAAAATACTCCATCACCACGTATGTACGTAATACGGCATAGGCGCAAACGCAGTTGTTGCTCTGCCTCAGACAGGCGTTGTCAGGACCCAAAGCCAAATCAGACAGTGAAGGTGTGCTGAGCAACAGTGAAACTCTTTCACCCGTTAAAGAACAACAACTATAGTTAATGTAATAATGATCAAGGTGTTACTCAAAAGCAAGTTAAACTGAGATTATACCGACGGGGTATGTATGAGTTTGAGCGCGTGGCTGCTGTAGGAGAGCTGTGATTAGCAGTGGTGGCTAATGAATGGGAGCTCAGTGGTGTAGATGGATGATCATTGTGCGGAGGCTTCATGGTTTAAGTCACTGTCAGTGGCTCTGAAAGATGTTTAAACTATATTTGAATGCTTATGAGAGTGTAATGTGAAGAAGCTTTGTTCAGAGCCATTGCATCTGGTCTTAGTGTGTTGGTTAGTATCTCTAAAGCACCACTAGGGTGTTGCTGGTGCTTGACATTTAATATGTTTACATGCGCTTTAAATGCATACTTTTATGATCCAAAATAGAATACTTTGAGAGTTTAATTAATTTGACGCTATTATAACGATTTCCCCAAGGTTGTTAAATAGTGCACATGTGGAAGGTCTCTCTTCTGTCAAATGGGCCTTTTGTAATAAGATGAACAGATCTGCACATCTTTGGTTATGGCATTTTAAATTTCAACCAAAAACTTGTGCCTGGTGTGTGGTTAGTTATATCTGTTATAAATTAAGTATAATCATCTTAATACAGACCACATTTCTGCATGCACGTCATGAAGTCAGGCACCATATTGTTGGTTTTGACAGTGTTGCAATTTTTTTTGTGCAAACTTAACACTTTCCTCAAGCCGTATGTGCTTTTTTGCTGCATAATAGCTTTGAATTTAAGCTTAATTTAAGCCACTGTGCATCAGCTCAAATTATGAGTCTACAATAACCCTTCTGTTCTTTGATTTGTGTAGATTCACGTAATATGGCTACTACTGAAAATGCAGAGTCAGGTTTACCAGAAAATAAAGGGGATCGGGCCGACCCAGATGCTAAATACCCACTGAAGGTTCTCTACTGTGGAGGTGAGAAAATACATGAGGTTTTTGTGGGAAATGCTAATTTTTAAATTAAATGTTATTCTCTTAATATTTAGTTTCACAGCTGTGTAATTTCTGTCTTCTTTTACTTGCAGTGTGTTCCCTGCCAGTAGAGGTGAGTACATACATAACATTACAAATGATCACGTCTTCTTCTTTTTTTCCCTTTTTTTTTTAATTAAACTGGGAATTATCAAGCAATAAGCAGCAAATGTGGGAAATCACTTTAAGCCGTTTCAAACAAAATGTATGTACCTGGAAGTTCTGCGTTAATGAAAAAGAGGACAATGGTTTTGAGAGATCTTGCAAACTCAGTTTTTTTTAATAATTGAGTGAATTAATAACATGTTTCTCTTTGCTCTGCTAGTACTGTGAGTACATGCCTGAGCCAGCCAAATGCAAACAGTGGCTTGAGAAGAACTTTCCTGATGTGTTTGCTAAACTGACGCTTGGTAAGTCAACTTTCTTTCACTGCAACTTTCATTTAGGCCCGGGTTTCACAGACAAGGCTTAGATTAAGCCAATATTAGACCTTAGTTCGATTAGGGCATGTAATGCAGCTTTTATAAATGTGCCTTAGAAAAAAGAAACATTACTGGTGTTCATCTTGAGATGAAACAATGGCACTGACATATTTTAAGATGTATCAGTGCAAGTTGCTTTCCATTAAAACAGCTCAAACATGCATTTTAGCCGGCAACTAAACTTGATGGGGGTGATATTTGGTATATTTGGTCAGCACCTTTATGACATGCACTGCTGTATCAGTTTGCCAGTATTTTTCTAACCAAATTCCCTGCTGTTGTACAGGTACAGCACTCAAACAGGAAACAAGAGGAGGAGGAGGTGGTGGTGGAGGAGGAGGCGGCGGCGGTGGTGGTGGAGGAGAAGTGCCCCCTGCAGGAGAGGAAGAGGAGAAGAAGAAACAGAAGAGAGGTTAAACATTTAATTTTATATTCAGACATCTATCAACATAAGCATTTGCATGTGCTCACAAGTTTGAATCTGCGTCATTTTTCCATTGGCATTGCACACTACATCCAAAACTTTCCTGAATCTCTTAACTGTCCAATTAAAACATTTATTATAATTATTTTTAAGTGTATTTTGGTTTTATGGTTGATATGATCTTCAATACCAGGCTACTTTAATTTTAAGTCGAGATTAATTCAAGCATATATCAGTGTTATTTTAGTATTATTTATATATATAGTATTTATTGATATTTTGAATACTTATATTTTCAGTTTAAGTTTGTCATTTTGCACACAAAAATTATATTTAGCATTTTTTCACTTATTTTTTATTCCAATTTTAATACTTAAACTTAATTAAAATTTCAGTTAGTTGCCAATGCAACATATCTAATTTTAATTTAAGTTTGTTTAATTTCAGCTTGATTTTAATTACTGAAAATGACAGATTTCTCTCTCTCTAGCTATTAAAGTCTTATTTTTTTGTTCCCTTTGCAGGTGGAAGAGGTCAAATCAAACAGAAAAAGAAGACCGTCCCTCAAAAAATCACGATAGCAAAAATCCCTAGAGCTAAAAAGAAATATGTCACGAGGGTGTGTGGAATGGCCACTTTCGGTAAGGCTGTGATTGTAGTAATAAGTATTAAATGTTTGTCATGTATTTTTACCCTGCGGTAACTTGTTATTCTGTGGTCCACATCAGACATCGACCTTAAGGAGGCTCAGAGGTTTTTTGCTCAGAAATTCTCCTGTGGTGCCTCAGTGACAGCAGAAGACGAAATCATCATTCAGGGAGACTTTACAGATGACATTATCGATGTCATCCAGGAAAAGTGGCCTGAGGTGAGCAAACATCCCAGATCCCGGCGGTCAATCCGACCAGATGAACCATTATCAAAGCTTTACTTGACATGTTCTCTAACCCGACAGGTGGATGACGACAGCATCGACGATCTTGGAGAGGTCAAAAAGTGAAGCCCCATATGCACTTTTACTGAAACTGATGCGACGTGACACAGCAAACCTGGCCAAATGTACACATTGACATAAAGCCCTTTTATATCTATTTTATTTACTGTATAGAATTTCCATGGACTTGGCTTCATCCTTGGGGTTTTTCAGTTCTTGATAGCAGCTTTGTCACTTGGTTGCCAAATGTCTGGAATGATGTGACTTAAAGCATTTCACACATGCAAACAATAGACTAATAAAATTTCGGTCTCATTCGACACACTTCTGTTGTGTATTGTTTCTTTTATTGCTGAATCCAGTGCAACACTGTAGCCTTTAGTTTGATTTAGATATCCCTTTTAAAAGTACATTTATGTTTGCAAAAAAGAAAAAAATCATTTACTCACCCTCATATCGTTCCCGAAGCCATGAGACTTTATTTCTTCTGCAAAATACAAAAGGGGATCATTTAAAAGAATATCCAGTAGGGAGAATTCAATACACAATTGTGACTTACTTTATGGTTTCATTAAGCACACAAAAGTGTCAGCAAAATATCCATGCGGCTAAATGATAATTTTCCTAGTGCTCCAATCAGTTTTGGTGAAAACCAACCTGATGTTTAAGCCATAGTACAAAAAAAACTAAAAAATCACAGCGGCTGCATTTCTCTCCTTTGCTTCAGTCCACACTCCAGTCCAATAGGTGGTGGAAATCCATTTATGTTTGCCAACTGCCATTTAAAATTTCAGAAATAACACATTTCTACAAAAATATATCTGTTCAAAAGTTACAATGCATGCTGAATCTACGTTCTAACATGCACATATAACTCTTATACTCCTCCAATGCCACTAGTCCACACACAGCTGTGTACAGTAAGCAGTTCAAAGACCCCCGCTGATTAGATTCATCCCTGCTCAGTCTGACGGACTCTCAAATCCTCTGGTACCAATTTATTCACAATGTCCTCCATGGGGAGCAGGTCCTTCAGCACAACGGCCCCTAGATGCTGGAACTCTCTCCCCCTGCATCTTCATGCCTTCCCACCTTCACAACTTAACAGAAAACAGTGCTTTACTTGGTGTTATTGAAATGTTCTGACTGAAATGTAGTTATTTCTTATTTTCTTCATCTCTAGTATCTATGTGATCTATTTTCTCTTTTTATTTCTGTTCTAGTTGTTGCAAAGTTGTTTCTGTACTGGGGTTTGTAAAAGTCCATATATAATTATTAAATGATTGAGTAATTAAACCAGATATGAGAGATCTGTTGGTGTATAAAAAATACACTGGAGATTTTTGAGTGCATGGCAAACAATTTTGTCCTGCTTTGGCCCATTTAATATTTTGCATGAATAAAAATAAATGTTTTTTTGTGCCGTGACATTTTTATTACAATAATGTCAATAACAGCCCTCACAAACTTCAGTAGAAAATTGTAAAGCAAAAAAAAAATCTCATTACTATAATATGGGAAGAATTGTTTTTAAATAAATGCCCAGATTATATTTTGCCCCAAAATCAAAAGAGCTATATTTATTGGCAATGATGTCAGTATTGGCCCTCACAAATTTCAATAGCATACTGTAATATATACAAATTATTACATTTATAAAGAACAACTGTGTGCATCATAATAGTATTTGTACTTCCATATCTGCTTATTTAATTTTTTTTATTAAATATGTGCTTAATTGACATAATAAAATAAAAATAGTCACAATGCAAAAGAAAAAGCTTACTAATCATACAAGTTATTTTTATTAAAATATATATATATATTAGGGGTGTAACGGTACACAAAAATCACGGTTCGGTACGTACCTCGGTTTTAAAGTCACGGTTCGGTTTATTTTCGGTACAGTAAGGGAAAGAAATGCAAACATTAAACTGCAGGTTGTTTATTACTATAAACTTTTTTTTAACAGTTTGTTTACACTTTTTTAAACACTTTTTAATAAAATATAATAACATATATATCAAATAAAAAAAGAATAAGAAATAAAATACTGCTGCAAAGTTCTCCACTAAATAAAATACTCTCAGTCTCAAACCAATATCACATAATAAAATATAATGAAAAATATAAATAAATAACTATGATTACAGTGCAGCATTACCAATCCCAGCTTGTAGGCCTGCTCATATTTAAAAATTAAGGCTGGGAATCGATAAAAAAATGAACTAATTAATTGCACAATTTGCTGTTATAAATTGCAATTCCTCAAATATATAACTATACCAGCTCAGCAAATAGAAGTGTAACGTTACTACTGAGAAATTTCACCTTATTTAAGCGAACTTTGCTTTTCCAGTGCGTGATCGGTACATGATTGGAGTCTTTGGGCCGTTAACGACAGAGCAGAACGCGCAGCGCAAACACGGACTCGAACATTGAGCAGAGAGCGCAGCGGGCGCGGGCGCGGGACGGAGAGTGCGGCGGCGCACGCAGAGCGGAAAAGCTTTTTTTCGCCCTGCAGTCTATTTCATTGGTTTAGGTTACAGTGACGACGGGTAAAACACTGGTAAAACTTTAGAATCAGCTGCAGGGCGGGATTTGCGCTGAACGCGGAGACTTCCGCCACTTAATGTTCGTGTGGAAACACGAAAATGTACCATGTTCCGCACACAAAATATTGCATTCAGTCATTCGGTACACACGTGCACCGAACCGAAAGCCCTGTACCGAAACGGTCCGGTACGAATACACGTACCGTTACACCCCTAATATATATATATAATTTTGGATTGAAATATAACCTGGACATTTTTTTTTTGTGAGATTTATCCCAACACTTACATCAGGAGCAAAACAAAAACAAAAAAGTTCTTTGTTAATTGTATTGTTCAGTTTTTCATTGTATGCCCAAGTGTAAAGTACACTACTCATAATCATTTTAATGGTGCTTTTGGAGAGTCCCAAGTTGTAGAGCGATGTGATTATTAAATTCATAAGAGGCACAAATTCCTCTCGAGACCATTTACCCATCACACCTGGGTTTTTTGTTGTCCTTGTGCATGCTTACAGCTACACCATTTGCATGAGAGCAAACATCTAAAGAACAAGTCTCATGGGAATCATTGCCATATGAGACGAAACAGTGAAAAGTTCTGAAGTTCTCTGACTTTTGTCTAGTTTCACAGCAGCATCATAATCATGAACAACTCCTCAATGTGCTGCACTTATGAAACACCCATGCTGGACCGATTCCTTCCCCCTGTAATGTTCACGGAATTCATATTGGGCCTTATGGGGAATGTCCTCGCCCTCTCGATGTTCTTCTTCCACAAGGACACCTGGAAGCCCAATTCTATTTATCTTGCCCATCTAGCTCTGGCGGACTCATTGGTCCTTTTCTGCCTTCCTTTCCGGGCCGACTACTACCGCAGGGGCAAGGACTGGGTCTACGGGGATATTTTCTGCCGTATTTTGCTGTTTCTTCTGGCCGCCAACAGAGCCGGTGGTATTTTCTTCCTCACTGCTGTCGCTGTTGATCGATACCTGAAGATCGTCCACCCTCTCAACCGCATCAACCGGATGGGTCTGCGCTACGCCCTGTGGGTCTCGGTTGGCCTGTGGGGTCTCATCATAGCCATGACTGTCTACCTGTTAACAGACGAACATTTCTACTATCTAAACAACCGCACACAGTGCGAGAGCTTCAACATCTGCTTTGGGAGTAATTCACGGTTCACCTGGCACAATGTGTTCTACGTTATCCAGTTCTTCGTGCCCACGGCCATTGTACTCTTCTGCACGACCTGCATCACATGGCAGTTGAAGAGCAAGACAGTGGACAAAAAGGGCAAAATCAAAAGAGCAGTGCAGTTTATCTTAGCAGTGGCTGTGGTTTTCGTTATTTGTTTCTTCCCAAGCAACATCTCGCGCATCGCCATGTATGTCCTGAAGCTCTGGTATAACGAGTGCCAATATTTCAGTGAGGCAAACGATGCGTTTAAAACCACTGTCTGCTTTACCTACTTTAACAGCGTGCTTAATCCCATCGTCTATTACTTTTCAAGCCCTGCGTTCAGTGGCTCCTTTAGTAGAATCTTCATGAAACTTCTAGGAAAGAAAATTGTGGATTAATTATAGTTCTGTGACAATATTCAGGTAGACACTGGCCCTGTCCCAAATCCTAAGCTCTCACAGTTCCTCAAAAAGTGCATTCAAAGGGGGCACTGGTGATGAGCATGTTACTAAAGCCTAAAATTACAAATTGGACACTCGTCTCATGGACCTAGACACTCGCATGCAATCACGAAAAAGTGAACATAAAGGGTGCCATTTGGGACAGGGCCACTGTACAGTATAAAGTGGGATATACATTCATTTAAATGTAAATGATACCTGCCAATATATATTCGTTTAACCCATATTTGTGAGACAACCTTCAAACTATTTATGAACTGTTAATTAAATGTTACACATTATATATTTAAACAGTTGTTCAGATATTTTTCACTGTCTGTTTGGAATACTGACTTGTTACTAGTAGTCATTGCATCATAAATATGATTATAATTTTGTGTTGCCTTTTCAGTGCAGTAAACATATTTATTTGTAATAATCTCTCTGACCTTATGACTAACTTAAGACGCTTTCTACTGCATAGGCAAAATACATCAATAAAGCATTTATTGAATATCTTCAATTGTCCTCTTAGTTTTCCTGTGTGAATATTTTATTGGACAACACTTAATTTGATTTAATCATTAGCATAGGCTTAGAGCTGTTGTTCAGTTTGAGCTATAATTTCACACACATATTCTGAACACATTTACTGCTTGCATTTATGATCTCTGTCTTTTAAATTGCCTGCTTTTATGGATTTTGGGGGGTGGGGAAACAGTAAATAAATATTCTTCTAATTAACTGATGAAACTGAACTGATGACTGATGAAATATTTAACAAATAAATTGCAAAGAAATAGTTGAACGAACAAATATTTGCAGACATAAAATGACTGTTTGTTTATGTTGTACAATCTTGAAATTTGAAAGACTGGCTTTGATAAAATGTTAGACACTTTTCTGATCTCATGAAGAACACATTTGTCTTCTACACCCATGATGTATATATAATCCACATAAAGTTTTATGCAGATTTTGTAATCAGTGTGAATTTATCTGTCATACCACTAAAATCCAGAAGAGGGAGTGTCACAGACAGATTTTGAGCTTTGAAATGATGAGAGAAGGTGAATGCTACAGGGTAATCATGCCATTATGAATATATGTAAAGCAGGTAACACAATAGAGAAAGTGTTTCAGGGGAAAACTGAGAAGTGAACAAAATTATAACAAATCTAATCACAAATGAAATATAGAGAATACAATCCAGATTGCAAACATTGATATCAGTGTTAAATCTGCATTTAATTTCTGAATTAAATCTTTCTGTTCCTCTCCTCTGAACCTGCATTTCTGCATATGCATTTTTATATAAGCAATTTTGGATGATGATCCATCTAATTTCATTGGAGAGAAATTTACATTATTTGTGTTGCGTATGGCCCTTATTACTTAAACAAAAATGCACTTGCAAAAAAAAAGAGCCATTTGAGCTGTAAGTGACATTTATATTATATGGCCGTATAGAGCGCTTTAGCACCAGTGGTGGTTAAAAAACATTATAAGCCATGAACCAAGCCAACCGGCTAAGTAAATCATAAGATTACAAACTTTGATTTGAAGAAAAAACATATTTGAAAATCGGATAAAAGCACAAAGGTACAATACTGTGTACTTAAAAACTACAATCCCATGAAGCTTTGCAAACAGCATAATTTAATTAAAACGGATGAGGAAATATAAAACTACTCTTTTGAAATGTTTATTATATATAATAATAAAAAAACTATATATTTAACGTTTATTGCAAAATATGCATACCGGTATATATATACAGTTGTGGTCAGAATTAATGGCACCCCTGGTAAATACGATAAAAAATGGCTGTAAAAAATAAATCTGCATTGTTTATCCTTTTGATCTTTCATAAAAAAAATTAGCAAAAATCGAACCTTTCTTTGAAGTAAAATAATTGAAAATGGGGGGATCACATTATGAAATAAATGTTTTTCTCCTAAACACGTTGGCCACAATTATTGGCACCCCTAGAATTTTTTACGAGTAAAATATCTCTGAAGTATCTTCCCATTACTATTTACCCTTTTTTTTAGCACACCAGGGTGACTAGGAACATGTAATTGTCCAGCCATGACTTCTTGTTTCACAGGAGTTTAAATATGAGGAAACACAAAGGCCAAATTCCCTTAATCATTCATCACAATGAGTAAAACCAAAGAATATAGTTCTGATGTGCATCAAAAGATTGTTGGGCTTCACAAAATAGAAAGTGGCTGTAAGAAAATAGCTAAAGAACTGAAAATCCCCATTTTGACCATCAGGGCAATAATTAAGAAGTTCCCATGAACTAACGATGTTAGGAATCTGGAAGAGGACGTGTGTCTATATTGCCTTAATGGACGGTGAGGAGGAGAGTTTGAGTGGCCAAAGACTCTCCAAGGATCACAGATGGATAATTGCAGAGATTACTTGAGTCTTGGGGTCAGAAAGCCTATAAAAAACATATATCAAACAACCCCTACATCTCCACATGTTGTTTGGGAAGGTTTCAAGAAAAATCCTCCTCGCTCCTCCAAAAATAAACTCCAGCATATTCAGTTGTCAGACACGACTGGAACTTCAAAAGGGACCGGATTCTATGAACCCTAAACTGAACCCTATAGAAAATGAGTGGGGTGAACTGAAGAGAAGAAGCACCAACATGAACTTGTGAATCTGGAGAGATTCTGTATGGAGGAATGGTCTCTGATCTCTGGTCAGTTGTTCTCCAAACTCATCAGGCATTATAGGAGAAAACTCAGAGCTGTTATCTTGGGAAAAGGAGGTTGCAAATGTATTTAATAAAAGGGAGCCAATAATTATGGCCAGCATGTTTTGGAGAAAAGCATTTATTTCATAATGTGATTATTGACACTTTCAATTCTTTTACTTCAATGAAAGGTTAGATTTTTGCGAATTTTTTTAATGAAAGGTCAAAAAGATTTACAGCCATTTTTGATCATATTTACCAGGGGTGCCATTCATTCTAACCACAACTGACCACAAATATATATATATATACAAATATTTAAATATTTTGAGAGCGTAGAGATCGACTCTTGCTGAGCTTCATGGGAGTGGGTGGAGCTAAAGCTCTTTGTCGTGTTTACCTTTTTTCAAATCTGATTGGTGGAATTTTCTGTACAGCATCATGGGTAATGTAGTTTTTCACCACGAATTCCAATGTTCAACATGATTATTTTATAAATAAGTTGAAATAATGCTGGCTGACGGGTTCAACAGAAGCAAAATATCATTGAATAACAACCTCATAGCTCACAGTAGGTCTGTCTTTAAAGGTTTATATAAGTTAAAACAATTTCCCTATGTTTTTAGTTCCGGAACACAACTGTTCACAACTATTCATTCACTTAGATGTGATTTGGTGTTTCTTTCCTTACATGAAAACAGCAGTCAGAGCGTAAAAGCTGATTCCTCTCCAGTAAGGATGGAGAACATCTGTAGCACAAGCCTGACATCAGAGTCCATCGCTCCGGCTCACACTGACGGAAACAATTGGAAGGGAGAATATACGCCATCCCCTGAAAAAAGGTGCGAAAAACATGAACAGATCACATATGATTATAAGAGGCACAAATGCCCCTTGAGACCATTTACCAACCACACCTGGGGTTGTTGTCCATGCAGATGCTTACAGCTACACCCTTTGCATGTGAGCAAACCAGTGATGTTACGAGGATGACACCTTGGGGTGGGCATCTGGATATGTGAGGTGGGCAAATAAAGACATGTATGCTTGTTTGCAAGGAAAATCAGTTTTCTTTTATTAAATTAAATTTTTTCCTTTACTTTTATAGGACCGTCACATGTAGACATTATGAGAGATGAGGAACACTACCATCACAATGAAAATTACAATGTAATGCTTAAATATATGGGCATCGCATCACGCATTTTTTTAATTGGGTTTATTAAAAATTATTAAAATAAAACAAATATTTTTGTGATTGTTTATTTGATTATCAAATAATCTACGATCTCATTATCAACAAAAACTATGCAACAGCTGGTATTCATTAATTCATTTAACAATGATCATGAGCTTACACATAACCGGTTATGATAGCGCTTAAAAATATTTTTCGGAATCTATATCGACTGATTTAGATGACAAGAAATCAGTAATTGGTATCGGCTACAAAACAAATCGAATCAGAGCATCCCTTCTCTGTAAGCTCAACAATTTAACAGAGCATGAGACTCATCTCAGGAACACACACATATGTGAACACATGCATATACAAGAAAATACAATCATTGACACACTGCTTTTACAGTAAAAGCTGTTTTCCCTCTAGTATAAAGTTGTTAGTAGGGGTTTTATTTAAAAGTAAAATTGCTAGTAATGTGTGTTCAATGACATAAGCAATCATATTACTATTTCAGAGAAGTAATTAGTAATCTGTAATGGATTTTTCTGTGTAACTTACCCAACCATCTGCCACAGATGAAGCAAAATGTCCAGCACTGACACTCAATACATCATAACCTAACAAAATAAAACATTAATTAGACCTTGATTAAATATCCTTGCTGCACGGATTCTTTCCCTGTTTTCAACAAAGAAAAACTGTCCATAGCAATTACAAGCGAAGGGTAAATGACACGGTGGTAATGCACAATTCAGCTACATAAGTATATCCTCATATGAGGCCAAACATATTACACAACTAAAACCAATTGAAACAAGAAAAATTTGATCAACAACATGGTTCAACAAAAATAGGTGTGTAAATTACATTGGTAGGATTTAAAATAAGTGCACCGTCTACCTGCACTGTTTGAATGAAAAGGTTCTGTACCCGCATTAAACAGTGACTGTTTAGGTTCCCGACTACGCCTCTTCTACGCTTGAGACCTAAATAGCCAATAAAAAAATTAGAAAGAAATATAAAAGCCAATCTAAGCTAAAACATAAATTTGACTGATTTCCAATTGGATGGGCACTGCCCACCCTTGTCCACACATAGCCACGCCTCTGGAGCAAACATCTTTAAGACCAAGTCTTGGGGGAATCATTGGCATATTCAGTACTGAGACCTAACAATAAAGATCTGAAGTTCTCCGACTCTCGGCTGGTTTTACAGCAGAATAAGAATCATGGACAACTCCTCAAAGTGCTGCGCTTTCGATGCACCCATCTTGGACGAAGTCCTACCTCCTATATTATACTTCGAATTCATTCTTGGCCTTATGGGGAATGTCCTCGCCCTCTCGATGTTCTTCTTCCACAAGGACACCTGGAAGCCCAATTCTATTTATCTAGCTCACCTGGCTGTGGCGGACTCTGTGGTCCTTTTCTGCCTTCCTTTCAGGGCCGACTACTACCGCAGGGGCAAGGACTGGGTCTACGGGGACGCTTTCTGCCGAATTTTGCTGTTTCTTCTGGCCGCCAACAGAGCTGCTGGTATTTTCTTCCTCACTGCTGTCGCTGTTGATCGATACCTGAAGATCGTCCACCCTCTCAACCGCATCAACCGCATGGGTCTGCGCTACGCCCTGTGGGTCTCGGTTGGCCTGTGGGGTCTCATCATAGCCATGACTGTCTACCTGTTAACAGACAAACATTTCTATTATCGAAACAACCGCACACAGTGCGAGAGCTTCAACATATGTTTGGGACACAATGCATTGTCCGACTGGCACAATTCATTCTACGTTATCCAGTTCTTTGTGCCCACGTGCATTGTTGTCTATTGTACAGCTTGTATTACGTGGCAACTGAAGAACAAGACATTGGACAAAAAGGGCAAAATCAAGAGGGCAGTGCAGTTTATTTTAGCAGTTGCTCTGGTTTTCATTGTATGTTTCTTCCCAAGCAACGTCTCTCGTATCGCAGTGTGGGTGCTGAAGAGCTGGCATGACGAGTGCCACTTTTTCCGTGATGCAAATGTGGCTTTTTACACTACTGTTTGCTTTACCTACTTTAACAGCGTGCTCAATCCCATCGTTTATTATTTTTCCAGCCCTGCGTTCAGTGGATCCTTCAAGAAACTCTACATGAAACTTCTTGGAAAGAAAATGGAGGATGAGGAACGTGAGAAGAACAATCATAGTTCTGTTACAGTATCAGCTAATGTCTCTTAAACAAGTGTATATTCACTATATAGTTTTGACATTAAAAAGTCACATAGTTTATAATTTATAATATGTATTCTGATGTAAACAATAGCTGCTACTGCATATTCATGTAAGCACCCATTTGTGACAACCTTCATAAACATTTAATATTTAGCAATATTCTGTCCTTGCCGTTAGTCTAGGCTGTCTATTTATTTAAAATAATCACCTCCACTGATGACTTCAGTAATACTTTAATAAACGTCTTTATTACTGTAGTTCTCTGTGTGATTATTTAATTTTAAAATGTACTTAAATTAACACTATATGCAAATATTAAATGACAAACTTTTTTATTGTTTCATCTCTATCACTGAATGGCCCTATGTTGTAATATTTTCTATATTTTTCCATGATAAAAAAAAATATTTTAAATCACAGTCACTACACAAGTTACTTAATAAATTAGGATTGAAAAAAAAAATATATATATATATATATATATATATATATTGTACTGTTCTCCTTGCATGTACAGATGCAATTTAACAGCCAGCCAAACTCCATCCATAAAGTACAGATGAGTCAGGATTCATCTTAGTCTTTGCCGTTTAATAAGATGCCAGGTACATTATGAATTAGGAGTAAAACTGTAAATAACAGCAAATAAACAATAATCAGAACAATAATACAATGACTAAAGAACATTCATGCAGTTCTGAAACTCGTATATGAAAATACACCAAATTAAATCAGTGTCATCAATTTACTTAAATGTAATTATCAGATAACAAAGAAAATAGTCAATAAACGCGGATATTGACTCATATAGTGAAGTTATCGAATCAAACTAGAATGAAATCAGCACACATTGAATGCTACACCAAAGAAAGGTTAAGCTAATAGCTGAGGCTATCACCATTACATTAAATCAAAGCTTAGAATAAACCTGTCACAAATATATGCAAATATGTATCATCAAGCATTATGCAATGAAGAATTAACTTACAGATGATGCTTTTACAAATGCAAAACAAAGGATGGCATCCAAAGATTGAGGAGAAGCTAACTGAGTGAAATGTGATCACTATTTTTTCTAGAGAACTACCACAGGGGGGCGCCAGAACAAACAATACAAGTGACAAGTATACTTGGAGCAGAACACTCCCCGCCAGACATCCTATGGATGTCTCACTTAAGTCTTAATGTTCCTTAGACAACAGAAGAACAACCTCTGTAATTGGTCTGAGATACTTTACTTCCTTTCCAGATCCATTTTTAGGAACTTTCAACTGAACCTTGCGTACTCTCCCATCAGTGCTTGGAAATACTTTGGACACAAGAGCAATAGGCCATTTGTTACGAGGGCTCTGATTGTCTTTTAGAAGTACAAGATCTCCTTCTTGAATGTCAGGTTGGGTAGTATTCCACTTGCGACGACTTTGTAGTGTTGGGAGATATTCACGTCTCCAGCGATACCAAAAATTGTCAGCAAGACTCTGCACCTGCTTCCACTGTTGTCTGAACATGTCACTACCTGAGAAGTTCCCAGGAGAAGGAGGAGCACCAACCTTCTGAGTCAGAAGCATTGCAGGGGTCAGTATAAGAGGTGAGTCCGGGTCTGAGGAGATTGGAACTAAGGGCCTTGCATTAATTATTGCCGAAATTTCAGCCATAAATGTGCATAGAACCTCATGTGAGAGGGGACGAGACCCATACTGCATCAACATTGATTCCAGAATCCTCCTCACTACACCTATCAAACGTTCCCAAGCTCCCCCCATGTGTGAAGCATGGGGCGGATTGAATTCCCATGAGCAAGAGCAGTTTGTGAGGTACTCTTGCATCTCTGGGTCCTTCACCATTTTGGAGAATCCCAGTTCTTTGCTTGCAGCTACAAAGTTAGTTCCACAATCTGACCGGAATTGTCTCACGGGCCCTCTAATGGCAAAAAATCTCCGTAGTGCATTTATACAGCTGGAGGTGTCAAGGGATTCAATTACCTCTATGTGAACAGCTCGTGTGGACATACAAGTGAAAAGAATAGCCCAACGCTTGCTCTCTGCATGACCTCCTCTTGTACGACGAGCTGAGACTGAGAAGGGGCCAAACACATCCAAGCCAACATAAGTGAAAGGTGGGGATGGACTGAGACGCTCCTCTGGAAGATCTGCCATTTTTTGACACTCCGTATTCCCACGCAACTTCCTACATACAACACATTTATGTATGACACTACTAATACATCTCTTTCCATTAATCAGCCAGAATCCTGCAGTGCGCAGAGCTCCTTCGGTGAAAAGACGGCCCTGATGCTTTACTTGATCATGGAAGTGACGAATTAGTAAGGTGGAGATATGATGTCGTCCAGGTAAAACAATGGGGTATTTCTCATCACTGACCACAGGTGCATGTGTTAAACGACCACCAACTCTGATTAGCCCATCTTCACCCAAAACAGGATTCAACTTAATTAGAGGACTATTCTTAGAGATTTCAACTTGTCTCCTCAGAGCACTGTACTCTCCTGGAAAGGCAGACTTTTGGACCGAAAGAAGGATGACCTTTTTGGCTTGGGCCAACTCACTCAGGCAATAAGGTTGATGACATTTATGCCAGCTTGTATGTTTGCAGGTCTGTCCTTTAGACATAGAATGAAAGGATCGGGCAACATGGATCAAGCATGTCACTGCTCTCAACAGAGACTTCCATGTAGAAAAGCGCTCAAAACGTTCTGGGTCAAGTGGTTTCTCAGTTATACTTGTGGCAGCAGTGCTCACTTGAGGTAAAGGACGAACCTCGGAATCTGTCTCTGGAGTCACCAGCTCAAAGGTGTCTTGCAAGGTTCGATCACTTTCCAAAGGTTTATAAAGAAAGTCTGGTCCTGTCAGCCACATGGTGTCAGTGAGAAGAGGAGCTGAAACAGACCTAGAGGCACAGTCAGCTGGATTGTGCTCAGTAGGAACAAAATTCCATTGCTCAGCCTTTGATGATTGCCTGATTCTTTGAACACGATTGTGCACATACACATAGAACCTCCTACTTTCATTGTGTATGTAACCCAATACGACCTTGCTGTCGCAGAAAAACTTCACAGAGTCTGGTTCAAAATCAATCTCGTCCAAGATGAAATCTGAGATCTCGACAGCTAACACAGCTGCGCAAAGTTCTAACCTAGGAATAGTAGGTTCATCTGGAGGTGTCAATTTAGCTTTACCTAAGACGAAACCAACGTTGGTCTGTCCATCTTCATGGATAGTCTTAAGGTATGCTACTGCTCCAATAGCCTTGAAAGAGGCATCTGAAAAAATGCACAACTCTGTAAATTTTGCCTTTGAGAGTGACTTCAGGCTATATGTCCTCTGAACATTAATTTTTTCCAGGTCTTGCAATGAATTTCTCCACATTTCCCACTCTCTGCATTTCTCTTCTGGGAGGGGCTCGTCCCAGTTATCTATTCCCTTTGACAGCTCTCTTAACAGGAATCTTCCATGAATCGTGACAGGTGCTGCAAAGCCTAATGGGTCGTACAAGCTGTTAATAGTGGAGAGAATGCCACGACGAGTCAAGGGTTTGCTGTTATCTGGTGAGTGGAATGTAAAGGTATCTGTTGATATTCTCCAGTTCAGGCCAAGGCTACGTTGAGCAGGCATGGTTTCATCTCCGAAATCAAGATCTTTAACACCTTCAGCACAGTCTTCAGGTGAAAAGGCTGCCAACACTAATGGGCTGTTGGACATTATCTTGTGAAGCCTTAGATTTGATTCTGCCAGGGACGCTTGTGTCCTCCGAAGTAGATCAACAGCTTCAAAGGCTGTCGGAAATGATCTCAGACCGTCGTCCACATAAAAATCTCTCTTCACAAAGTTGTAGGTGTCAGTTCCATGCATAGGCTCTCCTTCTTTGGCAGCCCGATGAAGTCCGTAGATAGCCACTGCTGGGGAAGGGCTATTTCCGAATACATGGACTTTCATCCTACATTCAATTACATCCTTGTCGAGATCATTGTCACGGAACCACAGGAACCTCAAATAATCTCTGTGGTTTTCTTTCACTGTGAAACAGTGGAACATCTGCTGTATATCTGCAGTCACAGCAACAGGCTCCTTCCTGAATCGAATCAGCACACCTAACAATCTGTTGTTTAGATCTGGTCCGGTCAAAAGGACGCTATTCAGAGAAAGACCCTGATATTGGGCGCTGGAGTCGAACACCACTCTGATTTGGTTGGGCTTTTTAGGATGATAAACCCCGAAGAATGGTAAATACCAGCGTTCCTGGTCATCACTTAGGGGAGAAGCATACTCTGCATGATCATTTTCAAACAACCTTTGCATGAAGTCTGTGAATTGCTGTTTCATCTCTGTTTTTTTCAGCAAAGTCCGACGAAGAGAGCAGAGCCGAGTGAGAGCATGTTCTCTGTTATTGGGAAGTTGAGGCCTTGGGTATCTGAAAGGAAGTGGACCCACCCAGCTATTGTCACTATCTCTGGAAAACTCACTGTCCATGATCTCCAGGAAGAGATGATCCTCAACAGATAGAGCAAGCTTGTTGTCATCCCTTGTGCGTCTGAACACCGAACAGCCGAGGTGATTTTCTCTGTTTGCACCCTTGTAGATATGCGGGATACCTTGTACTTCAGATGTGAGACCCAAGTTATCCTTCAAGTTAATGTGACCTTGACATGGTGGAAAGTATGAGGTTCTACCATTGTCCAGCACATGTGTCTTGTAACTCAACACACTTGGTTTGTGAGAATTACCCAAGCATACATCTCCAACTATAAGCCAGCCTAAATCGGTTTTAATCGCAAAAGGAGCATTATGAGGCCCATTTATCTGGCGTCTCACCTTATGTACTCTCAGAGCATCGCGACCCAACAGCATGAGGATCTGGGCATTGTCATCCATTTCTGGAATCTCAGAGGCTATTCTTCTAAGATGAGGATGATTTTGAGCAACCTCTGAGGTAGGTATTTCTGCCCTGTTATCTGGAATATCGTTGCACTCGATTAGAGTAGGTAGAGCCAGGCTAATATCACCGCTAACTGGCTCTATGTGAAATCCATCAGCTCTCCTTCCAGAAGCTTCAATAGTTCCGGCACAAGTTTTCATGAGATAAGGAGAAGCCAGACTATTAATGCAGAAAAGCTCGAAAAACTCTGATCTTACTAGTGACCTGTTGCTCTGGTCGTCGAGCATTGCATACATCTTGACAGCGGCTTCTGGTCTGCCCGTAGGATACACTCTAACTAAGCATATCTTAGAACAAGATTTACCTGATGATCCTTCTCCACAGACTTTAGTACAGGCACTGTTCACATAAGGTGATGAACGTTCTTCCTCCCCGCCATGCTTTGAAGAGGTTGAGATTTTGGAGACCCATGGGGCTGGTCCTGGGTGGAGGGCAGTGATGTGGTCTTCACTATCACATTCTGTACACTTCACTGAAGCTTTGCAATTGCGTGCAATGTGGGAAGAAGATGCACAACATCGAAAGCAGATACCATATTCCTTTATGTAGGCCTTTCGTTCCTCCAATGGCTTCATCCGGAAACCACGACACTTTTTCAGTGGATGAGGCTTGTTGTGTATTGGGCAGTTCTTAAGATTTTCATCACTGGTGCCTGAGTCCTTACTGGGGTAGGCATTTTGAGAAACATCAATTTTATGAACTGAAATGGGCATCCTCAGATGTGTTTGTTTGCTCAAGAATTGCTCACCTTTTGGAGGACCGCTAATTGTGAAGCTTGGATCGTTTCTGGCTTTTGCCTCATAACAGACGAAGTTAACAAAATACCAGAAAGGAGGAAAGGAGGCATTATACTGTTCTTTATATTTCATGCCGTGAGAGAGCCATTTCTCTTGAAGAAAGTGTGGTAGCTTTTCCACTATGGGGTTTATTCCTCTAGCAGTATCCAGATATGTTAGCCCGGGCAGATAGCCATCTTGCTTAGCCGCCTTTAGTTCTGTCAGGAGATCACCTAACTCTCTTAACTTGATAAAGTCCTTACTAAGAACCCTGGGGAAGTTTTCAAGCCTTTGCAGAAGTGAATTTTCGATTATCTCAGGCGCACCATAGCATTCTGTTAATCTTTCCCAGGCGACGTATAGGGCTGCCTTAGGATCTCTGACATGAACTGACCGTAACCTTTTCACATGGTCAGATGATTCTTTGCCAAGCCACCTAATAAGCAGGTCCAGCTCTTCACCAGCTGTCAGGCCTAAACCCTCTGTGGCTCCAACAAAAGCTGATTTCCATGCTCTAAAACTCTCAGGTCTGTCATCAAACTTAACGAGACTTGTATTTACAAGCTCACGACGTGCTAAATATTTAGCTAAGTCCAACATACCAGAGGCTTCTGGCTGGTGAAACGGTACTGAATGTGGCCATGCCGAGATAGGTTCCCTCTGAGAGAAACATAAAGCATGAGGATCATATGTTTCCTGTTTAACTTCATCTCTGAACTGATCAAACGGCTCAGATGGCAATTCAGTGAAAGAATCCTGTGTACGATTCATTTTAATGGTACTTTGACCAGAACAGTTGGGGTCTGAGGCCTCATGGTAGAGCTTTTTGCTGTAATTTGAATTCTGTATGTCTGTTTCTTTTGGCTCATTTAGGTCTACCCCGCTTTGTGTTTCAACGTAGTCTTTGGTGCGCTCTACTTTGCTATGTGAAGACACAGAGAAGCTACCACTGGAAACACTGTCCTCAATTGATGCTACAGCTGCTTCTAGCACTTCTGCTTCGGCCAGAGCAGCAGCTTGTTCCTTTTCATGTTGGAGCACCTCCAAATCTGCTTCCATTTTGGCCGTGTCCAGTTTATGGGTCATTTCTAATTTAATCTTGTCCAGTTTGATTGCATTCTCTTTCTTTACAAACAATACACGAGTACGTGCTGCTTCTGCTTGAGCCCGTGCAGTGGCTGCAGCCATGCTAGCTGACATCCTTGATGATCTTGATGAACGTGATGAACGTGAGCGCTTTGAGCCCGCCTCAGAAGCTCGGTCTTCTGTGTTCATGGTTTTCTCTGCGTTTTCCTCAGCAAAGGCTGTAGGTTTCTCGTCGTGGTTCATGGTACAAATATGACTGCAATCTTCTGCCATGTAACTTGATTTGCTTGTAGGATTATCATCTTTTTACTGTACTGTTCTCCTTGCATGTACAGATGCAATTTAACAGCCAGCCAAACTCCATCCATAAAGTACAGATGAGTCAGGATTCATCTTAGTCTTTGCCGTTTAATAAGATGCCAGGTACATTATGAATTAGGAGTAAAACTGTAAATAACAGCAAATAAACAATAATCAGAACAATAATACAATGACTAAAGAACATTCATGCAGTTCTGAAACTCGTATATGAAAATACACCAAATTAAATCAGTGTCATCAATTTACTTAAATGTAATTATCAGATAACAAAGAAAATAGTCAATAAACGCGGATATTGACTCATATAGTGAAGTTATCGAATCAAACTAGAATGAAATCAGCACACATTGAATGCTACACCAAAGAAAGGTTAAGCTAATAGCTGAGGCTATCACCATTACATTAAATCAAAGCTTAGAATAAACCTGTCACAAATATATGCAAATATGTATCATCAAGCATTATGCAATGAAGAATTAACTTACAGATGATGCTTTTACAAATGCAAAACAAAGGATGGCATCCAAAGATTGAGGAGAAGCTAACTGAGTGAAATGTGATCACTATTTTTTCTAGAGAACTACCACAGGGGGGCGCCAGAACAAACAATACAAGTGACAAGTATACTTGGAGCAGAACAATATATATATATATATATATATATATGCCTTCACTTTTAATTCACTTCACTTTAGTAAACATATTTAATTGAACTATAGTTAAGGCAAGTCTTTGTGTATAACAAAACATTAATATTGCTATTATTTGTATTGTATTAATATAAAATTCCATTATATAATAATTCATATTGATTAGTATTAATATATAACTATTATTATGGATTTATTTATAGTATTTAGTAGCCTATTTTTATTTAATACTGTTACAAGTTATTGATAATATCAATAATTGTTATGATTGTTTAAAGTCTTATATAGATATATAACATGTCTATGCATATTAACATGGATTTTAATATTGAAATAGTAAATAGTAACGTCGTTATGAAATATTGAATTAAAAATCACGTTTTCATTCAGTGTTTTATAAACGTACAAAAGTAGCTAGCAACTGACAAACAAACCCATACATTAAAAAGAACGTTTACACGTGTTCGTTAATTATTGCACAACACGCCAAAAGAACAAAAGACTTTGAATCGAGTTTTGTAGGACTCGCTCGTTGTGTATTTGGCGCAGGCGCGCTCCCGGCCCAGCATTCACTGTATGCGAGTGTGTGTGCGCGCGCGTGTGTGTGTGTGTGAACTGCCGGCGAGCTTAAAAATATTATCGAGTGGCGGGAATGTCTGGCAGGTCAGTGCGCGCGGAGACCCGGAGCAGAGCCAAAGATGACATCAAACGCGTTATGGCCGCTATTGATAAAGTGCGAAAATGGTAAGATCGCGGGAAAAGCCCTGTTTGTTCCACCGGAGAGAAAAAAATGCGCTTGTGGGGGAGGAGACAGAAAGAACAAACGAGAAGGACAGAGAGTGAAATTATATGGGTCATTTTTGAGCGCAATTTCCAAGTGAACTCGAGCGCACGCCAGGTGCTGTGCGCGCACCCGACACCATACACTAAAAATGAATGTTTTGGGGGGGGATTTCAAAGGTTTCTGATGGAGATGAAGTGGGTTGAACCCAGAAGCCATTTCGTTGCAGTCACATGAAGCCATTTCTCAATGCAGTTTGGCGCACTGTGAATGTGTAACATCTGTGCGTTTTGGGGGATGAAAGACTAGACTAACTCACCTGTGCACGCGAGAGTCACAGTCGCTGTAACACACACTGTGAGTTGAAATGCAGCTCAGAGTCTCTTTGCATCAAATAAAACTGAACACATGGAGCGCTGTGGGGGCTGGGACAGGGAAGTTAGCACTGCATGCCTGATATTTCATTATCAACATTAAACATGTAAAATACGTATTTAGTAAGATGGTTATATTTATACATTTTACATATAAACTAATATTTGCCTGTTTTTTTTTTTTAATTTCATAAGAAAAAAATATTTGGAGAGCAAGGATTTGATGATATGAAGCGCAACATTTTACCTTGTTTTTCTTGTACAAGAATGTAATCACAGACATTTTGATTACACTATTCATCTCTTTTTATTGGAAATGACTTTTTAATGTGCTATTTTTTTAATGATCTAATTTAATATGATAATATTTGTGCTGCATATGGCCCTTGTTATCATCATATATTACATGGGATGCTATTTTAACATTACTTCCGTTGCAAAAAAAATGATTTCAGGTTAATTTAAGTGTATTTTACTTCAAGGCAACGCAAAATTAGTAATGACCCATTTACATTTTTAATAAGAATTCCTGGTCTTGTTGTTCACATCATTCCAATGAAAATATTTGCCTTTTTACATGTGAATGTGAGTTCCTCTAAAATGATTTTCCATCAGCTATTGGATATTGTTAACCAGTAGCCAAATAGCTATTTAGGCATTGAATTACTTCACATCTTTTGCTTTAACGATTCACAGGGAGAAAAAATGGGTGACGGTTGGAGACACTTCCCTGCGCATCTTCAAATGGGTTCCAGTGACTGAACCGAAGTCAGACGATGTAAGTGTGCGAATATTATGTATTGTTTCCTTTTATGAAGTTGTGGTTCATCAATATTTTGTCTGGCCTCTTGTCTGCTCTACAGAAGAACAAAAAGAAGAAGGGCAGAGAGGAGAAATACGGATCGGAGTTGACGACTCCTGAGAACAGTTCCTCTCCGGGAATGATGGACATGCACGGTCAGTCAGAGGAAGAGTCTCTTAACCAAGCCAAGATTTTAAGGATGTGCATTACATAATTTGACAGTACTGACCCTTAAATGTCAAGCTGCGGTTTCCCTTATAGATGAGAACAGTAATCAGAGCTCGATAGCCGATTCCTCTCCGGTGAAGATGGAGAACAGCTGTAGCACGAGCCCGACACCAGAGGCCACTGCTGCTCACGCTGATGGAAACAAGTGCAAGGCAGAACATGCGCCATCCCCTGACAAAGGTGCGAAAAACCACTGTGATCACACAAACAAATCTCATGCTTGCACAAATAAATGTATTAAGGCTTTTTGAGATCTTTAAGGCTTTCTAATGTTGTGTTCACATTATATTAAAGGAGCTTGAGTTTATTCGTATAGATCAGGGGTTCTTAACT
Organism: Phoxinus phoxinus; assembly: GCF_949152265.1. NCBI lineage: Eukaryota > Metazoa > Chordata > Actinopteri > Cypriniformes > Leuciscidae > Phoxinus > Phoxinus phoxinus. The sequence goes on from NC_136898.1 coordinate 4,402,218, forward strand.
CTGGCCCTCGAGGTCCACTTTCCTGCAGAGTTTAAAGGAACACAACGATTTTTTGGGACTTTAGCTTATTCACCGTATCCCCCAGAGTTAGATAAGTCCATAAATACCCTTTTCATCTCTGTGCGTGCCGTAACTCTGTCTGACGCACCCACCGCTAGCCTAGCTTAGCACAAAGACTGGAGATAAACGGCTCCAGCTAGCATACCGCTCCCAATAAGTGACAAAATAACAATGTGAAATATATGTTGTGATTTGAATAGTCACAAATAACAAGGTCACGTGAGACACAGCCATCTTCTAACCGTATACATACTGGGAACTATATTCTCACTGCTACTTGGGCGGAGTGATTAGCGCAACACTGAGCGAACTCGAGTCTCCTCACCGCGTGGCTTCTCAGGCGCTGCGAGCAAATCGCTCCGCAGAAGTAGCAGTGCTTCGCCTTCTGAGAATATAGTTCCCAGTATGTATACGGTTAGAAGATGCTGTCTCATGTGACCTTGTTATTTGTACACGCTGTGACTATACAAATCACAACATGTAAATAAGAAAATGTTGGCGTTATTTTGTCACTTATTGGGAGCAGTATGCTAGCTGGAGCCGTTTACCTCCAGTATTTGTGCTAAGCTAGGCTAGCGGTGGGTGCGTCAGACAGAGATGAAAAGGGTATGTATGGACTTATCTAACTCTGGGGGATACAGTGTATAAGCTAAAGTCCCAAAATGTCTGCGTGTTCCTTTAAAGGTGCTCTAAGCGATCTCGGTTGGCGTAACCTCTTGTTGATGTTTGAATTATTATCAAACAAAACGGAGGCTAGCTAGACCTTCCCTCCTCCTCCTCATCCACGCAATAACCCCCCAAACCCCACCCCACATAATTCTTGTCGGTTATTGGCTGGGACAGTTTGTTATGTTTCGTGGTGCGGGTCGCTCTGTTTATTGCTCAGTTTGTTTTTGCTGCTGTTTGTGGAGCTTGGGCTGTCTGCAGAGACCGTGTTTTTTTACAGTGTGTTCAGGGGACAGGCAGCTAGCGGATAGTAAGGAGATGTTTGCGGTATGTGAAAAAAAATGTTTTGGCCTAAAAAACGTGCGAGATCGCTTAGACCACCTTTAAGCTCCAACCCTAATCAAACGCACCTGAGCAAGCTAATCAAGGGCTGTGTCTGAAATCGCCCCCTATACCCTTAAATAGGGCACTATTTGAGTAAATCTATTTGTAGTGGTGTTCGAAACCATAGTGGACGTTATCGAGTACACTCATTCATTCCCATAATGCTCAACAGCTAGAGAATACCCATAATGCACTGTGCATTATGCATTCATTTTCCAAACTTCTGGTCCAATGTGGCTACAGCATCAAATCAAATGGGTATTTTCCTTGTTTAAGTAAGTATACATGTTAGTTAGTTTCCATGACAGAGCTAAAGATAAATATTTTCATTACTACTAGAGCTGCCAGTTTGCTAAGTTTCAAATGATTATTTAACAGCAAGCATAAACTACACAAAAGCAGTAGCCATTCCTGCTCACTCAGTGTCTGAATTCACTCACTCGTTTTCATTCACTCCTTCAAGTGGACTATATTAGTGGAGTAATGTAGGGATTCGTGAATGAGGGCATAGGGTAGGGCTGGGTTTTCGATTTATCGATTAATCGATTTTTAAAATGTGGTCGATTCAAAATTGATTCTCAAAGACCAAAAATCTATATTTTTACATATTTATTTATCTATCACCCCAAAGACAGTATTAGTTTTCCTACAGTTCATAGGCTTACAGCCTCCATGTTACAGCCAATGTTAGTTTTCTCTTAAACATAAAATAACCTGATCCTGTTTGATCAAGGCATGCGGCGACTATTCTGACTTGTCAAATTTTCAGCGTACATTTTTCATCTTGCATCAAAATCCTGTCTATTAATTGTATGCATTTGAAGTTGGGTTTTAATATACCCATGCAAGTGTACCTAAAATAAAAAGAGTTTAATATATAGGTTTATGGCTCTTAATTTCTTTTTATTAATTAACCACTTGTAAACTTATGTTCACCGTTTTTTTTTAAAATAAATATAGGATTTGTATTAAATCTATATTCATTGAGTCGAATCGAATTTAGAATCGAAATCGAATTTAGAGCTTGTGAATCGAAATCGAATCGAATTGGAACATCTGAATCGATACCCAGCCCTAGTATAGGGGGTGATGTCTTCAGGATTACTAGAAAGTTGCAAAAAGCTGAGTTTAATCAAGGTTGTAGGTCAATTCTGCAGGAAAGCGGATTTCAAGGGCCAGAGTTGAGAATCCCTGATATAGATGGTATTTGAAACACTGTATCTTGAGTTTTCCAGCTGAAATACATGCAATGCATCACAGTTGTGTTTTATTTTTTTACAGGGAATTGTAACTCCACCCCTTCAGAGACCTCAACAAGCAAAAAAGATACTCAGTTATTAGAGGAGAAGGAGTCCCCATCAGACACCTCAACAAACACTCAGGTGAAAGCATCACTTACCTTCAAAACAGAAGAAACTGGAAATGACTTGAGGATGAGAAAATGACTAAATGTTCTGTCTGTTTGTGTGTGTTTCAGGAAAGTGAAGATGGTTCTCCACCCACAAAGAAAAGCAAAGAATCATCTTCTCAGGACTTGGATGACTAAAGCTGACTAGTAGTTTGCTCCCACATATTTTAAACACGTCACTGTCACAAACCAATGAGGAATAGCGTCCCACTCAACATACCATTCCTGATCTTCAAGTAGAGCTTCACCCTGTTCTTCACCTTCTCACCTGGAGTGGGCGTTTGCAGACGTCACCGTGCTGAGGCCGAAAGACTGACCTGATCCTGTGAGACACCTGCAGCCTCGCTCCATCAAACTCATGCACGACATACAGCGTTAGTTTAACAGTAACAAGAGTCAATGCACTGCATAGATTTGTCAAGATGAAAGGTGGATTTGCTGCTGTCATCATCTTCGTTTTAAGTCTTTTATTATTTAATTCAATGAGTCTACTAGTTGTTTTTCTAACTACTTCGCAAAGGTTGTTGTATGGTTATAGTACAGGTGCTTGGTTTGTCCATAGATTCTCTACTGGTTTGTGTGCCTTCTGGCTCCATGATGTGTGCATTTTTACTTTTTCTTTTGTGGCTTGTTTTATTTTGTTTTTTAAAAGGAAGAATATTTTGTTACATGTCAAAACGACTCAATATACCTCATTTCCAAACCAGCTGAGCTGGAAGTTTAATCTTGATCGATGGACGATAAATCCACTTCACTGAACACAATCTGGCAGTTTTTAAATGGTCATTTTCAACAATTAATCCACTTTGACTTAAATCTGATTTAACGTACAAGGAACTCACGATGATGAAATACTCTAGGTACATTGGGACCATGATTTCTTGAAATGATTTTGTCTTGTACAGTTGATTAATTTTGCTTTTATTTATTCCATCATTAGTGCTTGTTTTTAGCATAATAAATTTGTTTTAATAAAAACCGTTAACACATCGAAGGCTGTGGAGTTTATAGTATTATATATTATGTAGTTTAGTATTTTTATGCTTTTTGATGGTAAAAAAATAAATAAATTGAAGATTATTAAAAATGGAAAAGGTTGAGAATGTTTTATTCAATTTTACGTATGTTGAACGCCCCCTAACGACGTTTTACCGCATTACAACGTGCGATCTTGTACAACAGTTGCCGAAATGTTGTTAATAGGAACGGTTTAATTTGAAGCATCTGCCTGCCAAACAAAAGTATTATAAAGAGAAAGACAGGTAGATCCAATGTAAGACTTGTTTCAAGTAAACTAATCCGTTGTACTGAATTCAAATGTTGTAACGTTAACTTACTGAAGAAGACGTGTCCCGGTAACGTTACGGTCCGTTGCGAAATTTGCTTTGGGAAAAATGTCGCTCTCTGGATTCCGCCCACGGAAATTCGTTGAACAAATGTAAATATTACCGCACCTTTACTCATAACTGTTATAACCTTATGTTTCCATAACCTTTAAAATCCATTTATGTAATTCGCCGTGAACTGCGTGAAGTGTCTTACCTCAGATCTGGCGTCCTCCTGTGCGCGCGCTTTTCCAGCCACTTCAACGGTTTTGGATTTTTATTTTATTTTTTATTTTTCGTATCCTAATTTTTTTATGAGCTGTACACTTTTCTGCCTTTCACGAAACATAAATAATTTGCTTGATAAAACTTTCGGCTGTCATGGAAAATGACCCTCATGCTGACATACTGAATTATATTAGAGTATCGTGAGTGACATAAAAAGTCGAAATTGTGTCATACTAAGTCAAAATTATGACAAGTCAATTATGAGTTAAAAGGCCATTTATAGCAAACTAAATTATGAGATAGTCAAAATTGAATCGAAATTGACTTTATGACTGTCAAAATGGTGGAAAACGGCTCATAAAGAGCTAACCTTAAGCCAACTGTTTGTAATCGTTTGTAAAAGGAAAAGACATTCCTCAAACATAATAATGTGACCTACAGACAAAAACACTCAACTCAATTGTGAGATTTTGGGCTATTTGGCTTTTCATAGTGACTTTTTCAAGCGTTGCTTCAAACTAGCGGAAAGAAAACATCGAAAATACACTTAAGTATTGTTTTTATTGCACCTAATCATATTTTTTATGTATTAAAAAAAGCATAAAATTCTAATCAAAGTTACTATTTTTGTGGGGTTCAGATTGGTCTAATCGGGCAGCATTTTAAAGAGACGTGAATTATTGACTGGGCCCCTTCTGTTTTATTTGAAGTTGTAGGATGGGAATTTGGTGATCACCCTTGCGTGAAATTGAGAGACTTGAGGGAAGATACTCCAAACACCATAGCAACATAGTGAACAACTTAGCAACCACACAGAAACACCCTAGAACTGTGGCTAGAATTGTTATTTGACGTTAATGAATGACTAAATGCTTTTCACAGAATTAATGTGTAGTCAGAAGGCTCAATGTATCCAGACAATGACAAGAAGAATTTGTTCAATGTTTGTATTGAGTTCAGGTGAGTATACAGTACATGAAACAGTACAATAGTTAAAGACTATCACAATATTTCAGTAAAAACAGACCATATATTTGCACTTAATGCAACATTTTCTGATCAAATTAATTTAAACAAAAGGGGAATCATGAATATTATACATATTTCATATAATCTTGTGCACCAGGTCATTGCGGGTTACCAATTCTAACACTTGCAGTTTATTAGGTTTCTAAATAAACTTTGTTGTTAATATTACACCGATAATAAGAGATACAATATGATGTTGTGCTTAAAAGTTGTGCTTTAGCAAAGGGTCTTTTCACACCAAGTTTGAGGTGACTAAAATACATGAATATTTGCAAACCATTTTTTGCTGAAAAGTTTGGATACCTGAAGAAACGGCATTTGATCAATTTAAATAAATCAATCTTGTGTCCGTATATAACAAAAAGGTTCATCTTATTTTGTGTGCCAAAAATTCGGACTTGGTGTGAATAGGCCTGAAATCTACAGGACATAACATCAAAAATACACATAAAAAGCCATTCATATGACAATATCATGACTATATGTCTGACATTTAACAGTAAAAAGAATAACTTAGTTTCAAAGAATGGCAGTTAAACTCATGTGCTGCATACATTTAAAGTGAGAAGTGCAATAAGTTAATAGTGGTTAGCTTCAGCTTAGTTTGGTGCACTGGTCATATGGTTTTGTGCCTGTGATAACAGTCCGTTACGAGTTCCTTAAGCTGAAGTGTGTATTTTTTTATACATTAAAATCTTCTATCCTGGTTTAATGTGCAGATACAACTGTAAGTAAACCATTCGTAGGGTGAATTACCAAAAAGTGCAACAACGGTGGCTATGTTCGCAATAGCATACTACCAATCTACCATACTGCTGGTAATGCTTCTGCAGTATATAGTATTTATACTGTGCATAGTATGCATCATTTCGGTATGCTTAGAGAATGCCTGGGTGAAAATGTGCAGTTTAAAATCAATCACATAATGCAGTGTGCTCGTCTTGAGTCGATTTTCTGTGTGACAGAAAAAATGGAAGCTATGATTTATAACAAAATCTTCTTGGCTTATTATTTATTGTTGCATAATGTGTACCGTTTCATATACTATTATGACCCTGGATCACAAAACCAGTCACAAGTCGCACTGGTATATTTGTGGCAATAGCCAACAATACATTGTATGGGTCAAAATGATCGATTTTTCTTTTATGCCAAAAATGATTACCATGTTTCATGTAGATATTTTGTTAATTTCCTACCGTAAATATATAAAACATTTATTTTTGTGAGTGAATGGAGCACAATCACCAACATAAATGCACAACTTTAAAGGCGATTTTCTCAATGTTTAGATTTTTTTGCTCCCTCAGATTCCAGATTTACTAATAGTTGTATATCGGCCAAATATTGTCCTGTCCTAACAAACATACATCAATGGAAAGCTTATTTATTCAGCTTTCAGATGATGTATACATCTCAATTTCATAAAATTGACCCATGTGACTGGTTTTGTGGTCTAGGGTCGCACTTCAAAACATCGTGGGCAGTATTCAGAGTAAACTGAGCGGTTTGCAGTGTGATAGTATACCATTTCGAACACACTCTGTGGCGCTTTCAAAACATCGCTGTTTGATTGAGCCGTCTGAAATCTCAACTTCTGACTCAACCAATGGCGTGAGTTTGGGGATGAGCTACAATGGAAGAAAAGGAGTGTTTGAGAAACCTGTTTGGAAATGGTCTTTTTTTTTGTTGCAATTCCATTTTGTGCCTCTGGGGGAGTAGAAATTACACTCAGCAGCTTTAAACACAGCAAAGTATCATTAAACCGTGCCCATTTTTCTTGCTGGTAATTCATCAGTGGATCAAAAACGTATGAAACACACAAAATGGTATTAATAACACATAGAAATATCTCTCATCTTCATAATTTAAATTCCATCAATGCAGCATACCTTAGCCTTCATACGGACGGACACCTTTCAAGGAATGTACAAGAGGTTTGAATGTATATACGCTGTGTAGAAAAATAGCGGATAATCTGGTTGAAAGCGATCTGTGCGTAGCCTGCTCACAGGCGGAGGGGTTGAAGGGAAGTTCAGAAGGTTTGGTCATCGTTGCAAGAATCTGTCCAGTGACCGAACGCCTCACAGATGTCGCAGTACGGCCGTTCGCCGCTGCGGGCGCCGTGGTACGTGGTGTGCGGAGGCGAGTCTGGGGACTGCGTTTGCGTGGGACAGTCCTCCGTGTCGTGCAGGTCGAAGCAGTCGCAGATGTCGCAGAAAACGCGTGGTGGGGCTTTCTTCTTCTTTTTGTCCTTACCAAGACTTGAGAGAAAGAGGATAAACAAAAAAAAAAAATTATTATGACAAATCCTTTTCAAAGAAAACAACAGTAGTAGTAACAATAGTGCAATGCACTATGTGTATGTCCAACGTGATATATATATATATATATATATATATATATATATATATAGATAGAGAGAGAGAGAGAGAGAGAGAGAGAGAGAGAGAGAGAGAGAGAGAGAGAGAGAGAGAGAAATTAAAACTAAAACAATTTAGTAAAAAATGAATTGCTTGGAATTAAAATAAACAATAACTGAAATAATATTTGATCGCCAAAGTAACATTTCTAATTTTTATTAGGGCTGTAAAAAGATTAATCGTGATTAATCACATCCAAAATAAAAGTTTGTGTTTACATAATATATGTGTGTATACTGTGTAGAATTATTATGTATAAATACACACACATTCATGTATATATTTAAGGAATAATTGCATTTATATACTGTATATACAGTTATATAATTTATATTATATATAAATATTTTATATATAAATATAACCAATTTTTCTTAAATATATACATTATTGTGTGTGTTTTTATATATATAAATAATTATACACAGTACACACACATATATTATGTAAACACAAACTTTTATTCTGGATGCGATTAATCGCGATTAATCTTTTGACAGCCCTAATTTTTATACATAACTTTATGTACTAAAATAAATAATAAATAAACTGAAATAAAAATTAATAAAAAAATATATACAACTTCTTTACATGACAAAAACACACAACAAAATTATTCTAACTTTAAAATTAAAATAAAACCAAATCAAAATATTAATAAAAATGAATAGCATCTCAATTATACTAAAATAAGTTGCAAAGCATTTGTCTCCAGTTTCTGGCTGCTATATGATCTGCCAGACAGAAAAGTGGCAAGTGAAGATTTTGAAACCCAACTGGACTCACTCATCATTTTCATCATTTCCGTTGAACTCGGTCAACGCCATTTTCTTCAGCTTCACCTTTAGTTCTTCATTCTTCCTCTGGAGGTCCACGATCACAGAGTTCAGGAAGTTGATCTGATCCAAGGCAGGAAAGCATGGCAGATTTTAGACATTTACACACACATATGACATCCTAAAACCGTTAAGAAATACAGAACAGAGGAGTTATACCTGTCCCTCAGCAAACTCTTTCTCTTCTCTCAGCTGGTCCAAAGCAGCTTCACCCACTGTACAGGAGAGACAAGCCAACAGTCTTCAGTTCAGTGAGAACAGTGCTGAGAGTTACTGAATGTCACAATTGCATAAAAGTAGTCCAGAAGGATTTGTTCATTTAGGTTGACTCGGTATGTCATAATTTCTACATTATGATTTACAAAAGCATGATTTTTTCAAATGTGGTGGAAATGGGCTCCCATAGAACTAAACCAACGGTTTCTAATCTTGTTTTCCATTTAAAAGACTCAAACATTATAATGTGACTTGTGTTTTGGTCATAAACATTCGATCTGGATTCATTTTTCATACTGGAAATAGTATGAGTAATACGCATTAATCTTGTTTGTATATTACTAATACTATTTTCATTTCTATTTCAACTGTTTAAATAATAAATATTAACTCATTATTTGATCATGCTGCCATAAGTATATTTACACATAATTGGATAAAAAAATAACTGGACAGCATTTCCATAATTCAACTGGATTGCAAACATGCAAAAATTGCAACATGATGAGGTCATGTGACAACAATTTAGCATTCTGCATAATTTTGCATAGTACTTAAGTTTTAAATAATAAATTTAGTGTCGTTCAAAAGTTTTGGGTCAGTATGTTGTTGGATGTATTTAGTTTTCAGAAGAAAATTCTCTTTGATCTCATTGATATTGTTCAATGAAGCTATAGTAGAGTATTGTGAGAGATCGAGTAAGCGAGTGTACCTACATTTACAGTAGATATAGCATTTTCCTTCAGGTCAGTCCTATATATTAATAATAATAAAAATCTGTTTGAATGTCCGCTGCGATATCTTGTCCTTTTAACAGTTAAGGGGTTTTCCCGTGCCTATAGTCATCTGTCTTTCTTCTCCGTGATCACAAGTTTGAGTACTTTCAATGTAAAAGTCTTCTCTACTGACTGACTCACTCATAAAGACAGTCTTTGCCGCCATCTATTGGCGAAATAATGTATGTAACTTCTGTTGCTGTTTATGGTCAGGGACTATTTTTTCCAGCGGAAGGAAGGCTTTTAGTGATTTTACTTCATGAAAGTTGCATAGATACATATTTTTCAGCTTTAATAGTTGTATTGTGTGGCAACCGTTTTATAAAAGCAATAAGGTACTCGAGGCAAGTGCTGTATCGTGAATAAGTCACGATAAGTCCGCTTCGCGCCTAACAACGCCCTTCAGCCGTGACTTATTCATGATACAGCACAGCCTCTCGTACATTATTGCTTACGTATACAGTATGCAGTGCGCTGTAGGGTTGGGACAATATATAAATGCATCGCGATTCGTGGATCGATTCCAATTTTTTCCGAATGCATCGCATATCGATTCTGAGATAAGTTTTTAACAACAGATGGCGCTCTAGGCTAGTTTTTAACGGCACGCTCAAATGCTCACGGCTGATTCTGAGAATGTACTTGCACCTCAGAATGCTTATATGACACGAGATTTAATAGAAGGTTCAAGTGGTATGTGTGTGTGTGTGTGTGTGTGTGTAAAAAAGACACTGGAAGCCAGCAGATTACGGCTGTTTCTAGAGCACGCAGTGCCATCTGCTGTTAAAAACTAAGCTCGGAATCAATTTGAGAGAGAACCGCGATGCATTCTTGATTCATGATGCATCGATTTACTGTCCCAGCCCTACTGTCATTCTATTCCAAATATAAATACGCTGACGGACCTGAGGTGACTTCCTCTCCGTTCCCCGTCTCCCGGCCCTCCAGCTTTTCCTCCAAGCTGTTCACTCGGCTCTGCAGCTGGGCTTTGTCCCTCTCTAGAGACGTCACGGCCGACTGCAGCGTCTTGGCCATGGCATTTTCCCCACGCAGCACTGCAATCTGGGAAAACAAAAACATCTTTAGACCACAAACTATTGTTTCCCATTATCTGACAATATTAAGTGCCAACAATACATAATGTTTTGATATGAAAATTCTTTGTACATACAGTAAGTTCAACCCAGTCATAGTTCACAGTGGATAAAACATACTTGATCCAGAGGTTTGGTTAGACTTATAAAACTCAAGAATCAAAGCTCTTACCTCATTTCGTAGTGTCTCTAGCTCTTTGTCTTTATCGGACATCACTGCATTGGAATTCTCTCTGTGAGAACAGACAAGAGCTCACTATAACTGGAGCCCATTGTTGGATTTACAATCATGTTACAAAAGCCATATGCACTCTGAGAACATCTCCCAATGGAGCCCTGAAGATTAAAAGCTTACAGAAAAACATGCAAAAAATGAACAGACATTCAGTGGGACAGCAGAGGGTTTTTTTAGGGTGGCGGAAAACAATAGATCTGAAGCCAAAAGCTTGTACTTAGCACCATTATTTGAGTTGTTCAACCAAACGGCAATCATGGAAACAGATCATCTCTCTAGACGTGGTGATCTTAGTATATCATAAAACACTGATCTCTAAAGAACACGCACTGACAAGCTTCTTCTTTCTTTCTTTTTTAGCAAGTCTTCATTTCCCGAGAGATGAAATGACATTTAAAGCTTCCAGAGTGCACGTGATCTCAAATCCAGCTCTCATTTGAACAATTACTGAGACAGAGCTCCATTAAGCATCCGTGACATGCTGTTTGTAACCACAGAGAATTTGTTTTTTGAATGCTTGTGAAGAAAATGAATGGGAAAAATACTTGCATCTAGTCACTACTCTCACGTTAACAAAAATACAAGCATAAAATTTCCAAATTGTCTTTCCCCATAGACTTCCAGAGTGAGAGCACGGCGTTTATGCTTGTTTTTACTGACCGAGACAATATATATTGTTTTCTGTGGTTATAAACAGCAGGCTTCATTAAGAACTGTCTTTTAATGTTTTTGATTTGATTGAATGAACTTAATACTGAGTCAGAGACGTGCTTACCTCTCTGTAATCTCCAGATGGCTAGTCAAAGCTTCGTCATCAAGCTGCCAAAAAAACAACATGATACATGATAACTCAATCCGTCAAACCAACTGAGTATGTCACAGAGCAAAGCATTTCATGAAAAGTAGACGCAGACAGATAAACACCTGCTGTGTGTAGACGTCCAACTCCTGAGCCAACATCCCTTTCTCGTCCTGGAGCGACACCAGCCTCTGAGACTTCTGATTGGCTGATAGTTTTACCTCCTCACTACAGAGAGAGAGACAAAGAAGAGGTAATGCTTATAATTTCATATAGGACTAGTATATTACTGTCATGTCTAGTTTTGAGTTTTGTTTCATGTCCTTTATTTTGTAGTTTCCCCATTGTCATGTTCCTGGTTTTGTCATGTGCTCCCGGTTTTGTCATGTGCTCCCGGGTTTGTCATGTGATCCCGGGTTTGTCATGTGATCCTGCCATGTGCTCCCCTTGTCATGTGTCCTATGTTGTCATTGGTTAATTGTCTTGGTTTATTGGTTCATTGTGTTCAGGTATGTCTTGTTAAGTCATTAGTCAGTGTGTATTTATAGCCCTCATGTTTCCATTGTTCCTTGTCTAGCTTTGATGCTGTAACCTACTGTTGGTGAGTGTATTTATGTTCATGCCAAGCCCGTGGTCAAGCCCGTGGTCAAGCCCGTGGTCAAGCCCGTGGTCAAGCCCGTGGTCAAGCCCGTGGTCAAGCCCGTGGTCAAGGGTGTGGTCAAGGGCGTGGTCAAGCGCGTGGTCAAGCGCGTGGTCAAGCGCGTGGTCAAGCCCGTTTTGGATTATATTTTATGTCACTTTGTTTCAACAACCTCTACTTCGGTTCAAGTTCATCTCGCCTACAGTGGATATGTTACAATTACCATAATATTATTTTCCAGTATATGAATTAAACGTCTTGATGACCTTCAATGCCGTTCAAAAGATTTGGATCAGTATTTTTTTTTTTTTTTAAGAAATTGATACTTTTATTTATCAAGGATACATTAAATCAATCAAAAGTGTCAGTGAAGACATATATTATGTTGTTTATTCTATTTCAAAGAAATGCTGTTCTTTTAAACTTTCTATTCATCAAAGAATCTTAAAATCAGGAATTCCACACAAATATGAAGCAGCACAACTGTTTTCAACATTGATAATCATAAATGTTTCTTGAGCATTGATTATCTTGAGTATTGATGCTGAAAATTCAGCTTTGATCACAGGAATAAATTAGATTTTAAAATATATTACAATAGAATTTTTTTTAAGTAATCATTTACAAAATTACTGTTTTTACTGTATTTTGGATGGGATGAGACTTTTTTTTAAAACAAATTGAGCATACAATATTATTTATTTTATTTTATTTGTATTTGATATATTATGACTTTCGTGTTTTTTGACAAGTCCTCAATTTCAAATCACCCTGATATCATGTTATTCTTCTATTTTCCTCTCAAGTGAATGCATTATGCTTAATATATCATCTTTCCTTTCCATCACAACCCTTTAACTGTTTTTAAGACCAAGTGTTTGAAAAATAAGAGCGTTGGGTTCCAAAAAACGTGAGCTCCACAAAGTCACAACAGAAAGGTCACAGTCATCCTCCTCGTGTGCAACGAATGAGCCAATCTATTTTCACCTAGAGAGTGCATTATGATGCAGGAATAAATCAAATCATGCACGCTCAAAACTCAAGCGGAAAATCAAAGTGAGGTCTCTGTACGACGTCATGAAACTACAGGCTAAAAGATTCCCACGGATTCAAAAAGAATATGCTGCATTTAATGAAGCATAACACCATTTTTTTCATAAAGAAATAATGCTTTTTATAAAAATGATAATATTACAGGCTACGTCATGATACATATTCACGAGATCAACAGAGCGTTATGAAGGGAACTCACGTGGAGTCGAGACCATTAGACAGGCGGAGAAGAGCAGCTGTAGCTGGAGAGAGGCGGTTACGTAAAACTCCCTGGAGGAGAGACGCTCACTTCTGAAGCGTTGGGCTGAGAGTTCAGAAGAGGCTTCACACGGGAACCTGCTCGCATCACCGGAGCCGTCGCTCGCCGGACACGCCGATCAGCCGCGGCTTGAAGGAGCGTGTCGGATCTGCTTGAGTTACGCAGGCTTTGAGCTTCGGCTAGTGCTGCTTTAGCTTTAGTTTAAAGTCAACATCAGAGGTGTCAAGTAACGAAGTACAAATACTTTGTTACATTACTTAAGTAGAAATTTTGGGTATCTATACTTTACTTGAGTAATTATTTTTCAGCTGACTTTTTACTTCTACTCCTTACATTTTCACGCAATTATCTGTACTTTCTACTCCTTACTTTTTAAAAATAGCCTCGTTACTCCTATTTCATTTCTGCTTGTTTTCATTCCGGCTTGTCGTCGTTCAAAAAATGGGCAATTATACAATAGATCTGAGTCCCGCCTCCTGAACACACATCGCTAAACTGATTGGCTTTGTGTTTTCTTTCTAACTTGTGAGAGGCTGTCCGCGCGGCGCGCTGTAGTTACATTTTGTTGTGCGAAGCGGCACAACTCCTCCGAATGAAACCTACTGTAGATGCGGTAAGCGAGGGAGAAATTAATCAACAGTTTTGTGCTCAAGAATACGGGGCAAATCGCGTCAAATATTGCTTTGGGGACAGCCGTTTTTACAATATTGCCTACTGTATGACAATCGCGGGATAAGTGGCAAACATAATCGTTAGTGTGAGTGTGCGTGCGTGCGCGCGTGTGTGTGAGAGAGAGAAGAGAGAGAGGGAGACTGAGTGTGCGTGTGTGTGTGTGTGTGTGTGTGTGTGTGTGTGTGTGTGTGTGTGTGTGAGAGAGAGAGAGAGAGAGAGTGAGTGAGTGTGTGTGTGAGAGAGAGAGAGATAGTGTGTGTGTGTGTGTGTGTGTGTGTGTGTGTGTGTGTGTGTGTGTGTGTGTGTGTGTGTGTGTGTGAGAGAGAGAGAGAGAGGAGAGAGAGTGTGTGTGTGAGAGAGAGAAGAGAGAGAGGGAGACTGAGTGTGCGTGTGTGTGTGTGTGTGTGTGTGTGTGTGTGTGTGTGTGTGTGAGAGAGAGAGAGAGAGAGAGTGAGTGAGTGTGTGTGTGAGAGAGAGAGAGATAGTGTGTGTGTGTGTGTGTGTGTGTGTGTGTGTGTGTGTGTGTGTGTGTGTGTGTGAGAGAGAGAGAGAGAGGAGAGAGAGTGTGTGTGTGAGAGAGAAGAGAGAGAGAAGAGAGAGAGAGTGTGTGTGTGTGTGTGTGTGCGCGTGCGTGTGTGTGTGTGTGTGTGTGAGAGAGAGAGAGAGAGTGTGTGTGTGTGCGCAACCATTATAGTGTCAAAATATCCCCACAAAGATGGCAATATCTGAAATCCTTATATGCGGCTGAAACAGGTAGCCTAGTGCCTCACAAGTTTTTCAACATTTACATTTTAATATATATATACAACATTATAGTCATTATGGCCTTAGAATTTTTTTTTTTGGATGCACTATAGGCCCCTTTGGCGCGGTCTAAGCTTTTGTCCTTAATGGCATTTTTTGCCTTGCATTACTTTTACTTTTATACTTTAAGTAGTTTTAAAATCCAGTACTTTTACACTTTTACTTGAGTAAAAAGCTTGAGTTGATACTTCAACTTCTACAGAAGTCATTTTAAACCCTAGTATCTGTACTTCTACTTGAGTAATGAATGTGAATACTTTTGACACCTCTGGTCAACATGAATTCAATACGGACCCCATTTACACCATCACAAAAGCACTTTGAGCTAAAGGTTTATGCTTAAATTAATTTTGCAAACAAATTTATTACAATATGAAAAGTAAAAGATTTTAAGAAAACTTTAAATTACTATTTTTGGAATTAATTTTCATTTTGCATACAAATTTGTTTAAAAATGATCTGCAAATAAGCTAATTGAGTTTATGAAAAGTTAAACACTTGTGACATTTTTTTTTTTTTTTAGGGATTAATTCCTTTTGCAAACAAATTTATTGCAAACAAATTGCAAAACAAAATTAGAAAATGTATCGCAAATAAGAAAATAAACTGCTTGAATATAAAAAGTTAAACATTTTATGAAAATTTTTAATTACAATTTTAGAATTGAATTCATTTCAAAAGCAAATTTATTGCAAACAAATTGAAAATGATTCAAATGGAATAAAACAAATGTGTTGTGAAAAGTTTAACAATGTGTGAAAATTTTACATTTTTGGAATTACTTCATTTTGCAAACAAATGTATTGCAAAGAAATAGCAAATTTGTTGCAAATAAATGGTGCTTGTGAAAAAGGTAAATTCCATTTTTGCAATTCAATTAAAAAATGTATTTATTTTTGAAGAATGGGTCACAAAACCCTGTTAGTTTTCAAACACTTTCATATACAGTAGAGATGCTTTTCACCATCCAATCAATTCCTAATGGATAAAATCAGGTTCTGCCCTACATATTTTTCTTATTGATTATCCTGAGTGTGAAATGCTGCGAGCCAAACTCAAACTTCAAACTCATATCGTCCATGTGAGCTCAATGCGTCAGACTCAGAACACGTTCATTACGCCTTTTGTTACACAGAAATCACAGTTGTTGTGACCAGGTGGACTCGTGATGTCATTCTGTGACTCGCTGATCTCACTTAAATCGCCACAATGGTACCATAGTACTTACCCTTAAGATCAAAATCCTTTTTAGCTCCAACTAAGCAGACAATTGATTTAATAAGACGCGGCTGAAAGATGTTAAATAGTGTTTAATTGTTGCAGCTGTAGTCTAGTGGTCAGCACACGTGCTCGGGTACGTTTCAAGCTTGATTGTGTCATTTTCCTCTCCTCCCTAACATTTCAGTCCTCTTTCTTCTATCACTATCAATGAAAGTGTGAAAAAGTCTAAGTGAATAATAATAAAACAGTCAGTGAAGAGAAAATGCATGGGTGCATGTCAGCAGGACTCGAGGAGACTCACATTTCTTTGCAGAGGTTCCCGATGCGCTGAGTTTCTGAACACAACTGCTCCTGATACTGAGAGTTCTGCTGCTTCAGGGCCTCAAGCTGGTGGAAGAGATACAAGATCATTAAAACAAGGGGAAATTATGCTTTTGGACAAAACGTGTTGGAGAGAATGTCATGAAACCTTTCAAAAACATGTATTTTCCATAAAGAAAGATTATTTTCCTGCATTCTGAAATTATTTTGATGATAATTAAGCATATTTCAACTCAAATTCTCACTCAATTCCCACAAAAGTATCTCATTTCCATACCTGCAATGTGGGGGGGGGGGGAACTATGTTGTATAAATATTATTAACAGTGTATTTCTACAATAGTAGTATTTGTTGTTCTTTACTTTACTATTATCTTTATTACAGTATTTTCTAAATGGCAGTACATATCCAGTTATTTTTAGAGGAAAAGCAGTGCTGTTATTGTTTACTAAAACTATTTAAAAATGTTTTTTTTGTTAATTTAAATAAATATAAATATTAGATTAAAAAACTTAAAATGGAAATTAGAAATGCTGCCTTGAAGTAAAAACACACAAAGCATAAAATGCAGTTCAAAGTGCTTTACATAAAAAAATTATAGAGTCGAATATCAAAAGCAACATTACATTCAATAAAAATGAGCATCAAACCTAAGAGATAAAATAAATTAAATGCAACACAAAGTATAAAATACTAAAACATGTGAAGGAAAAACATAAGTAAAAGTGACAAATGCACATAATATTACTGAAACTTCAATAAAAAATAAAAAATATATATACTAATTCAAATGATTAGTATATAAATATAATATTAAAATAAAACTGGGGGAAAAGCATTTAATTGTCACGAAAATAATAATAATATGATTATGCACAAAAGGTGTTCTGGGTGTTTTCACGTCCAAAAATTGTAAAATAAGACCATCTCTCTTCAACAATTCAAAGTACCAATTCTTTTTTGTAGCACAAAAAGTTCAAGTTACACACCAAAACTAGTTCGAGATTGAAACCAATACATAGACCTGAGCCTGAGTAACAGTATTAGTGATGCCTTCTTTAGCACGGTCTAATTTTTTACAAAGTATAATCAATAAGAGCTTACTCCGTTTTTAAATCTGAGAAGATAAATCACATTTAGGACTAATATATGCACAACTAATACTTAGTAAAAGCGTGTCAGACTGTCAAATCTGGTGAAGTCAGATTACTGTTCCCATGAGACCCATAATTCAATCCCATCAGACTCACTGTAACTAACTGGTCTGCATCAGACTGAAGCGTTAATTACACTCTTCAGCACAAACGCCTACAACTGGCCGAGTTGGTAAGTCATTTCCTCTGCATGCCAAGAACCGACATCAATGTTTTTTATTTATGAATCAGAGATTTGCCTGTGCTGAGATCATGGCGTGATTCAGTGTTTACATTGAGAAAGCTCGAGAGAATCCTTGATGATTGAGGAATTATGCTGTCATCATCACTGAATGAAATGTCATCAAACAACCGTTTCAAACAGACTCACATGAAAGCGCTCTTCAACTCAATGTACACGGCATAACATGCACCAGATAAAAGTCACACGTCATAGGATTTTCTTTCCTTTCTATGCATAAAAACCATCTCAAACAGCGCTCACATTTAACATCATCTAAAATAATACACACTTCAAGTGCAATCAGCCATCAAAGCAGCAAGGTTTAAATAAAAAAAATAAAAAAAGCCAATGTCATCACAAACCCAATTCCAATAGTTAAAAAAGCTACTATTGCTGAATGGTCCAACTATGTTCTCCAATATACGGTATCATGCATCCCCTCAGGGGAAGAGCGCTACAGAAGAGCGACCTTTACCTGGCAGAACGAGGTATAAACGCTGCCCGTGTAGTTCTGTTGGAGCGCTGTCACATCCATGCTGCTGTGTCCTTCCTATTTTTTTCCAAACAAATGTGCCCTATCAATAATACATCCCCCTACGGCCCCCTGCAGAGAGAGAGAGAGCCGCTCGTGCTCCGCTGGCGTTCCAGCACACACTCACGTTTGAGCAAACACACGCTCTGAGAAGCATCACACAGGGCAGCTTCATTATGTAAGGACGACAAGCCCCGCCCCTCTCGACCCCCCCCCCCCCCCCCCCCACCACACACACACACACCTTCTGCTGTTCTCCGTCATCAATGCTCATTCATCCTGAATTAGACGTTTCTACATGATGAGGCAATCCATGTTTGTCTCTATTTAAACATTATTTGGTGAATGTACATTACCATTCAAATGTTTGATATGTTTTCTTTGTTGTTTTTTTAAAGAACTTATAAAAATGACTAATGACTTTCAAATGAAAATTCAAATGTTTTTTTTTTCTTAACTTTGTATTCAAAGAATCCTGAAAAGTAAACAGTTTCCACACAAACATTAAGCAGCATAACTGTTTTCAACATTGATAATAGTACATGTTTCTTGAGCAGCAAATCATCATATTATAATGTTTTCTGAAGGATCATGTGACACTGGAGTAATGATGCTGAAAATTCAGCTTTGCATCACAGGAATAAATTACATTTTAAAACATATTTAAATAAAAAAACAGTTCTTTTAAATTCTAATAATATTTCATAATTTTACTGTATCTTGGATCCAATAAATGCTGCATTTTTAAAAATGTTTTAAACAGTGGTACATTTGTTTTAAAGCTTCAGCGGAGGCTGTGCGAGAGACTTCAGTCATCATTGAATGACACAAAATAGAAGAAAAATTCAGGCTAACCTAAATTAACTTTTTTCTTTTTTAAACCTTGAGGGGACAAAAGTCCAAAATGAGGTCACAATAACGTTGTCTTTTTCAATACAGAAACCAAAAATAACCTTAAAGGGACAGTTCACTTTAAAATTAAAATTCTGTCATTATATACTCACCCTCAAGTTGTTTCAAACCTGTATAAAATTTCGTTCTTCTGCTGAACACAAAGGAAGATATTTTGAAGATGTCAGTAAACAAACAGTTACTGGTCCATTGACTTCCATAGTATTTTTTTTCTTACTATGGAAGTCAATGGGACCAGTTAACTGTTTGTTTACTGACATTCTTCAAATGATCTTCTTTTGTGTTCAGCAGAAGAAAGAAATTCATACAGGTTTGAAACAACTTGAGGGTGAGTATATGATGACGTAATTTTCATTTTAAAGTGAACTATCCCTTTAAAGGGACAGTTCACCCAAAACTTTTAACTCTAATTTCGAATTTTCGAACTCGAATTTACTCACACTCATGTCATTTCAAACCTATATACAGCATTGTTTATATAACAGCAGTTCATAGTGACAAAAAAGTTGTCAATAGTATGTGCTAAATACAGCCTTTTGATAGCGTTGTTTGAGCAAAATTTAAAGGGATAGTTCACCCACTGTCATTAATTACTCACTCTCAAGTCGTTCCAAACCCGTAAGACTTTCATTCATCTTCGCAACACAAATTAAGATCTTGTTGACGACATCTGAGAGCTGTCTGTCCCTTCATAGTCAGCTACGCAACTGACACTTTGACGCTTCAAAAAGTTCATAAGAGATCATAAAACGAATCCATATGAATTGAGCAGTTTAGTCCAAATTTGGTCCACAATCTTTCGGGTTTGAAACAACATATGGGTCAGAAATTAAATGACAGAATTTTCATTTTTGGGTGAACTATCCCTTATTAAGTACATCTCCTCTGATTTAACACAAAGTTAAGGTATGGCTTCAAAAGAGTTGGAATAGTGCAAAAAGACGCTTGCACATTCTCCAAAACTCATTTTGTGCTCCACGAAACAAAGTCAGTCACATGGATTAGAACAATATTAGGGTGAGTAAATAATAACAGAATTTTCCTTTTTGGTGAACTAACTCGTCAAACAGAAAGTAAGTCTCACTAAAATCTGCATGAATTGACCATAGACTGTAAATAATGAGTCTCTGTAATACAGATGCTGAATGAAGTAAGAGCTATCACTCGAGGAGCAGTGACATAAGAAGACCTGTGACTCGTTCACGTTCACGCAGTCTTACCGTATGTGAAAAAGCACAACCGCAGGAGGAAAGCCTCCTCTGATAAGCGCTGGCCGTCGGGCTGATTATGTAAGGCCACATACGAGCGCACAGAACATGCTTTACATGCAGCCTGCAGGCGGTCAGATGTAGAGGACTCATGCATGAACTAACAATGTGTCTAAACCATTTCGTCAGTAACAGGACATTTACACAGTGAAAAATCTCTGCTCACCTCTTAAATAAATGACTTCACGTTAATCTGACTACAAATGCGGAATATGTTTTAATAATACTACTGGCAGCTTCACACATGTAAACAATATTTTGTGTTCAACGTCATATTGACAGCAGTCATTCATGTCATGATGTTAAAAGGATAGTTCACCAAAAATGTACATTCTGTCATTAATTACTGATGTGTGAGTTGATGAATGTTCATCATATAAAGCGTTCGTGTCTCTTCAGAAAATACTGACTAAACTGATTCACATGGATTAGTTTTATGATCTCTTTATGAACTTTTGAAGCATCAGTTGTGTAGATGTCAACGGAGGGACAGAAAGCTCTCAGATTTCATTAAAAAGATCTTCATTTGTGTTCCGAAGATGAACGAAGGTCTTACGGGTTTGTAACTACATGAGGGTGAGTAATTAATGACAGAATTTTAATTTTTGGGTGAACTATCTGTTTAAGAGCAGATATTCTCAGCATTTTTTATGATTATTACTGGTGTCTGCTAAGGCAAGAATCACAATCACTGCTAAGGTTAGTGATTTGATCAAACCCCTAACACGAAGTAATAGACATTATTCACGGCAGTGCCATTTTTAATGGAAATGAAAGCGAGGCTGTGAGGGATAGACATACATCTCATTAGTAGGTTGTACTGTTATTTAATGTGTTTTTAGATTGTTCTGCTATATAAAAATATATTTCCAAGACATTTCAGTAGACAAAAAACTCAACATGAGTTCAAACAACATGAGCTGTGGGATAAAAAGTGATCTAGGAGCTTTATACAGCAATCGAAAACATGGTAAATCTATCCCTCACAGCCTCGCTTTCATACCCGTCATGGCACTGCTCTGAATAAGGTCTATAAACTTCATCCTACAGCAGTGCTACTGCATGAACATGAATACCTCAAATCATGTGGACTGGCAAGGAGATCCAGTGAGCAAACACCTAGCAACCACCCAGAGCACCCTGACAACCACGTCTCACAGAGGCGGCTTTTGAACAGGTAACGATCATTAAAATACACACACCCTTCCAGGTCGCTTTCAGACATCCTCACGCGGATACGAAGGGAAAGTAACCAGGAGTCACTGTTTATCTCTATGATATGAAGAGTAAAGCGTACTCACCTCCTCCTGCAACTCCTTATTCTTGTGCATCATCTGCTCCAGGTTTTCATCAGACTGTGCGTGAAAAAAGCTCCAATTACACACTTTTTGACCAACATGCTCAAATATACACTAGTTTGGGGTTGGTAAGAGTTTTTAAATCAAGTCTCTTATGCTCAACAAGGCTGCATTTATCTGAACAAGAATACGGTAAAAAAAATACTGTGAAATATTATTCGTTTAAATAACCGTTTTCTATTTTAAAATGTTTTTAAATGCAATTTATTCCGGTGATGGCAAAGCTGAGTTTTCAGCATCATTGCTCCAGTCTTCAGTGACCCCAAACTTTTGAACAGTAGAAACATGATGGCCTTTTGTTATGGCATATATTAACAGTATATGCTTTATAGAATTAATGACAGATGGATATGTTGGAGTTGGTCGACCTTACAAGCATTTACAGTGACAATATACCATATTTTCTGGAGTTATTGTTATCACTGTAAAATCATAAATAAATATGCAATCTCCTTCAAGCGATGTAAAATAACTGAACTATGTTACTTTGGAAATAAATTGTTTCCAAAACTTAAAAGGATAATGGTGACAACAAATGTAAATTAATAATGAATTTTCTCTTTTGAAAATATATTAGAAATTCTAAAGTATTTTAGTGAATTTTGATTAAATATTATAAAAAATATGTTCAATTTCAAAAACTCTCATATGCTCACACATGCACTACCATTAAAAATTTTGGGGTCATTCTTTTTTTATATATATAATTCTTATTCTCTTATGTCACTTATGCTTCTGATTCCATTACTTCTGTGTTCAGTGTCACATGATCCTTCAGAAATCAATCTAATATGCTTTACAAATAACATTAAAGGAGAACTCCGGTCAATTTTAACAATGAGTTCAATTTTTTGTAAATTTGGAGTGCTGTCAATACAGAGAACAGAGAATAGATGTGAAAGATATTAATAAAAATGATGTTATTTCAGCCAGCGCACAGACCTGTATTTAGTTCCTGTTTTCGGTCGAAGTCCAAAGTAGTCGG